>NC_083326.1:11306993-11906993 GCF_963455315.2 Globicephala melas
CATGAAATGTATTCCAATTGGGTTCACATTTAAAGACCTTAAAGATTTTTGTTTTTGTTTTTAAGGAAAAACTAAATCCAGATTATTTCAAAGGTGAAAACAAACAGGTTGGAGAAATAACAAAACAAGGCCAAGGCCTCTGTAAGTCACTGTAACATAAGCTTGCACCGGACAATTTTTATGCTAAACTTGCAGCCCCGGAGCCTACTGCTTTGGCTTTCTCAACCATCACAGGGTTCACTAAGAAATGATCGACTGATGTTACTATAACATAAAGGGTGGTATATATTCAGTCGTATATTACAAGTGTGGCTTCTGTCCCTTGTGAAATGACCTATGAATTTAAATGTGCAGCAGGCAGAAAAACAAGTTCCGAGACACAAACCAAAGGAACCCAAGTATATTCACCCAGATAAATACAAGTGTAACACTCAAAAACACAAACAAAAGATGTACATAAAAAAAAAAAAAGAAGATGTACATAATATGTTTTGTAGCCAATCCCATTTTCCTTACACTGTAGGGATCTTAGCGGCAAGAATGCCACAAATGAGCATCAGGCTAGCCAGGTTCTATTTGCCGAAAGCTTGGACAAAGTGATTTACCTTCATTTACTCATTAGTGAAATGAGGAGTTGGATTAGATGATCTCTGAAGTAACAACAAACTCTAAAAGCAAGTGAATAAAAAAATAAAGTCTAAGTGATTTACTGACAACTTTGACTCACAGTTTCAGCTTGGAAATTGACAAAGACACTTTACCTTCCTTTGAACAAGGTATCTGGCATCTCTGACTCAATATAACTAGAATGATTCCAGAAAGAAAGAACATTCTAGAAATTTCTGGGGAAAAAATGTGATAACAGCCAAGGAGTGGAAGTTGCTAACTTAGTTTCAGAATATTCCTTCTACACAAGGACTATTAGAATGCATTTCCTCCTTCCTCAAATGTGCATTAAGTGCAGAGTTCTAGGAGGGTAAACTTTGTCCATGAATTGCCTTCCTAAGGCAATCTGGATTCTTCAAAGTGATTAAAAAGGACATTCACAGCATTAGGCAGCAATGAAGTAAAGAAGTCACGTAGTCTTTTTTAGTTTTAAAAAAATGTTTGTTTCTCTTAGAATTGTATTTCATCAAACATGCCATTGAATGTAAGATACATCATTATCCATTAACCACTAAGAAAGAAAAAAAAAAGTCGCCAATTAAATTGGCATGCCATAAGTTTCTGAGATGTTAACATGTGAAAAAGGTGTCTTAGAATCAATTCACTGTTGCACCGTAAGGCTTTGGCCCAGCACACCCAACACCTTGGACAAAACCATCCTCCAGGAGGAATCCTAACGACGCAGGTAGGTTGTGAGTCCCACTGGACTCAACCCTCTCTCTGCACCCGCGTCATACTCATTAAACTTTTTTTTAAGGCAACTTATTTATCATTTATACTAAACAGAAATTAGGAAGAAAACACTTAATGCAGACGAAATATGTGGCTCTTGAATACTTTCTGTATTTCTTATTCTTTTCAAGGGCAAAGAGCTGCTGCCTCATCCATGCAGTTTGGGGAACGTGTCAAACGTTTCTGAAATGTCTGAAGGCTACCAGCACATACTCTCCCGCCTCATTCCTTATTCTGACAGTCACAGACACGGGGAGCTAGAAGGTGTCTCATCAACTATCTGGGCCAAGGCTTCATTTGCAAGAGGTAGAAACTGAGCCTTAAAAAATGCTGAAGGCAGGATAAGAACTCAGTTCCCTGACCTCCAGTCTATACGCTGCTAGATTCGAAACATTCTGCTCAATTATTCCTACCTTAGTTTACAAAGGACAACTTAGAAGAGGAGTCTTTTGTCTACTTGTCTGAATTTCCTCCAACTAACTTAATAAGAGTACCTTTCTCTAACAGTGTCCTTCAAATGGGACAGGGAGAGTCTGTAACAAATTACTCAAGGTTTCTTAGATATTCCTTCTCACCCAGGTTCAGTGACAAAGGTTCGTTAAGTTGTAAATAATGAATGAGAAGAACTCTGTAAATCAAAGAAAGAGTAAAAGCAATGTATTCAATATTCCCTCACACTGTCCCTTTCTCAATAATTTTTTTATAATGAATGCAATGAAATATTTTCCTCTTGTTAAACTTAAGACACCACTAAATCATTCCCAAATGTAGGAAGCATTCTCGGTGTGACTCAGTCCAAACCAAGCCCTGCATGTAGTACCAACCCTAATAGATGCTCCAATAAATACAGCTTCATGGGAAGACACTATGACCAAGCAAAGAATTAAACAGTATAACTCCTGTGCTGAAATGTGTATAATAACTTAAACTCTTTCCGCATCCCGAAAGTCCAGCTCAGTATCTCTAAGTTTTATAGGAAATGCCCTAGCCAGGCAGTCCGTATGTCTGTAAAGTTAGCTACATTCCATGAAATAGCGTGGTTATGATCTCAGGGAGATTCTGCAATCTGCCCCAGACAGGGCAGTGTCAGGTTTGGCAGGAAAAGAACAAGAGTTCCACCTCATCCCAAACCACTTATGTCCCAAGCATTACTGTTGCTACACAAGCCAAATGTCCCATTATGACCTTCAAAGAAGACGCTATTGCTGTGAACCTAGGATTAAGATACGCTTCTGCTTCTGCCTAACCCCACCATGAAACACTGGGTGTACCCTGAAAACGAGTTTTTCATCCTATCACATAAACCCAGATCAACTGAAACGCCATGGGCCAAAAACTACCAAGACATTTTACACTATACCAGCTCAGTTCATCAAGACATCGGATCTCATGTTTTTCTCAACCTTAGATGGCCAGGTAGTATCCTCAAAAAGAGACTTCTTTTTGGCCAAAATATCCCAAACCGAGATGGCCAATGGGTTAATGTTCTTTTCTGAGCTCCTCAGTTATGCTGCTTCCTGTGTCTGAGGGCTGGCAGGCAGGGCACCCCTGTCAGAGCTGCAGAGAACTCTGCACATATCTCTGCTGTGTTCAGTCAAAATGAAAAGAACACAAGATGGCCCTCTGACACAGACAGCTGTCGATTAGAAGGCACACTCACACCTGGCCGGACAATGAGCGGCAGCGGAGGTGACAAGCGCTTAGCTAATCAGCTTGCCTATAAAACCACAGCCCTTCCCAGCACTACTCACATCAGCCCATGAGGCGACAGCACGTACAGTCTGCAGCTACCCTGTTCTCAGTCTCTACGTGTATGTGCCTCTCTCACTCGCCCACCCCTGTGTGATGAGGTCTGTGAGAAAGTCTCAATACAATATGCGTAAAAACAAAAATCAGGGCTTCCCTGGTGGCGCAGTGGTTGAGAGTCCGCCTGCCGATGCAGGGAACACGGGCTCGTGCCCCGGTCCGGGAGGATCCCACGTGCCGCGGAGCGGCTGGGCCCGTGAGCCATGGCCGCTGAGCCTGCACGTCCGGAGCCTGTGCTCCGCAACGGGAGAGGCCACAGCAGTGAGAGGCCCACGTACCGCAAAAAAAAAAAAAAAAAAGTCAGACCAAAGGAAACTGATAAACAAGAATAGGAAAAGAAATCCCTGCAGCGAAATGAACCAAAAGAAAACAAAGTGATAGACTAACCTATTCAGAGCTGCTTCACACTGATACTGACAAAGCGACACGCATTATAGGTAACCAGACATATGTATTAGACAAGAGGCAAAATGATCCGCCCCACCTCTTCCCCATTCTCCATCTTGTCTTTTGTCCCTCTAGCCACCAGAGAGAGCAATTTGGGGCTAGATCCTGGTAGAGGAGGCTGAAATTCTGAGCTTTACCAAATATTTAAATATTAGGGGACTTCCCTGGTGGCGCAGTGGTTAAGAATCTGCCTGCCAATGCAGGGAACACGGGTTCGAGCCCTGGTCCAGGAAGATCCCACATGCTGCGGAGCAACTAAGCCCGTGCACCACAACTACTGAAGCCCGTGTGCCACAACTACTGAAACCCCACGCACCTAGAGCCCGTGCTCCGCAACAAGAGAAGCCACCACAATGAGAAGCCCGTGCACTGCAACAAAGACCCAACGCAGCCAAAGATAAATACATTTATTTTTTAAAAAAATTTTTTAATAAATTAATAAATATTAGGAGTGGGGGTAGGGTGGAATGAATTGGGAAGTAGAGCTGAAGGGAGAAACTCAGGGGATCTGGAGACAGGAAATGTTGAGTTCCTCAAATCTTCCACTGATTTTCTTAATTAGCTAACTCTTTAGCTCAAAGATATTCCCTCTAAACTAATCAACAAATGCTAAATTCACTAAGGAGCTACCTTATGAGCCTGACAGATATTTTTACCCATTGATAGTCAAAATACCAATCTCTCTCTCTCTCCTCCCTGCTCTTTTACTTCTCTTTGGTTTCTAGAAGAACAGCTGGTTGGAAGCAGCGAATCAGGAAGCGAAACAAGGGGAGACAGGCAAAGTGGATACAGAGTCGAATCTGTGGCTGCCCACCTGCAGTCTGGAAGCTGAAACGGCAGAAGTCTACTTTAGATAAAGACGAGTTAACAAATTACTACCTCACTGAAGGGGACCTTCAGGTAGCAGAGACCTTCCACAGCCACCCTGTGTTCTGACCACTTTCATTCGACTCTTCTTCCTTAGATCCCCCAACCAAGAGTCCAATCCGCCTGCCGCGCCGAGAATAAAACCCCTCAAGGTTTTTATAAAATCATTTTTAAAAGATCATGAAAGAGTGAAGAGAAGTGGGAAGAGGAGATACTGGGGATGAGTGTCCTTCGTCTTTTGAGAGTCCAAGAAAGAGTCCAAATTCAAGGCTTTTCCAGCTCTGCTCCAGCTCCAAGAACCTTGGAGGTACCTACAGTTGTCAAAGCCCGGACAAAAAAGGCAGTAAGACCATCAGCACAGGGCGACCCTGTGGCAGAACGTCCGCAGGGCCACTGTCTTCTTGCTCATCCCGGGAAGACAAAGCTGTCTTTCTTTGAGAGGAAGTGTGAGAAGCTACTCAACCTGCACCTGCAATCGTAACCAACAAGCAGGAACAGTTCTAGGACAGAGCCTGAGACTGGCCACCGTCTCTCCAACACCAACACCTACAGCTTATCAGTCAAACCAGAACAGCAGGCCCTGCCTCCTGCCAGCTGCCAGGTAGCTCAAGAAGCAAACTGGGTCCCCACCCAGGGAATCCCTATGGCAGGGTGAACGGCCATGTCACCAGGATGCTCGTCAGTCGGTGAGTTTCTAAGGGCTTGGGACACTTCTGCTCCCTCCTCTGCCCATGCTGTTTAAAGGCTGTATTAGCATCCACATAGACCCCACCCATGGACACCAAAATGCACCAACATCACACGGCCTTGGACTCTCAGATCACTTCAAACTCTTCACCACTGTTCCAGCTAATACCAAAATGGGCACCTTCCGATAGAAAGCTTTTTCCCCCTTACGAAATCTTTGCTAAGCATAAAAATTCAAGAAGCAGAACCGCTATAACTTCTGGGTCAAATGTCAGTTTGTGATATATAATATTGTAGTTTTCCCCAAATTTCATCAGCACTGAGTATTTCTAATATCGAATTAGGCCTTTTATTTTTAGTTAAGAAAGCGATGCTTACCACGAAAAAAGAATCAAACAATACCGCAGTACGTCAAGGAAAAAGAAAAAGTATTTTGCATACATATGAAAACCAAGGAGGTCATTCAGGGCAAACCCAGTTCTTCCCTGTACACAGCTCAGAGCAGTGATGGGAGCAGCCCCTGGGCCACGTCACTCCCCTATCTCTTTCACCAGCTGGAGCTCTCTTTTACCAGTTGAAATACTGCGAGGGTCCAGCCCACCGTCATGCAGTCTCCACTGTCCCCTGGGGAGATGGGGACCAAAGGGGTGCTTGGAACAGCAAGAGTAGCCACATCACAGAGGCTAAGGGAACACTGGCTTGCCACCTCAGGCATCTCTTCTTGGAGCCTTGGACATGCAGGCACCATTTTAACATCAGAACAGAAGAGGGAAGAAAGCAATCATTTCCCCAAAGGAGGAAGTTATTATTAAAAAAAAAAGCCCGGAGGACTTCCCTAGTGGTCCAGTGGCTAAGACTCCACACTCCCAATGCAGGGGGCCCGGACTCAATCCCTGGTCAGGGAACTAGATCCCACATACCGCAACTAAAGATCCTGCACGTGGCAACGAAGATCCCGCGTGTCACAACGACCCAGCGCAAACAAATGAATGAATGAATGAATGAATATTAAAAAAAAGAACAAGAAGAAAAAGAAAAAGCCCAGGCTCTAGAGAAATCAGGACTGGAGGGAGTTGGACCACCTAACTGTCCTGCTCAAGTGCAAGCCTAGTTCAGACTTTCATGGAATCCTGCCTTTGTTGCTCTGAGGCTTTTCATCTGTAAGTTCATTCCACATCTCCTTTCTCTCAAGAACACGGCACGTGCGTAAGCTCTTGTTTGTGGCAAATGGACCTTCTAGGAATCACATGTATTGAAAATAAGAGTATTGACCTTCCCGCTCGGCCAGGCTCACAGTTTGGTTCTGACCAGAACAAGGGCCATCTCATCAGTGCTCTCTCTCCAGTTCCATTAGGGCTGCCTGACACCCTATCTTGCACACTTGCTTCTTAGTTATTGCAAAGCTTTTACATATTTAGGGATCTTTTCCATCAGAATATTCTGGAATGGCTAGAGGCTCAGACACATGAATGATATCTGCTCACATGTGCTTTTTATCCAAGTTCACAGCTCCTGGTCACTGAGGGTAAACAGTGTTATCAGTGATTATTATGGATTTAGTCAAGTATGTTTCATTCCTGTCATTTATGAGTACTTGTGTTGGCTCGTATTTACAACGTCGGGATTCCGTCACTTTGGTAACCTTCTGAGACGACGTTTTTCCAGTGTTACAGTGACATTTCAAAAACTCAGTATTTACAAGCAAACAACATCCTCTGGCTCCACGACAGCGCGATTCATGGTAGCGGAACAAAAGGACACTGGTCTAGAAATTTCTTCAGGATGTATTTCCAACTACTTCTGGCTATCACTTCATAGTCTAGGGTGGCCCCGTGGCCTTTGGAAGAAAGAGGCTACAAAGACATCAAGTAAAATTTCAGTGTTACCTGAGACTGGAATTCTAACTTTTGTGTGGGTCCACGTGAATGAAGTCTGCTGTGTGATGCTGAGAAGTCTCTTAACATCTCTGAGCCTTAGTTTCCCATTTGCTACTAAGCAGCATTGGGCACCAGGTGACATTTAGGTCCTTTCTTACTGTAACAATCCATCCTGAAGATTTCAAAATTATACACAGACATAAAACTCATTATCATCATTTTTTTTCCATGTCCTACCTCAAGGTTATGAGGAAAAGAATCCTGTGCAGGAAACAGGGAGAAGCAAACCATTATCTACTCAACTCATCCACTTCTTCCCTTTTCCTACCCACCCTCTGCCAAGCAAGATGGACCAGGGACAGTGAAGGAGGATGAAACCTGAGTGACAGAAACACAGTTGGTATTACATTCACCCCTGAGCTTCAAAGCCTTTCCATTATCAGGTGGACCACGGTCCTTTCAGCAGTGGAGTAGAGAGGTACTACCACCGACAGGTAACAGACAACGCAGGAAATACGCACCACACTGTATGCGATTTGTAGTTCCTTATGGGAGACATTCAAAATATTCTTTCTTGGCCCTCGAAGGACAATGCTCTTGATATATAGATTGTGGAGGTCATCATATCCTCTTTAGAAACGCAGTCTTTCCTACTGACAGAAAGAGGTCTCAGTGCAGGAAGCCGGATGATACCTAAGTTAACAGTGAGAAGAGAGCTAGAACCATCTATGAGAAGACCCTGTGGGCTACTGGCGATCACAAAAAGCTTCACCAACTTTATCCAGGGATAAAGAAGCAATAGAGAAAATGACAAATCTGGAGCCAAAGGACTTTGTCCCCTAGTCCCACCTCTGCCACCTACTATTAATAGCGACAAAATCGCTCTGAGTCTCTGTTTCATTATCAATAAAATGGGGATTAAAAAGAGTTCCTACCCCACTGGGGTCACAAGTTATATAACTTGTTATTGTTGTTGGTTCATTTATTCGCTTACTCATCCATCCACTGACTCTCAAGCAAACAGAGTGTCCCCTACGAGGCATTCGGGAGAGAGTACAGGCCTAGTCCTGGGCCCTCTCTGCCCGTAGACAGCGTGACAACGCTTGGGAGAGCACAGTGCATCAGAGGCTACCCGAGCACGGAGGAGGGCCCCCTCCTTCTGGCCTGGATAGAACAATGCGTGAGCTGGATCCTGGACACAGAGTGTGAGTTATCTGGTAAAGGAATATAAGGAGAGGAGAATGAGAGGCAGGATGAAGATATCCCAGGCCAATGGAAGGGCCCTTGTAAAGACAGACAGGACCGTGCAAGAGCCCTCAAGGGCAGCGCGGGCAGCTCAGTACGGCTGGAACACGAGATGTGAGTGGTGAGTGTGAAGGCCAAGGCTGAAGGCCGAGGCAGGGGCCAGGCTCTCTAAATCCCGTTCAAGATGCTAAGGCTGGGTCCCCAAAGCCATGGAGGGATGCTAAGCAAGGGCATAACAGCACTGGGGATTTTTGGAGACAATCACTCCAGCAGCCTTGTGAGAGTGGGAAGGTGGAGGTGGAGGGAAGTGGAGGGGTGGGGACAGCAACAGTGGTGACGGGGATGCGGGGGACGGAGTGGGTCTATTGCTATAGGAAGCAGAATGGACCAAATCTGAAAACTGCGGGCTTATGGGGTGGGGGAGACAGGATAATCTAGGACGGTGGCTGGGGGACAGTCACCAAGCCAACAGACACAGATGGAAAGACTAATCCTGAGAGGAAGTTCAATCAATAAAATTCAAGGTCAAAAGCACAATACCTGAGGTGAATTATCTCATGGGTAACTGCCAGATTCTACTCTAGCCCCTTGAAAAATATACCCGAATAGATGTGAGAACGTCAATGTGAAAAGTTATGTGTTAGCGCCTCAGGTTAGGTGACTACGCTATTATTAGCTCAAGCCCTCTCCCAAGACAGTGATATCATGACCTTGGGGGTGGGGGTGGGGTGCTATTTCACGATAAATATTTATTAAACACCCAGCTGAAGGTGTGGTGGAATGCAGTATTGTTGAATGTTCTGATATGTTCCACTTGCTCACTAAGGTTCTACAGAGCTGACCTAGGATGTCTGCATTCTATTTCTAGAACAATACGTGTAAGTATCTAGAGCCTGATCAAATGATCTGCGCCAGGTAACTAAGGGGACATAGCAGACGGACTCCACAGGAGCCTCCAATCTTGGTTCTGTGAGTAGTTCTGCAGGCACACTATGAAATTTGAGGGGGTAGTAGAGTTAGCTAGGGTATGGTGAAATGAAAATCTGCTTTGTAATGAAGTGGGAAACGGAGACAGTCTGGAGTCCACGAATGATAGGGTGGATGTGTTTTCTGCCATAGGGAATAGAGCAGAAGTTCTCCTAGAAATAAAGCAAAGGATAATCCCTTTCCCGACACACGAAACACCAAACTTAAATATTCTTTCCATTGAGAAAATGGCACCCACAATTTGCACTCTGAAAACATATCTTACTTGGTAGCTAAGTGGGAGTAGGAATGAGAGAAAGTGGTCCATATTAGTGACTCCCTGGCTGAGACAGTTAAATGGCAGAGATGCAGGAAGACTCCTTGAGGGACAACGTCAGTAGTAGCAGCTGTTGACATTCCTCTTTGTCACATGTCACTGTCCATAGCAAATCTTTTACCACCTCTGATGTTATGTCGTACCAGTCACTCTACACATGACAGTTCCGAACTGCAGAGCTCAGAGTGACAAACAGACTTCACAGTTCAAAAGTACTGGTAATAGATCTTTCCACAGGAGTGAATCACATCCAAGGAAGAAAAAGTTGAGTTGATGGGGACTTCAAAGGAGTGGTATAGCCTGAGTCAAGTTGTATTCTCCAACTTGTGCATGAGTTGTGTGTGAAAAGTTTGTTTAGAATTTATAATGCATTTTTCTACTAAAAAAACTTATAAAGTTGAAATACTTCTAAGATCTTGAATTCTGATTCTCTTGGGGTTTTAGAACTTAATTGTAAGCAATGACCCTAAGACTCTAGGATTCAGGCTTGTGCCCACACTAGGCTTTGAATCCTGTGAAACATAAGAGGTGCAGAAAATATCCTAGTTGATCACAGACTGAACAAAATCTCGTAGGTCCAGGCAGCCCTCAATGGAACCAAATAACCATTGGTTTTAAGCAATATTCTTATCAAAAAAAGAAAATTCATCATTGAAACATGCAACTATTTTTAATCTGGACTGGTGATCAATAACACTACCTGATTTTCTCTCTTCTCTGCGGCAACTATCACCAACATTTTTCTCTCACTTCATCCTGTGAAACCATCTACCTTTCAACTGTCATGAGAGGATATTTTCTGAGTCTAAACTCGCTTTGGGTCAGGGACCCAGCTCTCATTCCCTTTCACATACAGTCCTTTTGAAGAGCACAAAACATGCTTTCTATGATACCATGTAATGAGTAACCTTCATATTCTCCCAAAAGGGTACATAGTTTTCTTCCTATCATAGAGTCGGCATGTTGTCTTTAGATTTTTCCATGACTATATGAAGCAAATTTATAAACGTTTCTTCTTAGATATTCACTGTAAGAGTAGCATGATTAACTCATGATGAATAACTATTCATACTCACTACTATATAACCATGTAATATATATTGACACCCTACATACCTTAAGTGGGAATAAGGTTGTGCTTAGTTTATTTCAGTGAATATTTTACTATTATTTCTGTTTGGATAAAAATTATTTTATAGGCATCATTACTGACCCAATCTTCAACAAAATATACATGTTAAGGTAAGGGATTTAATCCAATAGGAATCTACGTATATATGACTTGTATGACCTACTAACTCATTCCCTCTTCATATTATTTCCTATTCTGCTATTAGGATGATCAAACGGATCTCACAGAGGCTTGTAAAAATCTCTATGAAAGCACAAAATGAGTTAAGGTTTTGATCGCGATTCTGTAACCTTTATTTTTATTTAATAGTCACTTCAGAATTAGAGGTACATTTTAGGATCCTTTCCCTTTGACTTTATTTATACCGTGTTGATGGTAGTCAGACTCAATGTTTCCTTCCTGTAGCTTGTGTGGTACTTTTTTTTTATATGTAAAGATGAAGGGAGAAGGAAAACAAAAGTAAGAAAAAAATGAAAGAAACTTACCATCAGAGTATGAGAAGAGCTAGCTACTTAGCTAAATAAAAATAACATATT
The DNA here is from genome assembly GCF_963455315.2 of Globicephala melas. NCBI lineage: Eukaryota > Metazoa > Chordata > Mammalia > Artiodactyla > Delphinidae > Globicephala > Globicephala melas. The sequence goes on from NC_083326.1 coordinate 11,318,292, forward strand.
TAGTGATTTGTAATATAAGAATAAAATGAACTCGCTGGGTCTCAGGAGGTCTGCAATATGCAAAAGGTATCTTGCCAATTTAATTGAGGTAGGAGTTATTTAATTTTTTACAGGTATAGTTTTCAATAAAACTACATATGCCTATAATACTGCAATGGCAGATGTGTCTCGATTATTAGAGGTGGGCTCAAGGGAATATATACAATGGATCTTGAAATCTGTAAGCAGCTGTTTGGGGGGGGGGCGGTGAAATGATGGGGGAGGGCACTGTACCACACACATGTTCCTTAAGTGCAGCGATGTTTTGTTATTTTACTGCAGGTGTATTACAGAGATGAAATTTAATAACTTACTGTATACAATACCAATAAAACTGAAAAGATTCAGTGCCCTGCTGTTCATTACTGTGGTACAAATGAGCCCGGATTATTCTGTGTGCATGCACGGGCAAACCCCGACACAGAGACCCCTACGTCTAGAGCTCTGGAGGATGGCCACTGCTTGAAAAACCTCAGGGATGTTCTTCCTTAATTGCTTTCTTATCACTGAACTCTCATCCCAAATTCACGTAAACGTGACTTTGAGGTGGGTTAAAGATAAGATATATTTGGTATTTTTTAAAAATGTCATAGAAAGCCTTCTTCACCAGAAGAGATCTTTCGAAGGGACGGGTTAATGGAATGGAGGGATATATAGATTTCCTTAAGTACCATAAGAATGTTAATATATTGTGATAATATTTTCTATTCAACAGAATCTAGGGAAGGGCTAGTCTAAAGATGCTATCCCATCAAAATCTGACCTCTCCCTTTATTAAGTACAAGAAATGTCTGATAAAGACAAGCGCCATACTGTGAAAAAACGTGTGTGCATCAGAAATGCTAAAGCAAATGCAACTACGTGTTAGTGCCGGTTTTCTTCTCCCAAGAACTTACTGCTGTCAGATAATAAATAACACAATGAACATAAAAGGTACTTGCTTTAGGAAGCTCGGTTTAGTTTATCTGTGAGTGAAAGCATCTGTAAAGAAATCCACATAAACACTGAGAACACACAGGCACAATTTTTCAAAGGATGGGGTTCTTCAATTCTAAGCAGGTTACCACTATCAGGCACAGCAGCAGACTCAATAGCTGTCCCTTTCTTAAATATTTACTTCTAAAAAGATTATGGGGTTTTGTCGGTAACTTGCAGTGTTCCCACTATTTTAACTTGGGGTTTCAGTTTTAAGAGTTTCAGGAGACATTTCCTAATGATGGAACCATTTCAAGTATGATCACACACAGAGGAATAAATGTTTCTGCCATTTCATATTGAAAAGTGAAATTCAGCATGCTTCTGATGCTGAATGGTGAGTCTACTGTCTTTTGTATGGAAAGAAGCTATAGGGCTACAGTGACTTCTACAGGATGGGTAGATATAGTTCAGCGTTAAACTTTACCAAGTACACCTCAATTGCTCAAAAACAATTAAGCCAATTGTTTGTTTAGTCATTAACTGATTTTCCCTTTTCTCTTTACATGTCAAAAGTATAAAGATGAACTGTAGTCCTAATTGCTAGTGGTTATTAAAAACCCCTCAATACTTTTCATAAGAAAAGAGAAGTTAATCCAAATATTCTGGTGAAATTTCATTTAGGATATGAGGACACCATGTTTTTGGTGTCTCATGAATCATCTCAAAGCAATGTCAAAGGTTTTTTATGTGTTACCTGTCCTGAACTGTTTAGAAAACTTGCCTATACTCCTAACACATATTTGTCATTTTATATATGACAAAGTGAGTTAAATGTCATAAACAAAAAAATTATTGGGTCACATTTAAAAGCCTGCTAAAAGTATTGATTTAGAACTTTCTATGTAGTTCTTGTATTTGGGGAACAATAATTTGATCTACGAGGAATCCAAATTTGTGTAATTGCAAACCATATTCTGCCTGCATTGCACAGAAAGGAAGGCCCAAATATAATCCATACATTTTTAAGAAAGTGCTCGTGCTGTTGCTAAAATGTGAATTGGCATATTCTACCCCAGCCTTGTCACAGGAAATCTTCATTGGTTTTAATGAAATTGCACATGCTAATTCTGAAGATGTTACAGAATAGATTATTCATACAGGCACATGTGGTGTATTTAAAAAAAAAAAAAAAAAACAGAAAAAACAGGCTGGGCTGTAAGGAACCGTGTGGCCTGCCCTCTTCTCTGCCTTTCCAACCGTGTTCAGGGTTCCAGTTGACCCTGAGAAGCTACTCCATTCTAAGCAATGTGTTAGACCCAGATTCTCCAGTGGGCCTGGAATCTACCAAAAGTGGTTTTCCAGATGGGCTCTCATACAGACTTACCTCTGAGTTTAGAAACCTCACCATGAGCTCGGGCTCAGGGAACCCAAGTTGGAAAAGCACTGGCTTTAAAACCAGGCATTTTAAAGTCCAAAGCCTGGCTCTGAAACTTAGCTAGGGTGAGATCTTGGGTCTGCTTAATTCTTTTTTTTTTTTGCGGTACGCGGGCCTCTCACTGTTGTGGCCTCTTCCGTTGCGGAGCACAGGCTCTGGACGCGCAGGCTCAGCGGCCATGGCTCACGGGCCCAGCCGCTCCGCGGCATGTGGGATCTTCCCGGACCGGGGCACGAACCCGTGTCCCCTGCATCGGCAGGCGGACTCTCAACCACTGCGCCACCAGGGAAGCCCCCATTTTCTTAATTCTTAAATGAAGATAATAATAATAACCCCAGGGGTTTTTACTGGCACCTAGTATTAGTCCCCCCAGCTTCCTCTACATTGAGCCCAGACTAAGGTTTAGAAATTCACTCATCAGCCATGTCTGGGTTGTGAGTGGACGTATGGCTCCACTATCTCAGTGATCCTTGATAGAGCTCCTTCATCGGGCATCACAGCAACCCACCTGACTCAGTCGGTCAGCCACCGATGGTCAACCTTGCGAGATCTTTAAGAACAATTACTAAAATATAGAGGAGCAATCTGAGAATTTGAGAAAAACCTTGGTGCTTATAAAAAGATTAATCTAATAGGTGGGGGTACAGAGATTGTCACAAGGTTCCAAATTTCAGCAAAAGAATACTAGAGTTTGTGTACAAGGAAACATAGCCTATAATCACATCTTTCCTCCTGCAATTAAAGCATTTCTGACCATTAGCCTGAGCCATAAGCTATACCTTAAGAAATCTGAAGGATGCTTTAATACTTCCAGTCTCCTCCAGGTAAGGAACCATATTTAATACAAGGATTATTAACATTTTACTTGTATATGTATGAACACTGAAATTGACAGCACTGAAATGAACAATGAAATAAAGCTCCTTAAAGAAGAATGTCAGCTATAAACGTAGAAGGAATGATGGAGTTTTAAAAAAATCACTAGTTCAAAACCCTCTGGGTTCAGGCAAGTGTCATCAATGCATGCTAAAACCATCAGGTCAAAAATGGTTGGGGAACAGGGATCTATGCCCAGTGCTAAAGTAATAAACACAAAGATTGTTTGCTCACTTTGTCCCAGCTTACCTTATAAATACTACCAAATGTAAAATAGATAGCTAGTGGGAAGCAGCCGCATAGCACAGGGAGATCAGCTCGGTGCTTTGTGACCACCTAGAGGGGTGGGATAGGGAAGGTGGGAGGGAGGGAGATGCAAGAGGGAAGAGATATGGGGATATATGTATATGTATAACTGATTCACTTTGTTATAAAGCAGAAACTAACACACCATTGTAAAGCAATTATACTCCAATAAAGATATTAAAAAAGAAAAAAAGATTGTTTGCTAATTACAAAGGGGAAAAGGTTTCTTTACAATGGACCGACCTGGGGGTCTCCACTTCTACCAAGTGGTTCAAGTCAGTGTTACCAGTAGCAACACATCTTGACATTATACGCCTCCAGATGAAACGCAGTATGAAGCACATAGCATTAACTATGAGATACTCAGGCCAAAATGTTTAACTTCCGTCTGAATCAGCTTTTCAAGCCGAATTTTCAATTTGTAGGCAAGACAAGTGATAGATTAACAAATTAAACAGCACCACAAATAAATAATCCAACAGTTCAAGTAGGGGACATATTTTTCAAGACAACTGGCCTGCTCTTTAAGGTAAATATCACTTTTTTAAAAGTTACAGGAACTGTTCTAGTTTAAAAGAAATTCTAAAGAGACACAGAAGCAAGATACAATGCATAAATGCAATGCCTGAGGGGAAAAGGAGCTATGAAAGACATCTTCATGGGGACAAATGAAGAAATTTTCATCTGGATTGGGTATTAGATTAGGAAACTACTGTTAATTTCTTTAGGGGTGATAACTGTATTTTAGTTAAATAGGCGAGTGTTCTTAATTTTCAGACACATGATGAAAAATCTAGGGGCGAAATCTTATCTGATCTGCCGCTTAAAAACGGGGCACTGAAAAATATATATACTTACACATACACACACCCAAGGCAAACGTAACAACTATTAACAACGGTTTAAGTGGTACTTCATTGTATTATTCTTTTCAACTCTTCTGAGTCTTTGAAATTTTATACTATATAAGATTAAAGAAAATTCTGTAAATTAAATAAATGGTGCTTGATTCTCCCCCTTAACGTCCAGAAAGCTGCTGGTGGGGATTGAAGGGAGGGTATATAAGACCTTGCCTTTGTTTTTCCCCCTTATACCTAACACTTCACTTGAGGGCCAAAAAATATTTGTTCATCAACACAGTGAAAAAATGGCTCCATTCTCCCCTTTGGTGTGTGTTGGGTGGCTGTCGGGAGAGGGGCATACCCATAGCAATGCCCCCACAACAAAGGAGCTGCTGACCGAAAAACAGTGCTTGGGGGCAGAGTCCCGATGGCATCACCCTGCAGATTTGGTCCCTGTGATTTCTGACACCATCGTGATTTAAAATATTCTGTCCCACCATCCACGCCAGCAAATTCAAAAACCACAGGCCTGGAGTCTGACCTTTGGTTCCAATAACGCACCCACTAGAAGGAAACCAAGAACATCTCCAATTCCCTCCTTTGGGAACCTTCAGACCTAGAACGGTGAGGCCACCAGGCTAGGACTCAACGCCAAGAAAGTCAGTGACGAGTGACCCTCCAGGATCTGATCTCTATGTCATTCCAGGGTCTGCACTGCACTTTCGAAGGAAGGGCTTCCAAAGGACTTTCTTTAAGAGGGTATGATTTCTGGTTTTCGGAGACAGAAAAAGCGCTGCTCACTGTATGGTTCTCACACACTGCTATTCAGCCTTCACTCTCTCAGAATGATTCCTAAAAGTGATGCTGGGGAAATAAGCCTCAGGTCGTCACAATCCTCACCCTGCCAGGTACAGAATTCATATAGGGCAAGATAGAGCCGAACTGGCCCCTGCCCTCCGGGAGTTTACAGACTCTGGGTGGAGACCAGCATCCAACAAACATCAATAGTGGCACATTCAAAAAGCACCATGAAGGCAAAGCAGAGCGCTAAGGCAGATACATGGATGGAAGAGGTTCCGAGGAAGGTTACGTAGGACCAGGTACGAATGACGGCACACTATAAACAAACATTTAACCATAACGCCAAGTTAAAAACCAAGACGTATTCTGCTTCCACAAGACCTAAATAGCTATTTTCATAAGAAGAGACAAAGGATTTCACAGCTTTTCTGCGTATATCCTTTCTATTTTGATTTCAGATAAGAAACACTGGAAGGGTCCAAAAGTTTTAGAATTAAGGAATTTGTAGTTCTTTTTGTATCAAAAATAAAAAGAACTAAAAGAAGAAAATCCATTCTTAAATGTGTAATTCATTTCAGAACCAACTACAGAGGTTTAATTTCAATGAATCCAAAACAACTTGGTTTGTGAGTGCACTGAATCACATACAGAGAAGTGTCCTTTACGTGTCCTCTGCAGCTGCAAAGTTTCTGCAGTTTAACTAAGGTATCTGAGATTAGGCCTAATTCTTAAATCCCGTCAGTTTTAAGATCTAAACATCAAATAACTTTATCAGCATAGTCCTATTTGATTACTTGTTGAGAAAGAAAAAGAATGTGGATAAGGTTAGAGCCTTGGACTTCACTAGAGAAAACAAGATACGGGCTGGGATATTCAGTTGTGGGGTTTTGTATAAAGATTTCGAGGCATCTTACTGATTTTCAGAATATCACTAATTTTCACTGCCTTTTAAATGAAGTACATATGCAATATATTCCTATGTCTTGAATAATCAAAGTAAGGCAAGAAATCTAAAAGCTTTTTCAAGGTCAGTGGCAACACTAGATTTTGAACACAAGTCTTTAAATAGAGCAGATTCCTATAGAACATTCTAGGAAATCATCAAACCTAGCTGCACATTAGAATCACTTGGGGAGTTGTCAGAAATGCAAAGGCCCAACTCATAAGATGCGATTTTAATTGGTCTCAGATAGGGCCCAGCTCTCCACATATCTCACACACACACACACACACACACACACACACACACACACACACACACGCACACGCACACGCACAAAACCTTGCCCAGGAGATACTAATAAAGAAACCATTGCTTTAGACTTGAGTTATCTCCCAGAAAGAAAAGACAAACACTTCCTGATAATCAATACTCAACTTCCATTTAAGGGGAAAACTTCTGCCTTAATACCAAGCATTTGTGTTGACATCACCACCTCACTCAAAAACAGTAGATCTCGGGGAAGATTAAGAAAGACAAAAAAAGTTTGCAGTCACCAAACATCCTATTCAAAGCAGCAAAAGAGGCCAAAAGTAAATGACATTTTTTCCCTTTTGTCATGCACAGTGAGGCCCATTAGGTATTAGCTATTGGTTATCGTATTAAGATTGGACTATCCTGTGAAAAACTTTATTTCCGCTCATTTTCATTTCTGTCAGACTTTCCATTATAAATTTTATTTTCCCTGCCAGTAAAAGAAAAAAAAGTAGTATGAGGTTGCAATTTGGCAAGAACATTTCAAGCCTGGGTGTGATTTCCGTACTCCAATTTGATTTAAATTAGTTTTGCCATATTTAGTGAGAACTAAAAAAAGTCCGTTTGGCCACTTTGGTTTCTATGGGTTTATTTTCTATACAATTTCGAAAGGCTGAAAAAGTCACCGAGTTCATTTCTGATAATTTTATATGGAAGTGCATTAATGAATTCATATCATCCCATTACTATTTTCAATGAAAACAATTTAATCGCTAATAAAGAACCCGCCGGCTTTTGTTTCTCAGCTAAGACACCCACTTTTAAAAAGTCCCATGTCTATCACTATTAGTGGTACATCCTCAAGAGACACATGACGGATATGTATTTTTTTAACCTGATGCATTCTGAAACAACAAACATTGCAAAATAATAATTTATTTCTCCAGGACAGCATTTGGCTACCTGTTGCTTACCATCACTATTTCTCTGCACCAAACAAAAGGCTATTGGAACTGGAAGAAGCACGTTCATACGTAACAGTGCTCATCCCTGGAAGTCCACAGGACACACTGTTATAATACGATAAAGCAGTTTTTGGAGCCCCTCAGGGCACAGCATCTAAAGGACTTCCATCCAGCATCTCTATAAAGTAGTAAACACGAGAAAACAAAAAGCTGCCTCTCCACGAGTCACTCACCTTGCCACACAGTGGGGAATCGGTTCAGCTGTGATCTGCTATTTAGACTTGAAGCCCAAGACACCGAGACTCTGCCTTTCTTTTGGGTTTGCATAGCTGGTGTTGGAGACAGGGATTCAAAAAAACAATTCGGCACAAGAGAAACTCACTCACTGGGAGACACACTAGGGTCTGTTCTAGTCTCAGATTTCACCGAAAGCAGAAATTCAAAATATGTACCCTTTTCCTCTCCAGCCCCGATTTCCTCAATCAGGGAATTTCCAAAATTGTGCTCTTTGCTTTTCTCCTTAAGTGATCACACCGTTTATGGACACTGCTGAGCCCAGGCTAAGCAAAGAGAGAGTCGGTCCTTGCAAGACTCACAATCACGAAGCAGAAATAAGGATGAAAGAATCTCCACACTCCACGGCTCTATCATGAAGACTTTTTAAGAAAAGCGGATGCAGCCGTACTCCTGTATACAACAGAATTTTCCTGGACACAAATGTCTCAAAAGGAGACATTCCCCAGGCCCAGACATTCAGCCATCACACGCCAGTCCGTCCACCTCTAGTCCACCCTCTGCCCCTTTCCACTTCTCACCTTGTGTCTGCCAAAAAAATTAACTTCAGTCTCACCCGAGGGAAGTGTTGCCCACAAACCGAGGGAGGGTCTGTGTCCCAGCACATACACTGACAGACTCACGCGGTCTGGATGATGCTTTCACAAGTTAAGGGGCCTCGCGCTTACTCAGCAGAGGAAATCTTTGTGTCTGGGAGGAATCACGCCAATTCCTATTAGGAAGAAAGGATACAGGGGCGAGGAAGCCTATTCTCTCATTGACCAGAAAAAGAGGCCCGTCGAAAACAGAGACCTCTGCCATGACCATCAGCGAACAGGAAGGATGTTGTCAACTTTCTTCTCCCCCAAAACTCAAACGGCCTCTGCCTTGACCCTGAGAAACCAGATACACAGGAACAGGCTCTTCGGCAGGAATTGAGAGCTTTGCACCAGAGACTCGGCGCTAGGAGGCTCGCTGCCGAGCTATCTACCCCGCACATTTGCACTCACATTCCAAAGATGTTTCCGTTGTGCTGGAATGGCTGTAAATTTCTTTCCTGCGGAATTCTTTCCAGACAAACTGCCATAAACTGTACTCTGCAGCTTGTGCAGCAGGAGCGCTTAACCCAGCACCGTTCACCTCATCACAACCAATCTTTCAGATGCCAAGTATGACTGAATGGATGGCTGGGCCGAAGGAGTAAACTTTAAAAATGCAAATCTATCCAGAAAAAACAAAACAAGACAAAACCCCACCACTCCACCAGAATTCCGCCTTTCGGGATCCCTGACTGATACCTAAAGGAAACCTTCTCGAGCAGGCTCTATTTAATGACTCAAACTGTTTGCTTACGTTTTCCAGGATCCATGAAACAGGTTGTTTTTTTAAAAAAAAATCAAAATGGATTTTTTTTCCATACCATTAAAGAAAACGGGAGGGTGAGAGGGTTCAGGAGAGCAAGCATTCCCTTCCCAGCACGAAAAGAAGGTACGCTTCTGTTTGGGTGAATAATAAAACACTAGAAAGCTTTGAGTCTGAAAGAGGATGATTAAATTCTATCCAGAGTTTTCCAAAGTAAGAAACCCACGCCCTTAGAAAAAGAAAGTCTAAATCTTTAGAGGAAAAAAATAATAATAATAAGATTTGAAACATGTGATTAGTACCGATACTGAAATTAAAAAGAAAGCGTCTATAAAAACTCAATTGTCTTGAAACAAAGCTTACACTTCTGGCTCTGGATAGTATTTTTAGAACTGGGCTTTCTCTGCAGAGTTGAAAGTATGCAAATGCAGAGTGCCCAGACACACACACACACACACACACACACACACACACACACACACACGCTATACCTTTGTATGACACTGGCATTTTATTATTTAATTAAAGTACTCTTATTTTTCTAGCTCACGCATGCTTCCCTTGAGACGGCTTTGCTGTCAGCCTGCTGGCCTTGACTTCCAGCCAAAAACAATTCAGAAACAAAAAGGGACAACAAATCATATTTTCACAGACATTTTTATCCCTCAATACAACCCTGTTTTCACACAACATCCTACAGCCCCTATGAAAACTATAATTTAGGGCAGTAGCCACCCGAACCCAGGATCTGACACATGGCTGCACGAAGCATTTCCAGGCTAAGAAATTCTTAAGTTCTTAATTGCAAATAAACTCTTTTGATAGAACCACTTTACCCGAGATCGCTGGTTTGCAAACAGTGCCACTGGTACCGGCTGATGGATTAAAAAAATAACAACAAGCCAGTGAACACAATTCTGATACGATGAGGTGTTTATGACTTCCACGCTCTGTGTTATTTCATGACTTTTTAAAAAGAGACAGGCATCGGCAGATTCTCAGTGCATTAGTGCCACAGTCTAAAACGCATCATCTAATTTACAAAACAAAGTGATTTACCAGGTTCATTCTCTCTCAACCCTTTCCCAACGCGAGATTCTCACTTACCTGGTGGCAACCCTGTAAATTTGATTCTCTCCCATAAGATGAGTAGGAGCCCCTTTCTGTTTTACCTGCCAAGAGAAACAACAAAAAAAGTGTAAATTGTGTTTTTCTTTAAAAAAAAAAAATCTCCTCCAGGTAACAGACATCCACTTCTCTTCCCCGATGTTTACATACGTAAAGTAGGCACTACTGGCAATGTATGCAAGCAAGACAGGGAATAACACTTCCTCACTCTGGCTATGATAAACTGGAAAAAAAATATCCTTCATTCCTATTCTTAGCCAAACTGCTCCACACTTCCAAAAACTGTCATTCCAATGGCCTCCACTTTCTCTAACAAACAAATTGTCATTCCTTATTTTCACTTTCTTTCTCTCTCACAAAATTTAAACAATTTCATTTTTATTTACACAGCAGGCAAATTATCTATGTAATGACCCTAGCCTAGTCATTCCCATTGATTATATTGGCACTTAATGGTGAGGCCAAAGCTAATCAATCAGGGCTCTCCAGATGGTGAATAAAGCAAAGAAACTATTCAAAATTCTGGGACTCTCTCTCTCTCTCTCTCTCTTTTATTTAAACTCCCTTTCCCAGGAGTAAAGTCCATCATGATAAAGATGATCATGGAATTTACATTTGGGAAAGAGGGCTTTTGAAAAATTGCCCACTCTGAACCCAGCTTCAGATTCTACCAGTAGAACAAGGGATAATGGAACGTCAATGTCTTGTGTCAATTCTAACAACCCAATTTTTATCTGTAGACTGCTCTGCAGAGATAGATAAAGGCTCAGATGCTACTTGGCCATATCTAAGGGTAAAAATCAAGGCTGCTCATTTGTTTCTTTTAAAAGTGTGTTGAGCCTTAATAATCAGCAAGGAAGACAATGAAACCACATTATAAGAGATCTAAGCAGTAGAATACACCTAGTGACATGTAAAGAGTCCTTACAGGAAACAATCCATACCAGGGCATTAAAAAGGGCTAGTGCCGCCCACGTGCCCAGAACACAAAGCCCACCCCACCCAAGACTGAAGGATACTGTTTTCCTTCAAGACTAGAGCTTAAGGTACATTGTCCTCTTTACCCAGGACTATACTATTCTTTTCTCCAATGGGAAAATTCAAAACTAGTATTTTGAGGGGCTGAATGGATCCTTTGAAGTTTACAATGCCCAAGTTTTCCCCCCTCGACTCAAGTTAAGATAAATGTTAGAAGTAACAGTGTTCATTATGATCTTTTAGTTCAATGACAATGCTGTTAGAGTATGCCTTCCTGACACCACACAAAGAATGTGTCTTTGATAAATCTTATATCTGGTCAAAGGCATACCTTGTATGTAAGTCACTATATATGTAAAATGGAAGATGATTTTGAAGAAAGCCAAACCTGAGCCTTAACATTAACTCTCTTCCCCAGTATTACCTTTTCCACTGACTTCAGTGAATCTCAAACTTGGGAAAACACTCCCCCCGCCCAACTCCTGGTATAGTGTTCAGTGCAAAGTAGAAAATCAATGCCCATACCAGTTTCAATTCCAATGAAACAAGACACCATCTCAAGCAGTGTCAGTCCTGGGAGGTCTAAGAGAATAACCTTTCACTGTATGAGGATTTTGCATTAAAGAATAGATGCATTTGCCTGTTTCAGAAGTATAAATGGTCATAAAGACATATTTACTCTCCTGTGTAAGTCAGATGTAAGCTACTTATAGTCTTTAACTTCTCTTTATAAATATTACTAACAGATAACAGAAAAAAACTCTACCTTTTATGAGCTATCAAAGGATGTACGTCCTTCCTGAAGCTCCCGCATCTACAAAGCTTCCATACAACCACAACATGATTCACTTTGACATAATATTCACTTGTTTAGCAAATAGAAAGGCAGGTAGAGAGGTCAGTAGAAAGGCAGACAAACAGACAGACAGAAAGAAGATAGATGAGGTAGAATTTACTCTGACTTCCTAGGAATCTGAACATCTAGTGTCCTGTTTTGGTAATTTCCAAAAACTGGAAGGAAGAAAGGCTATCTATGTCTTTCTCTAGAAGAAATTACTGAAGCTATCCCCTATAGAATTTCACCACCTGGCATTACTTCCCAACTCAACTCCAGCACATAGACCTGGAGAGACGAATTTTCCTACTAGGATTTGTCTCAATTCATATATATATATATATATATATATATATATATATATATATATATATATATATATATAAAAGTTAGGTCTATTCCTTTCATTCTTTTAAAGGTAAAAGGGGTCCATGCAAATAGTAAGGATGTGAGAGAGGAGAGAGAGAGAGAGAGAGAGAGAGAGAGAGCATGAATAAGAATAAATGGGAGAGAGAAGAGAGAGGAAGGGAGGGCAATAAAGAGAGGGAGAGGTGGACTGGAAAGAACAGGGTGTAGGAAGGGAGAGGAGGGGAGCGAGGGGTGATCAGAGTATGTATTCATGCTGCACAGAGTCCCCAAAGTACTCTTGGCTGCAAAGCCCCAGCATTCTTTACTATCATATCACATACAGACTGCTTAATCTTAATTTTGCTTGTTAAAAAATATTTATCCAGATACAAAAATAAACTCACTGCAAATTACAAGTTGTCAGGGTTAAAAATCTACTCCTGTTTGTGTGGGGGAGGATAAGAGACCAGCATAGACATGAATCATTCTCAGTAATTTGAGTGTTTCCATGACATCAATGGGCACCCGTCCAGGACTCTGTCGAAGTCTGTGAGGTACCAAAGAGGCAGCGCAGCCAGCAGGAGGCTGGGAGGTGCACTTTTTTTTTTCCTTTTTTTTTTTTTTAAGGATTATGCTCCTTGTAAAGATTTCATCTGTAGCATCCACTTTTACCATCAAATAGATCGCTCCACAGATCCTGAGTGAACACATTTCATTCTGATAGTGTAAGCCTTTAACTTTATTACATCTTTTTGTTCGCAAATTCAACTATAAATCTGTCCTCAGAGCCCAAACCTCTGTTTGGGAGCAAAATAATCAGGGACTGTGGATAAACCCAAGCACCTTCTCAAACCTATCATATCTACTCCTCTAATTTCCTAATGACAAAAAGCAGCCATTTTACAATGACACCTCATTTCCAAGGGAAAAAAATATACATCTTTTGTGTAAATTGTCCATTAAAAATTAGCTATGGTCTTGATGTCGGTCTTCTGCTTAAAATGTCCGGGAACATTTGTTTCAGATAATAAAATTCTCAAGCGCGCTGATAACATGTTTGAGTAGGATTCTTAAGTAACTATCTGTGCTCGCGAACACAAAAGCTCCTAAATATGTGTGTTTACTCTGTGTCAGGCATGGATTTTTGTCACTTATACCCACTGGCTGGCGCGGACAGCTTCTTTCCTCCATCCTTCGCCACCGACCTCCCCCCGTCCCCACAATCACAACGGAGCTTTGAAAGAGCTCAAGATTCTATTTTTCCAATATTTAAAAGAGATAGCAGTGATGAACAAACCCGGCGTGTTCACTGCAGAATTTTCGAGACAACCCTCCGGTACTAGAATGCGACAGCCGCTGCGGACATTTTTTGGCACCAAGACAATGGTGGCACTGCCAAGCCCCATGGCTAAAACTACTCAAAAGAGGCATAAGGGTAGCATTAATCGCTCAAGTCTTTTACTGCATGGAGTACTGTTGTCCATATTTTAAAAACTAAAAGTACCCGTTAGTAACATTTGTTGTATGCCCACCAAGGGGCGGGGGAGATTCTGAAATATACACCAGGAACAAATCTTATCAAGCATTTGATTCATTTTATACCTAAAAGGACCAAATGTTAAATTTTGCTGCTGGTGACGATTTGCCGTGCATGTAACGAATAATCTAACCTAATGGGGGTACACTGAAGGCTGAATGAAAGCTACAAGAGAGGATTTCATAAACTAAGTCGACATATTGGCTAAACAACTTTCTTCTGCAAAAATGATGTATACAAGGAACGTGTAATACTATGTCACAATTTTTTAAATTAAGCAAGAAAAACGCTGTAAATGAGCAGACACAACATCTGTCAATCAATCCTTCTAGAGACAAAGGAGCTCAACGCGCAGCCCCTTCTCTAGAACAAGTCGGCATCTACAGTGAGCAAACAATCAGGAAAGTCAACACGTGTTTTGTCCAAATTGAACCCATCAGCTGTTAAAACCTATATTTAAATTTGATTATTAAAAATGGCACCAATGGGCAATCAATAAAGGAGTCACTTGCTGCTTCTGTTGCCCTCGAAAAACTCAAGCTAAGCAGAAAATAGAAGCTGCTTCCAATGATTTTTAAAGACCAATCCTTTTGCCGATTGATTCAGTTGTTCTTTATCTTGCTGCCCCACGAAGGATAAGGAAAAAAAATTTTTTTTTAATTTAGGGGGAGTATGATTAACAAATATCTATTAATTCTAAATTTAATACTTTTATATTCTTACATAATTTTCCATTTGACTTCTAATTTTTCTTCCAATATATCCATGGTATCCTATTGTAAGGGAATGTCATGGGAATTGGATGAGAATGAAAATATGACATGAAGGAAAAAATTGGTCTCATAAGTTCATTAACTCACAGGGATACACCTAAGAAGTATCACCTTCAGTAGATTACTACACCTGGACAGTTCTAATCCATTTGGAAGGAGTGAGAGACAGGCAAGAACAACTTATCCATAATACTATTTCTGGAGATAAGCTGTGACATGGATGATCCCACGGGTGGTTGACCAGTAGGATAACAACAAGTTCATGTTTGGGTTTGTAGCCTTTCATTCTTAAAAGGCCACTTTTAACATTACATATAAATGGTAGGGAGGCTTCCCTGGTGCCGCGGTGGATAAGAATCTGCCTGCCACTGCAGGGGACACGGGTTCGATCCCTGGTTGGGGAAGATCCCTCCTGCCACGGAGCAACTAAGCCCATGCGCCACAACTACTGAGCCTGTGCTCTAGAGCCCACGAGCCATAACTACTGAAGCCCACACACCTAGAGCCCGTGCTCCGCAACAAGAGAAGCCACTGCAATGAGAAACCCGTGCACCGCAACAAAGAGTAGCCCCCGCTCGCTGCAACTAGAGAAAGCCCGCGTGCAGCAATGAAGACCCAACACAGCCAAAAATAAATTTAAAAAAATAAAAATAAATTTAAAAAAACGGTAGGTATTTCACCCACCACTGAAAAAGATGCACCTGTACAGTGGAACATATTATCCTACGAAAAGCCTTGATAAAAAACTTATCTGATGCTGTAGGACAATATCCAGCAAGGCTGTTTCATGGCTAATCCTCATGCTGGAAACCGAAGAACCAGCCTTTTGTGCCCTGCTACCAGACTAAGGAACTCATCACAACTGCGTGTGAATCAGAATAAATCTCTGTCGTCCCTGTCCCCAACCCCAAGCCATCTTTGGTTACCCTATAATTTTGGGGGGTATATTGAAAAGAGTATTTCATTAAACAATAACGGGAAGGGTGGTTCCAAAAATATACATGAGGTTATAATTTACAGTTCTTTCATCTTTCCCGCGCCTGCCTTTTCCTCTCTTGCTCACGTAAGAATACCTGAGTCCTTGTCATGTATTACCCGCTACACAAAAGGGTTACGTAGATTGCTTCATTCAATCTACACAACAACCCTGTGAGGCAACGTAATATAAACACCACTTTACAGATGAGAAAACTGAGATACAGAAAACTGCCCAAGGTCACAAAGGCAGTAAGCGTTAGAGCCAGGATTCAAATCCTGCCAGTTTGATTCCCGTGGCTGGCCTCTTAGCGCTATTCTGTGCTGCTGGAATTTAAACTCTGAAAAAAAATATCTACAAATAAGCGAGAAGCCCAATACTGAAGACTCAAATCCCAGAGCTCAAAACACTCATGAATTTGATATGAAATTAATGAAAGCGTCTTAGAGGTGGTGATAATTTACATTTACATGGTGTTTTATTCCTAAAAGGTCTCTAGGTACTTTAAAGCTGTGCAAATGATGTACACCAGAACCTGTGACGTCACACAATAAACTGCAACCATCTCTAAGTTAACTGGAAACAACTAATTGACAAAAACATGGCAGCAAACTGCATCTCTACACATTCCATATGTGAAGAACGTGACTTCATATCAAAGCATAGAGAAGAGGGAAAGTAAAAATATAATTATAGGGGCTTCCCTGGTGGCGCAGTGGTTGAGAGTCCGCCTGCCGATGCAGGGGACACGGGTTTGTGCCCCGGTCTGGGAAGATCCCACATGCCGCAGAGCGGCTGGGCCCGTGAGCCATGGCCGCTGAGCCTGTGCATCCGGAGCCTGTGCTCCGCAACGGGAGAGGCCGCAGCAGTGAGAGGCCCGCGTACCGCAAAAAAAAAAAAAACTATATATAATATATACATATATATATATATATATATATATATATATATAAAATTATAGGACAACACAACATCGCTCACAAGTGTCTTCTGTGGAATAGTAGCCCGACAACAGGTTCCAAAAAACAAAAGGGAGGCAAATCAAAAGGCCCAGGAAATGTTACAAGCTGTCTATATCCCTCCCTGACAGGCAGAAATATACAGTGTATCCTAGCATGTTAAAGCCTCTGAGAAGTCCTGCAGTGGAGACATTTAATTTCATTTAATATAATCTTTCCCAAATTTATTTGAATACACATACCGGCCCCATCTTTTTGCCTATTAACACAAGTTCAGAGGAATCTGAGAAACTACTACTTTAAAAAACTTAATATTTCAAAGCATGCACTGGGTTAATATATGTTGGTAATATTCTATCAAATAAATAAGTTTAACATTTGAATTTTATTTTAATTGACCTAAAAACATCTTTGTCTTGTTGTGATGTTTCCATGCAGATACACCTTTGTGGTTCTGACTGGCCGTCAACTTTAATTTTCCCTGATTCTAGCTTGGAGGTGGGAGTCTGGCTTTACAAGAAATCAGAAGCTGACGTTATTCTCCTGATTTCTAAAATTCAGAGAAGACCACTGGTTCTCTCCTGCAGAATCTTACCATACCAGGAGGCATTTTAAAAATCCAAATTTAATAAACGTCATGCTAAAAGAGCTACGACTCAATTCCAGCAGATAAAACAGTCATTCCACAGCCTAGAAAATTCTCTTCATCCCCCTCTTCCTAAATTGAGAACAGAAAGAAAATTTTGGGGAAAAGTGATCAGGTACATAGTTTGCAGCAAAGGATGATGGGAAATAGGGGCCAAGCCATTTTCCCAGGAAAGACTAGCATCAGTGCTCACTTTCACTGATGTTCTTAAATCATCAAAGTAGAACACTCAGTAATGATCTAGAGCTCTGACCTCAGAAAATTATGAGTTTGGGCTGCTTTCTGTCATTGATTCACCCCATCTCATCCAGACACTGCATTGCCTTCGAAGCAGCGAGTGTACCAAAATTCCAGATATACTTAAGAGTATCTCGAGGCACCACCCAAACTCTGTATTTGGGGCGATTCTGAACATGGTTAGAATCAATATTCAATTCTCCTTAAAGCCCTCACATTTGCAAAGCACTATATAGTGTGCAAAGTAATTTAACTTACATTATTTAAGATAACAACATCCTAAGAATTCCTTAGATGGGCATTTCAACCCCTATTTTTATAGAAGAGGTCACTAAAATTCAGAAAGATGGGCATTTCAACCCCTATTTTTATAGAAGAGGTCACTAAAATTCAGAAAGGGTAACCCACTTATAACAAATAAGAGAGGTTGTACAGACATTAAGAGACGAAGCTAGAACATAAATTACCAACTCCTGTACCAAAGCCTGTTTTTACAATACGCCGCCTCTTCTTGGAGTATTCCAGATGTATTACTGGTTTCTATTGTGGTAACAAAGATGATTCCACCTGTCTTTTTCTCACTATGTAGCATAGCCCTCTCCTCAATTCGTAGTAAGTCAAAGAGGCATTCTCGAGTCCTTTGATGGATGAAAATATTAGAACTGGTAAACATTTTGAGTGACCACCCTCTGGGACACCAAAAATCACCTTCTCAATGCAAAATGAAAGTACTGCCTTATAGATTATTTCACCTACCCTAGACCAACAAAAGCCAGAATCATCCTCTTCCTCGGTGTCACTCTTAGGAGAAGTGCACACATTATCAAATGAGAACCCGTGAGTTTTATGCTTTCTTTTCCCAGTGCAGGAAAATCTTTCACTGAAAATAACACTAATTCCACAGAGTGTGCAATTAATCAACATAATCATGGGGATAACTTAGCTCTTTGGGGAGGTGTGTCAAATAACTCTTTAAGGCCACTAAAGTGCCACTTGAGCCACCAGAGTAATGATTTTCTGAATCAGCAATTTGTACAAGGGTCCCCTAGGGGCCTGAGGGACTAAGGCTAACCCCGAAATCAGTCAACTTACTTCTAATGCGTAACTTACCACTGGTTTTATGTGAATAAGATCTTAATGGCTCTGCCTGCCCTATTTTATATTTTTATTACAGTTTGTGCCTATGGTGACTGGGTATAACCAAGGCAATGAAAGACTTTGTGAGGGCCTCTGAAGAAACAACATATGCATTTGAAATCTTATTTTTTATTTGAATACGTAATAGTTTTTCATGTAAAACTGAAAAAGGTCAATCTTGCGATACACACGAAAGGCATCAAAAGCAAACAGAAATGAAATATTTTTGTTGTACTCTTAAGAGGAAAGGAAGATACAGGATGGGTGTGGAGAAAAGCAATCTCCTGAAATTCAATTCCATGGCCCAAAAACCCTGCCCATCATGAGAATCATCAGTAAGACTTTTCTTAAAACAGATTCCTGGGTTCTCTACCCCAGGGGACTTACATTCAGTGGAATGTGGTCCAGAATCTCTGTTTTTTTAAAATAAAACTCCACTGGTTAGTCTAACAAGCCACAGACAAGAGTAACCAATTTAAGTGAACAGGTTCAGCCTTCAAGGTTACTTTAGGTGAAACTCTCATATAAACCTGGTAAGCTGGTAGATAACCAAAAAAAAAAAAAAAAAAAAAGAAATCAATGACTATCTAATCCAACCTATTTAATTGGATTTTTAAAAAGTAAACAAGTGTTGATCTCCAAGACCCTTTCAGACAGTTACATTTTGTGGGTTAGAGAAACCTCTTCCTGGCAGTGTGCTAGGCCTCTACATTTGTTCATCTCTGCTCATGAAGATTGGTTGTGTTAAAGAAATTCAGCTCGCATTACCAAGTAGATGGCCCTAATAAACAACAGAATTCCAAGATCTAAGTGTCCTGGAGGTGAAACGACATTCCTTCTATCAGCCCCACTGGCCACTGCTCTGAAAGTATCTCTTCTCCCTTTCTACCCTAAGACAGAGGTCGCCTTTAGACTCCAGGATCAAGCTCTAGTGAGCCAGACTTGGTTTGTTAACCTAAAAGGGCCCTTCCACCCATATATTCCCCACATCCACGCTCTACTGAAGGCATTACAAGTCCATGCTGGGGGAGAGAATCCGGCCCTTTGATCCCTCTGGAGGAGATCGATGACATTTCTGGCCAGATGCAGCACAGACGATATCATATGAGTAAGACTTTGTTGCCTGGCTCGATTATTTGGAATTAATCAGCAAATTTTAAGAAAATCAGCAGCTACGTTTCACTGTGCAAATTGCTTTTAGCAATAAATTATGTGCTACCCATTAAACTGATGTTCTAACAGAGTCTTACTAATATTAAATGTAAAAAATAATAATGACCAAACTCCGAATTTGGCATATCAGAACAGAAAACTGAGGAAAAGGTTTAGTATTATGTTTGTTATAAAGTGTCTACGTAGGAAAATTACATATTTTAGCACCAGGGCATGTAAGAGATGGCCTCGGTTTTCAAGCTCAGCTCACGACTAACAATTAGAATATAACCACTATCATCTCTTAAAGAAATTACATGCATTTGATATGATACTCAAGAATGCACAAAAATAAAGGAGGTGGAGGTCTCATGAAAATTTTAAATACAGGTTACACATACGTATGATACAATAAGTATTATATATACACATAAGTATATAAGTAACATTTCTAACCCGAGACAGAAGATAATCTAAATGTCATCTACAGATGTATCTGTAACATATTAGATAATCATTTCTCTAGTCTTAGACTATATAGGTTTTATATTCCCTAAGTATACAGTACTGAGAAGTTGGGGGTGAAACAGCCCACAATTCAAAATACAACTCAGGGCATTCACAGAGCAGACAAAGAGTAGGAAGAATGCTAACCACTGAGGCTGCCCTTCAACATCAACTTTAAAAGAATGGCCCCATGACAATCAAGCTAGGAAGGAAACAGGACCAAACTACTCAGAGTTCAATTCCCCTGTTAAAGGAAGGTGATGGTTCACAGACAGAATTACATAAACCACTAAGTTCCACACTGTGATGTTTAAGAAAAACCTTCCAATTACTGAATATACAAGCATGACTAAATCAAGGGAGGAAGGCGGGGGCCATAGGAAGGAAGGGGAGAGGCAGAGGAAAGGATGATGAGGGAGAAGGCAGAAGGGAGGAAGGAGAGAGAAGGGGAGTAGTCAGAACAGTGACCGCATCCTATCAAAAATGTGCAAGAAAATAAAATCTATCACGTGGAATAGATGTTTACAGACAGCAATTTTCAGCTCTGAAGCTTGCAAAAATGATCCTCTGAACAGCTTTGAAAGAGGTCCAAAAACCATGAGATACAGAAATAAATATTTGTAGGGTAGCTCTGTGTACCTACCACGTGTTGGCTGATGGTACGTCAACGACGAACGTTACTCCCAAGAGTTAAGAGTTTAGATGGGTGAAATGTTAGGGAGCAAAGCCAGTAATGTACATAGTCAGGGGTATAATGGGAATAATGAGAGAGCACCTAACACAACCTCAGTGTGGTAATAGGAGACAAGAGGAAAGACGTAGATTTGAGATTCCACGCCAGATACCGTTAGAACAGATTTAGCGGGAAATGGATATTTGTTAGAATGCAGTTTGCAGTTATTTGACAATGTTAAACAAAACAAAGTAAATAAAAACTAACACTTACATGATTTAACCAAAACAAATTTTAAGGTAACTGGTACCTCAGATTGGAAAGATGGAAAACTGGAAAAAACTTAGATGACATTTCATCTAAGTTTCTCTAGCGCTCTAGCTCTAAGTTCTTTGATCATTCCATACGTTTGGGAGATGATTTGGGAGTTTTTTGATGGAATCTGCTTACAAATTAGAGAAATTTGCAAAAAAAAAAAAAAAAGAATTGTAAAGATCTAAACGAACCACCACAGAGTAATCACCTGGATTCGATCAAGTCATTTCGGAGAGATGCAGAAATCACTTATACATAATTAATTTTATAAAGAATTTGATGGAAACTTGTCAACAAAAATTGCTGCTATTTTAAAGGCATATTCATTATACAGAGCCCTGGTCTTCACTACCAAGACCCAAGGATACTCTCCACCCAAGCAATGGCGGGGAGGCAAGATGTTCCCTCTGTAACCGCCCTTGTATAACTTAGTCCTGCGACCTGAAACCATCAGGGATTTGCTCCGTTAACATCTTACACTCTATAAAAAACAACCAAAGCAGCCAAACAAAACAAAAAAAGGTTCCACTCAAACTCTGATTCTCAACGTCTGCCAGGAAGAATAGCTTAATTTGGTCTGCAAGGAAACCAAAAATGCCTTTACAGAACATTAGGGTGTAAATACAGGCTCATTTTCCTTCACAAAGCAAGTGAAAACAGTCAAGCCTATAAGGGAGCTCTCTATGAGGCATTAGCTACTACATACAAGGAGTCACGTTTCAAAATTTCAATGATTTATCCTTTTCAAGTCCATTTCCAACTCAGTAAACAAGAATTCTTCTTGAGTATAATCAGGCCAGGAGGATCTACAAAAGCAACGGGAATACGATTAACGGTCACCTGAAAGCAACCACTTAATAACTCAAGAGTGGCATATACGGGCTTCCCTGGTGGCACAGTGGGTAAGAATCCGCCTGCCAAGGCAGGGGACACAGATTTGAACCCTGGTCTGGAAAGATCTCACATGCCGCGGAGCAACTAAGCCCGTGCGCCACAACTACTGAACCTGAGCTCTAGAGCCCGCAAAGCCTGTGCACCTAGAGCCCGTGCTCCGCAACAAGAGAAATCACCTCAATGAGGAGTCTGTGCACCGCAACGAAGAGTCGTCCCCGCTCACCGCAACTAGAGAAAGCCTGCACACAGCAACAAAGACCCAACGCAGCCATAAATAAATAAATAAATAAATAAATTTATTTTTTAAAAAGAGTGGCATATACTTTACATGCTATTTGAGCTATTGAGTCTATTTAGCAAAAGCAAACTCCCCCCAAAAAACCCCAAACAAAACCCCTTCATTTCCTAATAAAAACAAATTAACTTCCATACTCAGTATTAACCTACAACTTTATAATCACTGCAAATATCTGATTGTGTAAAAATATCAAAACAAAACAAAACAAAAAACAAAAAAAAACCAACCTTGAAAAGTAAAAGAAATGAAGAACCCCACATACCAGTCATTTCAATGTGAGCCAGCAGAGGGCACACAAGCCCCAACAAGAGCTGGCTCTGGCCAGGCACCACCCAAATTCATTTAGGACTAACCCTGACCAAAATTTGAATACAGAGAGGGGGGAAAAAAATCGTCCTATCGGGGCATCAATAAAACAAATGTGCTCAGTTTAGGATTAGTAAGAAATATACAGTAGTACACTTTATGATTCAATACTGACTTTAACAGAGATTTCTTAACTGCTTCACGGAAAGTTGTTCATTAAAAAGAAGTAACTCTTCTTTGTATAGAAGTGAGGTTATATCAGTTTTCAAGGCCACTGTAGTTTTTATAGATCTATATGAAGAATTATCTAGAAAACATGAATTTGTAGAAGTAAATTAAATGTTAAATTTCTAATACATAAACACACACGTTTTGGGAAGTGTATTAAATTACCCTTTGCCAATAGACAGTTTCTTTTAGAGTAATTCCATGTGTCATATACAGATCTATTAATTTTTGTAACCCTAGAGCAATCGAATATGTACCGTTTTATGGTTAAATTGAGATACATACGTTACTTATTTTCCCACTGGTTTGTGCTTGATTGATTATTTGTAAGTTGTCTATTCTGGGTCTTTGTATTATAATATTAGCTTTGGGGTTACAGTAGATTTTGCCAGAAGAGTATCTCGCAGCTATGTATGTACATGTACGTGTAGAAAGGGTGCTGCTTATTCTTTTAAAGGAAGTTATCCTATAGATGCAAAAGTCACAAACTCCTCCTAGCCCTTTCCGAGCTTTTGATTTCAGAAACAATATCACAAATTGAAAAGAAAATATGAATTACCTCATGAAAGCAACAAATTAAAACCAACCTCAGATACTGTATTTTTTACATTTACAGATAAAAGTTAAATAATCCACAGGATGTCCAATCTCTCATTTCAAGTGCATTAGAATAAACAGAAGGTTTCAAGATGGAAAGCTTAGTAGGATAATTAACTGCTACTTGTCTATCCACCTAAATGATCATTTCAACCCCACCTCACTCACTAAACAAAAACAATGAAGCCATGTAACATCGTCATCAGGTGATTTTTTTTTTAAGCATTCTCAGTAGATTTGAGAGTTGAACTTAATTTACAGCATCTACCAACCAGGTGGTATAGGTTACATGTAGGTCATGATAAATAACACTTATCTTTTGGCCGATGTGGCTACACCCTTTTTGCATAAGTGAAAATGATGATGGTTTATTATTCCAAAGCACTCAGTTCTGAAATGTTTACACAATTTGTGAAGTCCAGGCAAATTTAAATGATTCTGACGTGCAGCCTGCTAAGGCCAGTGATGGGGATAATGCCTCTTTACGTGGGTAAAATTTTGTGGCATATAGGTCACTCTCTTAAGGGGAATCAACTGTGTGTCTCTTCTTTGCGTTTCCACCACAATCCTTCATCCTGCAGCCTGGAGCTGAGAGTGAAATGCAAGAAAGGAGCCGAATGCTCAAAGCAAAAATCTGCTTCCAGGACAATCCATTATATCTGACAAGTTAAATGTTCCATGGTAGGCCATATGGCATCGGAGCAGGCCCGACGATGGAAGAGGGGAACTCAGCAAATGCATCACAATTAAGGAGTTCGGCTACAGACTTTCCTTTGAATTACTTTTTTAATAAATTTTAAACATTGTCCCCCCGATGTGTAGCTGAATCCCTTCTCTGGGATAATTTTTAAAGGAGTCCCACAATTTCTCTCTCACCTCCTGACTGTCAATGCTGAACTCTGGAAGGTTAAGGCACACAAGGCCATTTTTATCAAAGGAAGCTTCAAAGAGGAGGACCTGTAGCCTCATTTCAAAAATTTCCAGACAAATTATATGTAGAGCCTCTCTGTTCACTAGATTAGAATAGATGTCAATGAAACTGGTCATTAGAATGAGACATTTACATTAAACTGATAGAACGTTAAATGAAACCAGTTTCCATTTTCAAGTCCAAAAAACCTGAAAAGCTGTATAGTCACAACTGGCACGTTTCTGTTTCTTCTGTAGTTTACTTAATATTTACCAGATTAATGAATTAACTGAAGACTGCCTTGGTTGAATTTAGCTCCCCCTAACACCTCACCAAAAAAAAAAAAAAACCTGCCTACTTCTGCTAATACCATGTTCCAGAGACAAGTCTTAGAAGCTTTCTAAGACACTGATTAAAACCAGGTTGTCTATAAAAATAAATATTTGTTCTTAGAAACAATGTAATGTAAATATAATTTGTATTATAATCAAGGTATGCATTTATTACTTTAAGGGAGAAGAAGATGAAATTAATGAAATGACCAAAATAGCATCATTAGACCACAGTATTCCATGACACCATTCGTCTCAGTAAAGAAAACAAATCCTTTCCGAAGAATTCTCAGGAAGAGAACTGAACTTGTAATAAAAACAGAAAAAGCTTTCTACAGAAGTATCCAAACTCATCTGGTCCAGTGTCCAACATCAATTTTATCAACACCCTCACTTCCTGGGGAGAATGCCTTCTTGAGCAAATTTACATATAATATGATGCGTGTGTGAGTGTGTTTGTGTCTGTGTGTGTATAAATTGTAATGGTAGGTTTTTCTAAACAATAATGACTATCGTTTAAGTATTCACACTGGTTTACAAACAAGAAATTCATAATGATTAAGAGAAACACGTATGCATCTTTCCGAACGAGAAGACACTAAGACTCATTTCCCTAAACTATTTTCAGTCTCCATTTCTCCAGAGGGTCACTATTTCCCTCAAATGTACCCGCGTCTGCCTTAATTAAGAATAACATTATTTCAAAGAGCATATACAGATACTTTATAAAAATGGATCACTTTGCTTTATGTTTAAAATTATGAACATATTTTCTGGTGGTCCTAAAGTTACTATTTGTTACTGTACTCTTATATTTGCGTCTCCTTATTTTTTAATATGAGACAATTTATTGTATTACGAAGATGCTTATGTGGGTTATGACTGGCAACTTGTATTAAAAATCAACTGTTACAGCTCTTTGTATTTTACCAAGTGCTTTCACATACATGCTCTTATAAGCTTCATCATAATTCTGTTAGATAGGTATCATTATTATTATCATTACTTTCATTCTATATGTAAGAAAAAAGGGAGACTCAGAGAGGTTAATTTATTTGTCTTAGGGCACACAGCTATGAAATGGAGGAGCCACATCTTTTGCCCAAGCCTACCTCTAATGTCAGCACTGTACTGACATGCCATACCATATATTACACGAGGAAGCATATGACCATTAAAAAGATATAGGCAAGTATTACTTAGGAATATAAGTACACTTTTTACACATTTTCACTTCTTATTCAAGAAAAGTAGCCACGTTTTTTGGTATTGTGATAGAATCCTATGCTTGGCTTTACTAGGAGGAATGAACACATACTCAACACACAATTACACTTACACACGAGCACATACACACACAAAATGTAGCCAGGCACACCTCAACACCAACAGAGTGCATCGGGCCGTTGTGTACTGTAGATCCTATTTCTGTGTATCCAGATCCACATTTTTATTACTAATTAAAATGTCCAGACGGCAAAATAACACCTGATCCGAGGGATTTTTAAGTACAGTAATTGTCAACGTTCAGCCCCTACACTGTTAACAAAATTGGCCTGCCCTGAGTTTTATATTTGCTGTTTCCAACCTATCAGTGTAATGCAGTTAAAACTTTAATAATCTGAACACCAGTATGTCCACATTAAACTCTTTACCAAGAAAAAAAAGAGGAAGATCTGATATTTAAATCATCACCATTAAGAGAAAGCTTACACACAGCACAGGGAGATCAGCTCGTGCTTTGTGACCACCTAGAGGGTGGGATAGGGAGGGTGGGAGGGAGACGCAAGAGGGAGGAGATATGGGGATATATGTATATGTATGGCTGATTCACTCTGTTATAAAGCAGAAACTAACACACCATTGTAAAGCAATTATACTCCAATAAAGATGTTAAATAAATAAATAAATAAAAAGAGAAAGCTCATGGACTCCAGTAGAACCGAATGTCACAACACAGCAACACAATTGGGTTTTATGGGGGAAAAATACATAAAGGAGGAAAAGAAGGAGGCAGTTTCCCTGCATCTTTTGTTTCATAGGTTCACTAAATCATAAACAATTTTTGGATATATCTGTGTCCTTTAATTTGGGGGGAATTTTTATACCACATATAGGTACAGATCTTAATCATTAAGCAAAATGTTCATTATCTTATAAGCTTTTTAAAAATATGGATGCGGGCATGACCCCTGAATGTCAGGTTAGGCCTTACTCGTGCATAATATACTCCGGGAAATCACAAATGCTTTTAAAATGTTTAAAGCAGTGACTTCCTAATCCTAAGTGGATTCTTTTTTTCTCAGATAAACATTTTTTTTTTTTTTTGCAAATATCTAGGCTGTTTTGATACGCAAATGTTCTCCTAAACATTTCCACCAGTCAGCCACTGAAATCTCTCCACAGACCCCAACCAATGGGAAAGTTTGCAAGGGAAACAGGAGAAGCAACTGGATGAGAATCCTGCCAGGAATCCTGGCTTCATGGGCCACAAACACATGTGAATTTTGTTGCAATACCTGAAAGAAAGCTTGTGGATATTTCAGTGAAACAACTCCTTTAAAATTCTCAGTCATGGGGCAGTAATTCTCCCTGATTTAAGCAACAGCTTCTGGGGAGGGTAAAACTGATCCCCCACAGGTTTCCTATTTCAGAGTTCAGTAACTCCAGGAAACGTGGCTTGCTGCTGGACAGTGAAAATCTCATCACTTAAAAAAAATTACCCAAAGGAATTAACATCTGCAAAACAGGAAACAGAAAAAGCAGCCAACAGTACCACGACTAGGGTCCCAAATCTGAACAGGTATAATCTTAGTGGATCACTTTCAAAAATGTTCTCCCAAGGGAATAAACCAGGGAAGATGCCCCTAGAGCCATCTTTATTATGTAAACAACTCGGGAAATAATGTATTCAAACAAAGGATTTTTCTAGAAATAAAAACAAGAGGATAGCATTCAAAAGGAACTGGTAAATACAGTACGATTACAATTACTATGACTGAAAACAATCTCCAATACTCCCTTTCCCTTTCATGCTCTACTGTGTAAACACCCCCAAAACCTGCTTTGAGAAATAACGGGATTCCTTGATAACAGGTCAACAAATCATTTCAAAGCATCTCCAGTTTGCTCAGGCACAGAAGCCACCAGAGGCTAACCACACTGAAAACAAAACCAAATTTCAGGATTCCGGTTGCTAACACCAGGCTGGGCATTACTGAGAAAGGTAGGAGTTGTGAATTTGGTGGGAGGAGAAAACTAACAGTGAATTTATCAAAGCCAGAGGATCGTTGAGCTTCCACAATTAAAATGATCTGCTTCTCCACCACTAACCTGCTGATCGACACTTGTTCCTTTACTTCTCCCATCAATTCCTCATTTACACATATTAAAAGCAGTCAAAGATTTCATCAGATGTGGTTTTGACAAGAAGAGCAAAGTGCCTAAAGCCACAGATTTTAATTGAGCCCAAAATACTGATTTGGGGCAGGGGGAGAACCAATCACAGCAGGAAACGCTTTAAAAGAAAAAGGGGGTTGGTGGTGAGGAAACATCATCTTGAGTAGTTACTCTGCACTCAGTTGTACTGTACGAAAAGAAAATAAAAAAGTTATATAAAATGTCAGAATTAACCTATCGTTTCAGATTGTTTACAGGTGAATTTCTACCATCTGGATGGGCAGTTTGCCCACATCAAAAACAAGTAAACTAAAAGAAAAAAAACCTTCTTCTGCCTGCTATTTTAACACAATAGATTTTAAAGGAAAGGGGACAGACTCACTCACCGTAATCTCCAGATACTGACACACACACATTTACACAACATGTGTGTACACTCACACATTCATATACAAACTGTGACAAGACGAAAGTTGGAAAAAGCAAGAAATTGAAATAAAATTCTGTTTCTCAGATCTCTAAAAGATTAATAAGTAATAAAAATCTAGTCATTCTTAATTGCATAATAGGAAAAAAAGATTCACTTTAAAATTCTCATTAAATAGCTCATGATACTCTCTATTTCACTGAGATACTCTAAAAAATAAAACCTAGCATATCAAAGTTTCTACCTTCCCCTAACAAGGCATATTTATATTCTTTCTTTATGCTGGGCTAGCAACTTGGGGAATTATAACTTAACTTTAAATAAACAGGAAACTGCATCTTAGGAACTGCCTGAAGTTGTTTTATATTATTTGAGAGTAACAATGCTTATTAATTTGACAATTTTTAAAGAAATATGCTTTCATTCTCCCCTTATGCAAACCTTTCCTTTAATCCTTATACAAACCTTTTTTTTTTTAAACATCTGCCTCAGCAAAAAGATCTGACGTAGTAATAATCATTTTTCAACCTGAAGATCAAATCTTACATCCAGTCAGAACTATGTTTAGGTTTTTTCTTTCTAATGTCAAGAGTGAGATAGAAGTTTCGGTTTAACTTTAGGCTAGTCTAACAAATCATGGTACCAGGTTGGCACAAAGTGGTTATTTGCCAATCTCCAGTCACACATTCCGAAAGCAACACACAGAGGGTTTATAAATTAATAGCTCTCTGTACTGAATGCTTGTCCATATCTCTGGTTCTGGGGTTTCTGGGTATCCATTTGGATTGTACAGGGTCTCTTAAAATTACGTTTGAAGCCCAACACTAAACCTGAAGTGTTGAGTGAGAGAATTATGGGCACACTCCCAAACTCTTACATTAAACCACAAAGGGAATATATTAAAAAGAAAAAGCACAGAAAAAAAAAATCGTCCAAAAAAGAAAAAAAAACTCACCCTGAATAGACAAACAGAATACTTGCTTTTCTTTCGACCTTATGGGTAGCACACGGAGGGAGGCACCGGAAGATCGAAGCACAAATACGTGATGAGGTGTCTCCAAAAAGCATGAGGATGAATAAACTGTCGTGCCGTAAATTTGCCAGCTAGAGGACAGAACACAACACGCTGGGGCTTGGCTGTCCTAACATGTTTTACTACGTAAATTTAAATAGTCTTGAAAGGGAAAAGAAAAGAGGGGGAAAAGTAGAGGGTTTTTTCCTTAATATTACAAAAAAAAGTTTGCCAGAAATTCTCATACTTGGGTCACAAATAAAAGTACTTTCAGGGCTGTTATTAAAAAAAAAAAAAAAGAATCTAGTTCTTAGGCTAAAACTCATCACATGTTTCCTATGATGGAAATTTAGGGGGGTGGTTTAAAGAGTTAAAGACTCCCTACCATTAATTTGCATCTGGTGCTTTTAGTGTGTGTGTGTGTTTTTTTCTTCCCTGAAAAGTTGGCAGAGCTGCCGATTTTCCATAATGCAAGCATTTGGGAATTGTGAGCGGAATGAAACCGATCCAATCTCCTGACTGCGACATGAATTTTCATTAATTACAACCTTGTCAGCAAAAGCATTATCAAAGCTGAATATGAAAATGCTAATGAGTCCTCATTTGCATATTTTTCTTTGTTGGAATGTCATTAATTATTACATTTTATGATGATGAATGCAGCTGTCGAAGCTCTCCGATGCATAATTAGCCATCAGAATGCCAGGAGCCGATCAGCATTTTTGGGTGAAAAAAAACAAATTTCACTTGTACTCGTCCCCCATCCCAACACCACCCAACACACAGACACACACAGACACACACAGACACACACACACACACACACACACACACAGCCCTGATGACGACAGTCCTGAGGCCGGACTTTGGGGAAGTTGAAAAGGGCTTGTTTAGAGGGAATTCATTTTTGCTTTAAAATTATTTTGGTTTTAGCCGATAACGGTCTTATACAATAGAAGCAGCTCTTAATAAAAAAAAAATCGTTATTCCAGCTTAATTAATGCCACGCTTAATTATAACACCATGATGTCAGCGGTTTTAATTAAGTATTGGCTCCGTTACAAAAAAAAAAAAAAAAAAACAACTCCCCGCTGCAGTAAGAGTCACAGATTTGTGCAAATCATTTCTGCAATTTTTTGGTCTTCTGTGGTTCATGAACTATTCGGATATTAACAGGCAGCATGAAAACTCCAGGCACACACGCGTGCGCAGGAGGGCGCACACACATGCGCGCGCACACACACCACACACACACACACACACACACACACACACACAAACCCCCAAGCAAAGGGGGAAACCCAGACTTTGCTGCTACATTACTTGGATACACTTTAGAGCTTACCTACTTGACCATTTTTTTGAGCTAAAGTGTAAGTGAAGATGACAAAACATAGCTCATCCTCTCTCAGCCGCTGGGAACGGTGTTTATAAGTAAAAAAAGAAAAACAACACAGAGCAGATGGGACCATTACACATGACCAAACCAATCAATCACAGATGAAGGGCCCAGGTGCAGCGCAGCCGTGCAACAACGCACCATTTCACAGTCTGTCAGACACACACACACGGTCGTCCATGAGTGACCCTCCTCGGCCCCCCCCGGACCTCATCTGGAGCGCTGCTCCCCTCTCGCCTGCCTACGCTCCAACTGACATCTTCATAATCGCCCTGTCTTTCTATCTGCTGTGGCTCCTGTGAAGAGAGGAGGATGGAAGGGCTGGCGACTGGGGGGAGGGAGTGGGAAGGGAGACTGGGGAGGGGAGATAAGGACAGGGGCTCCCATCATTGTCACTTACGAGGAGTCCAGCCTTCTTCCTTCTGCCATCCCCACGGCCCCTCCCTCCCCGACCACCAGCGCGATCGCTTCTCCGAACCATCATTAAGCTCATTAATTTTTAAGGGTGACTGCTTGGTTACGGCACCCCAACTGTCTGCCGTTAGACATAGAAATTTTGTTTGGGGGTCTCCCGCCTCTGAGGAAGGGAGATGTGGGGAGCTGGACAAAGTCATCCTTTGATGTAAAGGTTAGAAACTGATTCACTGGAAGTGCGGAGCAGTACTTTCCGTGGTCCCCCCGAAAAGGGGTTCAGATGAAATCCTTGTTACTCAGAAGACTCTGGGGAGCCAACTCTGTCCTAACATTTTGTGTATTAAATAACCCCTGTGGCCTTTGGCGTCCTATGTCACAGACTCATCCAGGAATCACTGAACCCAAATGAAATTGTACATTTGCAAGGGTCACGGGCTATCCCGGCAATACAACTGAAACACCAACTCCGACACAACACGTTAGGATAGCTCCCTGTTTTAAACTCAGAATTCCTAATTCCCAGCCTAACTCTTTGCGGCTTTTCACCTTTCTGTTCCTTAAAAGAAGCACACACACACACACAAACAAAAAACTCAGTGGGGAAGAAAGTAACAAGTAACCAACAGAAATGCACTGAAGCCCACCTACCTACCACCTTTGGAAAAAAAAAATCTCTTTACATCACACCAGAAAAAGAAAGACTGGTTTTATTAATTCAATATAGTCTTTCATCATGAACTCCTTCTTAAGCCTGGGTAATTCATAACCAAGTTTTTGAGATCTGTTATAGAGCACAAATATGAGAAGGAATCACCTCCATTTACTCAAAGAACTGCAAAAGGATACTTTCCCCAGCTTTAGGAGACGACTGCTCATCCAGTGATTGAATGCTCTCAGCAATTTATAATTTATTTTGCCCATTTGGAGATGAGAAGGAGTTTAGGAAAGCACTCAAACCCTACAAAGGACAACTATATGACTACAAAATAGCTTAAGGGATTTATGTCCCAAAATGCTCACGACATTTTAGGCTTTACTGGAAATTTTACACTGAGAACAAGAAAAAGTTAATCAAAATAGACCATGCAATTCGGCCACTCTAAGGATTAAGTCACGTGTCATTTATGTGCAGTTTCATGTAATGGTACGAAAATAAAGAGTGCAGGCTAAGTTGGGTGAGAAAGTGTCCTACCTAAATTCTGCATGCCATTCCATTTACAGGCAAAGGCAATTTTCCAGAACGCTAGGCAGACTGGATTCGTTGAAATGAAAGCTTTGTCTCTTAGCATGGACCCTACCATCAATTCAAACATGTTCTCAAAATGGTTTGATGACGCACTTGTTTTTGGTTTTTTTTTTTTCTTTCTTTCTTTTGAGGATTCAGTCTGCTTCTCATCTCTTATCCACCTAATTTGTCCTTCGGAAACTTTTAAATATTGAAGTAATCATGAATCTTTCTGTTCCCCAAAGCGTCCTGTAATTTCAAAGCTTAGTCCTTGTTAACAAGGAACCCCATCCCTGAACTCTAGAAGAAACACGGAGAACGTATTTATTAAAATCTTCCATAGCTATGTAGAAAGGATCACCTTGTGTTTTGAATGCATTTTTTTTCCCTCAAGGAACAGTCTCTACACATTTGCATTAATAAATTTCTATTTCCAAGCTCAATAGAACTTGCAGTACAAAAAGCAGATGTGTACGTTGGATTCTTTCAAATTAAATTTCCAAAAGCAGAGCCTATTCTAGCTCAAGATCAAAGGAACTAAAACATGATCTCCTCCCCCTTCCAATATAATTACAGAGATTTCATTTCTTTTTTTACAATGAGCACAACAGGTAAATTTCAAACTGAAGGATAGTGATCAGGTGCTACCGTTCGGCTGTGCTGGGTTGCTGAATCGCTCTGCTCCGTGGCCCTGCTGTTTAAACTACCACTCTACAGGAAGACGGGAAATGCCTCATGCTCTTCTCTACTTTATGCTTGGAGATCTGTTTCCTTTTCGACCTCAGGACTATGCAGAAGAGTTCTCAGATGGACACAACCCACTGGACAGCAGGACTGTTCCAAAGGAGGGTGTGTCCATCCTAAAAGGCACATCAAGGGAAAAAATCACATTTGTAGGCGTCTTTCATTGGTAGGCTAGCTAAAAACCCTTTTGG
Organism: Globicephala melas; assembly: GCF_963455315.2. NCBI lineage: Eukaryota > Metazoa > Chordata > Mammalia > Artiodactyla > Delphinidae > Globicephala > Globicephala melas. The sequence goes on from NC_083326.1 coordinate 11,351,881, forward strand.
AAGTAGATGGGGAATAAATAGTGAATAATGAGGAGTGACACTGTGAGAAATGTCATATCCTGGCAGTCCTGTGAAAAGACACGGCCCTGGGGAGAGAGAAGAAAGAGATGCAACCCACAAAGTCACCCAAAACTGAGGTTCGAAAGAAAATCTGTTCCACTTTGGAATGATTAGCATGATCTATTTCTTTGGGGAATATAGGTAAAGAGAGAACAAAATTTAATGTCAAAACCCACAAAAAACAGAGAACTTTGGGAAAGAACAGCCTCTAGGCTTAAACATCCTTGAGAGCAACTACATTCTACATATGTATTTCCATCTCCCTTTTAAAATTCCTGGTACCTCATTTCATCCTTTGCTGCCCATAGGCATCTGTTCCCCTCTAATTATTTGCCATTTAGAAAAACTCTGCTTAAATTCCTTGTGCATCTGTCCCTTGCTTAGTGTATATTTGTGATGCTTAAATATGGTGCCTGATATTAGAGCGGCCATGCATATAAGTACAAAAACTTTCCCATCCCCGAGAAATGTTTCAGCATCCTCTCCCCCAAAACATATACACAAAGTAAACTCAACATTACCAGGATTTTATAAAATAAGTACGTACTCCTATATACATTGTGCACACGTGTGCACACACACATACACGTACATACACTCCTCAAAGACTTGGCTGTTGGTAAACAAAACTTCTACTGTATCTTCCAACCAATGCCTTCACAATATAAAAGCCAGTAATAATGTCCTTTCCAAAATATAGTCTTTTACTTTTAACTAGCTAGGGCCTCCTAGCTCCTGAAATCTTTTGCTAGCCTATGAAATGGAATATGATTACTCTGCATGGAAATATTCTTATTTTAAGGATATTCCCTCTTGAGAATATAGGGAAAAAACCTGAAAAAGTAGACATAGTTTGTTAGCGTCAAAAATCCCAAATCAAACAGGTTTAATTCCTTCCTACATCTCTTCCACACATCCTTCTTTCTCTTTGCCCATTCCTTCATCCTTCCACCCTTCTTCTACCTCTTCACCCCTCCAGACTCCCTCCCTTAAAGGCGAGGTACTGTATGAGGGAAAAACATTGGATTGGGAACATGGAAATGTGGCTTCTGAATTCAGTTTTGCCAATAATTTGGTGGGATCTGTTTCCTTATCTGAATTGGGATAAAAGATCCCTATGCTGAGGAATAATTGCTATTAATAACATTAGTATTAATAACAATAATAATAGTTTACTCTATGCCAAACATTTTGCAGTGCAGTGGGGTGATTAACAGCCTGGATTTGGGAGTCAAAATGCCTGAGTTTGAATCCCAGATCCACCTCTAATGAACTGATGACCCTGGCAAGTTACTGAATATTTCTGTGCCTCCATTTTCTCATCAAAAAAAAAAAAAAAAAAAAGGACGAGTATAATATCTATGCCATGTGGTTGTTGTGAGAAACAAGACATTAAAGGCACTCGGAATATGTATTTATTCTTTATCATGTCTCCACCACAATGTAAGTTTCATGCATAAAAGGAATATCTTTTGTTCCCCACTGTATTCACATAGCCTAAAATAGTGCCTGGCACGTGGTATGGAGTTGGTAAATAAAGCACTCTTCAGTGAACGGATGGATGGATGGACGGATGAACAGACAAAGAAACATGCCTTGTTCTGGGAGAACCCACGATTCTGAAGCTGAACTGTTAAATACTTACTAGGTGTGATTTATATGGTACTTTGCATGACCTCTGCTTTCAGGAAACTGATAATTTATTATGGAAACGAGGCTAAGTACAAACAACTATCATTACAAACCATAAAGAAAAAATCACATTAGAAGTATAAAAGTTGAATATTTGGCCAGGTCAGAGGAAAGATATCTCAGTTCTGTGGGAGTAGGGAGTGGAGTCTTCCAACCCCATGATTCGTCCAAGAAAACCCTTGGGAAGTGTCAACCATGACCACTAAGAAGTTAAAGCCAATAGACAATGTTCAGTTCTCATCTTCCTTGGTGGTCAGAAAGACACTCTTATCCCCTCCTTAAAAACATGCGGGGACTTCCCTGGTGGCGCAGTGGTTGAGAATGCCCCTGCCAATACAGGGGACACGGGTTCAAGCCCTGGTCTGGGAAGATCCCACATGGCACGGAGCACCTAAGCCCATGTGCCACAACTACTAAACCTGTGCTCCAGAGCCTGTGAGCCACAACTACTGAAGCCCGCGTGCCACAACTACTGAAGCCCACACGCCTAGAACCCGTGCTCCACAACAGGAGAAACAACAGCAATGAGAAGCCCGCGCACCGCAAGGAAGAGTAGCCCCCGCTTGCCACAACTAGAGAAAGCCCGCACGCAGCAACGAAGATCCAACACAGCCAAAAATAAATTAATTAATTAATTTAAAAAAACACGCGTGACACGGCTTCCACAACAACACATTTCCCTTTTCTCCTACTCCTGGGGGTTCTATTTTATTCTCACCCAAAAGACTTTAAGTGTTGACAGTCCTTCAATTGTGAGGCCCTAGGTTTCCTTGTCACTTGAGACTCCATACGCAACCTTCTATCTTCAACTTGCCTCTATATGTTGAAGACCCCTTCAGCTGAAGACCTTTTGCTCAGACTTTTCTGAGCTTTATACCCATAACTCCAACTACCTACTTGATATCTTCACTTTAATGGCTTAAAAGTACCTCAAACTTAACACCAAACTCATCATCTTCTTTTTATACCTAGACATTTACTAATGTTCCCTGGAGTTTTACAGAAATTGAAAAAGAAATGAAATTACATTTATTAAGCATCTCGTATTTCTAGCCCCTGTGCTAGATGTATATATCTCATTTAATCTTCATTACAAGGCTCTGAGGTAGATCTCATCATCTTCATTTTTAAGATAGAGTAGTAAGGCTCAGAGAAATTGCTTCCATTTCATCACAGACCATGGATTTCAAGCTATAAGGCTCGAAATTAAGAGGATGAATAATGTTTGGTGTCAAGAAACAAACTTGTTCTCTTAGTTTGAGCCTTATAACCTAGCAGATTATACCCTGTGAGCCTTCTGCTTCATAGTGGAGAGCTATTTTGGTAAATCAATGAGAAGTCTACCCAGGCGAAGAAGGGAAAGTATAGAGCAACACCTTAATCAGATAAAAACAGACAATATAAAAGTAGAAAACATATAGAAAAGAAACAGTCATGGAAAATAGTTAAAAGCTAATTTTAAAAAGAACTGTAAAACGTAAGGATAGGGCTTCCCTGGTGGCGCAGTGGTTGAGAGTCCGCCTGCCGATGCAGGGGACACGGGTTTGTGCCCCAGTCTGGGAAGATCCCACATGCCGCGGAGCGGCTGGGCCCGTGAGCCATGGCCGCTGAGCCTGCGCGTCCAGAGCCTGTGCTCCGCAACGGGAGAGGCCACAACAGTGAGAGGCTCGCGTACCGCAAAAAAATAAGAAAAATTAAAAATAAGGATAGTAAACATTTTATCAATGAAAAGCTACGGTGGTGGAGATTTTAAAAATCAGTAAATGTATTCATGGTCAAAATAAGAAAACGAGAACCATGAAAGGCCCACAGAAAGCATATAATGAAATGAATCCTTGGCAGGGTTGTCCCAAATGAAACAACCTCCCATGGGGGCTGAAGCTCTCTGACCCAAGCCCTGGACCACACACCACACCAGCACCACACATCTCATGGAATCTTCCCATCCCTTCCTTTGAAAGTCCCAAAGCTGCAAGTCCTGTGACATTTCTGCACAACATGAATGACTATACTTCATACCCTGGCTTAGGACAAAACATGGACCCTTTCTTAGTAACAGGTGACATACTAGACCCTCATATTGCTCTCACTCAAGAGGTGTGGTCCATCTCTTCCAGGATGATTCTTGAAAAACCCATTTACGAGGCTGGCTCATCAGTAAGTCTTCCTCAGTCCAGGGATTTAGTCCCCCACTCCCCAAGCCTGCAGATTCCCCTGTTTGTTGACATGATCTATCACAGACTATTAAAGCCTGGATGGCACAGCTGCTCACAGGCAGGTAATGGCTACCTGTCTCCTTGGAGTTGAAGACTCCTGTGATTGGAATTCCTCTCTACGCATGGCTGCTGGGGGTTCCCAGACAGAGGAAATTAGACATGTTGACCTTAAATGTTACAAGCTATATAATTCACATAATATTAATATTATACCATTCATCTCCCTGTATCCATGGTTTTAGACCTTTGATCTCTGCAGCTGTCAAGGAAAGAATCTTTTTCTGGCAGGGTGTAAAGTGGATCACACACCTATCTCTAGCCATCTCAGACAGATCCTATTGCATTTTCTGGCTCACTAGAGGGGATTTCTCTCTTCCAGGACTTGCCATGCCAAACCGCCCATGATTTGTTGCAGGAAAGGACCGTGGGTGTGTGGGGCAGGCAGTTCATCTTGTGGCTCTCTCACCCAGCAGCCATAAACCCGGCAAAGGGTGTAATTCCCAAATCCTCCACCAGGGCACTGGGAGAGGCAGACTCAGAGCAAAAACAACTACTTTTGGGCTTCCAAATCAAAAATGCCACTTGCTAGCCATGCCAACCTCCAAGACAGACATCCTACCAGAGAGAAATGAGTGGTCCTGTATCACACAGGCACTAAGCCATGAAGCTGGAAAGCAAAGCCCACTCTAACCCCAAGTTCTAAGCTCTTCCCATGCCTATATCTATAAAGATAAAAGAGGAAAACAGCTCACAAAGGAAAAAATCACTGAGAAAAGCAGAGACAGAGTTCACAGATTTTGACATTGTGCACGTTGAAGGAGGTGGGTTTCAAAAGGCAGAAGGAATAGGCTAGGGAAAAAACAAGGAATTTGGGGCTGTGCTACCTTCGATGTCAAACTACCTACCTAGATAGTTTCAGGAAAGCTCTTCAACTACACCCGACTGAGGTGCTGATTCGTAGACCTGAAGTGTGTCCCAGTGTGAACTTGACCCCAAGAGACTTGGCATGTGTGGTCTATGAACCACACTCTGACAACCGCTGCCAGAGAACGAAAAGATACATTTGCACTTTTATCCGCAGAAGGAAGAGTCGTCAGGAAGGGAAGAGAAGATGAAAGATGATGGAACAGGGAAGATCTCTGGAAAAAGATTCCAGGACTAGCACGTTTAAATAAGCTGAACGATGCAAATGCTGAGGGTTATCAAGAGAATGAAGAAGGGTCACGTTTTCTCCTAAGACGGGAGGAGAAGCAGCAGCCAGTTAAAGATGAACGGCAGATATTCTAAGATCAACTACCTCAGATCAAACAACTCATTTCTAAGTCTGATAGCTCTCCAAAACTTCTAGGACTCTACAACTATTCCCTCAGGCCTCCCCACTGAGAACATTCGTTACTCGGATTCTGCTTGGATTCTGGTTCTCTAAATTGTTCCTAAGTGCTTGCATACTATTTTGCTGAAAATTGTCACAGATCGTAAACTACTTGGGTGTAAAAGCTGGCCTGAATGCCACAGGGGAGTCTAATTCCAGGCCAGCCGTGCACTTGGCAAATCCAGGTCCTTACCAGAGGCAGGCATTCCTATTCATAAAGCAACAGGTCCTGTGCCCATCAGCTTCACTCATCCCTTATTAAAAAATAATGATGGTGACATTTTCCCTTGACTTTTGCAACCCTGGATCATTCTTCTTGTAAGGTTCTTTTCTTTATCATTATGGTTTAACATTGTGCTAAAATGTTAAAAAAAAAAAAAAAGGTACAGCAGTCATTAGTGTGGTCCTTAAACCCTGGTTTTCTGTATCTTACATTTACTTGGAATACTTTTGACCTGTCACATCTACCTGCACTGTCCAGGGAAGCAGTTGGGTCTGCTGGTTAGAATACATGCTTCAGAGCCTGGCAGGACCACGTGCAAATCACAATCATACCACTAACCAACTAGGAGTGTGCCCTCCATCTGGGGGATTTTAACCTCACTGTCCTTCACTTTCCTCATTCGTAAACTGACAATACATACTGTTCACAAAGGGACGCTGTAAGATAAAATCTGCAAACAACAGCACAGTGTTTGACACAGAGTAAGAGCAAAGTATCGAGTGGCTATTGTTACCACATTAGGATACTGATGAACGTTTATGGACATTAGCAAATAAGCATTATGGACATTGTTGGACAAAGGTCACGGTCATTATTTAGAATTTAGTGCTGATGGAGCATGCATTTAATTTGCTCTTATGTGTCAAGGAAGCTGTATATATGTACAACAGATACAAAGACTGGACCTAAATCTGGACTGTTTTGAATGCCTTTGGTGGCACGGACAAAGACCGGAGAACCATGAGATTAAACGTTTCTCCAAATATATCCAACTGTGTGTGCTGCTGATGACAGCAACATCTATACAAGAAGCACCACACATTTTCAACTGCACGTATCTGTGTTATGTTAAGAAGAAAAATATATCACCTCGGTGGTTCCCAAGGCTTTTTTTTGCTTTTGCTATTGTATTTTAGTTCCAAACAAGCCTCCTCGTTTCATGACCTCTTCCCTCTGCACCTTTCGCTCTGCTTGTGTCCCTTATGTGCCCAATCACCCATGTGCATGACGCTGACAGAGCCATTTCCTCTTCAGCTGTTACCCTTGAGTAGTTTTCCAGTCCTTTATAGGCTAACATTTAAAGGCATAATTCCTACCCACTTACAACTTTTATTCTAAAGGAAATAAAACAAAACAGGCTCGGATTGCCAGACTACACTAATTTCTTTCAAATACCTCTCACGCATCAAATGGTTTCATTCAATGTGCTTGCAACTGTACAGCAAATTCAAACACATCTTTCCTCATTCACTCTGCTTAACTGTATTTCTCCTTTTACACACTGACTTCCGATATCCTCTCGGCTCTTTGTTAATTTCACCAAAATAGTGTTAATCGTAATAAAACTTACTTATTTTTTTAAAGGGATTATTATTTTTTTTAAATAAATTTAGTTACTTATTTAATATTTTTTTTGGCTGCACGGGTCTTCGTTGCTGTGCACGGGCATTCTCTGGTTGCAGCGAGCGGGGGCTACTCTTCGTTGCGGTGCACGGGCTTCTTACTGCGGTGGCTTCTCTTGTTGCGGAGTGCGGGCTCTAGGCGCCCGGGCTTCAGTAGTTGTGGCACACAGGCTCTAGAGCACATGCTCAGTAGTTGTGGCTCGTGGGCTCTAGAGCACATGCTCAGTAGTTGTGGTGCACGGGCTTAGTTGCTCCGCGGCATGTGGGATCTTCCCGGACCAGGGATCAAACCCGTGCACCCTGCGTTGGCAGGCGGATTCTTAACCACTGCACCACCAGGGAAGTCCCTGAAACTTACTTATTTTTAATAATTAACTTTGAGTGATTAGCAAATGTCTAGTTTCAATCACTATGTAGAATTTTTGTTTGTTTTCAGAGTAAGAAAAAAAAATCAATTTTTCTATGTAGCGATATTATCATATGCTCCAAGGAAGAATCCTGGTTCTGGTAATGTGTTCTGATCACCCCTCCAATACCCTCATCTGACATTACAGAAAAGCCCTGTACTCTTCAGGAATATCTATCTGATCAACTAGAAATACCAATTGCAGTGAACTTCAGGACTTGCCCTCAAGCATGGTATGCTCTTTGCTTAGCCCAATACCTGGCAAGAGGTGAGGGATCATAAATATAAACTACAGGTAACTTCCAACTTTCCCTGTAAGTATACTGAGTTAACAGTACATCTATCTGCAGTCACCAGGCCACAGCTGGAAATGACTGCAAGGTTATTGTTATCAAATAGCCTTTGATTGGGCTCGATGACACTGGCAAATGCTGAGACTGTGACCATTTGGGCTGCACCGGCTTCTGGTCCATTTTCAAAACCACTAGCTATGCATCTAGCCTTTGTCCCTCTCCACTTGAATAAAAACTCCACAAGGGCAGGGGGTAGTTTTCTCCTTTGTTTCCAGATGTATCGCAAGTGCCTGGCACATATTTGCTGAATGAATGACACATGCTGAACACAGCTTGTAAGGTTCCTTCAGAAGCTGAACACAGAGAACCTTTTCCTCACACCCTCCCTCTTCAGTGCTTGCAAAAGAGATGCCCAACCCTCTCCCTTCTAACCTTCTGCAGGTGTCACTCCCTAGGCCTCCAACAAGCCTCATCTTGTTCCCACACCAGTTCCATTTGCCCTAATGTCTCCTCCTGACCTTCATAGGTGAACTTAGACGTCTGCTTCCTCTGGGGTCTGTCCCTCCCTTTTAGGAACTCCCATAGGACCCTGTATATCTCTTGGCCTGTTTATCTCCTGTGTTTCCCACTAGACAGAAAGTAACTCCAAGTATGCGGTATTCAAGGGTATATCTCCAGCCCCAACACACACCAAGGATTTGGCACAAAGCTCATGCTCGATAAATGTGTGATGAATGAATTAATGAATGAATTAAAGACTGAACACTAATAATATGAAAGACCCGTAGAAGCACATCTCTATCCAGAGCAACTGTTATATACAAATCAGTACATATGATACAAGTCAAATAAACTTACAAACAATGTAATTTAAAATCCAATCAATCAATACATTTGTTGACTCTTTCCATAGGTATTTTGGGCCTGTTAACAGTGGGATATACCTCCAAATAAAACTTCACCAATCAAAATTCTATGATTAGAAAAGAAGTTCACGGGTAAAGTGATGATTATTAATACCCTGAGAAATAATTTCACATGATTAATGACTTAACTACTTTATTCATTCAAATATAAGAACTTGAATTCTCTCTAAAGGTTATATTTTCAACTTGCCAAAAATTCTAAATAAAATAGGTATTAATCATTCTGATGGTAAAAGGGAATATATACTATGATACATGCAAAAACCAATACCTAAATTCCATACATTTTCTTTAAGCCACACATTACAAAACATAGATGTCTTTAACTGGTTTTCTCCCTGCATTTTAATTTTATTAAGTGAAATACACAGAATTCAACAGAAGCACAAAAGTCTGTCTACGACAGTGGGCCAACAGGTTAGCTGGGAGAGCCTCATAGGACAGGCTACGAGTCTATGGCTCTGAGCAGCCAGGGGTCAGGTCTTCCATAATGTGATCAAGGCATTATATGTGTTAAGAAAAACCCAAATCAGGGGACTTCCGTGGTGGTCCAGTGGTTAAGAATATGCCTGCCAATGCAGGGGACGCGGGTTCAATCCCATCAGGGAACTAAGATCCCACATGTCGTGGGGCAACTAAGCCCGTGCGCCACAATTACTGAGCCCATGCGCCACAACTACTGAGCCCGTGCGCCACAACTAGAGAGAAGCCCGTGTGCTGCAACAAAGAAAGATCCTAGGTGCCACAACTAAGACCCAACACAGCCAAAAATAAATAAATACTTAAAAAAAGAAAAACTCAAATCAGACAAAAACAGCTGTATCATTCCAGAATGGATAGAACAGATAACAAAATATCCTAGTTATCCACTGCACCATTTCACAGATTCTGGGGGGAAAAAAAAAACAATAACAGTAACTCATAAAATCAAACTACAGCAACATGGGCTTATTTCTTTTACTGAACAGGTAGCCTTAAAAAAAGATTGTGTATGATAAGTCATACAAGATGGCAGAGATAATATTACAACGTATAACAAAATCACCCAAGTACTTGAGAAGAACATACTCCAATTTTGAGGCTAATTTCACCACATTCTTAGCTATTTCCCTAATTGTTCTGCATAAGGCAAAGCTTCCTTCTTCAGTGTCACTTAGTCTTAGCTGTATATTATAAAAAATAAAAAATGGATATTCTTTTTGAAATATTTATAGTGCCGACTTTCTTCTAATTTGGCTTGTCTTTCCTCTAAATTAGTAAAAATCTGTTAACATTTTTCCTGCAAGGAAAATCATTGCCACTGCATATACATAATGTTTAATTGTGAATCTACAAAATGAATGTCTGCCATTTACATCATTATTACAGAGGCAAACCTTTAGGGCCCTCAAAGTAAGCCTATCGATTTGATGGACAAATGAAAAATAGAGATCATTTCAGCCCTTTCGGAAATATGCAAAATTTTAACACATCAAAAAGTAACCATCTTCTTTGACCTAAAAAAGTTATTAATTTAGGGCATAAAAATATCTTGATGGTAAACAGTTAGGTGCTAAGTAGGTGATGACTCACTTTTACTGAGTGAAAAAGAAATAGAAGGATTTAAAAATAAGTACTCAGCTCAAGGAAAATGAACAGTTTTGAAAACGAAAATGACAGTTCTTTGAAGAGATGTGTAGGTCAGAGATTCCTCAACCTGGCAGGACATCAGAGTGATCAAATGCACGTTTAAGTTAGATGCTTGGATCCCAGCCCAGACCTCCAAATATAGAATGTCTGTAGAAGCAGCCCAGGCATCTGTATTATGTGACTGGCCCAGAGGTAGCTCAGATGTATAGCAAGGGTGAAGATCTACAAGATGTGGTCCTATTTCCTTATGGAGTTCAGAGGCCATGGGCGTCAGCCATTCATCAGATATTCTTTTGTATCCGATATATAAGGACATTAAGAAATAGTGGGATAAAATAACATTCAAAGTAAATATAGAGCAAGAGGTGCCAAAGCTCATTTCTGGCATTCTCTGCCCAGCTCTTGCCTCTACTCTCTCATTAGTAACACAGTACTTGCGGGGGGTGGGGGGGGGGTTGGCATTGCTATATACACAGTTGTCTCATGCACATCAGTCTCCCCCGCAATAAGACAGCAGACTCACCCGATGCTAACATCCCCAACAAATGAGCTAATCCCAGGGAAATAACCAAATAACCTGAACTGGCTCTATATAAAAGAGGAAAATACAACAAAAGAAACAGTGATGTAGCTAAGTGGATCCATCTAGGGATGAACTCAAATATACCAGCTTCTAGAGACACCTAAATTACACATGAGAATCAAGAACTCATAGAGGCGCTGTTGCAACCAAAGACCACCACCTACAGTTCTGGTCGTAAAGGTGGCACTGGAGATTACTTTTTTTTTGGCGGTATGCGGGCCTCTCACTGCTGTGGCCTCTCCCGTTGCGGAGCACAGGCTCTGGACGTGCAGGCTCAGCGGCCATGGCTCACGGGCCCAGCCGCTCCGCGGCGTGTGGGATCTTCCCGGACCGGGGCACGAACCCGTGTCCCCCGCATCAGCAGGCAGACTCTCAACCAGTGCGCCACCAGGGAAGCCCTGGAGATTACTTTTAGAAGAAGTTTGGCCACGGGAACAAGGTCCTGTAGGACAAAACTGTGCAGTAGATGAAAAAGTTTCTTTGTCCCTCTCCCACATGCTCAGAAATAATGTCCCTGAAACATCTCTCCTATCCCATTCTTAGGAAGCCACTAAAGTCCCATTCTTAGGTAGCCGCTAAAGCAATGTATCAAAAGGTGGGAAGAAATGACCACAGTGAAGCCCTCCTCACAACAGTATTTGCATTAATGAGTGTCTTCAAGTGATCTGAACACAAAGCAAAGAAAGATGAATTCTGGGAAGGAAAATGGGAAAGTCTTAGCTTATGGAGGCAAAGAGCAGGGGAAAGAGGTAGTCCAAAGGGAAGACCGTCAGCCTGGGATGGGAAGCGTGTATACCATAGGGTTGAAATGCAGGAGCAGGGGAAAAACGGAGAAAGGGAAAAAGTACACCCTTTCACCTGCCCAAGGCAAGTACTCTGTGAACCCCCAAACAGCAGAGGAGGTCATTCATACATGGGCAGCCAGTAGGAAGGCAAAGCAAGGAGTTCGGTTTGGAGCACTGGGGAGATGAGTGAGCTTGGGAAAAGTTCCACAGCTAAGATCTAGAAAAGGAAGCGAAAACCCACACTGGGAACAGCCCAGCACAGTAAACAGACCAGCAAAAATAGAGGCTACTCTTCTCCAGACACTCTCCACCAAGAAGCCAGTCAAAAGAAAGATGGGGAATGATAGAAGAGTGAAAGCAATGACCTTTCTTTACCTGGCATGAGGTAGGGTGGCTTATAGAAGTGAGGATGCAGTAACTTCAAAGACCCTAAGAGCATGTCTGTCTTTTTCGGTGCTGTGTTCCAGGATCTAGCTCACTGCCTGGCACTAAGGAATATCCAACAAACACTGGCCAAATCAATGGCTCACTGAATACCCTGGAAGCAATAATAAAATTCAATAAATACTTAACAAATACTTAAACATTAAACGACTGGGCATACCGGGGTAACTCTTAAAAAAAACTGAGGACTTAAAGGGACAAAAATGATGTCTTGGTTATTCACAGACCACTTAAAAATTTTAAAGTCAACTAGCTTATTTCCTTGAAGGGTAAATTTCAAAAAGGCTAGTCTAATGTATTAACTACGTAAAACAAATCCACAAAATTATCTTCAACCATTCTAAGAAACGCAGTTAATTGTCTTTTCTCTCCCCAGCTTCTTCTCCATCCTTTTAACTTTTTCTAGATTTTCGGGTGACTACTGCTAAGCTTTTGGGGTTTTATTAGTTTTTCTTCTCACCCCTTGATCACCTGTTCTGGCATGATTCTGCTTTCTTTTGTATTTCTTCTTTCTCCCCTGGGAAATTTATGTCTGTTTCTGGCATCTGTCCCCCATCCTCCTTTGTGAACACTGAGGTGAAAAATTCATTTATTTTTTAGCAGTGTCTCCACTGCCTGTCAATAAATTACCCTTTTTAATCTCTTTGAGCCTTGACGAACCACTTTTCAGATCTCCTGTTCTGTAGGTGCTCTCAGAAATAACTCATTATTATTTATCATCATCTCATAGGTAATCTCTCTTCCTTTTTTTCACTCTTAATTTGGAGATATTTTTTTATATTCTTAACATCTTCCTGTAATCACACCAGTCTCCTCCTCTATAACACTCGATGCCAACTGTGCCTCTTTCTTAATAAATAATTGCTTTGTGCTCTTTAGTTTCTAATCCTGTTAGCCTGATAACTGGAATATTCTTGTAGCGTGTTTATAAGCAGCATTAACTTTGGGGCATCTACTTGCTGAATTATATCTCTGAATACGCATGCTTTTTCCCACTTTTATTCTTTCACTACTTACCCCCTCCTTTTTCTCATTCTGCTTTATAGCGTCTAAAGTTCAAGGCTGACTGTTAAATTTTGTTTCAAGAGACAGAAAGGTTGCAGTTCTGCCTACACATCTCCTGCATTTTTCAGAGTTTAAATCAATGGCTCAGATAATATTTGCTATGAAAAGCATCATTGGATGACCAAATCTAGTGCAACAATCCATTAGGTCCAAACTCCTACATGTGTCATAAATTTGCATAACACCAAATCAAGCTTCCCTGCTTCTTCTTTCCCTTCTCTAGTTTGACCAGACTTGCTGAAGGCTCTAGCTGGATTATCATCATATTCTGAAAATACTCTCCAATTCTATACTTCCAATCACACCCTTTGTTTCGCATAAAACTTAATCAAGAGGAGTTTCATGTAAGTTTCCACTTGTACATAATGATAATTTATGTAGCTTAAGCTACATTCAGTACATTCCCCGCCATAATTTTTCTTTCTATAGTATACACAGATAAATCACATTTATCTCCTCATTATTTTCCATCATGTCCATATTCTAGTGGTCCTCACCACCTGACAGGCACAATTTAACTCCTTTTCCATTGCAATTTGTATAACCTTTAATTATCAGCCAGTATTAGCTTGTACCTGTAATTTCAAGTGATGTTCGTTTCTTCTAAACTAAAAAATGAAAGAATGACTACCAGGAAGTCCCTTGTTTTGCTTAGCATACCCATCTAAATGGCATAAACCGCATGTGATATAGGCATTAAAAAGCATTTCTGAAATATAAACTTTACGAAGTAAAACAGCCTGAGCTACCTGATGGATACCAGCTGATAAATATGATAAAACTGCAAAATAGGATTCTGCCCCTCCAACGTGGAACATATTAAGGGAGCCAAATAACGATACTGAGTAATGTAGCCACCATCAGTAGAAACTCTTCAGCAGGCCACAACACAGTTTGAACTTATGTGCTGCTCTTTAGTTAAAAATATATATATATAGTCATACCCATTTTAAATAAGTAGAAATTTGCACAAATAGAAAGGGACTTTCCTAGGATCACTAAGAAATCATGCCAATCCAGCCTAATTGGTAATGCTTTTAAGCACCACATTTAACTGGATTTTCTTATAGCACTAATGTTCCTCCACTGACACAACTTAGCAGGCAATGTATTTACAAAAACTATAATAGCCTGAAAAGAATGGACAATGAGCAAACTAGTCAATTACAGGCTTAAACTTTAAACAAGCACTTACAATGAAAATTAAAAAAAAAACAAAAACCTGTATCTTGGCTATTGGGTCATTTTCCAGGCTACTAACTGCTAAACCATGTGCAGAACATGCTTCCAATTTAACCATCCAGATTTCCTAAAAAGGCAGAGAGCTTTGCTCTGCAGGCAGAATCAAGTTGGTCTTCAATTTGATTTTTAAAACAAGGCAGTTGTACAGGAAACTAATAAGATTTTGCTGCGGATTATCTGAAGAAGAAAGGAAAGGGGAAGTAGGTATTATTTTAAAGACCTTAATTTGTCTGTCTATGAAAGCGAAAAATATCACCTTACTTTGGTTTAGAAAAGGGTAGTAGCTGAATAAGTTCTACAGCCCCGTCAGCTTCTGAGAATCCACAGCCCCAAGTCTCGCCTCTTTTGAGACACAGCATCGGCAATGGCTGCTAAAGCAAAAACACCACGTAGGATAGGAGGTCATGGTGGCTTTAACAGCTTCAGAGAAAATCTGAATGTTTCCTAGCTAACGAAAGAAGCTCTCCGGTCTTACAAGTAATCAGACACAATAAAATCTCAAAGTTTCACTCTCGAAATGGCGGGCTTCCAATGGCACCAGATCAAAATCCACACACAAGGAAGTGACCAGAACAGAAGCCAGGTGCATGGAAGGACTTCGGGGGCTTGAAGCTGTAGGGCAGAAGTCCTACACACTGGTGTGGTGAGCCCAGATGGGTTGGCTTTTGTTAATGAAGCATTGGTACTTCTCACGGACATGATCGGAGGAAGTCAAAGGATGGTTCGTCCACAAAAACGTCCACAATTGCAAACAGTGTACTAATGTCCCTGAAGACTTGTCACCATTATGACATTTATTATGAAATCAAGTCAGGTTGACCTAACTTTGGTTCAGGTCAATCTAGTCCTTGTATGAGGTACCACTGCTCGTTTACAAAACAAGTTGATGGCTGCTAATCTGTTCCCTCTCTCTGCGTATGCCAAGCCATCAGGTCATTACCCTGCAGTTAGGACCCTGTTCTTAAACTCCCTGGGAGCTCACACATGGCTCTCCAGGAATCTTGTTTGTCACAAGAACTGTGTTCCTGAAAAGTGGTCATGAGTCTAATTTTCATAGTCTTAAAGGCATCCTCTGGAAAACTCCCCATAAAGGAAACGATTACCTCTCAATACCTTCAGAATTAACCCAAATATTCATTTAACCTTCAGCTCCTATAATCAGCATTTGGATCATCTTGTAATTTTCTGTCTTAATACTCGATGTAGGTGAAGAGACACCTAGGACTTTTGTCCAGGTAATCTTGAGATTTTTGTCGTTGCTTGTTTGAGTTCTTTGCTCATAAGGCCCAACAAAGTAGCCAGTTAATAATTATCAGTTAGTTGCTACTTTACATCCTATTTATCACCTGGTAAATCTGGTTGATCACACAACTAAAGAACCGCATTTGCTTCTTCCACTGGTCACAGAAGAGCTATTTGTTTTAAGCTTCCTCTCCAGAGGGCAGAATACTGACCGTGAAGACAAGGACCCACAATTACAGAAATGGCTCTCATTAATTATCCTCAACATAGAAGTGAGGAAACTTTGTGGGAAGGGTAGAGTCAGGATTAAGCCCAAGAGTGCACACTGCTTAAGTATCACACAATACAGCTTCTTGGATCAACAAAGGGCGGACAGAGGGCACATTTGCAGACCAAAACCAACAAGAAGAAATCTAATAAGTGAGGATTAATACAAAGTCCCATTTTATATAAGGAAGTGGAAGACCTGATTAGAAAGCAGTGGATATTAAAAACAATAATTTCAGTGGACTGGGAGCTCAATTTTCAGTCAATGCCAAAGCACGGGTAAGTGAAACCTTAGCCTGCATTAATACTAAAAATGAAAGCAGACTCACTACTGATTAACCCAGACCAGGAATACTGAGCTAAGTCCTGGATTCACCAGTTGGGAGAAGGAAAGAGACCAACTAGAACACACGCAGAGGACAAGTGATCAGGAATACAAGGCATGGTTAAACCATGCTCTGTGAGATGTTACATGTTTTCCAACAACACTTCGGAAGGAAGCAAGAATTATCATCCTGGGAAACACGTGCAGAGAGAAAAGACACAATCCCAGGTAGCTCTGGAGGAGAAACTTAGTGTCCCGAGCTGACAGCTGCAGACCTGAGAACATTCTGAAAGTCAGAGCTGTCACAATGCAACAAACTGCCTTGTCAGGAGTGGCTTCCCCAATGCAGTGAGTGCCCAGGCAGAGGAAGGAATGCCTGCTGGGGTCCATTCACTTATACATTGGTCAGAGTGTCATGTGTGCCAACAACTTTGCTAGGGCGTCATCTAGAAGGATTCCCATATTGGGAGGGAAGCTGATGTAAAAGAGAAAGAACACAAGGAGAGCTCTAAGTTCTAGTTCGCTTTTAAGAATCTATGATGTCTTCCCAAATAGTGGATAAATTAATGTTCTGAGACAAGAGTTTCATTCCAATCTACCTTAGTGGAGGAACGGAAGGGAAAAAGGAGGGGGAAGGGAGGGAGGGAAGGAAGGAAGGGAAGGAGGAAAGGAAGGGAGGAAGAAAGGAAGAAAATTTATAAATAATGTGTTAGAGATGGGTGATTAAATATACCACTGAAATGATTATGTGATCAAATCAAGAATTATCCAGTTTTCTTAAAGATACTAACGTTTTGGGGAAGAAAAAGATGAGATGGAGGCTTTTTCTCCTTCAATTTAAGATCTTTAGAAAGCAAAATGATTAATCAGAAAATAGGTTCCCTTTTCTCTCTCTGGTAACTTGTCCATTCCCATGACTTCAACTAGCAAATACGGAATACTATATGCCAAATCTGCAATCCCCGGACAGAACCACAAATCAAGTCACTCGCAGACATCTCAAATATTCAGCGTGTCCCAAACTGAACTTACCATCTTAATCCCCCATAACCTGCTTTTCCTCCTGTATTCCACATCTCAGTGAATGACACCGCCCAAGCCAGACATCAAGAAGCCAAGGACGACTCTTCCTTTATCCATCAGTTACTGAGTCCAACCATTTCCTTCCATTTAATATCACTCAAATTCATATCCTCCTCTTCACCCCCACTGTTCCTGATTTGGTCCAATCTCTCATCTTTTCCTCTTGGAATTGCTTTAATCACCTCCTGAGTAATCTCCCTGCCTGTCGTGTTGCCTCCTATTCACACTGTCGCTAGTGACTATCCCAAACCATAAATCTATCATGTTATCCCACTATTTAAAATCAACCCTTAAGTAGATTTTAAGTTGGATTTTCACTACATGCTTCAGTGAAAATCCAACTTCCTCCCCCTACCATTCAAGAAAGCCCCTTCGTTTTTTTGAGGTGAGGATTCTAACCCAGCTTCCGTGTCACCGCTTCCTCTGTGGACCCTGTGGAACTATGTCTCAGTCTTACAGAACCTCTTCAGTTCTGGGCTTCCTGTGACATCCTCTAGCTCCTACACCTCTCCGCCTTTCTCTCAACTGACAATTTTCTTTTTACTTGGATAGTTGCAACTCATCCAGTAATGGCACCATCCACTCATGCAGTATCACTTCTAATAGAACAAAATGCATACTGATTCATCCAATAACCATTTCCAATGCCCTTCTCTCTTGCCTGCCTCTTGAGTCCTAGTGCCAACTAACACTGTAAAAGTTCACTCTCCCCGCTTCCCTTGCAGCTATGGGTAAATATCTCTTAGAGATCTGACCAATAAGATGTTAACAAAATCCTGCTCAAGGCCACGGGTTTCTGGGGATGCTAGTTTCCCCGCTGATGGAATGAGATACAAGTGGGTATGGATGCTACTCTAACCTCTGCCTCTCCAACTTCCTATCCTGAACTCTGACATGGTGTCTGGGGTTCAGCAGCCGTCTTGCAAGAAATGCAAGATGAGAGAAAAAGATGAAGAATTAAAATCGGCATGCTGAGGAGGGCAGGAAAGCAAAGATGGCAACACTAATTTGCTGAATCCACACAGGCAACTCCCACCTGCAGACATCCCCTTAAGTGATGGAAAAAGCCATGTTTGTTTGATGATGATGTTACTCTGATCAGGTATTCCATTAGTTGCAGCTGAACACACACTTAACTGCGATTGCACCTCAGGGAATTCTTGCCACGCTCTCTACAAGTGAGGCAGTGCGGGGTGGTTGAGAACAAGGGCTTTGGAGTCCAGCAGATAAAGCTTGGGATCTGGGCTCTGCCCCTTCTCACTGCACAACACCAGGCAGGTAACCTAATCTCTCTGATCCTCAACGGTACCTGCCCCTGTAAAACGGCAATGACAATGCCCAAGAAAGAAACCAGGTTGTAAGTGTAAAGTATTAGTGGATGCCTGGTATACCATGAGCACCAAAACATCTCAGCCATTACTACAAGGAAACTGATGGTTGGTATCCTAGACATGTAATCCAACAGCACCCTGTGCACACATTGATCAGTTCCCTAATGTCCTGACTTAAAATTATTTGTTACCCATCTGACTCCTTCCATAGACTGTGGGCCACGCTGAAAGCAAGAAGAGTGGCATGTCACTCTCTGGTACCTAACAGGGGCCTGCATGGCACAGATTTTCCACAAGTACTTTCTGGATGAATGAATGAATGAACCAAAGACTAATTTGAGTGCTGAAGTTTGGTTGGCTTCTAGGACAACTAAAATTTATATGGATGGTTAAAAAAATACATATACTGAGGACCATATGATGGCAGACATGCTGATGACACGTTCATTTTATTTATCAAGAAGCCAATCAAACTTGTAAAGCAGTAAGATATTCTGTTTTGCTTTCACAAATATGTGATTTGCCATTTCCCTCCCTGCCATAAGGGAGTACTTGCTCTCTGTCTGAAAATCAAGAGAGCTAGGATATGAGGTGTCAAAACCACTCGCGATACAACCAAGCCAAAAACAGCACATGAGGCTTCCCTGGTAGCGCAGTGGTTGAGAGTCCGCCTGCCGATGCAGGGGACGCGGGTTCGTGCCCCGGTCCGGGAAGATCCCACATGCCGCGGAGCGGCTGGGCCCGTGAGCCATGGCCGCTGAGCCTGCGCATCCGGAGCCTGTGCTCCGCAAAGGGAGAGGCCACAGCAGTGAGAGGCCCACGTACCGCAAGAAAAAAAAAAAAAAAAAACAGCACATGAGATCTACATTTTATCTTTTCTACTCCGTCCAACTTAGCCTCTAGAAAAGGCTCTCCTTCTGAATGTTGCTATGAAGTTATAAAATGAACGATCCTCATTGTCTGGCAGGGGGATGATGTGGAGGTGGGAGCGGGGAGCTTCTCGGGCTCTCCAAATATCAGAACGCGCCCAAACATTTTTTCTAAACCGCGTTTTGTCATCTGCAGTCAAACGCATACAAAATAGCATTGTATAGGAACGCTATTTAAACGTGACCGCTGAAACACGTTTCCTAATCACAGTGACCTTGGAAAACCGCCTTGATATAAAAACCAGCCCTCCCTTGGTCATTAAGATTTTTGCCTGCAGCGGGAGCACTTTCTTTGTCTCTAGGGAGGGATACTCCCTCGTAGTAAAAGGCAAGGTGATCTGCTCTGATAAAACTTTAACAGGTGCTTCAATTTATATATTATATTACAGCCTTACAAGCTTATACTAATTATTAATTATCCGCCTAAGTGTACACTGCTTTACACATCCTGCCCCTTAACTAGAGTACTCAGAAAAGCCATTGTACTTTGCCGGACTAACGGACCATGTCTTGGACAGCTAAATGGCCTAGCAAATGCAAAGATTTTCCCATATGTACACTTTACAGTGTTCATGCAGATCCACTGCCTATGCAAACCAACTGCGTTTCCGCAACCATACCCCACCTTGAGGAACGTGGGTAACTGAGGGAGGGCTGGAAATGGACGATCTTAGCAAATTAGAGCCAATTTACGAAGCAGCTTCCTTAGTGTTTGCAAAGAGCATCACTCTGTGGTTAGGACTGTAGGGATAGTGAGTTCTCTCATTCTACTCTGCAAACATTTTCCAGGAGTCACAGAGAGGCTTCTTTTTATGCTAGAGCAGGTGTGAACTCAATTCCACCCTAAGACTAGTATCAGCTCAGCTGAGAGAATAGCCATAAATTTTTATTTCAGAACTAAATGAAACTCATGAGGGTATGGGGCAAAATCTCATTAACTATTAAAAAGCCTTTAAACGACTCTGAGCAGGCCTGCTTTCTATGGTTTTATTTTCAATTTGGCGTTCAAGCTGTATACAGGACTTTGCAATGAATGGAAAATGCAATCACAAAAAGTGTATATATTTTGAACCGTTTTATCTTTGAGGTAACAAAACATTTCAGAGAGTTCTTCCCCCCCCCCCGCCACCGAGACCACATCTCCATGAGTTAGGTCAGTAAAAGAAATAAGGAAACCAAGGGTAAAGGAAAAGTGGGAGATGACCAAAAGATTATGCAGCAAACTATTATTTCATAGGTCAGTTTTGCCCCCAACTAGTTACTAGGATGCCTGACAGAGGTTGCCCACAGCTGCTTAAGCGGTCTGCCAAGATATTGAAAATATTTATGCTCACTGCATCTCAGTTTCCAAATAACATTTGCGAGACCATCAATAAATAAGGAAAAGGGAAACTCTGCAATGAGAAAAATAAACACACACACACAATATAAAGTATGAATTTAATCCTGTCAAGCCAAGCTTTAAGGATTCCCCAAATCTGAATATTAGGCTCATTTCTGAATACTCTGAAAGTTCTGAAGAAGACATGGTCACCAATAAATTCTTCTCCACGATTTGGTATTGCCCAATTAAGTACCATCAGTTACACATAAAGAGTTTATGCTTGCATCCCCAGCATTCAGATTTGGCTACTGAACTGTTCAGAGTACGGCTTGGTCTGAATAGCCAAGGTGAGGAAAGGCAGGAGCAATTAGTAACCTAGTAATTTCAGAGATTCAGGCAGCCACGTCGATGCTGGTAATTCAAGGCTAGAAAATCGCACTTCGAGATCGGAACGCTCTAAAATTAGCTTTTTGTGTGTCTCTTTCTCTCTCATCCTTCTCTCCTTTTGTCTCCCCCTTCTCCACCAAATGTTATCAGATATTACACACATTCCATTTTCATTCAGCTTTTAATATGGCCCACGAGGGGGTGGCATTTAATTAATCACTTCCACATTCTGCCAAAACTCACTACATGAGTCTCAAGTCTGCATGTTACTTTTGCCAAGCTGGTCAGACCCAATGAAAAGAAAAAGAAACCCAGAGAAAATAAAAGTAGGTGTAATGGTCATTCACAGCCACTGCGTGTAAGGGCCAGGTATTGATATTCTTCCTGTTTCTCCGTTTAAATGCAGAGCAACTACTCAGACGAGAAATTCCATCAGAGCGCTAAAGATTGCCCAAAATCACATAACGGGAGAGCGGAGAGCTGGGAGTCAAACCAGTGCCAGCTCGACACAAGCCTCGCTCGGCCCACCATCCTCCACTGCCCCCATACTAGGGCTTCCGAGGGATCTTCAAGCTGTAGGAAAGCTTTCTAGGTTTTATGTTAAACATCAACAATGTAACCAGCTATATTTTGTACCAATTTAAAGCAAAACACCCGTATCGTTTTTTCTATTAAGAAACATGTGTCAAGGAACTGAGGAAGGATTAATAAACAGTCATCAAGAAGATGAGAAATATTGGGGATGTGTCTATTAAGTGCTTGGGAATACATTTAATTCGGTCCCAATCTATGCTCCAAACAGTCTGCCACTGTTGGTCCCTGGGTCTGATATTCTGAAAGAGGAAATAAAATGAGATCCACTGAATACCTCTTTCTACTCAAAAATCATACACGGTTCCTGAGGAAGGACTCAGAACCCCTCAGGAGTGAAGGGAATGAGAGGATGACGTACACAGGCAACATTCTTTGCCAAGCTTCTCTGGAGAAGAACAAACTGAACTGGAAGACTACCTCCAAGACGTTCCCCAGAACCTAGAAGGGACGTGTGATAGGATCCCCTTGATAAAAAGCATCCTACCCAGAGGTTACTCCATACGCAGATGACCTACAGTGCAGGTGAAGAAATCTCAGCTCGTCAGCGGGCTTCCCGGCCCACCACTCACAATCCACACCGAGGCGCTTTCCGCCACGGGTAACAACGAACCTCGAGAACATTTAAGTTGGAGAGAAAAATGGCTGGAGGCAAATGTTTCATCAAGGGGCACATCTGAATTCCACGAAGTTGGCCCCCGAGAGGTACTTGTTTTCTAGGATTACTGTTTTTTGTGGAAAGGCTGAACAAGAAACCTTTTTATTCCAGTCTTGCTGTTTTCAGAAGTGATCACTCCACACTATCTCCACCTGTTCTTGCCTTCTATTCCAATCTCAATAGAAGGTAAAGGTGTTTTCAAACTGTCATCACCCAAGACCCGAAGTCTCCAACATTTTCGATTAATCACAGACAGAAGTGACAGAGTGCCAATGGGTAGCTGGGCAATGGCCTAAGATAAGAGCCAGAGAGCAGAGTGGTTACTGCCAAGTGTACCACGTCATTGCACGGCTGCCCGGTGATGCTGGGGACAGGTATCGCTACACTCACCTTAGAAATGCCAAAGTTGGGGCACATAAGAAATTTAGCCAAAGTCCCATCACCATGAAGTTGAACAGCAGGGACCCTCAGCCTAGGCCACTATTCCGCAAGCCCCCTCAAGCCTGCAGTGCTTCAAGCTGAGCTCCTTGGCTGCTCTGGTCCTTAATGAAGGTTATCATGTGAACAAAGACGACAGGCTTACGGCATTTTCTCTTTTTTTTAAATGAAGGTCAATAGCGCGCTTAAGGTAGGCACACAACTTTCACGGACGTGGGGTTAACAGACTCTGAACATTACTGCTGCTTCCCCTGGGGCTGAGGGGCAGTGAGAGGTTTGCCAAGTGTTTGACCCTCCACCCAAGGGTCCAGTCAAGAAGGCCGTTACTGGTGAAGGCTATGCCAGGCGTATTTTAAGTGGCCAGCTTAGGCAAAATTCAAGGTAATGCCTTTCCAGTGAAAAGCTTAACAGGAGAACTTTGTACTAAAGGAAAACGGCACTGTTTATTCCACATCCTGCTTTCCTTTAAAGATCGACAGTCCCTCCCCAGTCCATGTTCTCGTGGGCCTGATGCATGCCGTGACTGCGATCAGCAGAGGTGGGAAACTTCTGGCCAGAAGTTGGATCCAGCGCTCACCACAATTTCATGCAGTCCTGGCGCGCTGACCAAGATTAAATGTCTGTTGGCTGCACCTCATCCTCCGCATTAAAGATCAACCAATACAACTATATACATATTAAAGTAAAATAGAAGGTTCTTCTGCCCCCGGCAGCGGGCATTCTTGTGTGAGTGCTTCACGGCGACATGGCAGGTGGTTGGAGGGAAGTTCCCGGGAGCCTGTTTGGCAGTGGCCCAGGGGAACGATCTCTGTCACTTACAAAGTGACATGTCCCGGGACCTTGCCGCTCCAGGATGCCAGGCCGGCTCGGAGCGGCTGCCGCAGTGGACCGTGGCAGTGGGCCCCAGCCTTAGGCTCTGCCAGAGGCCACTGAAGGGACTGGAGACAAGGCTGGAGGCTGGAGCCATGGGCGGTTGCACGACCAGGCAGCTCTGGACAGCCTGGCAGGAATTCAAGCCGGAGACCTAGAAGAGAAGGTTCTGGATCATGAGGACATGAAGCCCTTGACTCTGGCTGGTTGTTGCCTTGATCACGGGATGAGGACAAGGAAAGCACAGCCTTGGCAATGAAATGAGGACAGCCCACCCGTGCGACTCTCCCGCGGTCCTTTCTCTATCATCTTCCGTTCAGTACTCTTTTTCTGTTCCACGCCTCTTTGTCTTTCTCTCTAATCTGCTGACCAGAATCCAGAGTCGAGACCCATTTTTATATTTTGCTTCTCACATGAAAGCTGGAGCCTTGTTCTTTATTTTCAAAGCTGCTAAATTGAAAATTACAGATTCTTCCCTTAAAAGAAACTAAATAAACCCTGTAAATTGGCTAAGCCCGATGTGCATTCTCAACTCCCTTCTCTCATATCTCTTTCCATTGCATAGGCTGGAGAAGCAGTTGTGTACATTCTCACCCCCTCCAAATTCTGCAGCTGGAGAATGGCCGTGGATGTAGGGGGGCGGGGACCATACGGCCAGACTCACCTTTTCCCTGCTTCTTGCTGCATCAAACCCAAACTTGACTCCGGAAGCTGTGACAGTCACCTTTAGACAATGAGGGAAGGGACAAAGGAATCACAGAGACACAAGCCTGGACTTCAATGAACTGCAAACCAAATCTAGCCACGGCCTACCACCAGACTTCGAGTATGAGAAAAACTATGCGTAAGCCACCATTAGTCACATTTTTCATTCTTTCCAAGCAAAAGCATGCCTGCCTGACACAAACTGCTTTTTCCTTTGACTTGACTCTAAAACGATTTATTTTCTCTTAGGGTCAATAACTTTCCATGTGAGAAATCTTCCTCTGGTATGTAGAAGACCTACACTTTTCTGCTAGGTATAGTTTTCAAGTAACGTTTTTCTGGTATCAGTTCTTCTAAATTTTAAAGAAGCCTGGTTTAGTCCACCTAGTTTGACTATAAGTGTTTGATTATCACAGCATTGCTACGCTATACCATCGAGCAAGCAGCCTAATGGAAAGAAAACAAGACTAATGAAAGAGGAACAGAAATGTTTATTGACTGGACGAGAGGAAACAAGTTACCTTATCTGAATACTGGAGACACACAACTGTTTTCAGTGGCCTTCCGAAAAATATTGATTTTACTTATTTCCTTTTATAAATAAAATAATCTGTGGTGTGTTTATTGAAAACTGAAATCTATCACACTGTAATATGGTCTGTTTCCTGACATTCTGTAAAGTCAAGGTTACAGAACTACAGAATGAACTTCTAGATGACTGTCCCTGGTTTAGGGTTTTCTTCTTGACACAGTAAAAGGTAGGCCTGACTTTAATTTATGGGCTTTTCACTTAGGGTTTAGACCCAAAAATCTGATTTCCCCAATTTATTCATGAATGAAACAATCCACTAGCCATTTACTGAGGCCCTGCAACTCTATGCCAAGTCCTGGCCCATGCATAGCACTTTTCTCCCGGTGACGTGCAGTAACTTAGTGAGTTACTATTTTATCCCCGATCAATCCAATCCCTCACCTATAGTTTGCAATGAGTTGAGGTAGAAAAGCAACATCCATGTGAATCAGGTTTTAAAGAATTACATTTGGAAAACACATCACTAGCAAAGTTATGTGAAGGTATCACAAAATAGGGACGAATGGATTAGAAAGAACGCTAAAACATCTCTAAAGATAAAATACCGTATAAGCAGAAAATGGCATACCTGAAAGATCAATGGACCATTAGTTGAGAAAATTACCTCAGAAATCATCTAGAGACTTGTTCCCCCCTCAATTTAAAGATATAAAAAAGATCTGACCTAAAGACCCACAGACATTTGTAACAAAAGAGACTAGAAAAGTCAGTTCTCTGGCTCCCAGCCTTCACTCAAAATCAGCATTAATTAGATCATTGGGGATGATACTTAAAAGAGTCTTATTTGTTAATACTTCAGGAAGGCATTTTAAGCTAACATTAAAATAACAAAATTCCCAAACAAAGCTAACAAGAAATAAAACCACTATTAGACATGTCTTCTCTCAGAAACTGCTTGTTACCACATTATCAGTCCGATAGCTAACAGATGATATCAAGATAACCTCAAGCTAAAAACTGTCATTAAAAAAAAGGCATTGAAAATGCACAGACATCCCTCACCAGTGAGCTAGTAAGCAGCCTGCTATCACTACTGAACTTCAGAACAATTAAAAAGTGAACTAAAATTTCTAGAGCTGACATCCACATTCACAATTCCACTTTCATGAAATTACTAAAATACTGTTTGACCTCTGACACTTCAAAGTCAAATAACAGCCTTTTTTGTCCAGGTTTTGTTATTTTCAAATATTTACATTCCAGCATGGAAAAAAATAAGATACAGAACCAGGAGGTCAAGTTAAATCTTATCCATGCTTTGAAAAAACTACGTTTCTTTGTGGTCATTCTTTTCCTTTGTGTGTTAAGGCTTTCAAAACCGTTTTCCAAGTAAGAGCCTCTTCATTGGGTATTTCCAGTTTTACAGTGAAAAGAAAAACTCCCTTAACATTAACATCTACTCACATTCGCCGTTTTACAAGACTGTGCCACTGGCCTCTGCCACTGGGATTTGAAAGCGCTCAGAACACTTCACCTTTATGCTGGGCTAAACTCAGGGTAGCCATAAACACTTTGAAGTAATACAAACCTAAATATTCCTGCTCGGCAAACGGAGCAGTGGAAGCGAATTATAATGAGCTAGCAGCTGTCACAATATGACCACAGTAACCAAATCAAAATATCAACCGCTAACCCAGATGAGATTCAAAGGTCATCCTATAAGCCAGCAGCTTTCTGCAGTTCTGCCTGAACCACGATCTAATCCTGCAGTAAAATGTTCCACTGAAGCTAGTTTAGAAATCAGTTAGTCTATGGTAGGAAATTATTTAGTGCACTGTTGGAGTACCACGAGTGGGACAGGAACCAAATACCACAATAAGGAAACCGAACCATTCACAAGGGGACATGTAAAAACACAGCCGCTCATGTTGAACTAAGCTGCACCCAACCGTACCAAAGTATCGCTTTTCACATCCTTCAGTTACCAATGCACGTCTATGATCTTACTGGCATCTTGCTCACTCAAACAATCTGGTTTTCAATTAAGGCTCTGGAACAATAGAAGGAATATGCGTGCTTAGATCCTTCCTTGGATCAAAAAGTTGTAGCTAGAAAATATACTGTCTCCCATTGTAAAAAAATATTTGGACAATTACCTGCAAAAGCTTCATGCTTGGCAAACAAAACAAACAAGCAGGAATGCTTTTTTTAAAAAAAAATCCGTACTCTTTGCATATAGTTCTTGCCAGGATTTTCAACTATTCCATAGCATATAATCCTCTTAAAAGCACAAGGCTCGGACCCATGGCCCCTCCGTCCTATTAGCATATTCTGAAAGCTACCCACTGACCACCTGTAAAGGTTTAATCAAACTGTTTAATAACTGCAGTGAACAAGTTTCCAACAGATCAAGTGTACATTATTATCATTAATAATCATACGGAGACACAAGGAAGAAGTGATTAGTTCTCTCCAGATACAAAACAGGGCAGGGAATTTCAAACAAATAAAAATGCAAACTGGCTTGCTTGTCTCTACCCAAGGAAAACAATGAGTGAGGACTCAGGAAGTGTCAAGTAAAAGAGTCTGCTAGGGCTTCCCTGGTGGCACAGTGGCTGAGAGTCACCCTGCCGATGCAGGGGACACGGGTTCGTGCCCCGGTCCGGGAAGATCCCACATGCCGCGGAGCGGCTGGGCCCGTGAGCCATGGCCGCTGAGCCTGCGCGTCTGGAGCCTGTGCCCTGCAACGGGAGAGGCCACAACAGTGAGAGGCCCGCGTACCGCAAAAAAAAAAAAAAAAAGAGTCTGCTATACAAATATAGAATCATGATGCTGTACACCTAAAACTAGTATCATGTGATATGTCAATTATACCTCAATAAAAAATGTTTTAATTTAAAAAGGGAACTATATGAATTGGTCAAGGCAGGCAGTCAGCTAGATGACTCAGTGCTGAGATCTCAACTCCTCAAGACTTCCCCATACTAAAAGAAAAACAAAAAGCCATACACACTTATTCCTTAAAACAACAAATTTCAGGGCTTGCTTTTTTTGTTTACTTTAGTTATGTTTTTCTTTAAAGGATTTACACAATATCAACTTCCAAAACTCTGTATGGCAACTGTAACTACAGACAGCAATGGAAGGAGCAGTGCACCCTTATAAACCAAATGTCATTAATTCTTCCAGCACAATAGGTGTGCATGTGTGTGTGCGCGTGCACACGTACGTGTGCATGCATGCAAGTGCACTTGTGTTCGCGTGTTTATTTTTAGTTTAGGGATTCAAACTAATACCAAACAAGGTATTATATTCAGATATGCAAGCTTATTTGTAAAGGAATAAATTAATGGAGACACCCTATTACTTATAAATTATATACCATTTTGCATTAGTTTGAGATACACAAATAAATTAAATTTTTGTATTTTGGTGCCAGAGGTAAGTATTAGATTACAAAAACTGTAACATTTATGCAAAACCATTCATGTGAAGTCAGAGTTCAGAATTGTAA
This sequence comes from Globicephala melas, assembly GCF_963455315.2. NCBI lineage: Eukaryota > Metazoa > Chordata > Mammalia > Artiodactyla > Delphinidae > Globicephala > Globicephala melas. Next base: position 11,380,416 of record NC_083326.1, read on the forward strand.
TAAAGGGTTTTGTTACTATAACAGAAATTATAAGCAAATGTTAGCAGTGCCTGCATCATTCCTCCAAAATAGTGCACTGCCATAAAGAACAAAATATATAGTAATAATTCAATCCTAAAGGAAGAGAGTGGCTCATTACTTCTTTCTTTCCTCACAATAAAATAAAACCTAAGTGAACAGTTTACCAAAAAAATAGGTCATCTGCAGTTAATAACTCTTTCCCGTAAAATTAGTGTCACTTATTTCTGTAGCAGACGCCTAATTCAGTCACAGACTTGATTGATTTGACAACAGAGAATCTAGTCTAATAAAGTGGCTGATTTATTTCTGATGCTATAGCTTTTACCCTAATGTGACATCACAGCAGAATGAAATCTTTGACATGTAAAGAAATCCTATGCACTTTTCATGAAAACTAAGGATTCTGAAAGTAGATATTGTTGTCAAAAACTTACAGTAAAGACTAATATCTTCTTTTGGTAGAACGAAAACTTCCACAAAGATTACAACACAGAATATGGATTCGGACACAACGAGCAGTTTAGGATATACCATATATTCGGTGAGTTCAAATTACTGGCTATACTAATAGGTCTTATTTTATCTTTGTCTTCATTTGTAAATTGGTTGTCTTTAATTTCTTGAAAACGATCTCTCTTCTCTTTGTAAAGGTACAGCATAGCACCAGGCATGGTTCATTTCAAAAGTGGTTTCATTTTAAATCAACAGCAGCTTGGGCAAAATCAATGAGCATCTTTGTTCCCTGAATCTAGCCCTGAGATACTCAAGCCAATCAAGAAGGCATTTGGGATGTGAGAAATTATAAAGTGCGGGGGGGGGGGGGGGCGGGGGATGGATTTGTAATGCAGCATCCTAGTTAATTCTCTAAAAATATATTTTTTAATCCTTTTCCAAAGTAAAGATGCAAGGTATTTCATAGTGGTTTAAATGTCTTTTCCTCCCTTTTTTTTGCACACTGCGCCATGCCCTCTGGCTCTGAGCGTGACTTCCCTGACCCCAGTCTGACACTGCACCGTTAATGTCAGATAAACCATTTAGCCCGGGCACAATTCTTTTCTGTGCAAAAATCTGCTTGAGGTGGAAAATGTAGCAGTTTGTAAACAATAAAGAGCCATGTTTCAGACCAGACAGCTTATCTAACAGAGAAGTCCTTTCATTGGGAACAGTGGGTGGGAGCCTCCCGGACATAGTAGCATTTCCTACCACAATGCAGGAGACTGTCTTGGCCTCCATATTTAAGGGTTTAATGGGAAGGAGGGCAGACAGGATAAAAGAACACAGCTGACATGGACTTTCAGCTTAAACAACAACTAAGTGAAAAGAGTCAGCTCTCTCCATTCCAGCTCTAGACTCTCAGCCCACTTATATTTTAATACTGTTTGGAATGAAAAACGAATTTGGTTCGTAAAACAGTTACCCAGGAGGATACACAAACAAGAACAATTATTTGGTATCTCTGTATTGTTTGGTGTCTTCTGTAATATTAACTTATCATGTTGTTCTTTAGGAAAACTGTTTTTCGTGGACATAACACAAACTTCTCAATATGAGTAGTAATTTATCCTATTTTACGTTAGCTCATTGGAGGATAGGTTTAGAATCTTCCAAGGAAATTCTTTAACATACTCTTTATGTGCTACTTCTCAAGATGATTATTTTCAGCTTAATCTTTTATTTTATGAAGCTGGATGAGGAGAAATGGAGATGGGATGATATGAGATTCTAGAATTATTACTACTGTCATGGAAAAAAATCTAAAGTTTTTCTTTAAAATCTAAGTTGACAAATATATCTAGTCACCTGCATCTGTCTATCCTGGAAACAGGAAACACTGTATTTATCAACAATGGATTTAAAAACCTGGGATTTTTACTTTAGCTACAAAGTTAAAACATAAATATGAAAGTTAAAGTAAAAAAAAAGAGAACAAACATAAGAACAACCTATGGTCAAACACAACTTTGAGAACGTGGTCCTCAAAGTTGGGATGACACTTTACGGCCCATTAAAAATAAATTCCTAGTATTTCTCTGCTTTGACTATAGTGTGTTAAATACCTGAAGTCCCTTTAGATGGATTTGATGGTGACTTTTGAAAAACTGACTGAGATTCAAGAACAATATACACCTGAAATAACAAGTATAGTGTCCAAGGCTTAAAAACTGGGACACTTCTCAGAAGCATCTGCAATTATGGTTTCAGAATGATATATATATGGCTGTGTGTTTTCCTTGGAGTATAGTCCAACAGCCTGGGACATGAAATTTAACCTCATTTATTGATGGATTCACAACAGGATTTGGCCACATTGAGAGATTTACTAATATTGTTAAAACTCACATTTATTAGAACAGAGATCTTTTTTTTTCCAATCAAAACTAAAGTAACAGCTATTAGGACCTTTTAAGCCATTATAAATTGTCTTTCCATTGCTCAGGTTACTGCTGTGGAAAAAAAAATCCCTACAGGGTAGTCAAAGCAGAAACGTACGCTAAAGATGCCAGTAGGAAAGGCATGCTAGAAATTCGAAGACTGTCTCAAACTACATGTAGCTCACTTCATGAAGTAGGATGGGGACCTCCTAGACCATCAGCACTAAAGTTCACGCCTTGATAAATACATAACCAGACTTTACAATTCAACTTGAACATGCTACTTTGATTTAAGCACACTAAACCTATTATTAAAGGGATTTATGACCCCTTTAATAAAAATTCAAGCTAACACTGACTTTATCTCATTGACAATGGATAGGCCCAATGATATTATTTTAAATATTCACTGCTTTCAGTTCATCAACCTTAAACTTAGAAAACAACTGTTGCGGGCTTCCCTGGTGGCGCAGTGGTTGAGAGTCCGCCTGCCGATGCAGGGGACAAGGGTTCGTGCCCCGGTCCGGGAAGATCCCACATGCCGCGGAGCGGCTGGGCCCGTGAGCCATGGCCGCTGAGCCTGCGCGTCCGGAGCCTGTGCTCCGCAACGGGAGAGGCCACAACAGTGAGAGGCCCCCGTACTGCAAAAAAAAAAAAAAGAAAAAAAAGAAAGAAAACAACTGTTGCAACATTGAAATTGGGAGAAGTGCTTTACGTCTAAGAAACACAAATTTTCCACATGGATTCAGTATCACTGAAATTAGGTAATTCCACATGGTTGTAAAACTTAGTCCTGTATATGCTATTACCAAGCATAGACTGTCAATATTTTTCTGCAATTTAAAATTACTATAGCGAACTGGCTGAAAATCCAAGTTCCTAAAAAACAGAATCTCTGTCTGGGCTTTATTCTCCTTTCCAAGGTAAAACATAAACATTCAAAAAATGCATGCTAATTCGAAATTAGTCTTACTTTGTATTCTGGAATTGACAAAAGGTGGAGAGAGATTGTCATGTGACCCAAGGTCCCTGCTGGTCATGTGGTCATAGGGAGTCCCATCTCCATAGTTCTGCAAATAAAATAACAGCGTAAGTTTAAATTCGCCATGAATAAATCAGCACATAAGTATGCCCGACTATTGACACCTCTCTAACCCAAAGAAATTGGAGTCCACCATTCCCACCCTGGCATTTCATTAGAAGGAAGCTTCTTCACAGGCACAGTGGGAAATGGAGGGCTCTAGAGTCTGCACAGCCCACATCCTCCTCATAACAGCCGTGAAATTGCGGGAGTAATACTAATGGAACCAACTGCACGAAGTTATTGCCATCAAATGTAGAACACCTGATACATATAAACTATATTGTAAATATTACGTTATTATTTTGAAAAGCCCACATTATTTCAAAAAAAAAAAAAAAAAAAAAGCAAAATGTGCTACGGGAAAGTTACCCATAACCTGTAATGAATTGCCTTTGGAAGGCGAAGGTAGAACCTTTTAAACAGCAGCACTGGGTTTTATGATATTGAAATGTCCATGTTTTCTTGTAGTTGTTACTGTGGTTGTAAGAGAATTGGATCATTCCATGAGTAATTAACACATAAGAATGTTAAAACTATTACAACAGGACTATAAATGAACATCAGAAACTTAAGCATAAATTCTGAATTTAGACAAAGAAAAAAATAGTTTTAAAGCAGACACTAATCTGTGGAAATTTGTCATTATCATGATCATCTCATGGTTCTAAGGGGAATTCTAAATTAAAATAATGTTTTTAAACTGCCCAGCCACTTGCTTTTAATGGAGGAATTGGATAACATACAGGAAGGAGTTAAAATCATCTATCTTATATGGTTCAAATTTCAGTCTACTAAGATACATCAAATGACCAGAAAGGGGAAAAAGCCACGCTGCTCAGCTGGTTGCCCTGCCCATAAAGACTAAGTCAAATTTACTCAGAGGTATCAGTTGGCATGTTAGCCAAAGGGCAGAATCTGCCCACACGAAAGGGACGGATGCTGTAGGAAAAATGAAAACGTGCATCACCTCACTAGAGAATCAATGGAAGCCTTAAGGTTCCAAACTACCCCGTTGTCAATCGCCTTTCCTCATTTATAAAAATTAACTTGAATGATACTGTCATGTGATGCTGCCACTATGTCAGTGTATAAAAAGATGTCATGTTTTTTAATACCTAGCATGGGTCTTACACTCACTGGTTCTATGCCAGACGTTGCATAATACTAATTATTATTTATTAAGTGTCCTCACCCTCCAGAGTTACTGAACGCTTAATATACATTATCTAATTTAAAACCTCAGCACAGTGTTTCAAGGTGACTAAAAACATCACCACTTGAAGATGAAAAAAGAGAGACACGGCATGTTTACCCGATACAAGTCAGCCACGGTAACCTGTCTCGTGCCAACCCCCTGAATTTAGAAAATATAAATTACAAAATATTGATTCAAAATTATTCACTAACGTATTGCCTGGAAAAAAAAAAAAGTGGCCAGACAGTTCACGAAAGCCAAATAAAAGTCAAGACTATCCTAAATGGACCTTGTTCTCAGAAGAACAATTAAAAGTACTACGTGTATTAGACTGAGAAAGCAGAAGAAATTAAGTACATGTGAAGGAACTAAACAATAGAGGGACATTCTGTCATCTCCTACGCTTGCTGTCAGGGGGAATGGATTTATTTCTGCAAGTGTGGACTGTAATGTGAGGAGGAGGAAAGATTTCCTCAACCCATCCATATAATGCACGAGAATGTCAGATTTGACAGCTGGTGCAAGCGCTCAACAAAGTAACTGGTAAGCTTAGAGCTCCTGCTGTACCCTGAAGACTAGAGCGTTGAACCCCAAGGCCAAAGAACAGGTGGAAATGGTGAACTACGACTTGCTGAGATGGCCTCCTTTTGACAGCTTGATTACCTTCCTTACCTCTTATGCCAAGATAGAGACCTCCCTCCACCTCAAATTTATGTGAACACTTAAAGCAAAACGTTACCCCCTCACCTCCTGCAGAATGCTTCATCTAGCTATACAGCTGGTTGCGGGGGGCGGGGGGCAGGTGTTTTACTATGTGCTCTAAGTCTATTTCTAATTTGGGGTATTATATGTATATTATAAAAACTGACATGGATTTTAGAGGGCCTAGAAATGACTCCATTAAAGACAGACTATATATAAAATCATACACATTTAAGTCGGAAGGAACATGAAAGATCCTCTGGTTCTACTTCTTCATTTTACAAAGTAGGAAAATGAGGCCCAAGAAAGTGAAACGACACACCCAAGGTCGTATACATACAAAAACACGTATGGCCTAACCAACCCACTCGCATGCCATGCCACGGTCTTCCCATGACATTCAAACTAACAACCAAAAACCATGGAAAGGAGTGGCAAAAATCTGAATGAACCCACTGGTGACCAAAGGCACTACTGGTGGGATAATCATATGTCTGCAAAGTGAAATCAACTCAGATTTACTATGCAGATTATACTGGTAGGCTAGAACTTACTACTATGTCTTCAGAATTATTCAGTGGCTTATTTACACCAACACATTCCAGGGATACTAGGATTTTTCTCAACGTTGCACCATCTACAACGAATAACTTTCTGTAACACTGGATCAATAACTGACGAAGTAAGGCCAAATATTTAATGAAGGAGTTTTTCTTCTGGTTAGCCAAAGTGGAAGAGGTGTCAAAATCAATAATAACATCCAATAAGAGAATGAAAAAAAGTGCCAAGAAGAAGCTGATCCTCATTAAACTTAGTATGCATACATATCTGTGCAGATGTGTGTGGGAGAGAGAGAAACTCACCTACAGTTTGTCAATTTACATATGTGGATGTCTGGTTGTGGGAAAAAGATTAGATATACTTACCCTGGACGGGCTTGGATGTCCTCCACTCCCCCAGGACCCTGAGCTACTTCTGTCTTCTACATCTAGGGACAAGAGAGAAATTTTTTAGGCTTTCTTGCAATAAGTCTTTCTTTTTGCATATGCACTTTTAAATTAATGTTTCAAATTAATCTCCTGTTGCCTTTAATTAAGAATCAGGCACGAGGCTACCATGATGACAGTGGCTTCTGACCCATCTACTTAAATTAAGTCATTTAAATTCACAGCAGAAATGAACTGGACCCTCAGGAACCAGAGGTATGAACATAAAAGTTACTTCCATCCTTCACAATGGTTCATAGCCTCAACTTTTATAGACCTGAAACTTCACTTAAAGTCTTATTAAAATCTTTTGGACAAGGTAAGTTAAAAATACACAAACACAATCTTAATACACACAGAGACACACACACACACACACACACACACACACACACACAGAGTTAAATCAGGTACCTATCCATACTAGTTGCAGCTGCAATCATGCCATAGTGCTCCTAGACACTTCCTGTCCTCTTACCAAGGCTTATCCCACCAAACAACAGACATGAACAAAATATGCAAGACGAAAAAGGATTCAGCAGTCCATTTCCATCGGGACATGACAAGGATATTAGGAGATTTTTTTAAGCTTTTTAATTTAAGACAACGCCGTCTCAGTCTTTAATTTTTTTTTAATGGGCACACCGTTTGGCTACAATCCTTAATCTGTGCACCGAGATGTGGATACGAAAGTTGTTAAAGCAATGTTTTCTTTTGAAATGATGGCAAAGAGAACTGTATGAACTCCCAGAAGGCTGGAATTCTCTACACTCCGTACCAGCGAAGTTCTAATGCTGACCAATTACTAGATGCTTCATCAGTGCTTCAAGTGGCAAATACTTGAAGGATGGAGAGTCTAACAGCTAAGTTACCACATTCATTGCTCAAAACATAAAAGTGTTGGAAAGATCAGTCACTCTATATTTAAAAATGGCTTTGAGATTTTTGATGAAAGGCTCTTTATGAGTATGAAAAGTTTCACTGTTGTATTATCTTGATCATGGTGGGTAACAGACGGCGATCACAAGCTTCCTCTGACAGAACTGGAGGAGGAGGTGTGAAACTTCGGTTCAGGAGACACACTCCCATTTAGTGTGTTTTCTAACATTTCAGTGATACTGTTTCTTCTCTTAACACACTACTGTCCTTCCTTTTATTACTCCTATTTGATTATCAGCAGAAGTGATCACAGTATACTTAACTGATTTATTTGGGGGTACAGTGGAGTACATGGCATTTTAGAACATAGTAAGAGATGGAATAGAAACAACCACCAACAACTATTACCACTAAACCTGAAATCTTTCTCTCTCTTTTTAAACAAATATTTCAGTTCTTTTCGTTAGTACTTTGGAAGATAATGCAAATGCAAACAGTTATCCCCTGTGGACAGCTAAAATCAGTGACTGCGAGCTTTAAGAGATGTCATGGAAGCTCGGAGGAGTAAGTCTGGAGAAAAGGTGCAATACTTTCCCAAATCTGCTGTTTAACAATCCAACCTCCTGGCCTAACTCGTGGAGGCTGAATTGGGGGGAGTACATGAAGAAGTGACTTAGAACACTTGGGATTATCACACAAATAAGTTTTGTAGCCTGCACAGTTCTCTTCATCCTTAACTCCAAGTCAAATATTTGCAAAAAAAAAAAAAAAAAAGAAGTATAAACGACAAAATATCTCAACCAGAAGTGTGCACATCTTGACTTGCTTTTCACCTGAAACAGCCAGCTTGGATTAATTTGAGAGATCTCTCCTCTTAAATTTGGCCCAAAAAGTAATGAAGGGATAAAGTTGAATCCCTGTATCCACCATAAGACTTTGTATTGTTTGGACCTATTTTACCTTTTCAATTTTCAAAGAGGATTTTAAACATGAAAAGAAGGCAGAGACAAGGAGGAAAGGGGACCATAGTAATTCCAGGTCAGTAGTTTTGCACTGGGGATGATTTTGGTCCCCAAAGGACATGTGGCAATGTCTGCAGACATTTTTGGTTGGCACGACTTAGCAGGGCATGGAGGTGGGGTAGAGCTAGTGGCATCTAGTGGACAGAGGCTAACATCCTACAAATGTCAGAATACCCCTACAACAAAAAAATTCTCTGGTCCTAAACGTCAGTTGTGCCAGGATTGAGAAGCCCTGTGCTAGAGGACAAATTCTATTAAAGAGCAAAAAGGAAGAATCGAGTTAGAGAAAAAGATGTTACTACAATTTGATTTATAATGAATATGACCACTTACTAAATACATAGTGACCTATGCATTTGAAGCTGGAGTGTTTCAAGAGACCTTCCTATACATCGTCCATCCACAGAATAAAAGAAAAATGATAGTCAACCAAGCAGCCTGCTAATTAGTAGGCAAATAAAACACATCAAAACTTGAGTATTCCCAACTGGGCAATTTCAAAAGCGAGCAATCCACTAATTAAAAGTGCTGGAAGTCTAGCTTTTTCAAAACAGGTTAAATACTGGCTGGGTTCCTTCACAAATAGATTCCCAACCAATCAAATCTGACTGCTCTTTTCCCATTCTTTCCCATTCCATCGTTCTCATTTCCTGACCTCACGCTGCTGCACCTCCTTTCTGCTCCCTTCCTTTTATTGCTCTCCTTTTAACAGGCTTTTCCTTCACTTGGCCTCCTGCTAGATCGAGAAGATAAGACACCTCTCTAGCCCTCCCAACCCTAATAGAACAATCGTATGACTTCTGATGATATTTTATCTTTGAAAGAATATCTGTACAACCGGTGCTCACGTGTCCATTGCAAGAAGACGCAAAGCCATAGCATGTAACGAATGTAAACGTGTTATTTTTAAGACATTTGTTTCCATCTTCCCTCCCACTGAGCTTCACAAGACCTGCCAGTTAGTTAACAAGCGTTTCTTCAACAACGATCGCAGTGCATCTCAAAGTGCATCTGAGGACCATCTACATCTTAGGCACCTAGTACGCTCATTTCAAAGTCAGCATCTTAGGGTCCATTGCAGACCTACTGCTCCTGGATCTCTAAAAGTAGGACCAAGAGAACCGCTTTCGTAACGAGGTCCTCAGGTAATTTTCATGTACACAGGAGTCTGAGAACCACCAGTCCCCTCCAATGGGAACACAAGACAGATGCATGTCCCACCCTGCACCCACTGCCTAACTCACTCCCTGTCTTAAAATCCCTGCCCAGGCGGCTGGTTTCAGCAGCATTCGGTCCACATTCTCATCTCATCTACATCCCAGGAGCTCCTGCCCAGACTCACTTTTTATGTAGACCCTGCACGTGGCCTACACTTGGCCACTCCCTACTCCCAGCTGGTGTACCTGGACACTACACACACTTTCTACCTCCACACCATTGTACCTGCTGTTCCCTCTGCCGGAACTGTTCCTTATGTCTCAAAAAATAACAGCAGCTAACATTTCATGAGCTTAAATATGTCAGACACTGTGCCAAGCACTTCAGTAGACTAACAGTATCACCATTTGATATATGAGGAAACAGAGGCTTAGATGGGACAGAAAACCCTCCCCAAGGTGACAGTGAATGGCTGAGCTGGCAGACAAAGGTGCTGTCAATGTGACAGCCAGGGAGTGTTCTTCTCCACCACAGTAAATGCCTCCCTGGTAAGAAGCTCAGATCTCTCCATGACCAGCTCGAATGTTACCCACCAGTCACTTCTCCCCAAACAGAGTGGATGTATTTATTTCGGAGTCTGTGCCCACTCTCGTGTCCACACAAGATTACAGAATTTACACAACACAAATATATAAAACTAGATATGTGAAGAACTCAAGAGACTGGAAAATAAAAGCAGGAAAATATCAAGCCAAACCTATGATGAGCTTATCAACAATGTACACTGTGATGGACGGGACATTTGCGAGAGAGGGGTCAAAATTCTAGAAGCTCCTGAGTGGGCAAAGAGTGAAACAAGGTTCACAATGAGCACTGGATAAAAATACCCAAATTATTCAGGAAAGTCATTAAGGCAACAAAATTACAAATGAAAAACTGCCCGATAGAAGCTGTCTGAATATGAGTTCTTGTGTCTCCCTTGTTCTGTTGTCACCCTCTATGCAAGATGGGAACACATACAGAAAAAGACAAAGAGCAAGTGAATGATAGAGACTACTCTTCCAAAAGACTGAAGTGGGCTCCACTGTTCAAAATTTTCTAACTTATTTTACCCTAGACAAGGACAGACTTAGCAACTTCCACGGGCTTGACAGCTGCCTTAGGAGGCAACCTGACCATCCACAAATTTTCATTTTATTTGAGTAGTTCTGCATAAGCCCCGTCTAAAACGTCTGACATTTCCACACCAAAACACAAAAGTGAAGTCTGGGCAGAACTAGGACCGACCACTCCATTTAGAGAAAAGATATACAGAGATGAATTTTAATTTCTACAACTTCCCATTCACACTCATTAAACTTATGGTTACTCAAGCCTCCACTCTGTTTATGTGAACAGCGAGATCAAAGCTATCAGACAGACTGGACAAATGTCAGAAAGCACAGCACAAAGAGGTGGGATAAAGACCTAGATTTCAGCCGTGACTCTGCATTAACCAGCTCTATGGTCTGAGCCACTCACTGGACTATCTGAACTCATTTTTGTCAGCTGTAAAATAAGTGGGTTTGAGTTCCATTCTCAACAGGGCAGGCTAGTATATTGGGACAACTCTGCCACAAAACACTAAGTGAAGTAAGTCAGACAAATATCATACAATATTGCTTATATGTGGAATCTAAAAAGTTGATATAAATGAACTTACTTACAACATAGAAATAGACTCACAGACGTAGAAAACAAACTTATGGTTACCAAACGGGAAAGGGGGAAGGAATAAATTAGGCATTTGGGATTAAAATATACACACTACTATATATAAATAGATAAGCAACAAGGACCTACTATATAGCACAGAGAACTATACTCAATCTCTTGTGATAACCTATAATGGAAAATAATCTAAAAAGTATATATACAGATATATATATGTATATATAGATATACACACACACATATACATAACTGAATCACTTTGCTGTACCTTAAAGCTAACACAACATTGTAAACCAAATATATTTCAATAAAAAATAAATAAATATTCATGGCTTTAAAAAAACACTAAAGGGCTTCCCTGGTGGCACAGTGGTTGAGAGTCCGCCTGCCGATGCAGGGGACACGGGTTCATGCCCCGGTCCGGGAAGATCCCACATGCCGCGGAGCGGCTGGGCCCGTGAGCCATGGCCGCTGAGCCTGCACGTCCGGAGCCTGTGCTCCGCAACGGGAGAGGCCACGACAGTGAGAGGCCCGCGTACCACAAAATAATAAAAAAAAACACTAAAAATCATGGATAGAAATTTTAATCTTCTTCTAAATCCTAATGAGCTGACAAGATAGTAAGAAAATATCCAGCCAAAATCAAAGTGAAAGCTGGAACCCGCAGAGGAAGAAAAGACATTTTTTTGCCCTGAGGACATCTGCCAACCTAGAAAATGTAATGGCCTCTTGGGTCAAGGAGAACAGAAGTGAAAACTCAGGATCCACCCAAAGCAGGTATCTAACAGGAGATAAAGGGATAATAAGGTTTCCAGCCTCAAGGAGTTTTGTTAAAGTAAATGAGTTAACTGATAATTGATAAACACTTAGCAGACTACCAGTAACCAATACCTACCATGAGTGCCAAATTTACCAATACCTTCCAAAATCTAAGGTAATCAAACCACATAAATAGATAACCACATAAATAGATAAACTTGTGATTTATTCAAGGAAATCTGAGTCTCACATTTTGTGACTCTTTGTTCTGCTAAGTGTCTGGTCAGAGACTTTCAGATACTCTCCTGGTTTTTAGAAACTGCCAATATGTTTAAAGTAATCAAGTCCCACATTCTCCGTGAACCCCCTGCAGCACTATCACCATGAGAATTCAGTGAGCGTTAGGTTTGTTGAGTGACTTAATTTACCTTTCGAATACCCTCTTGGCACCTCATTTCAACATTTTTTTGTATACTGTATAAACGATATGCTGCCAAAATTATGTGTGCTGACCAAAGGCCCAAGCTAAGAACACAGACTAAATATTATGTAAGTTTAACCTTGATTTGAAATGAACAAGTATGAGAGTACCTAACCCTGTTGATTTGGGGTAGCACTGTGTATCCAGCCTTTCCTTACTTAGAGCCCAGATCCTGCCAAACAACCAGGGCTCCAGAACTTCATGAAGTCAGAACAACCAAAGTGGTATCCTGCATTGCTCTAAGGGTCTACAAATTCCAACCCTTGTGGAAATATACTGATTTCCTGACGAAAGCTCCTACACACTCAGAATGCATTGGGAGGCAGATTGAGTTCTTCCTGGAAAGGTAATCATTCTGAGGCATGTGGAAGTCTACACGGTCTCAAACCCTTCTCTCTGCAATAACAGACACTAGTAAATCTCCTCCACACCATCATGGAGACGCACAGACTGCGTACGCCTGTGGCGCCTACTAATTTCCTAGTCCAGGAAGAACCCCTGGCTGAGCCCTTCACACAAACTGAGATGGCATATGCTCTCCATCAGTGCCAGATGAATTCAGAGTTCAAAATATTTCATCAGCAAAGAGCATGTGAAGGATGTGCACATCTTCACTAGCACCCAGTATAATAAGAACTCTAAGTAGAGTAATTTGAAGTCAAATTTGAGTCCTAGGACAGAGGTAGGAAGGGTGGAGGAGCTTCAGATATTGACAAGGGCCACACAACCATGACCACTTCTTCTGGCTTCTGTAAGAAACAACACAGGCTTCAAAAGGAGTGATCTGGACAGTGGTGAGAAACCTCCAGCACTTCCCAAATCTGACTAACAAAAGATGATGTCTGTGCAATGCATTCCACACAAATTCTAAGATACCTTAAATATAAAAACAGGGACCTGGGCATCCCATTTTCAGAGCACTGCCATCCACGCTGGCTTTCTCAGGATGCATGGATGTCCTTATCAAATAAATCTGAAAACTCAAAGGTCAAATATAAGATGATCTTACAGCTCATACATATAAATATGTCAACTGTATAAGGAAAGGTAAAATGTGGATACACTGGGGGAAAAGTATAGTAGGAAAATTTGTTCAGAAGGGAATTACTGCAAATTTTAACTTTTATTAACCTCCAACTTAAACTTCTATAAATACGTCTTTTTTTTTTTTTTTTTTTTTTTTTTTTTTTGCGGTACGCGGGCTTCTCACCGTTGCGGCCCCTCCCGTTGCAGAGCACAGGCTCCGGACACGCAGGCTCAGCGGCCACGGCTCACGGGCCCAGCCGCTCCGCGGCATGTGGGATCTTCCCGGACCGGGGCACGAACCCGTGTCCCCTGCATCGGCAGGTGGACTCTCAACCACTGCGCCACCAGGGAAGCCCTATAAATACATCTTTTAAAACACTGAAACAATACTATTTTCCTTAAGTTCAAAGTAAACTGTTTTCCAAAAATGAACACTAAATAATCTCAGATATTTAAAATGTGGAGTTAACTGCACTTTACAGTGCTATTAAACAGGAAAAGCACTTTCATATAACATGATATTCAGATAATACAGAAGTAACAAAATAAAACAAATAACAATTATGTTATAAATATGCCAGTGGTGTTTCATATTCGGAAACTCAGAAATCTTCTTGAAAACTCAAGGTGAGTAGACAGTTATATTATGAAACTGAGACAAAAGTAAATTTGAACTCTTTATATCAATCCGTATAATTTGGAAGTATCATGATAATCTAAGTTGAATAATATTGTGACTTGAATAACCTAACATGAAATACAGAGAAATGGGTGTTATTTAGCAAACTTCCATTTTGAATGTTTGAAACTAACCAGTCAGGGTCTTCCTCTTAAAGAGAAGTTCATCCTTTCAAGAGCTCACCTCTCCAAGTAAGAGCCCAAAAAGAAAACGAGCCACAAACAACTGAGGCAAGAGTATAATAATGTGAATTATATATGCCTCCTTTGACTTTTTTGAAATGTAACCGGTCTAAAAGCACTTAATAAAAATCAGTCTTACTAAAATAATGCTCTTGAAGGCTAGATATATTTCAAATTAGGTAAGAATACAATTGGAAGTAAAATGCCATATCTGAAGACTTTGGAAAATAAAACCAGCATACCATTTAACTCCAATATTAAATAGATAAGCTTCAAAGTACCTAAGCTAAAAGTGAATATAACTTAGGGAGGTTTTTAACTCGGTGCTTAGTACCTTTTAAAGATGTATTTACAAATAAACGTCACAAAGTGTGAGAAATAAAAGGTAAGTGTTTTAGAAAATAAACATTAAACAACCAAGAAATGAATTCTGAAATATGCTTCATCTTTAAATAAAATAGAATATATAACTCTGATAACAAGTACATGTAATTATACAGGAGTTTTCCAAATCAGACATGTAATATTTATGTCGCAATATCCATAATACTGTAATGACTGAAGACATACAAATTGATATTTAAAATGTCTATTTGATCAATAATTTATTAAATGTATTCCAACAGAGGGGGGAAAAAGAGCCAAGATGAAACATGGAACAGTTTTCTCTCTTCTTCTTTTTTCCCTTCTACCTCTTTTCTCCCTGGGGTGCCATTTGTGAGGCTCTGGGAAAGGGCTGCTGGCTTAATTGATATATCTGTAGGCTGTAATTGCTCTGCAAAACCACAGTGGTCCACTTCTCCCAAATGGCATTTGTTCCTCTTCGTTTTTTTCTTCTGCTTCCTTTTATACTTTAACAAAATCTGCCCCTCCTGTTTCTTCTAGTCTTATCTCATCTTGCCCTTTATTCTGAACACATGACTAATACTGGGGAAGCCAAACAGCTTTAAATATTCAAAAATCTTCCCTAAAATCCAGTTTTGTAGCCCAGTCCCTTTTGCTTACAATAATCACTCCCATAAACTGACTCTCAGTTTATCTTTTCAACATCCCAACCTTCCACCTGTGTTTAACACGGCAGCCTCTGACCTGGCAATGACAAGCAATCAATCTTACATGTTATCTTCGGGGTCAAGTCTCAGTTTTAGGCCAATTTTCTTTGTATTTAGGCTCAAATGTGCAAACCACACTATATTACTCTGCAAAACATCAATGAGAAGGCTTAATTAAGTAACACTGACAGATAAATCCATTTCTTTCACAGTAATCAAATCAAAGCAGGTTGACATAACACAGGAACTTAATACAGTTATTCCCTTGTAATTGGAAAAAGGCCCTTTACTTCTCATTAAAGCAATCTTCTGGGTATTGGCATAATAAGAAGGCTCAGAGCCTTAATACTGCCCTATAAAAGTCTCAAGATACAGACCCCTTAAACAAACAAGCCAGATTATCTAATTCCTTGATCACAGCAGAACATGTAGTTCCTACTGTTTTAAACTACTAATTCTTTATCTCTGTTGCCATTGAAAAGAGGTAAATCAGTGTCAAACACATACAGCTGAAAACTGCAAAAATGCATAAACTGCTTACAGTTTTATAAATCTATCTCCACATGTATTTGAAGGGAAGCAGTCCATTAATGAATTTGAAATACTTCACAAATGTGAAGTTGTAATAGCTTGAATCGGGAGGAGAATTTTTTTATTTTACTTAATGGGCTCAACAGGATACCTTTTGCCTAAATTTACAGTCTGATAGTCAACCCTACAGTACAACTTTGGTAAGCGGAATTGCCAGAGAATGTCATCTGAAGAGCATTTAATTTTTGTGGTATGTAAAGAACAGTAAGTCATCTGGTCAACCAGAGGCTTCTCCAACCGGGCTAAAAACCAAAAGGAATGCAACAATATTACACCACGTTCAACTCCCCAAACTAAACAAAATAAATTTTCACCCTTTCACTCCGATTTTTTTTTTTTTTTTTCCCTGCGGTACGCGGGCCTCTCACTGTTGTGGCCTCTCCCGTTGCGGAGCACAGGCTCGGGACGCGCAGGCTCAGCGGCCATGGCTCCCGGGCCCAGCCGCTCCGCGGCATGTGGGATCCTCCCGGACCGGGGCACGAACCTGTGTCCCCTGCATCGGCAGGCGGACTCTCAACCACTGCGCCACCAGGGAAGCCCTCACTCCGATTTTGAGGGAGTTTCTGTTATTACCCCTTGGTGCCTGATCAATCTCAAAATGATTCTAGCAACTCGTTCTGAAAGGATAACATAGAATCTAGAGTTGTAATTCCCCAATGTGGCTGACCATTAAAATCCCCCAGGAACCTTCAAATAAAAAAACCCCACAGATACCCTGGCACCACTGGAAACTAATCAAGAAAAGATCAAGGGTTGAAATCGAAGAAAATACGTATTTTCAAATTTCCCTGTTTTTCTACTATTTTATTTTAAAAAGTTTTTAATTACAATGCAGTTAAAACTATGTAATTTGTTGTTTCTGAACCATCTGCAAGTAGGCTGCATCAATCACATCCTTTTATCCCTTAGTACTTCCGGGTGCATTTCCTACGAGCAAAAATAGTACAGTTATCAAAATGAGGAAATCTACCATTGATACAATAATTTCATCTAGTCCACAGTCCATATTCCAGTTTGGCACTTTTTCCCCCTTTTGCAGAGGACTCAGTCTAGGATCACGCCACACATTTAATAGGTCTCTTTCATCTATTTTAATTGGAAACAGTTCCTCAGTCCTTTCTTTTTGTGATATTAGTGTTTTTGAAGAGTACAAACCAGTTATTTTATAGAATGCTTCTCAACTGGGGTTTATCTGATGCTTCCCCATGAGTATATTCAGGTGGCTGTAATACTACAAAAGTGGCCTTGTGTCTTTCCCAGGATTTCACATACAGAGCCTCATGGCAGCCTGGTGGTCTGGCCCTCATTTGTTATGGTATTTCAATCACCTGCTCAAGGTATTATGGGAATTCTCCACTGTATAATTACAACTTTTCCCTGTGCAACTAATCAGCCATCTATGGGGAGATTCCTTAAGAGCATTAAAACTAATTTTTAATCAAGTGCTTATTGAAAAAAATTAAAATACAAAAGTGTATAAAGTAAAAAGGGAAAATCCCCTCAACACGTACTCCCTCCACCCCGATATCAGGAGTTTCCTAGGCAGCCCTTCAGATCCTCTGGTCTGTGATCAGCTGGTTTTTAAAACCACAGAAATGTAGGGAAATAAATGCAAAACTTGACTGAAATTTCTTTGCTATTCGATTGGCTAAGAAATAGCCCTCAATTGTTTACATATACACTAGTGACATTTTATGGGATACAGTTAGTCGCTGTAGGTTTGTGACCTCGGTGGGGATAGGGCAGGCAGGAACTAGGATAAATGAAGACATATTATACTATTAACTTTGAAGGAATTCAGCCAAGATGAAGACAAGATTGAGCAACCCACTTGTGAATCAGTGCAATGCAGAAAGCCAACGTAAATAATCCATCCTGGAGTCCATGCTGTTCCTTGCCTCTTTCCACCACGTTCTATAGACCACTATGTAAAAAGGAGACCCGCCACGGCAGCAGCACTTCCCAATTAAAATCAAATGGACAGACAAGTACTTATGACAGGGGAAAAAAAAGATCTACTGATGTTTTCCTAGGCCAGCCAAAAAAAACAGTGGGAAACATCTAAATTTTTTTAAAAGTGGGAAGGAAACTGACACAAAGAATATATTTCCACATTTTGAGATTATATACACAAATGAACTAGGCACAGTCACAAAGTGAGGAGTAAATCTTAAACATAGCAAAGACTGGGAAAGGAACTTGGCCATCTGATGAAACATAGCACATTAGACAATACTGAGTGAGTTAAATGATTCTAATCAATATAAGGTGGAAAGGGTCCCTTTAAACCCTGGGATGCAGCTCATGTCATGTTATAAACTGAACACTGCTGGCGGATTTCGACTCTGACTTATAAATGCTTAGAAAATTTTCCTCACAATCCCATTTCAGCCAAATGCCTGGCAGACATTGGCAAAGGTCTTTCTCAGTTGGGCTTACAAATGTGTGTGTGTGCGTGTGTGTGTGTGTGCGCGTGTGTGTGTGTGTAAAATCACAATACACACACAAATACAATACACACACTTGAACTGACTAATAGTTTCTTGATATTAATGACAGTGTTTAAAACGGTTCCCAGATGTTGCAACTTGTTCCACTGACATCCTCTTGGTTTTGATCAGTGACTTGCTTTTGATCAGACTTGAGTCCAGTGACTTAAGGGTTTTAAATTTTCTCTCACAATAACGTAACCACACTTCGGTATTATGCTTTCTGCTTTCCAAAATGGTTTTTATATTCATCTCACTTAAAATGATTTATCTGGAATCACTGAAAGTATGAAGTTGGGATCAAAAGGAGTTGCCTACTTAAGTCTGAGCAGGCCAACACCATTTTTCAAAAGATGAAAACAAAAATCAAAGGAAATAGGCAGTTATCCTGGATAAAAGAGGCCATTCCCCATAAGACTTATTTTTATCCTTTCATGCTATTAGTATTACCTCTTTAATTTTAACTGGTAACCCAAAACTTGCTAAAGTTCATTAAAACACTTGCTAACATAGGAAAGTTAAATAGCATTATAATGATTGAGTTTTTGTATCCAGCAGCATACATTTTTAAGTTATGTCAGCAATGACAACAAAATTGCCCATCTCCCCTCTGAGCTGCCCTGTAACCCACAGGACACCATTTCACCAGCACATTTCACCACACACAACTTCTGGCATTGGTTTGAGAAAGGCCCCGAGCTGTGATGACAGGTCAGGTCTATAATGACAAAAATGACCGTAGCTTTCCCCAAACCACGCTGCTCCTCCTTACTTTCACTTTCAAGGGCTTTAAAACACTCTCATGGGCTTCCGTGGTGGCGCAGTGGTTGGGAGTCCGCCTGCCGATGCAGGGGACACGGGTTCGTGCCCCGGTCTGGGAAGATCCCACATGCCGTGGAGCGGTTGGGCCCGTGAGCCATGGCCGCTGAGCCTGTGCGTCGGGAGCCTGTGCTCCGCAACGGGAGAGGCCACAACAGTGAGAGGCCCATGGACCACAAAAAAAAAAAAAAAAAAACACTCTCATAACTGAAGGAGTCAAAATACATCTGCATTGATTTCCTAATCCAGCTTTTCGGGGTAAAATTGCAATGCATTAGGAAGAAACAACTGGCATTTTCTTAAGCTTAATCACATCAAATTCATGGGAAGAGTGGTTTTGTTTTTGTTTTGTTTTTCTTTTAGTCGGTCTCAACTTGGATGTAGCCTGCCTTCTGCCTATCTGATAACCAATGGAGTGCTGGTCAGAAAGAGATGAGCTGATATGATGTATTGGTCTTACAAATTCACTACGAGGAATGGTAAAAAGCTGTAACTCTTCCTCAGGAATGGAAGAAATGTCATTAGTTTGAAAGGAGATAGAAGCAAAGACCTGAAGAATGACAATAACCAGGCATCTTAAGGGAAAACAAGAAGCAGGGAAGGGGTCCAGGGGAAGCCAGAGCTGTCAGTAGAGAATAATGATTTATCTGATGAGATTAGCAGAAAGTTTGATTAGAAAAGATGCCTTCTTAACATCTCGAAGATTGCAGTGTTACTTTAAGATTTCCTTGTGAGACAAAACCGTGCCTGCCAAATGTGGTCTGTAACAGCGCAGGCCAGCCATGAGCGACGCAGTGGGAAAATAGCCACTAAGCCAGATTTTATTTGATTTGTACTGATGATTTTTATTAGAATACATGGATCATTGCTTCAACCTTTCCATGTAAAACCAAATCAAATTCAAAAACTCACACATCAGTCACCTAACCTTATGTCATTCCTTCTGCTTTACTCAAGTTGAGCCACATTTCAGCTGATCTGTCCTCGATAAATCGTTTGAATTGCTGGGCCAAATTCTGGGAGGCAAGTGATACACAAAGGAAACCGCTAAATCTGCAGTTACACATCAGAACACCAGAGAAAAGAACTACTGCAAGCCTCCAAAGTACAGAATGAAATCAAAGAGGTGTACAGCCAATACAAAACAGGACAAAATGAATTTCTCTTTATTGTATCAAATGTATTGTAATTTACCTTTAAAAGGCCCGCCCAACCCCTCAGCTATTTTTCCCTCTTTAATTCAAGGTACCGTGCAGGACTCTGTAAGGCAATGGCTCGGAAACCAGAGGCAAGCCCACAGTTATGTGGCATAAGGAGATCTGGTGAGTTTTACAAATCAAACATAATAATCAGTTCCACACATTAAAGACACTATGACCTTTCGGGCAAAAATTGAAAATGTTAAAATCCGACACTTGTGGAAAGCCTCTATAACACATATAAAAGTGACTTCATGAAAAGGAACGCGTTTCATTACAGGAAACGTGGCCATGGGTGTCCAAAGAACAAGTGCCCATAGCCCACTTCCCCCTCTTCTTTTCCCTTTTTCTTTTTGCATTAGCTTTTTTCCCTTCACCCTCAGCGACACTGCCAGTTTTGATTTAAATCTCTGAGCAATAATTATTGTTTGGATATCATTTCTAGTTCACAAATCAGATCCATCTTCATGATTTCCTTGAGTGTTCCAAACAGCTCCTGAAATAGGCATTATCTTTTCTTCGGAGAAGGTGAACAACTTTTCTGGTTAAAGGCCACCAACAGGCCTCAAACGAATGTCTTCTGGAGGCTGAAGGTGCCCCATGACAATGTCTCGGAACACTAGTGGTCACCAAACTTCTAGGTCTCTGGTGTAACCCTCTGGGGCTGGCACTGGACTCACCGGCCAGCCCCCATTCCTCCCTCCCCGCCCCCCCCGCCCCGACCACACAGGAAATCTTTATCTCCCGTCCTCCTTTGCAGTCACGGGGCGGGGGTCATGTGACTACAATTTGGCCAACAGAACGTGAGCCCAAGTAACGCCTGCCTTTTCCAGTCCTGGTCCCTACAACCTTCCATGTAATCCTTCACGCACTTTCTCTTCCGTCTTTGTTCAGCCCTGTACAAAGAATCTAGTGTATCCCTTTGAGGGCCTAGGGGATGGCAGAGCTAAGGCCTTGAAAGAACCCGGATCTGAAGGGTTACAGGGAGCAGAGCCCACGCCTGGTGCTCTGCGAGACCAGAGGGCTATAACCCCTCGCAGTGTTAAGCTCCTAAAGGTTGGGGGTTGTTTGTTCCAGCAATTAGCATCCCCTGACTAATGCATCCTCCAAAACAGACTTCCATGAATTCTGGCGCTGTGATTCTCTCCTCCAAGCAAAGCAAACATACGCAGTTAGAGCTGGCAGTAGACAGGATTGTGAAGCAGGGGAAACTGGTCTTTGAACTCTCCTTCTCTCCCTTTCAGACTTGTTTTCCCCTCTTAGCATTTCCTCCCTCTGAGCACCAAATGTTCTCTGGCTGCTCAGTCTTGTCTGTCTCAAGAAAATAAACCCAACACGTTCAGGAGCTATTCTTCCTTTCAACCGTCATCTCGTAACCGTGAGTGGTGAGCCGCTTGCTCCCCGGGCAATTCTGGAGAAATTCCTTAACATGGAGGATTCTGTGTATCCTCATCTGTAAAATGCAAATGACTGTCTCCGCCCTCCAGTACTGCTGTGATGATTAGAGGGAGTTTAGGAAAAATGTCACCCTGGAACCTGGAACACAGTGGAAACTCACAAAAAAAGATAATTCCTATTTTTATTATGATTATGATTATCATAGCATGATATTTGACAGCAAAAGGGATACAGAATATGAAATAGGGCTCTTTCTCTTTGAAATATATCATCGAGATTGGGAGAAAAATCATACAGAAATAAAGGGCAGCATCTGATTATTAAAGAAGAATAAAGATGGACTATGAGAAAAAGGAGAGGTATATAAAGGCTAGAACCATCACTTGTGAGATACTGGCAATTTAGGGTGTAGACAAGAGAAAGCACTGGTGAGCTGGTACCCACATTACATTTGTGCATAACTTCCCAACTCCATGTTCAATGCCATCATACTGGTAACTCACAACAGGCACTGGTAAGAGCATTTACACCATGGAAATTGGCAACTGTTACAAATCGGAGCTCTTTTTTTCTCTGAAGAGCAGATTATTAAACATCACTCCAGCAATGAAAACAGTCATCATTGTGAGGTATTTCTACTCAAACTGCCTCATTTAATTCTCACAATCACTGCTGAGGTAGGCTCATTTTCCAGATGAAAAGTCAGGCCTCTCCACATTAAGTGACTGGCAAAAAAATCCTGTTGCCTGAGATCCCTGCACTATAAACCAGGATGCTTCTAAAAGTGAAAGGCATCTGGCTTTCTTTTTCTTGGCATATCAGGTGTGTATTTCCCTGAACACAGAAAGCTATTCCTTAAAAACATCGAAATTCAGGCGGCCCCCCTCCAACCATTCTCATTTTTTCCACTACTCCTCATTTTGCTCCTGCACTCATCTGACTTCCCTTCATAAACATATTCCACATTTCTTACCACGCTTTCCTCTACACATCCGATGCAACATTTTGTGCAGATGTGCTTTCAAGGATTACCCATCACACTGTCTCAAGAAATCTACTCGTGCCTAAGGGTCGCAATAAGTTATGAATGCTCTTTAAATCAATGGTTTCTCATACAGCTGTCCTGACCAAGGTAATCTATTGTATCTTGGGCCAAGCTGTGGACTGTCCAGTAAGTCTGGATCCTGGAGGAGCTGGGATAGCTCTTCGATTCAGATGAGGTCTCTGATAACAGTTTCAATAACGACAGCCACTGACGGCTGGTGTCAGGTTGAACATGTGCCTGGGGGATGAGAAAAGCCAGGGAACATCCCTAGGTTTCAGGTGTAGCCGGAGGTCTCAGAAGACATCTGTACCCGGCGTGACTTTTAATGTCAATGCGTGCTTGCCATCTAGGTAACGTATCATCACTTCTTTTCTGTCTGACTGAAGCTTGGCCATCTTACAAAATCCAGAGCCTTCCAAGGACAGAAGAACAAATGGGTGAAGGCATGGGAGCACGAGAGCTCATCCCGCATGCAGGAAATGGCAAAGGCACACAAGCAGCATGGAGAATAGATGTATTAGAGTCACAGTGGTCGCCAATGAAGAAATGCTGACTTTCGGCAGGGCCAGTGGAAGACACTACCGTGAACAAAGCACTAGGAAGTTAGTTCTTTGTTCCAAACGCTTTGGGCAGGCACCAGAGAATAAAAGCAACAGGTTCATATTTGCATTGTGGAAATGGCAGCAGTGGGGACGGTGGGTTATTAAGGTGAAAACTTGGAGATAAAGAGACTAATTAGAAGGCAAGCAACTACTGTGACAAAGGTAACAGATACTGCAGGATTGTACTGGGGAAAGAGAATAGACAGGGCTTAATGACTAAGCCGGGAAAGTAAAGCAATAGAGTAGTCAGGGATTATTCCCAGTTTTTTTGTCTTACGGATATTGGTGCAGGTTGGAGTCTAAAACAAGAATATATTTTAGACATTTTGTGTTCCAAGTGTTCACTGGTCACCAAAGTATAAAATCCAGTAGAGTAAATGACTGTGTGGGTCTGGAGTTCAGAACAGAGACATAGAGATTAAAGTGATTTTAGGCAAAATCTTTTAATTGCAAGTCCCCTTATATAGAGAATTTACTGGCCCAGATAAGTGGAAAGTCTGGAGACAAGGCAGGTTTTAGGTTTTACATATCCAGGGGATCCACCACATTAACAAGGATAAAGTTTCCTTTCATCCCTCCACTCTGCCATCTGCATATCACCTTCGTCTTAAAGCTGGAATCCATCGTGATCACAGAATTTCTGGATTTACTTGCTTCCTTATCTTCTACTTACTCGCAGAGAGTTCAGTTTACAGAAGAGCAAAATTCCTCCTGAACTTTGCCTCGATTGGAACCACCATTGAACCAATCCCTAAAGCCAGGGAACAGCATGCATGGATTTGAGTAGTAGACCTCACTGACCCAAATTAAAAACCATGGTGAAGGGTATAGGATTACCCTGATTGGTTTAGCCCAATCACAGCTGCGCCCTGGAGATGTAGTAATCCCACACAAACGACAAGGATCCCACACACTAGAGGAGTGAAGTATACGTTAGTGAGACAAGCACAATTGGACCAGACCTCAAGTACCCTGAGTGCATTATTATATAGCATGCAGTATACAGGCAAATCCGTCATGCCACTCCCTCCTTTAAATACCTATTGGTGTCAGAATAAGAGCAAGGTTCTTATGGACATTGAGGCCATCTTGGTAATAATGCATGCACACAAGCCAGTGTTTTCTTTCCTCTAGTTCCCTTGATCCCTGTCAATGCTCAGCACACCACTGGCCCTCCTGCTGCAGACCCTGAACACGGGTTCCCTCTAATATAACACTCTCCCACCCACGCCCACCACTCCACTTCCCTACTTGGCCTGTTCAAATGCTATATCAACTCTCAGTGAATCAGCACTTCCTTGGGGCACCTGTCCTGTCCTCCTAAATCAGGCGTCTTGTCCTTCTCTCTTTCACTGGACTTGTCACAGATGGAATTTTACATTTTTATGATTCTCAAGTGATTCCTTTCTTCCCCAATAAAGAGTATATGCTCCGCAAAGACAAGGCCTGGGTCTTATTTGCTTTCCATCCTATCACCAGTACCCAGCAAAGTCCTGGACAGGGAGGAAGCCCTCGACATAATCATAGTTAATGGGACGGCTGGTCCAACAGCCCCTCAAAATAGGCTGGGCACATAGGAAAACATCAAAAACGCTCACAGAATTCCCAAAGTTGCGAACCTTTCTGCAGAGCTCCGATGCCTTGGAGAAGGATAACCTAAGATGATGAAAATTCATGTTTCACTGATTCTAGTATTAACTAAAGAAATTAAACCACAGGCTCACCATAAAGATCAGCTCAAGGAGTTATATACGACACACCTTTTCTCCATAACTTAAAGAATGGTTTGTTTCACAAATATGCAAGTATGAATTCAGATTCAGCAAGAAATATATAGATCTCTTAACACACTGAAACCCTGGCCAGTCACAGGACCAGAAGGGAGTTGATCTACAAATCTCAAGCTCAGTGATTTCTATGGTAAAAATGCAGTGAAACAGTCAGACTTCATGTATGTTTTCTCCCTCGACAGAAATAATCTCCTATATGCTCATTGTAGAGGGAAATATTTGCCTCTTTACACTCTCTTTGATATGCACCCTAGTGATTTGGTACATATTCTACAATCATTGGCCTCAGGACAAAGGAGAAAACAACTGTTACCTCTACAGTAAAACAGCTTTCTGTGATCTGGTGATAGCAAGACACAAAGTGGGTTTGGAATTCCGTGTCACTTACTTAGATGGCAGTTACAACTCAACACTTTCTGAAAACCTTTCCACTGAAACTTCCCCATTGAGTAACAAGGGTATCATTAATATTTAAAGTTCTGCTTCAAGTATAATCATCAGAACACCACAGCCACAACAATGAATACCCTACAGCAGTTTACTGCTTTCAAATTTTCAAAGCACTTGCACACACAATATTTCATCTTCCCTTACCATTATATACAACAGAGAAAGGCAGGGATTGGTTCAAATTTTCCAGGCAAGGCATTGAAAGAGCTGGGAGGAGAATGCATGTCTTCTTCTAACCTCCTTCCAGACTGACTGTCACCCCTTTTCTTATGCCAATGAAAGAGAACTGACATCTTCAGAAGTTGGAACCCAAATCTGGATAAAGAATATTAATATTCTTGTAGAACAAGTTATCTTTCGTCTCACAAATCCATCATTCAGAATCCCAATTTCCTAATCATCAGGACTTTTCCTTTGGCTTCAATATGCCCCGCTGGAGAAGTCTACCATTTAAATGAATCATGGCTCAGAGTGATTTTTAACTCATTTGCATGTACTTTTTTTCTCCTTTAGCTGCACAGAAACAGAGAGGACATTTTTTAGACTGAAGGTACACATGAAGAAATGAAGATATTACATTGGAAGCTACACGTGAAAATTCTCAAAGATAAAAATACAATACATAACCCATCCAGTTAATAACCCACCAATGAAGAAAAGCACTGTTGTAAACAATGGACGGTTGAGGCAAACTCAACCCATCAGTGCAAGTGGCTAACGGTTCACCTTTCTCTGAACTGTGCATCGGAGTAGGGTCTAGAAGTAATTTGAGTGGGAGCAGTGGGAACCAATCTCAACACGGACAGAAAATCTCCCATGTGTCTCCCATGAGTGTCTCCCACATGGAGTGGTAGAAAAAACAACACAGATTTAGCTGGATTATAAAAATACAAACATCACTTTTTCTACATTATTCAAAACATGGGTTAATCAAAAGATGCAATGGTTTAAAAAAAAAAGAATCCTTTTCCAGCTTTAAAATAATGAAGATATTCTCTTATACCGTTGTATATTATAAAAGCTTTATAGTTTTGACTTTCTAGTTTGTCATACTATGGAAGTTCATTTTTTGTGTATTTTATGAGTCTTATTTCAGTTTTTTATCATCAACATTCAGCTGCCTTAGCATCATTTATTGAAGTCTCTCTGTATCAAACAATGTTACTACCCCATCCAGATCACTTCGTATTGATTAAAAAATTTTTCTGAAAAGGAAAAAAAAAAAGGATGCAGTGACTCTTAGTTTGTCTACCCAATATCCCTTCCTCTCTCTGTCCTTCATAACAGCCCTAAAGCGGTTTGGTCGCTGTTGTTGTTCATTCGTTTGCTTGTTTTCACGTAGCCACCCCTCCTCCACGTGGATCAGGAGACGGTGACCTCATCTCTAGTTCGGACACAGATCCTGAGTACTGTTGTGAATCACAGCTCTTGCCTTCCCCTGGCCAAGGACCGGTTTAAAGACGAACACTGAATCACAGAGTGCTGTCTGCCGCAGGGTTCCTGGGAAAGGTCTCCCTGCTCCAAGGAAAGAAACAAATTAGGAGATGATTTTTCATCTTCTCTGGCCATTATCCTGTTTGGGCGTCATGTGTAGAATGGCAGCAGGAATCTCCTTATCATTCCTCGGATGAAGCCGGTACACAGAGATTTCAGAATAGGTTACATTCGTGTATTACTTTAGTCACACATTTCCTTACGTTTAAGCCAAGTTGGGTCAGAATTTTCTTTCGTTGCAGCTGCAAAGAACAGTAGGTCCTCCCCTACCCGACACCCACCCACCACCCCAGAAGTAGGCTTATGAACTTAATGCTCACGGAGGTTCTTTAAAAAGAAATACCAACTCTGGATAAACCCAGACTTTACCTACTGAAAGGCCATCATCTCCTGGCCACTCGTAACTGTCCAAGCCCCACAGAGGAATCATTTTCAGGAATGATACCAGTTATAGGCCCTGTAATTCCCCCTTTTCATTCTTCCCTGATATGCGTATGTATCTTCTCTCTCACCTCTCCTGTCCCCTGTGGTCTTCTCACAAAAAGCAATCAGCTGGCAAATTCTCAGTGAGCGCTTAGCACAGGTAACGCAAACGGCAGCAAAAAAGCGCCCAAACAGTACTTTCTCCTTGATTTACCAATATCAATCCTGCACACAGAGCCTAAGCGCTGCTGCCAAGATGGGGCTGAAGGGTGGGGGGAGGATTAGTCCTCCAGACCCCAGACCCACGGGTGGGCGTTAGAGAGATCCAGAAACTCCTGAAATTGTTGCAAACTTTACTCATGTATTCGGCCACATGCATTTTTCTGGGGAGAAAGTCTATAGTGTGCGTTGTGTTTTCAAAGCAATCTCTGACCCTAAGAACGTTAAGAGCCTCTGCTCTTGATCGACTAGCGTCTAGCAAACCACACTGTCTGGATGTGTGACACACTCTTGTCATTCCTATAACAGAGGTAAGGGCAGAGGACACATTCCCCAGATCTTCACGTTTCTTGCTCCAGGAAACCATCTCAAGTATTAATAATACTGAAGTTTTGCAATAGTTGAGACTACATGACATTCCATAGACTTTTCTGGAGTCCCAAGGGCCATTCGTATCCCAGGTCAATAGAAGGGAAAATAAGTTCCATTACTTAAAAACACAGAACACAACCTATTCTTTTTTTTTTTTTTTTTACAACCTATTCTTAAGTTTGGGCCCCTCCAAATGAATTATGAATCCTGAGTTGAAATGGAGCTCAGGAGACAAAATAGGCACTTGACAAAATAACTAATATTAGCAAAAAGTTTTAAGTTTAAGCTACATATGGGAGACAAACATCAAGGATTGCGTTTTGGAATATTTTTGAAAAGGAGGTAAAACTTTCCAGAAAATATTTGATCTCAGGCATCAGAGAGCACAAAGAAGGGCATCGCAAGGTGTGGTGAGAGAAAAGGAAGGCGAGGGCCCAGGTGGCAAAAGGCACGGCCTTAACCCAAGATACATGGAAGAATCAAGACTGGTTTTATTTCACTCAAGAGGAAGTTTCATAAAGTAGTGAGAGATAAAAAGAAATCTGGATCTGCTCTATCAACCACGCTTCCAAACACTTCACTCAAACTTACTGGATTTTACTAATGCAGGCTTTACCAACTTCTCCTTCCCTCCTGCTGCCATCTTTCATAATAAGGTCCTGTAAACTGGTTTCCTAGACTTCAGATTCGCCCCACTCCAACCTATCATGAGCCACTGACAGCTGTCACTTCTCCATATACAAAAAACCTCAGTGGCTCCCTGCTGCTTTGGGTATAAAGTCAAAATTCTTTAGCGCAGCATTTCAGATGCTTGGTGATCTGTGTTTACCTTCTTTTCTTGTGTTACCCTGAGTAGCATTACTGCTCCCTTTGTCCTCCAATCACATGAGACTCTTCACTGTTACCCAATACATCTCTGCTTATCTGGTCTCCAAGTCTCCCCTCCACATCAAAAACATTTCTTCCCACTCAGTAAATGCATGTAGAACAAATAAATGAGTGAATGAGTCCACTGAGGGACACACACACACACACACACACACACACACACACACATCAATCAATCAGTTACATATATCTGTACGGTATATACCTGTACAGATCAAGCTAAGGGGTGAAATGCAACTTCTTCACAAAGCTTAAATGTAAGGTCCCCACAAAAGTACTAACACAGAATTAAATCTTCTAATAGTTCAACTTTAAGGCTTTAATTATATAGGGGGTACATATGACAAATATAACCTGTATACTACTTAACATTAACTGATGAATTGTCTTCTCACAGCAAATATGAACTTTCTTTTGGCCCCTGATGGGACATGGTTTATCTTTTTATACACTCATGCTTCATTACCAGAGGATGAGAAATTAGAATACACATGTATAAGATAGCATATTCTAGACATCTTCAACTTTCACAGGCATCTAGATAAATGCATTTGCAAATTGTTTTTCCTATAACCTAAGTTGATAAAGTTCAATTTATCCACAAGGATTTTAAGAACCTGTACTCTGTCCTCAAAAATCTCTGCAAACCATATAAATCATCCCCAAGATTCAAACCTTTACAATCATTCCGGGTCTCCACTTATCATCACTTCTTTGGAGAGGCTCTGTCTGGCTACCCAACACCTGCCCAAAATTATGCTTCATTTTTTTCGTAATATTTAGTATTATACCTATTTATATATACACAAATACAGGTTTATTTGGTGGTTGGTATCTTTGTATACTGATTCCCCAGCGGGATGCAAACTTCAGGTCAGGGTATTGACTGAGCACCTGTGGCCCAGACCCCAGACCAGTGCTTCACTAAGAGCTCAACGAATACTTGTTGAGTGGATAAGTAGATTTATTAAACATTAAAACTCAGAATCTTTGACATGGAAGAAAAATCATATAACAAAAAACACGGAATCTGACAAAATAATTATCAACAGCTAAAACGAATTTTTTTGATGTCAATGTAAATACATTGTTGCAGGGTAAAATATAATAAAAGAAGAAAGCTTTTGTTTCCCAGCAAGCACTTTAGACATTTTTAATTATGTCTTTACATGTTTTATTTGTCTAATACATTGAATGCGGAGATCTACGAAGAAATAGACAAGGATGGGATAACAACTTAATTTGAAACATTAAAAAAAAAATCCGTGAGATGAAATTCACAAATCGTTATGCCTTTAAAATAAAAAACAGATTCGAAATAGCAAAACTCGCGTCCATGATATATAGTTTACTAATGGTTTACTCAAGGAATTGTGTACAAAGCTCTCTATTTTCTTGAGAAAAACAGCAGAACCAGCTGGTAGATACATACAGTGCCCTTCAAAAGCCCCTGTTAAAGCCACAAATAATTGCAAAACTTGTTCAAATCAAATGGATAATTTATTTTATGTATGACTTTGCAAAGTCTTTACAAGTATCCATGGATGGCTTTGCACCCCATTTGAAAGGATTTTCTATAAAACTGCACCAGCATAAACAAACAAAAGTATTCTCAGTATTTATAGTCATAACAAAAACCTATGCAGTTCTATATTACTTGTGGTTGTGAAAAACCTTAGTTCCTGGATTTCCATTGGCTATAGTCTAATATACAAAAGAAACAGGGTTTTCGATTTAAATGTAACACACACAGATTCTCTCTTTGGGTGTCCGTACTCCAAGCATTTTTCAAAAACTCAGTTACAAGGGAGAAAAGCATAGAAATAAGAGTATAAATTTCAAAACATACCACGGCTCTCTGTTATACGTCGGAGGGTTATACCACGGCTCTCTGTTATACGTCGGAGGGTTTAGACCAACAGGAGTGAAACTGGTTTTGAAAAGTCTTTCTTCTAACAAGATTTTGGCCTCAAAGGAGGTTGGGAATTAGGGGATGGAGGAAAAAGAGAGGAGTAGTGGCCAGAAAAATGCACAACAGGGTAACAGGGCTGGGCTAAGAATTGAAAGGTGTGTGCCAAGATAAAAGCACACTGTTGCCCAACTCAGGGTGTAGCTATGACTTCAGAGAGACTTCCCGGGCTGGGACGGTGATCCCACTGATGGAGAGTCTCTAATACTTATAATCCCGCATCTTCATAGCGCAGGACTGAATGGACAAAAGCAAAAGGCTGGGAAAACAGTTGTCACAAAGTAGAATAAAGGGAAACCACCCTTGGTTCCACACAGCTTTGGTATGCCTCCGGAATCTTTTGTTGTCGCTGCTCTTCCCCCCACCCCTTTTCTTTTTAATTCAGGAACCTAGCTTCAGTGTAAATAAGAGAAGTCAAAGGGAGAAAAGACTCTCTTTACAAAACAAGCTTTCCAAACACACCTGTCCCCTATTTTGAGGATTCTGTGTATCTGTACAGCTATTAGAGGCTGATTTCTAATCCTCCAATTTCCTCCACGAGTTCCTGTAACTTAGAATCTCTGGAGCGGCAGTTCTTAAAATTTAGTATGAATGTGCATCCCAAAGGCGGCACATGAAAAGATGCTGCTCCCAGGGTACCAGACCCGGTGCAGGCCAGGAATCTGCAAATTACAAAGAACGCCCAGCATGGTAGGAGGCAGAGGCACCCACCTTGAGAAAGCCTGGGGTGTCAGTTACCAGTATTTTTTTTTCCTTTGGCCGTGCCATGGGGCATGTGGAACTTCCCTAACCAGGGACTGAACCCGTGCCCGCTGCAGTAGAAGCGTGGAATCTTAACCACTGGACCACCAGGGAGATCCTTGGGGTGTCGTTTTAGAGCCAGAGTTTCCCTAATTCCAACTGACCCTTTGACCTAACTGTATTAGCCATCTAGAGCACTGTTTACAAATACATATACCTGGGTACCACCTAGAGGTACTAAATCTGAATCTTCCAGATGGGGCCAAGGAATCTGAACTTTCACCAAGCCTCTCCCCCAAGCCCACCCTTCAACCCTCCCCCCAACATGTTCTGACGGCAGCCAGTGAGTGGCAATCTCCCCTTCATGTTCTTTGCAAGTCACCTTGCCTACAAGTGTCCACGTGTTGCAATCAGAGAGGAGATTAATAATCTTCAGAATCCCGAGCACCAGGCGAATCTCAGGGCGGGTGTTAGCCATCACCCCCAAAGAACAAAGGTGAACCCACAGAGCCCCAAGAATTCCGGAGAACCTAGTGCCATTAATGATGAATATACTGATGTCAAAGCTCATGAGGAGTGACCATAAAAAACAGCTGAAATACAAAAAAAAAAAACAACAAACCACCCAACCAAACACAAAAGAACCTTTTGTGAGGGAAAACGGTCTGCCATTTTCCACAAGGCAATCTGCATCCTAAACGCAAATAAATCCACCACACAAGAAGACATAATTTTTAAACAGACCTAGAAATACTCAAGGTTTGTTTCAAACACACCCCCCCCCAACCCAGGACTCAACAACACTCCATGATGAGAGCCTGTTCTTAAACAATCTGAAACCGCTAACTCCTAAGCACATGTGAGATATCAAAACAAAACGCTTCCCCACGTCCCAATCCCGATGCGGTGATGAAAGGCGGCCGGCATCTGATTCAATCAGACCACATTCAAAGCAGGTGGTTCTGAACATTATTTGAGCAAAGCGTGCCAGCTCCTTTCCCAAAGGCGATACTCTCATCCACGTGGGTATTTTTCATGGCACGTGAAGAACCAGAAAGAACTGTTTTGAACCTTCGTGTGTGGGTAAAATTTAATCCCTACCCTTTCGCTCACAAAGCATCACGAGCATCTTACTGAGAAGATGTGCCTTAGAAGGGCAACAAGTACAAGGAAATATCTAGAAATTAAACTGTTCCTATGCAGAAGACTTGTGAAGTCTTCACATCAAAGCCAGCCAAATTGGGGTCTGTGTGATTACTTTGCCTGTCTTTGGGCAAATATGGATTGAGTTCCTTTAGGGCAGGTTCAAGATTATTTTGTTTATATACTATGTACATATATATTGTGTATCTTTTAACAAATTTGACTTCAGCAAGAAAAAAAAAGGCTACAGAGGTGCATGTTTCTCAACGCTCTTCTCTTTCTGTTGAACTGTGGCGAGGGTAATACAGTTAATCCTGTTGGGTCTCAGCCTCCTTATCTGTGAAATGGGAATAACAGTATATAGTGTTTGCCAGGTTAAATGAGATGATTCGATGCACTACACTTAGCAGAATATCAGGCACATAGAAGTGAATAGTACATGCAAGTTTTTCTAAGTATTATTATTAAGAACTGTTAACCTGTCTCTCCCCCCAAAGAGCTTAGGTATAATTTGATTTAGAAAGCAGTAAAAACGAAACTGAATAATTGTATAAAATATGACAATGATTTGCCGTGTCATTCCACCACATGAATCACCTCGTCAGAGTGGATGGAAAGGCTGCCCTCCGTTTTCTCCGTAAAGCCAGAGAAAGGAATACAGAAATGATCTGGCTCTCCACGTAAGTAGGTACTAAGCAAATTCTTCAATTAAAAAAAAAAACAAAAACACTCGTTTGGACCGCGCCAGTATTTTGATGAACATCTCCAGTACGACAGAGAAATGTCGTCATAGGGTATAACTGAGAATGCTATTTAGTTGAGAGACATTAGAAAAGATGTCTCAAAAGTATTAATGGAAATGTTAAGAAAAAGCAAGGAGGGAAAAAAAAGGAAGTCTTTCAGAAGATGATTTTCCATTAAACGTCACTTGATTATGGGGGAAAAAAAACCAGGCTATTAGTCTGCTGTGTTGGTTAATAGTTTTCCTTATTTTAAGAAAACAATGAAAACTAATGAGTTACATCCAGCAGCTTTAAAAAATGAATTACTGTGCATAATTCAGAAGCCCTTACACACATGCCTGTATGCAGTCCTTCTTTTAGTCAAGGTTTCAAATTAAGGTTATTATTTACGAGAAAAAGTTGGAGAGACATGAAGAGCTGTAACAATTCCC
The DNA here is from genome assembly GCF_963455315.2 of Globicephala melas. NCBI lineage: Eukaryota > Metazoa > Chordata > Mammalia > Artiodactyla > Delphinidae > Globicephala > Globicephala melas. The sequence continues at coordinate 11,414,533 of NC_083326.1, forward strand.
TCAGACCAGCAGTGAGGGAGAGCAGTTTCGTTCAGAATGAATGGAAGAGAGACTCCAGGCCAAATATTTAAACAGGGGTGCAAAGGATACACACACACACAGCAATCCGCACGCACCTGTCACTGCAAAATTCAACACTCACACAATCGAAAGGGCATTTGTGTTCACAAATCAAGTAATTATATTCCTAACTATCCATCTGCATATGCAATTACCCAGTCTGTTGCACAGAAAGGCAGATTTTTGCAGGTGTTTCTTCACCATCTTTCCTTCAAAATCCAGTTGCCCTTTGCATTCCCAAATCTGGGCACATACCGGTCCTTTAATTGAATCTTCGTGGCACTGTGGTGAAGATCAAGTGTTATGTTTTCACACCCTGCGTTCACATACAGGAGATTCTGTAATCGAATCAGGCTTTTGCTCCCTAGTACCACTTAACTAATGGTTTAATGGGCTCCGTTTACACCTGGGTGTTAAAGGACGTGCTCTGTGCTTCCTAACTTCTTTGATGAATCTGGCCCTGGGTTTCTCTGACACGTCCTAGTTTTGCATATGGACTTGAAAATCTCAGAGTTAAAATTCTGAGATGCCAAGTAAAGTTAAATAAACAGCATGTCAAAGTAGAAGACAGAGAAAATGAGCATGTGTGTTTGAGGGCAGTGTCTTTAATCAAAAAGGAAGCTTTGCTGAATTTTGGAATCATTGAAATTCACATTGCAAAGCAGTTTTCTATACTCAGAACTTGTTAAACATTTGTTCCGAATGATGCAAAATGTACTTCTGTGCAGTTGTATTACACGGGAGAAATCAATAACCTCTCAGCTCTGGGGGCATCTAGGAACCAGTTGTCTTTCACATCAATCTCAGACCTAAATTAAGCTCAGACCCAGCTTCATAGAACCTGAGAGCCAAACAGGACATCAGGTGGCATCAAGTCCAATGCTGATCATAGAAAGAGGAACCAAGGTCCAAATAAGTGCAGAGAGATCCAATGTCTCAGAATGTGTTTCAAGAATTGTCTCTGGAACCTTCATATATGTGACAGTATTTCTAACTTTCACTTCTTCACTGTTTGAAGTTAATGTTCAGGTTCTGCTATGCACTTTTGCAAATTTCTTAGATTTTCCTGGATGTATAGTTTAAAAAACAAAAAGTCTCTTTACAAAAGCAGCACTCATTTTCTGTTCCAGGAAAGTGGAATGTTGTAGGGTTAAACTTCATGCTTGCTTTCTTACAGAAGCTTCTAAAATATTTTTTTATGTTCTTTTTGACAAATGTTACATACAACCTTTAAAACATTGCTTTTTATCTCTAAATAAGACCCAGATTATTTTCTGCTTGCTGTAAATTAAGCAAACATCTCGCGTTAAAAACAGAATCGAAGGGAGAAGGGGCAGGACCAAGCCTAGTGCTCAAGCCTTCTGACTTCTTGCCTTCATACCAAGGATGAAACACTACTGGCTCTGAATATATTTTGTTTGCCCTGCACAGGATTCTTGGCGATGCTGGAATGTCAGGTGTGGTGTGCCTGCCCCAGTTGCTAATACCCACCTCTTCCTATTGCCTGCTTCACTCTTTGACATTACCTGCATGGAGTCCAAAGTCAAGTGCATCTTCAAGGCCCTGCTCTAGACCCAGTAGTTACCACTGTGACCAAACTCTTAAGAGGGTAAGAGAAGGACACACACACACAAACACACACACACACACATTCTCCTAGGAAATGGACAAAAGCCATGAAATGAAACTAGAACATCTCTGCTGATACACCTACCAATCTCTGAAAGATACAGCTATGGTTTGGTGTTAAAAGTATTTGAGTCATTCATGTATTACAAGCAGTATTTCAAAAGAACATTGTTAGCATGAGTAGCACAGCTATCCTAGGAAACTGTCCTAAACAAAGTGAAAGGATTAGTGACCAGTATTTGAAAAACAAGAAAGTAAACACCACCACCAATTTGCAAGGACTGGGAAAAAAAAAAAAAAAAAACACTTTGGGGCTAAGTAAGCATTTCCTAAAGTTGTTTTCTGCAGAATGTTCCACATGGGAGGTATCCCATGAAAAAGGAGTTTTCTGGTCAAAGTAGCTGTATCACCCTCTTGGGCGTTTTACAAAGCATAACGCGGAATGCACTCAAAATAAAATTTCTATTAACATGTCTTGAAACAAGGTTTTAAAAAATACTGCTCTAAATTATTCTTTCAAAAGGTTCAATAGGAAAAAGGGAGTAATTGACATGTTAATTACTGTTTTGTAAATTATAAGAAGTATATTAAAAGCTAATCAATGGAATAGAGTATAGACTTTAGCATTTAAGCATCTCCTCCTTGATAATTCTTGAACACAGGAAAATGTGGGAAAATTATAAACGATTTAATGTATACTATAATTATACTATTTAAATTATTATAAATTAGTGTCCATATCCAAAGTTAAATATCCAAAGACCAAAACTCCTTCTATACAAAGAATGTGATAATAATCCAGATGGGAAAACCCCGCCCCAATCTTGCCTTCAGTTTCTGTGATCTTTTGTTAAACTGGTTCCTAATCCAATTTTATTTCCCTAAGTCAATGGCCCTGCACCTTCCCATCAGGCCAAATATAAACAGCAAGATACATTTCATATACATATTGACATAGTGTAAGGTGGTGAAACCTAGACTATTGCAATATACTGAACTTTGCATCAGACTTCATTTTGTAAATGTTTTCCTCATTTTTATGACTCTGTATTCACTCCCTTATATTTAAATATTAAATTATATTCTTGACTTTTCTCTTTAGGATCAACAGCTGGCTTTTTACTTCTTTGGCCAGAACGTAGCAATTTATTTGAAATGCTTATTTATTATATATTTTGTAAACAAAAAGAGATTGGTCAGGAACGGACAACCAGGCAGAAACAGAAGTAAAACAGTTTTCGCTAATACAGGCTTGTCTCCAACTAATAAAGTAGTCACAGACTGTACATATATTCCATTTAAGGGGGGAAAAAGATCCCCTGAACGAAAACTGGGGGATCAGATGGAAGGTGGTTTGGATGCACACAGAGGAAAAATGGCCAGTGAGCATAAAGGGCCTTCTCAGCTAAATACAGTTTTTTGAGATTAGTATTATGATTTAAGTCTACTTCAAAATGGTTTCAGCCTTATTAAAATTACATTAAAACTAGCCCTGATGTATTTGCATTTAAAGGGTGGCCTTACACTGCTTAGCCAGCACTGAACTCAGTCCCCATTGATTTTATAGTATTAGGGCACTACAATCAGAGGCATTTTTCAGGATAAAGGACAATAATACTCTAACAAAAGGGTTTAAGGATACAAGTCATCGGGAATGTAAATAGGAGAACGACATTTATTTGCAGAGAACACAGTCACCTGCAACATTAAAACAACTCAGAGCAGGCTAGACAAGGGAATGATTATTCTATCCACGTGATCCTTACCAGTAGGACCACATTCAATCCGGAACATTGCACTTTCATAAGAACATAAATCTTGAAAGGAACACAGAGATAATAAACTATTTTTTTGAATTTTAAACTGTCTCAAAGTTATTAACTTTGATCCTTGCAATCCTATATTAAGAGAAAAGAGTATCTTATTGCAACATCTATAAAGATCTGAAACAGATAATGAAGGCTTCCTTTAAAAAAAAATCTATAGAAAGCAATACAGCTCAAAGAAGTGAGTCTTGACTTTCTTTCCAAAAGAAAATAAATGCATTCTTCAGCCTGGTTCTTTAATCATCAAGAGCTCAAACACAGGGCTACTGGTTTTATTATTTTAACCAATTCAAAACCTGTTTGATTCAGACCATTAATTCATTTAAGTCAATAGATGAGTTGCTTCAGTGTTTTTGCTCCATGTGACTTATCAAAAGCCTACACTAACATGAGAGAATCTAAAACCTGAATCAAAGTCCCCACAGGTTTCCACTCCAAAGAAGGAGAATACAAGAAGGTATTTGAGGTACAAAAGTCTGTAAGTTGGTTCATCACTTATTTCTACTTTGAAATGTAGACTAATTCAATTTTTAACCTGGTCCTAAGCATACAATAAATATGAAAGCACTTTTGTAAGTTCAAAGTGTTACACAAAACTGTTAAGATCATTTAATTTCAAGAGAAGTTAAGCAAGGAGAAGATATTATGGGAGCTAATTCTGTTCTACAATATAGTTATTAAAAGGAAAATGTGAATGTAAAAATTCCCAGGCCTCGAACAAATATATTTTTTAAGAAAAATGTCTTCAGCAACAATCAAAATCAGTTGCTAAGATCTCATGCTTTTCATTATTTTCAATATCAACATGATAAATAAGGCAAATACACATTGAAAGGCAAAAATGGAAAATAAATCAGATTAATTTTGTAGAAAATAGCAATGGCAAAAAAATTGTATCCTAGGCAGCAATTTTTGTAACAGCAAAATAATCCAAACCTAAGAGGAGTAGCTGTTTTACACTGCTTCTTTTTTAATTATGAAAATAAATGTATATTCATAAAAATATATATTGTTGGATTTCTGAAGACTTTGCATTATTCAAGATCTGTCCGTTACAAGGAGGTGGGTGGTGAGATCTATTATTTCTTTTTAATTCAAGCCAGAATCATCTGAGTTTTTCCCCGGGTTTCTCCTTCCCTGGCTTTGGGCATTGATAGATACCTTCATGTCCTTTCTTTGCTGGTCTTCCTTCTAGGTTTACAACCACAACCCAACTATATTGTAATACACGTTTTTCGGAGAAACAAAACCCACATTCTGTCAATGTAAAGGGGAGCAACAAAACCACTACAGCCAAAGTCTTTAATGCAAGTCTGAGACGAAATGTAAACGCTCAGGGTTTTCCTACAGCTAACTCTGTTCATGGCGGCCAAGGATAGAACCTAAATTCAAGTGCTTTATAATTGTTACAAATTGTGCCAAAGTACAGTGTGTTACAATAAATTATGAAGCTTATCTAAATTATAGAAGTAATTAAACTTTCCTCAGATACTCATAATTCTGCCCTCCATAAATTTTCTCTTCATCACATATTCAATAGCTATGTGTTCCAGTTCAACAACAACCAAAAAAACACTCCTTCCAAGAACAACCGTGCACATATAGGCATACAACATATCGAAATTCCAGAAATGCATAAACAATTACTTTCAAGATCTTCAAACCATAGAAAATGTTAATAAAAATATTTATACTAGAAACAACTCTCTTAGAGCTCTTTTTTTAGTTTTGTTTTCCTCTTATTATTATAGACATTTGTTTAAACATGAACTTCCTCCTCCACCCCAAGATCTCCTCCTACTACATGAAGCCATAAATCTTTGTTAGCATATTACTGTACAATCTGCTACAATAATAACAAAAATAATGAAAGCAACACAGTTATATGGTCCTTGCAGTTTGCAACTGAGGCCCAACTTCTCTATGTATTCTCAGTGTATGAAATGTATACAGGACCCATCAACTGCTGAAACACAAGCTTCTAGAATGGAATACAGCTGCTGCTCAGAATCAAACTGCACACGAGCTGTAAAACTGTTTTCAAAAATAAATACGTTTACCCAATAAAAGATGACTGGTAAAAAATAAATAAATAAATAAGTTTAAAATTATTTTTTTAAAAAATACAAGGGAGGGGCTTCCCTGATGGTGCAGTGGTTGAGAGTCCACCTGCCGATGTAGGGGACACGGGTTCGTGCCCCGGTCCGGGAAGATCCCACATGCCGCGGAGCGGCTGGGCCCGTGAGCCGTGGCCGCTGAGCCGGCGCGTCCAGAGCCTGTGCTCCGCAGCGGGAGAGGCCACAACAGTGAGAGGTCTGCGTACCGGGAAAAAAAAAAAAAAAAAAAACAAGGGACAGTGTGTGTGTGTGTGTAGCAGGAGTGATACCATTTCCAAGTTTAAATTTAAAGAAAAACCTAAAATGGCATCTTGATGCTCATAAGGACAAAATCTCTTCTCCAAAGGTTCCACCACATTCCCAGGGGGAGCAAATCAGCCGAGCAGGTGGGTAAGTGATGAAGGAAACCCTTGTTCTATTATAAATATCTTCAATAATTAGCCAACATGATGAACAAATTAAGAAGCAGCACACAGGTTGAAGCTCGAATTGGTAAAAAGTTTCCCAGGATTTTTAGTTTGATTTTTGTTTGGGTACCTGGTTTCTCAAGCCTAAATCAGGCACTTCTATTTCAGTGTATATTCCCATTTCATGAAAACATTTATTTTATCAACGGAAAAGGAAATGAGCTTGAATAAGATCTATTTATGCAATTACCATATCTAATAGCCAATTATGTGTCCTTACATGAACAGATAAATAATATATGCACATACATTTATCAACCTTGTCTGAGAGGAAAAGAAGAGACAAGAAATTAAAAGAAGAGCAAACTATTATATACGGCATGCAGTTTTCATTACTCCGTATTTGCATAAGGGAATGCAATATTTGTCTTCAAAAAAACTACAAATTACAAACATTTGCCTTAGACTTTTTTTGAAACCAAACTAAAATATACAAGATATTAACTATATCACTCAACCTGGCAGTTATACCTGTCATAACTATTTACCTTATTTCCCTTGTTTTGTAAAAGAAAAGTAGGGAAAATGTTCAAGTTAATATAATGCTATTAAAATATCGATTATTTTAACACTAGATTAAAATTTTTTTAAAAAAGAATACCACACAATATGGGGGGGGCGGGGGATACTGAGAAGTTAATGTGAGAATAGGATCGAGATGTGTTACGCTTCTAAAGTGTCCAGGAACTAAAGCTACAAGAAAACTGGAAGAGGAAAAAAAACCTCTGACATCCACATGAATACTACATGAATTCATTATGATCAGTGCTACTACAGTGAACACAAAATTAATTCATCACAGTGGAATACACAAAGCACTACCCACTTGCTATACCTACTGGCAAAAAATAATAGGACGATTATCCTCCACCAGGGTGACACACGTGGCCATAGGCACTGCCAGCACGTCAGTCACACAAAAGTATTGCCTTCCCTGGGAGTCTACCGAGGTACTTCTGCAAGGAGGCTCTTTATCAATCATGGCAAATAAAGCAAAAGATGGAAAGACCTAAATTACCAGTGGTTCTCTTGACCCCAGTTGCTCCCAACCAGAGCTGGGACTGGGGTGAGGCAAGTGAAGCACCTCACTGCGTCATCTGAGGAGACACTCACGCTCAGGGTCCTGCAAGCGTTGACCTTCCCCTTGCATGACCTTGACAATGAGCCTTCCGCCCCTACACAGGCTGCAGGCCTAGACTCTAAAGCATGACCATCTCCCATAACTGGGAGTCCAGGGCTCCTGCTACCCAGTGTAGACCAGACAGAGTCCTAACTCCTGCCAGTATGATGGCCAAAGTCTCTAAGGAAACTTCTCCGGACCTCAGTGTCCCCAGAAATCCTTACATATACTTGTAAGCACTAGAGCAGCCAGCAGGAGGCTGGGGTCTACCATAGGACTTGGCCACAAGATATGTAAAAACCAGGAAGACTTAGTGAATCTCCCTCTGATGCCCACCCTGCGGTGAAGGGGAGCGGATGCTGGCTTTTCTTCTTCCACACAGTCAGAGATGCCCTGGTACCCAAGGCCTCCGGGGCTCAGTCTACCTTCACTTCTGTCACCAACTTAGGACCTGACTGGTGTTTAAAGGGTGTCTTTCCTCAGTAACTTCAAGGGGATTTAGCATGTGGAAGGTTCCATGTGAGATGGAGGAGAACATCTTCCTACAGATGATGAGTGTCTCCTTAACAATGAGCAATGTGAAGCAATGGACCTTTTCCCTTCCGTTTGTATAGACCCCCTCGAAGACCAAGGAAGACTGAAATACCTTTGGGCAGCTGGGAAGTATAGTTCTCATGTACCAGTTTGCAAGATTATTCTCCCTCCTTCCCTTGACATGGGGGAAGCATTTTTCTCCATCTTCAATTATGGGCTGATTTTAGACCTTTTACAGAACAGGTCCAAGCTATACCTGTATTACTCAATGTAATAAAAGGCTCCCACGTGGTGTCACAGCCGCTAAAGAAGAAATCTGTTTATTCAGAATTTTTCTTGGTGCGTCGGGGGCCTCAATAGAATGGACACTCTTTCCTTTGCTAACCTGCTATGCTGCTCTTCCTTCTTACTTAGCCTTTTGTGGGGTGCCGACGTGATACCAACACATCTGCACATCCCAGATGTGGTACTCACGCAGGAAGAAGTAGGAATCCGACACAACGTGAGAGCAAAACGTTTTGGTCCCACCCAAGAACAGGGTACCAATAAATGATGAAAGCCTTACTAGAGATAAAAGGTTTAAGTTGTGTGTGTATGTGTGAGGGTTGCAGAGAGAGCAGTTTTAGCACAGGGTAAACTCGGGAGCCAAGTTCTAGCCACATCCCTGGGCTGGCCCTAGTCCTGGGAGGACAGACTGGTTCTGGGTGGGGCTATGGGGAGACTCAGTCTCACTGGAGGACTGCTGGAGAGAGGGCAGGCTGTGGACCCCCAGAGGCCCAACTGGGAGTAAACCTGGGCTCTGCTACTTCCCTACTTATGTGATTTTGGAGGAGTTACGTTCCTTCTCTTCAAGACTCAGACCAACCAGTAGATGGGAGCTGCAAGGAGGTAGGTTCTAGCTCAGTGTGAGTGTGAACTCTAGTCGCCTGAGCTGCCCATAGTTAGAAGGGACTACTGTCTTTGGAAGAAGTGACCCCCTAACACTGAAGGCAATCAAGGGGGTGACACATCAAGGAGGTGTTGTAAGGAGACACCACAATGATTTGCAAGATGGGATGAGATGGTCTTAACTCACTTCTATTTAAAAGATTATTTGAATTCTTTGCCAGCTCAGGCCCTCAGCTGTGACTGCAAAAAAAAAAAAAAAAAAAAATTGTGTGTGTATGTGCCAGGGTTGCAGAGAGAGCAGTTTTAGCACAGGGTGAAGCACCTCGTAAAAGAAAACTAGAAAGGTCTTTTCCAGCTATCCCTAGCTCTGTTTTTATGGGACAGAACTTCTTAAACTTGACTCTGTTATTAGAATCACCTGGGGAGGTTTTCAAACTCCCCAGTTTAATAGGGGGTGGAGTCAAGCATCAGCATTTTCCCAGGTCCCTGGGTAACTGTAATGTACAGCCAGGACTGCAAACCGTTGATAGGGAGGCCAGATGGCCACAGATCAGGTACATGGGGAAAGGGAGTTTTACTCTGAGGGGACACAAATCAGTGAGGGGTTCTCAAGCTTGGCTGGCTATAAGAATCCCATGGGGACCTTTTATTGAAATACAGACTCCCAGGCCCTATCCCAAACATTCTGAATCAGAATCCCAAGAAATGAGGTTTCAGAATGTTCTGTGCATGAAAAAAAAAAAGAAAAGAAAAAACTTCAAGTACATTTTGACTGTCAACGGAAGCTGAGAACCACTGGCCTGGACAAACCTCAGAAGTTCTTAGCCCTGACTTGGTTGGTTTCCAACATAACGCTTCATGTTTAGACAGGTAACATTAGCCTGCCAGGGAACTAGGAATGGCAGGGGGAAAGGGTGGAGGAGGCGAGCAGTATTTAAGAAAAAAATAAAGAGAAAAGAAATTTAAGTGTCTTCCAAGCACCCACAAGTCTGCTTCTTAAAGTGCTGATAATGAGCAAAAAGACCAATGAAACTAAATTTTGTACCAGTTCATTTCAGCACATCCTGTTTATACGACTATTTAATGAGTCATTCAGCCAGGATGATTTTCTGTCTGAATATGTTAATTGCCATTTTTTCATAGCTCTCTATTAACAGTACAGATAAAATAGGCACGCTCATGATTTGAAGTCCTATCAGCCCACTTACCCTCAAAGAAACGGGCAACAGGAGTACATAAGGGGGAGTTTTTTTTAGTGTTAAAAAGAATTAGTGTTTAATTCTTTTAACGTATATTGGCATTTGGGACCCCGCTTCAATTCAAAAGCATATGTTAGAGTTAGCATTAAAGTGAAAATGAAATGAGGTGGTTATCTCCCAGATGCCACTGGCTTCTTTCTTTATATCACAAAGAACTGGCTCAAATAACAGGACAGCAATGTGAAGCTTCTTGCCAGTAACTTCCCCCACTTTTAGGAGGTAAGTATAAATATTTGGGAAAAGGCGAGAGAGAGAGAGAGAGAGAGAGAGAGAGAGAGAGAGAGAGAGAGATGGGGAACTTCTGACTCACGGTGTTATTCATTCAAGAGCAGCTCACAAACAAGTTAAGTACAAATCAATGCAGGATGATTATTATCCTTAAGCAAGAAGCCTGGACGATCCAGGAAATGGGTAGAAGGTCTAGTGAATTTTTTTGGATTATGTTTAATGAATGATTAAGAGAATTAATTTTTATATTTCATTTATCCCCAAAGGAAGCAGAATTTACAAATGTAAATTCAGAAACAACGTCAATGCTAGAAGTGAAGTAAAAACCATCAGTAAAAATAGTCATATTTTTATTCCCATCATTACTTAATGAATCAAACCACTCTTAATATTCATTTAGCATTTATGCAGTTTCCAGTGCCTTAATTTTAATTTTAAGCATTTACTTTAAACAAATTACATATCATTATACTGCACTTGGAAGAAAAAAAAAACCCACACAATAAACCTTAAGGCTATGATGACATATTTTACCCTGAACTGCTTTGTTAACAAATATTAAATGGTCAAATTAATAGCATTCTCCATGGCTTTACGGCATCTAAAATTTTTCGTAAATGAAAATAAAGCAACCAAAAAGATGAAACTCCAGTGGCAAAGGTTTATTGGTCTTTGTACCTCATTAAAGGGACTGAATAAATCACATTTGTTCTTCTGAGTAGCAACTAACACCGCTGAAAAGGACAGGTTGGGTTGTAAAAGAGACATATATGGCCTAAAGGGAACACATTTTACTGTAGTGAAATAAACTGAGGAAACAGTTCGCAGAGTGAAAACCTCTTGAAAGGAAGCATCATCTTTGGAAGAGAAAAAAATCTTCGCTGAGGAAAACAGCTGGAAAAAGGAAGCTTTGGGGCTTTCATCCTGCCGGTTTTGATTCCACCGCATCCCCATATCATGAAAAGGAAAAGAGACCAACTTCAGATCTGCCTCCTTTCAACAGACAGAGGAAAAAGGCTCTGTGGATTGTGAGCAATCCCATCCAGAAGATGCCCTCCCTGATCATACAAACTAACAACGAAGTGGAAAAAGAGAACCGGCCATAGATAAGCAGCAACTCAAAAATAGTGTTTTATAGGTTTTACAAGGAAAGGAGAATATTCGTTACAACTTAATTGTTTCGCTCTGCAAATTTCAGATTAATTTGAAATCCCCTATGTGAAAAAAACTAACCAAAAGAGATATACTAATTATGACAAGTTTTCTTTTCTCTATACTTTTTTTTCTTCCTTTCTTCTCATTATGGAGAAAAGGAGCTAGATGTTATATCTTTCACCAGGATCCTCCTACAACACCTTATGTCCTTAAATTTAAAGTCATTGAATTCTAGTTTGCACTATTTTTAGATATCTAAAGTCCTTAGACTTATCTATTGGGCATCTCATATAGATTTTTCCCCCACTGGTACCTTGAAATATTTTTATTGAGTTTATCATGACATTTAAAGGACAACATAGCATAGTAAAAAAAAGCTCAGATTAGAAATTTAGATCATCCTTGGTAACCAGAAAAAGCAGCAGCTCACCATACAAACCTAATACACCCAACTCACAATCTACTCTTTTGTTGCTATTTTGGGATGCCTTTTAAAGCCTGAATCACAAAGCCACACCATACAGGGAAATGTAAACATAAACTTTTGACTTTGAAAACTGCAACCAATGGCATTATAATAGTATGTGTATGACATCTCAAATTTTTCACAAAGATGACACAATTCGCATACAATTTAAAGAAAGGAATTTACATGCAAGTTACATGCAAGTTAAGGAATAAACTGATTCTTTTTTCTAAAGCTATTTCTTAATAGACAGGAAAATGGCATAGCGTAAGAGGTTTCACGTAGGATATACAAAATGAATATTAACTTCCTCTTGACAGCTTGAAAGAAGGCATCTTCAGATATTCAACCTTAAAGTGGAATGCTTTGATTCCATGGTAACATTCCAATTCCTAAAAAATGTCTACTGTTGACACTTGGTATGTGCCAACTCCTTACCAATAGATATTAATTACCTTTGATTTATCCTTATTCATTATGAATGTCTCTTTATTTGAACTACTTTAGTTACTAGTGAAGCACAGTATAACTTTGAGAATCCTCATGTCAGGTGATCCTAACCTGCTATGCCTCTAAAATTAGCGATCCTCACCAACAGAAGAAAATAATTTAGTTATTTGTGTCAAATTTTGAAGGTCCATTTCCTAGTCATACAAAATACAATGCATGTCAAAAACAGAAAATTTTTACTGTCATGCATTGCTGGAAATTCCAAGTTAGAAAGACATGAATTGTCTGCATTTGTGGTATTTTGGGCATCAACAACTTCATCATCACCACCAACCTCTTCTTACTTGTCAACAGAACTTTCACATATTATCTCACCCATTTTCAAAAGCAGCCTAAGAGGAAGGCAGAGCAGGCATTCTCCTCTTTCTAGGACAGGTGAATAAATGGAGCCCAAAGAGGGTAACTGTCCCAAGGACACAGAGATATTAGCAATCGTGTCCAGATCTCTGGCAGAGCACCTGTGGGTTTCCATGAATAAGAATCTAACCCTGATTCATAACCTCCACCAACACCTAGAAAGTAACCAGCACAAGTAAACACTACTGTCACATCAAATGACAGAACTCTAGTTATACTCTAGCACATTCCTGGGAAACTGAGTTAGGCAATAACAGTAGTAAGGCCCTGAAGACTTACAACACACAGCAGGGAGCAGAGAATGACAGAGGCCACTTGGCTTTGAAATCTTCTTAATTCTCCTGATGTAGTCTCCTCCTCTGCTCTTCTGGATGTGTTCATTCCAGACCACTGATGAGGAAGTATGACCAACTTTGAGGGCCACAGTGACAGGGCCACTGTCAAGAATCTAAGTTTGAATCCACAAATGCTGCTCCCGTGAAGTCCATTAAAAAGGTAAGGAATGCAGACATGGGAGAAAAGGCACCTCCCATCTGTTGAGCATACAGGGGGACAAAACCTTTTCCAAGGTTCTCTCTTTGAATCCTTACAACTATGTGAAGGCGGAAACGGAGCCTCAGGAAGAAATTATTAGTTTTGCCCAAGGTTCCACAAACAAGTGATCATAAGAGCTGAAACTGATGGCCAGTCGAAATACAGAGTACATGCATTTTTACCAATTCATTTAGATTCCCTTAAAGAACAGTAATACAAGCTAGGATTTTTTTTTAATTCCATAAGAGAAATTCAGAAAAAGTGTTAATGCATTCGAAAGGACTGATTACTTCTCTATACAAAGAGTGGTAGTTACTGACAACTTTTACAGCAGCAGGGCTCTCTTCGGAAAAGAAATGCTAATAATATTTGAGTAAAAAACATCAAACGTTTTAATCTCTAGTTATGATACACAGATAAGTGTAAACACTATGTTTCTTGAATGCTTTAGAGAAAATGATTATATTATAAACAATTTAATCTTTTTCTTATAATTTTAATCCATCTCGGCTTTGATTCAGAAACTTATTAGATGAGGCAAATTACTCTACCCTCCAAAACAGGTATTAATACCAAAAATAAATGGTCAAGAGGTACCAACTTCTAGTTATAAGATAAATACTGGGAATGCAATGTACAGCATGAACTATATTAATGACACTGTATTGTATATTTAAAAGTTGTTAGAGTAGAACTTAAAAGTTCTCAACACACGAAAAAAAACTTGTTAAGGGTGTGAAATGATGGATGTTAACTAAATTTACTGTGGTGATCATTTCACAAAACACAAGTATCAAATCATTATGTTGTACCCCTAAAACGAACACAATATTATATGTCAATTATATTTGAATAAAAATATAATAACATAATATAAACTAATTTATAGAGATTTAATGCCATTCAATTTGCAGTCCCATTTTTTTTGGGGGGGGGACTGCGTTGGGTCTTCGTTGCTGCGCGCGGGCTTTCTCTAGTTGTGGAGAGTGGGGGCTACTCTTCATTGTGGCACACGGGCTTCTCATTGTGGGGCTCCTCTTGTTGCGGAGCATGGAGCGCAGGCTACAGTAGTTGTGGCTTGCAGTTTCTAGAGCGCAGACTCAGTAGTTGTGGCGCACGGGCTTAGTTGCTCCACGGCATGTGGGATCTTCCCAGACCAGGGCTCGAACCCGTGTCCCCAGCATTGGCAGGCAGATTCTTAACCACTGGGCCACTAGGGAAGCCCTGCAGTCCCATTTTTTGAGGCAACTAAAGTTATTGCTGTTATTTAATTTGGATATATTTATCATTTCATTACAAAAATAATACAAGTACATTAAAGAAAATGTATAAAATAAAATTTTTTTAAAAAGGAATCATAATAGACGAGGCAAATCACTGTACTGCCAAACATTGGTATCAATACCAAAAATAAACGAAAGCACACAAAAAATAAACTAACAGAGCTATATTATTCCCACCCATGTGTCCTCACTGCCCCAGTATGCATTACCCTATATACTATATACCCTATACACGTGCAGCGTGCCCTCCTAGCCTCTGATTTGTTCTACTGACAAAATGAACTGCAACTTTAAAAACCAAGCAAAGTATTAAAACAAAATAGACATGCTCTCCCATATTTGGCAGGAAACCCCTAATTCAAATCTTCCAAGCCTCCCCCAAGAACAAGCAATTACAAGGTGCAGAAAGGCAATGGCTTTAAAACAACATGCTAATCCTAATATTAGTACCTTGAAAAAGGAAAACTGCCAAGATGTTGGAATAATGCCCAGTTATCCATCTTACCTACAGCAATAAAACTGTCCTATAAACGTGAACAAGACAGTTAGGATACATTTTGGAGTTCAGTTATTGGCATTTTTTCCCACCTCCCTGTTCCCTCGGAGGACAAGCCTGACCCTATGGAGGCAAAACACAGCAGATGGTAACCCAGCCCGGTAACAAGAGCACTTAGTCAATCCAAATAATTCACACAAAAATGGAGCAAGATGTTCAATGATTTATGGCCCCAATTTCACTAGATAATTATGGAATCTTACTCTCCTGCAAAGCCACCTTTTCACTGTAATAGGCTGGACAGCTAAAGTGTCTAAAAGCAACATATTATTGACAATAAAATAATAATTACTATATAATTATTAATAATGCAATGATAATTATCATTATAGCTAACACTTGTGCCAAGCACTCTTTAATTGAAGTACAGTTGATTTACAATGTTGTATTCGTTTCTGATGTACAGCAAAGTGATTCAGGTTACATATACATATTTCTTTTTCAGATTCTCTTCCATTATAGGGTATTATAAGATATTGAATATAGTTCCCTGTGCTATACAGTAGGTCCTTGTTGTTTACCTATTTTATATATAGTAGTTGTGTATCTGTTAATCCCAAACTCCTAATTTATCCCTCCCCGCTATCTTTCCCCTTTGGTAACCCTAAATTTGTTTTCTATGTCTGGTCTATTTCTGTTTTGTAAATAAGTTCATTTGTATCATTTTTTTGATTCCACATACAAGCAATATCACATGATATTTGTCTTTCTCTGTCTGTTACTTCACTTAGGATGACAGTCTCTAGGTCCATCCATGTTTCTGCAAATGGCATTATTTCATTTTTTATGGCTGAGTAATATTCCACTGTGTATGTATACCACAACTTCTCTATCCATTCATCTGTCGATGAACATTTAGGTTGATTCCATGGCTTGTGCCAGGCACTCTTGTAAGTAATTTACAAGAAATAACTTCTTTGATCCTCGCAACAATACTATAAAAATTATTATCCATTTTCTCAAGCAACTGAGAAATGGCGACTAGAGCAAGGAACCACGATGTGAAGAATGAAGTTTCAAATCCAGGATATAGAGATCTGGTCCATGTGCTTGGTCACAATAGTGGTATGAGAGAAGGATTAGTCTAAAGGTTATTGCAAAAATAAAAAATAAAATGCCTTTACACTGAAAGATGATTAGGCCTGGATTCTGCCGGCCTGAGTTCTAGACCTTGCTATTTAAGAAATAAGCTCCATAGAGACACTTCTTTGAGCAACAGGGCTTTTCATCTGTGAAACGAAAGAATGACGAGAAGCTAGAAAGTGTGTTCTTCCAGTGTTAAAGATTTCAGATTCTGAAGAGAAATCCTTAAACCTCAGTTATACTTAAAGACCAGATCATTTTTTTTATCATTGTTCCAGATCTAGAAATACTGATCACTGACAGTGGAAATCAAACTGTAGAAGGTTTCTCTCTGGTTCAATGATCCTCAACCCACGTGACTCTGTTATAACACAGCACTTCCTCTCTCTGCTGAGAGGATTAGGCTACTTTCTAATAAGCATAAGCCAGCAAACCAAGGAGGAGCTGTGGCTACAATTTCCCAGACCCAGGTGAAATCAGACATTTGGGATAAAAAAAAGAATATTCAGGAATCCTCTGATCAGCTTTCTGATTCTAAAACCACTTATTCTTTCTACAAGATAAAGCCAAGTGGGAAAACATCAGCTATACTTACACACACATTAAAATGCTTCCCACCACATACATACACACACACACCCCAGAAAGATATCTCCACAAGCATGCATGCACTCATTCACTTCAACACAATTAGGCTACAGAATTATCTTTTCTTTTCTTCCTTACCAAAGAGTTAGGTACTTTTTCTATGCAGTGTAGTTGCAAGTTAATAGGCAACTGCACATGTGGAAGTAAAGAAGGGAGCATCTTTATACCTTCCAGGGAAGAGCAATGGTGGCAACCACAAAGGTAACCACTGAATTCTAGCCTAGGCAGAAATCCTGGTGGATGGGGGTGGAGGGGGAGGGAGATGTGGGGTGTACTGTCTGTGTTGAGGGTAACCTATCCAGTAACTGGGCTCAGGGGTTAGTGATAATGACTCTTGAGGGATGACCCTCACCAACCCCTAAAAATTATCTAGGCTGAGCTCACCCTACTGGTGGAGGAACTGACCCACATGGCTCAGAAATGACTAAAACAAAGAGAAAACACTGATGCAAACTTGTGGCCCAGAAAGTTCCATCCTCAAGTTGATGGTCACCTGGAGCAAAAGACCCCTGGAGGTCGGAGGGGGCCTCCTGACCAGAGGAGCAGTGGCAGTGGGATGAGGTGGGTGGAGGACTTTACCCCCAACACACACAATATACCCCCAAACCTTCTCCCATCCCCCCAACAAAAGGCCTCTCAATCCCCTCATTATTTGACACCTACAAGTGCAAGCTCATTTAAAGTGAAACTAAAAGCATCTGTAGAAAAATGCGCTCCTTCAAATTGATCTGTAACACAGTCAAGGTCAAATCACCAGGCTTACTAAGCAAACTGTACCTCTGAGCCATCCCCCGACTCCCGTAACGAGGCTGCCATTCCTAAATCTTCCTAGTTAGAGCAATTCCACTACCACCACTTCTGAGAATGATTTCTGAAGGACAATATTTTGCTGGATTTTCAAATGGAATTATTATTTCCAATGATAACTGAGTAACTGCCCCCTGATACCTTTTCTCTCTAAAACTATTAGTGCTAAGAGCTTGAAAATACTGGCTGAGCAGTTACTATGAGCTAAACACTGTTCTAAAGGCTTCAGATGTATGCACTCATCTCCTTCTCATAACCTCATGAACTAGGTACTTATATTATCCTTATTTTACAGAGAAATTATGGAACTGTTTTTCCAAGTTACAGGAAGTAAGTCAAAGGGCTGAGATTTAAAGCTAGAGTCCATGCTGAAAAGCCCACCCTTCCCAGCTTACAATTACTTGCTCTTCCATTTTAAAATACCAGAAACTGCGTTTCTCCAAAGAACATATACAGATTGGCAACGAACACATGAAAGCATGCTCAACATCAGTAATCATTCCAGAAATGCAAATCAAAACTACAGTGAGGTATCACCTCACACCAGTCAGAATGGCCATCATCAAAAAATCTACAAACAATACATACTGGAGAGGGTGTGGAGAAAAGGGAACCCTCTTGCACTGTTGGTGGGAATGTAAATTGATACAGCCACTATGGAGAACAGTATGGAGGTTCCTTAAAAAAATAAAAATAGAACTACCATACAACCCAGCAATCCCACTACTGGGCATATACCCTGAGAAAACCATAATTCAAAAAGAGTCATGTACCCAAATGTTCACTGCAGCTCTATTTACAATAGCCAGGAGATGGAAACAACCTAAGTGTCCATCGTCGGATGAATGGATAAAGAAGATGTGGCACATATATACAATGGAATATTACTCAGCCATAAAAAGAAACGAAATTGAGCTATTTGTAGTGAGGTGGATGGACCTAGAGTCTGTCATACAGAGTGAAGTAAGTCAGAAAGAGAAAAACAAATACCATATGCTAACACATGTATATGGAATCTAAAACAAAAAGGAAAAGAAAAAAATGGTTCTGAAGAACCTAGGGGCAGGACAGGAATAAAGACACAGACATAGAGAATGGACTTGAGGACATGGGGAGGGGGAAGGGGAAGCTGGGACGAAGTGAGAGAGTGGCATGGACATATATACACTACCAAAAGTAAAATAGCTAGCTAGTGGGAAGTAGCCACATAGCAAAGGGAGATCAGCTTGGTGCTTTGTGTCTACCTAGAGGGGTGGGATAGGGAGGGTGGGAGGGAGGGAGATGCAAGAGGGAGGAGATATGGGGATATATGTATATGTATAGCTGAGTCATTTCGTTATATAGCAGAAACTAACACACCATTGTAAAGCAATTATATCCCAATAAAGATGTTTAAAAAAACCCACTACGTCCATTAAAAAAATAAAATAAAATAAAATACCAGAAATCTGTACAGTAAACACTTCTGCTGTGCATACCCTTTTATTCCTGGGAACACTTAATAACAAATGGCAAATAACAAAATTGCAGTGCATGCTAGGTGCAACAAAAAAACTTCATTTCATAATCCCTATAAGAGATTTGCCTACTTTTACTTATTTTTTTAACATCTTTATTGCAGTATAATTGCTTTACAATGGTGTTAGTTTCTGCTGTATAACAAAGTGAATCAGCTATACATATACATACATCATGCTTACTTTTAAAAAACAATGTGCCAACTTTAAAAAAATGGAAACAAGATTTAAATTGCATTTTGATTAACTGTTAAAACAGATGATCTGAAATAAAAGTTAGAGTAAATATTCTCTCAAAAATTTTATGAAGACTCTGTATGTTATTAAATCTTAATATATTTTAAACATTTAAACTACTCCATTTCTGAGTTCAGTAAGTTGCTGACCTTGAATATTTCACACCAAAAATTAGATTACTTGAAATTAAAATATACATCTATATGTATCTTATTTCTACAAGTACTCAAGTACCATTAAGAGCTGTCTGTCAGCTACATGTAAAAGAATGAAATTAGAACACTCCCTAACACCATACACAAAAATAAACTCAAAATGGATTAAAAACCTAAATGTACGGCCAGACACTATAAAACTCTTAGAGGAAAACATAGGCAGAACACTCTATGACATAAATCACAGCAAGATCCTTTTTTCAGCCACCTCCTAGAAAAATGGAAATAAAAATAAAAATAAACAAATGGGACCTAATGAAACTTAGCACCTTTTGAACAGCAAAGGAAACCATAAAAAAGACAAAAAGACAACCTTCAGAATGGGAGAAAATATTTGCAAATGAAGCAACTGACAAAGGATTAATCTCCAAAATATACAAGCAGCTCATGCAGCTCAATAACAAAAAAACAAACAACCCAATTCAAAAATGGGCAGAAGACCTAAATAGACATTTCTCCAAAGAAGATATACAGATTGCCAACAGACACATGAAAGAATGTTCAACATCATTAATCATTAGAGAAATGCAAATCAAAATTACAGTGAGGTATCACCAGTCAGAATGGCCACCAGTCTCACACCAGTCAGAATGGTCAACATCAAAAAACCTACAAACAACAAATGCTGGAGAGGGTGTGGAGAAAAGGTAACCCTCTCGCATTGTTGGTGAGAATGTAAATTGATACAGCCACTATAGAGAACAGTATGGAGGTTCCTTAAAAAACTAAAACTAGAACTACCATACGACCCAGCAATACCACTACTGGGCACATACCCTGAGAAAACCATAATTCAAAAAGAGTCATGTATCACAATGTTCATTGCAGCTCTATTTACAATAGCCAGGACATGGAAGCAACCTAAGTGTCCATCGACAGATGAACGGATAAAGATGTGGCACATATATACAATGGAATATTTCTCAGCCATAAAAGGAAACGAAATTGAGTTATCTGTAGTGAGGTGGACGGACCTAGAGTCTGTCATACACAGTGAAGTAAGTCAGAAAGAGAAAAACAAATACCGTATGCTAACACATATATATGGAATCTAAGAAAAAAAAATGGTTCTGAAGAACCTAAGGGCAGGACAGGGATAAAGACGCAGACGTAGAGAATGGACTTGAGGACACGGCGAGGGGGAAGGGGAAGCTGGGACGAAGTGAGAGAGTGGCATGTACATACATACACTACCAAAAGTAAAATAGATAGCTAGTGGGAAGCAGCCACATAGCACAGGGAGATCAGCTTGGTGCTTTGTGACCACCTAGAGGGGTGGGATAGGGAGGGTGGGAGGGAGGGAGATGCAAGAGGGAAGAGATATGGGAACATATGTATATGTATACCTGATTCACTTTGTTATAAAGCAGAAACTAACACACCACTGGAAAGCAATTCTACTCCAATAAAGATGTTAAAAAAAAAAAAAGAATTGTCCATCAATTTACTGTCCCCATGGATTACGGATTTCCTAAAGCAGCATTACACACAGGGCAGGTTTTTAAATCATATAACTGCAGGACTAAGACATCCAAAGCCTTGATATTATCTAAGCTATTCTCTGCTAAAACTATAGTTATCTAGAAACAAGCAAATGCAGCAACAGAAAACATACAAGTGTTACACACACCCAGTCCAAACGCTGTGCCTACAACTTATTTTTTCAGCCTTAATCCACTGTGTAGAAAACTACTCAGACAACATTTGATATACCCTGCCAGGAGAGTGTGTGAAAGAAGCCCTCAGAGTTAGAAACCAAACTGAGGTTCTTCTAGAAAACTGGAGAGGTGAGGGAATGAGCACCTCTTCAAAACAGTTTAAAGTCAACTCAGGTCATCAGGGGCAAAATCTCTCATGGCTTAATGTGACGTCCAAAATGCTTGTCCCCAAATCCTCAGCCCCTTTGCACTAGAACGAGAGAGGGTTACCTCTAAGTTAACATCATTCCTCAAAATCCTGACTCAGAAGCACCTCTAGACCCTTAAATATCATGCAAACCTGTCTCCCATAGGAATTCCTTTGAATCAGACATTCCTGGGGGTCTGAGCCAAAAATAAAAGGAAAAGGGGGGTGACAAAATCGTGGGAAGTTAAAAATGTTAGGACTTTTGCCAGGGAAATTCCTTTGGTGATCAGTCCCTATATCTTTACCCTAAAACATAACTTTGAAGGGTATGAAATAATACTTTTCTTTGGAATTTTTCATACAATAAAATGACTGGGGGAAAAAATTACCTAAAGCAATCAAGCAGTCTAAGGAATAACCAAGAGAAATGAAAGCAAAACCAGACTTTAACCAACATTAGCCTTCCACTTTCTCACAGTATTTTTCCCTTTCATGTTTATCTTCTTTAAACTTCTACTAAACAAAAGTCTCCTCTTGATGCAATGTCACTCAGTGAATAAGACCGACAGTAACCACATCTTCTGACTCAGAGTTAAGAGTACAAATTCATAACCTAAAGCTCCAGATATAGCTCCTCAGACTGAGTCACAGCCGAAGACCAAAGAAGATTTCCATTCCGGTATTTCTTTGTCTAAAGAGTTATGACACTCTTAGGCATTCTGATAGATGCAACAATAAAAAACGTTAGAGCTTAAAAAAGCAGAAATGTTTATAATATTTTCCATTACTTTCTCATATATAGGTGTATAGTGACAGAAATTTTCAAAGCATTTCAAAGCATTACATGAATTCATTATTCTAAACCAGGCAGTTCATACTGGAAGTCTTCCTAACTGGTCTCAGACATAAATGTCCAGTGATTCAACTTCTAAGAGGATTCGGAAGCCAACAGATCAAACTTCTTAATCAAAAACTAGGCTTTCAACATACAAATTACATAAATATTTACCTCCCTTTTCCTCTACCATAGGAATAAGAAGTAATAAATTCCCCCAACGTATCTGGTGAGTAAAACTCTAAAATACAACTTTGAAAATTCCTGAACTGAGATCTCCATGTAAAGGGCCTGTCTTTTAAGGAGACTTCTCTGTTCCTCTTCTTTGCTACGTGGAAACAGAGCATGAGTTGATGATGACGGCAGATTTTCATTCATTTGTATATATCAGTCAATAGAAGGGGAAATGATATTGGCTGTGTGTTTATAAGCTACATTAGAAATTTGAACAATAGCAGACCTTTACTGAAACAAAAATAAAATATGAGTCAACAAGATCCTTGCCAAACAGAGGTCTCAGGACAGCCTTGTTCAGTCTTCTGGGAATCCCACTCCAATAAGCACAATAAAAGCAGGACGTGCCTCATTTCCTTCAACCGCTCAACCTGCCTCTCCTGGAGATGTTTGTAAATTTCCTTCCTCTACGCATCAAGCTGGCAAACTGTCGTCATTTCTTTGGGGTAATAATATCCTGTTGATGTCTGGGTCGATCTGTTTTTGAGTGTTTCTCCACACAACACACATACTTCGAATATTATTTTTCAACACAAAGCAGTAAATTGTTTTTCAACATATTTGAACTTAGTTCAGCAAGGTATGATTTGATTAGAAGTAACGAAGGGCAGGGGGTTTTAATAAAATGTTAGTTTTACTTTTGCATTTACAACCTAGATTTAGGTAAGAAAGTAACTCCAACAGTAAAAAGCGTTCTCCACTTTTTTCTGAAACTGAAAATATTTACCTACGCTAGTTTATTAATGTAAATGTTTTCATTCAGTGCCTATGCTGGAGTTTGGAAATTTCACACAGCAAAAGAGCAGGCTTACCACTAAAAAACTCACTTATGAAAATGGCAACTTTTATTTCACTGCATATACAAATTGCACTAAGCACTTTAAAAACAGAGTTCCAAACTCATTCCAGAAGAATGTTAAATACACTATAAATTCAGTCAAATACAATGAATGCTTTAAAACTTTTACCTAAATGATTTTTTTCAAAACTTAAAAACATATTTAGACCTGAGAGTATATTTCTTAGACAAAGAATCTGTATCTAAACTAAATCATTCCAGGCAGAATTACATTTCTCAACAAAGTTATATAATGTAAAGGGAGAAAATTATACAGAGGCAACTTTGAAAAATAATAATCAAAAAATAAAATAAAACTAACTCTCAACTAACATAATTTGCACTGAGGCAGACATTCTGGTTCCAAAGACAACAAAAGCTGATTTGTGCAATACTAAAAATAATTGATCATCGCTGCAAAGCATTAGATTCAGAGCTAAATTAAATGGCAGGTACCATTCACTGCAATTCCAGATAACACCTTACTTAGCACATGAAATAAGAATCATGAACATGAAAAATGTCCAATGTCATTAATAATCCAGAAAATACCAATTTTAAAAAGAACACAATCAGATACCATTTTTTAACTACCAAGTTAATAAGATAAAAATAATGCGAATAGGCACAGCCTTCTTGGACAGCAATCTGGCAAGATATGTTAAGAGCCTTTCACCTAATAATTCCCTAGGAAACTATCCTAATAATATCTTTGCAAATGAGGACAAGTATTTATGTTCAAAGATGTTCAAGACAGTGGTCAACAACAGGAAACTGTTTAAATAAATTATGGAAGGGACTTCCCTGGTGGCGCAGTGGTTGAGAGTCCGCCTGCCAGTGCAGGGGACGCGGGTTCGATCTCTGGTCCGGGAAGATTCCACATGCCCCAGAGCAACTGAGCCCGCGTGCCACAACTGCCGAAACCTGCACCCCTGGAGCCCGTGCTCCGCAACAAGAGAAGCCACCGCGATGAGAAGCCCACGCACCGCAACGAAGAGTGGCCCCCGCTCACCACAACTAGAGAAAGCCTGCCCACAGCAACGAAGACCCAACGCAGCCAAAAAATAAATAAATAAATAATAAATTATGGAAGACTCATATGATAGAATATTATGCTGCCTTTAAAAGATCATGCTTTCAAAAATGTTCAAGGACATTGGAAAATGCTCATGATAAAATGGGAAACAAATCTAAGAAACAGTGGATATATGTATTTGTATAACAGATTCACTTTGCTGTACACCTGAAGCTAACACAATATTGTAAATCAATTATACCCCAATACAAATTTAAAAAAAGAAAATGCTCATGATAAAATGATAAGTTAAAAAGCAATATACAAATTGCATATCAAGTTTTTAAAAACAAAGACTAGAATCTTCAAAATATTAACATTAGATATCTATCTCCACAATGAGGATATATTATATTTTTAATCAGAAGAAATTAAAGTTCATATAAAGTTTATATATGTACATGTATGTGTATATGTGTGTATATGTATATATACAGTCCCTAACTTCAAGGTTCTCATCATCTATTATTCCAAATTAATTCAATTCAAGTGGGGGTGGGGAGTATGATGTATAGGTGATTCAGAAATAGAAAAATGTTGATAATTGTCAAAGTTGTACAATGGGTACATGAGAGCTTATTCTACTACTCTGTTTACTTTATACATGTTTGAAATTTTTCCAAATAATAATTTTAGCAATCATTAAAAGGCATGGAAAATGTAATAAGTGTCCCGAGAGTCAGACTAATAAATAATATAAAAGTTCAGAGATGAGAAAAATCAAGTCTGTAGGAGATACTGGCAAATCTTTGACTAGCTAATAAGATTTCAATAGGCAAATTAGGTGCTTGAGGGTAGGAGTGAGTATAATGAACAAAGCTATAGTGGGGAAAGGCAACTGGCCTGGAGCATCAGGCCAGTAAATGGTAACAAACCCATGGAAGCTAACTGCTGCTCTCATGTTAGATAAAATCCCCTAACAGGGGATAAAGAGGCATCACCTTTTGGATTTCAACTAGACTGTGATTCCCCCAGTGAGTCAGTATTCTGCATATACAAATGTTCACCTGGCATGAAGAGGATAAGAAAGCATCATTGACTATTGCAGGCTTCTGGTCCCACCCCTGCTCACTGAAGTAAAACTATCCCTTTTACTGGTGGGTGATTCCTGGGTAATTCCCATGGGTTCTTTATTCTCACTGGACAAAACCTCTCTGAGATCGAGGCAGGATGAAGGACGGAAGACAAAGAGCTCATTTTTTAAATACTGTACCCTTACCCTTCCCAGCCCTCAGCCTTTTTTTTTTTTTTAACATCAGAAGCCCATCTCCATGTAAATGTCTGATTTTGCAACACTTTAAGTACCACAATGTCTGTGTGAATGAGTCAATATGCACTACCAAACAAAGGGTCCAGTTTCCTAACCAGTATTTATTTTTGACAAAAAAAAATTTAATGCAAATTGCTTCTTATAATTTTTTCCATAAAGACCTAACTGCTCTCAGAGCCACCATTTAGACTACAAATGCATCCTTCAGTTTGTTGAAGAAAACCTGCGTGCCTTCCAGTGATAAATCTGGAAACTGCAATAAACTTTAACGGCTATAAGATGAGTCTGCTCTCTCCTATTTATAAAAAAAGCTACTTATTCCTGAAGTAACATTTCAAAACCCAAATATTTTTTTTTTAATTTGAAAACAGATCCACACATTTGGTAATTCTCTCTCTTCTTTATATAACATTCTCGAAAATCGTTTTATTGTCTTTGAAAATATATATGTGTGAAAGTTTGAGGCCAGGCAGCCAGCATTACTGGTAACCCCTGTTAATGCTAATTGAGTTAGCATAAACATGTAAATCCCCTTTTATAGATGCCTGGCTTTTCCTTTACCCAAGACCAAACTCTAATCTACAAAGATAAGTAAGATTTACGTTCTTGATTTGCTTTGCATGTAAATTCTTTTGAATAGATAAGCTCTTGATATGTATTCCTGCTCTGAAAGATCAAAGATCAGTCTTCAAACACCAGGTTTCTCGCCTATCTTCCATCTCTCCTCAGATTTCTACTGTATCTTTTCCCCTTTGTTAATGTTCCCTGAATGGTACCAAATTAGTGAATACAGACATTCTTCATAACTATTTTGATGACCTCCTATGGTGATAATGCAACAGCAAGAGTATCATGGCGCCCAGCAACATGGTCCCCATGCTTACTTCCTGATTACTGAGCATGTGACTGGAAAAAAACACACGCATGCACACCCAGAACAGCCACACACACCACCATGCTGTTCAGTATTCACCATGGCCAATGAGAAGACCTGAAGATTCATCTAGTAAAGATGAGAAAATGATGACCCTTAATCCAAATAAATCACTAAATAGAAAACTTTTAAAGAAATCTATAGTTGCTAATATCTCACTCTAAAACTGGTTCTCAAAAGGTCCATGACAAAGCCTCTTCCAGGGTGAGTTTTGCACCAGGCGGCCTTAAGACTGAATTTTTAACAAATAGCTTTTGGTAAGTAAAAATCAGCAAATGAACAAAAGGGGAAAAAAACGAACAAACAAACATGATTTTGTAAAAGGGATAAATGTAAAAATATATCGATACACAAAGCAACTGATGTGTATTATTTACTTTTTATTTACAGAATTTGTAAAATAGCACAATTTGTATGTATCATAATTCATATATCTGCTATACACATAGTGCATATGTAATGTAAGATTTATTAGTATTAATGTTATTAACCTGTTACATTCAATGAATATGCCAGGCACAATGCTAACCAATTAATAAACATGCTCATTCGATCCCTTCTGCCCTGTATATACTTTACCATAAGTATTATGTTTTTAAGGATGAGAACAGCCTCAACAATATTAAAACATCTGCCTACTTTTACAGGCAGACTGTAAGCCCCACGAAGACAGTTATCTCTTGTCTGACCCTGTATCACCAATGCTTAATGTAAAGAATGGCAAATAATCGGAGTTGAACAAGCAATAGTTAAAAGGACCTACAAGTAAGGAGATGGGAGGGGAAAATGAGATAGTCCCAGGTAGGAAGACAGCACCGAGTATAAAACTAATGGAAAGACACAATCCAGACACTCAAATAAACTACAGTTCACTCAGCAAGACGAAGCCCTTCAGCAGGTGTGATAACTACTATGACAACACATGCCCTGGAGGACAAGAGGATACATTGGAGAAGCAGCCAAATTCATCTTGAGTGTTAAGAAAAGCTCCCCAGAAGAGGTGGACCTTAGGTGAGTTTTGAAAGACAGTAGGAGTTAGAGAAGAAGGGTGTGGTCCAGAGTCCAAGGCTTTGAAAAGGTCAAGGGGTCAAAAGGATAAAGGATGTCAACTTGACCTGGCACTGCAACTTTAGTACGGAGTTTGGGGACAGTGTTGTGGAAAACAGTCAGAGCATAGCACATTATATAGAGAACGTGACGTGAGGCAACTTGGTTGCATGAAGGAAAGGATAAAATAATGATGGAGGTTAGTCTCAAAATTTGGTGTGTGTTTAATTTGAAGACAGGAAAGGCTTGAGCATATTGAAATTCTGAAGATCCAGGAGAGACCAGAAGTTTGGTGATTCAGACTACTATATATAAAACAGATAAGCAACAAGGAACTACAGGGAACTATACTCAATACTCTGTAATAACCTATAAGGGGAAAGAATCTGAAAAAGTATATATATGTATAACTGAATCACTGTGCTGTAAACCTAAAATTAACATGATATTGTAAATCAACTATACTTCAATTAAAAATTAACTTTAGGGCTTCCCTGGTGGCGCAGTGGTTGAGAGTCCGCCTGCCGATTCAGGGGACACGGGTTCGTGCCCCGGTCGGGGAAGATCCCACATGGCCGCGGAGCGGCTGGGCCCGTGAGTCATGGCCGCTGAGCCTGCGCGTCCGGAGCCTGTGCTCCGCAACGGGAGAGGCCACAACAGTGAGAGGCCCGCGTAACGCAAAAAAAAAAAAAAAAAAAATTAACTTTAAAATTTTTTATTGCTAAAAAAAAAAAAGTTTGGTGATTCAGGAGAAAAGGAGAGAAAGACTCATGGAAACATACCCTTCCTCCCAGGAAGTAGGAGGATGAAGATAATAGAGACAAAATTAGCAAATTAGGCTTGATAATTAAAGAGTCATGTGGCTTTAAGAGAAATTTCCATACAATAGTGGTGTGTGTGTGTGTGTGTGTGTGTGTGTGTGTGTACAAAGACAAATTTCACAAGGGCGTGTAACATCTGAAATGCAGCGATGGATTATGGAGGCAGGGTTGTCAATGGGAAAGGCTGCTGAGCATGAGGTTGGGTGAGACAGGTTTCCGTTTTCTAGTTCTGTTACCTTAAGCAATCACTTGATTTCACCCTCAGTATTCCTGGCTTTTAAATAGGGTTGACAAAGTCCACTTGAAGTTTTTTGTTTGTTTGTTTTGGGTTTTTAATTTATTTTATTTTATTTTATCTTATTTTATTTACTTTTCGCTGTGTTGGGTCTTCGTTGCTGCGTGGGCTTTCTGTAGTTGCAGTGAACGTGGGCTACTCTTCATTGCGGTGCACGGGCTTCTCATTGCGGTGGCTTCTCGTTGCCGAGCACGGGCTCTAGGCGCGTGGGCTCAGTAGTTGTAGCTCATGGGCTTAGTTGCTCCACGGCATGTGGGATCTTCCCGGACCAGGATCGAACCCGTGTACCCTGCATTGGCAGGCGGATTCTTAATCACTGCGCCACCAGGGAAGTCGTGCACTTGAAGGTTTTTGCTTAAGCAAATAACATGTCCCAAAGCACAGAAACTGGTTTACATAAAATACTCATTAAATGTTAGTTTAATCTTACCTAAATCTAAAACAATACAGTCATTTAAAAAAAAAAAGGTTTATAATCAAAGTGAAGAAAAAGACAAAGCTTCCCATCGGCTGAACCCAACCAGAAGACTTTCTGAAAGAGTCAGATTAGGCAACTGTTGGAGGTTAGTGTCTTGGAGCAGAGAGCAGGATGGAGAGTGGAAGTAGAGGAGCAGATGGAGAGAAACAAAGCAGGGAACAGTGATGTCAGACATCAGAAGAGGAAACTTTATGAATATATATGTAGGTACATTGACAAAAACCAAAACTGTATTTGGTGACGTAAAGAGTGTTGTTTAATAGTCCTTGGAGGACTTTTTGCTGTAAATCTAAGTGCATAAAATTTGAGAGAATAAAGAAACGTGTCAGGGTCTCCAACTTATATATTTATTTTATGTCTTCTCACAATTATTCAACATTTTAATAAATAGAAATGTCACCGTAACTTCTTGAAAATGAACATTTAGTTCCCTGTATTATTACATATTTACACATATCCAAACATATGCATACAAGGAAAAATAGGGATTCAACCTAAACTCACCACATTGCTATTGGAACGGTACTAGTCGGAGTTCTAACAATATTCAGCACAAGACACAGGGGCGGGGACGCCGTAGGGACAAAACAAGAGATTAGGAGAGTGAGTTACATTAGCAACAAGCTCAGATTTCCAGCAAGATCTTCAGTCTTGAAACATTAAGATGTGTTCTAATGCTGAGAAACCACTACTCCAGCTGTCTCAATTACCTTAGCTTTATATTTCAAATCAGGGAATTTGATATCATCTCTGAGATACTTTAGCAAATTTGAGAAATGTAAAAACAATTATGATGTCAGAGCCTAAAAAAAAAACAAAAAAACCCAACTTTATAAATTCATAGTACCAAGCACTGACTAGCCCTAAGGCGGAACCGTGCCACTGTACACAGTTTCCATTTATCTGCTGAATTGAGACACTCTAGGGCTTCCGCATTCTTCTTGGACTTCTCTGGCTCAGTACACGTGTATCCTCACTGTTTCCTTCACAGTTAACTAGCAGCAATCCCCCCGATGCTATAAAGAAAGAACCTGAGAAGATCAGGTAGTTGTCATTTCCCGACTACAAAGCAAGCTGTCTAAAATATGCTACAGAAAATATAAGGTATGAACAGTGGTGACGAAATAAATTCTGAAAAGAAAGAAATTAAGGGCTTCATTTTCTCCCTCTCCGCTTCATCAGAGGGTCGAACATTCCCTTTAGCGCTCAGAAAAATCTTCTAATCCCTCCAACTTCCCATCCCCGAAGAGCTGCCCCAACAGACACACACACACACACACACACACACACACACACACACCAACTGAAAGCAACGTCATAAATAATTCAAATCTATCAAGTTACCCAAAGCAAAATTTTATTTCCATCAAAGAATAAAAGTTTTCCTAGAGATTTTCTAGCCAGTGTAAGTAAGGGCACTGATATCACAGGAATGTCTCTAGGGTTCACCAGACCCTGTCAAACTCTGACCTTCAGAAGACCAAATCATTAGTACTATCTAATCAGCCCAGCATTGATAAAGCCCTGTAAAATGAAGCTTGTCTATACACGCACTGAGTCACTTACATAAAAAGCAATGTGTTTCATTTCTTCAGCTATATAAATATAGACTTGTATATATAAAAACAAGCATCATCCCACATCCACATATATATGGCATGGGCATATGAGGAGGATCGATGATGTTTAGAGATGTCTATATGTATTTATATAGAGATATACATAGGCTCCCAAGCAAAATGTTCCTTGTTTTTAAATTCTCTGATTTTTGTTGGTAACAGTTATTTCTTGTTAACCACATAGTAAATATGAGGCTATCACATTATGTAAACCATGTAAAGCTGATTGAGTTATATTTTTTCCTCTGAAAATCATATTCTGTGAATTTATACATGAAGACACAAGTTTTGAACAGGAACACACAGCTTTAGTTACAAGCAAAGAATTGGTTAAAGAAAATCTGATCACATAGTAAAAGCAATAGGTAGGTTAAGGAGGATAACAGAGGCAAGCCTACCGTTTATTAAGTCCAAGTCCTAACATAATTTTCGGAGGTTGCTCCGAGTTTTATTCTTATTACTAGTTAACCATAAAATTCATGTATAAAGATTTCACTCTGAAATCACTGTGCTCCTTTAAGCCACTATACATTTTTGACATTTTTTTCATTCAGTCTGTTCTTCATAATTCAGAGTCTAATTATCCAGTTTGTGAAATATCTAGGCCTTGGAATCTTTTCCTTTGCTCAAATTTCTTATTTGGCTTCTGCACTATGTCACAGCAACGAGGCAGAGAGGGTCAGAAAAAATGGTGACATTTCTATCAATCAGCTTTGCTACTTACTAGGAATTCTGGAGGCGAGTTTCTTTGGAGAGACTGAAACAGCTGGTTAACAATTTTCCCCATGAAACAAAAATAAATGGGACTATCATTTCCTAACAATAGATTATAACATCATGCAAAAATTATGACAAATCAGATTCGAGCAGGAGAGGGAGTATTTTTAGTATGGAAATAACTTGCTTGAAACAGTTACGGTAATAAAGAAATAACAAACTTAACTCATTACCTTAAAAGCATGTTATGTAAATGTTATCTCCCAACTTCTAGTAAAGAATAACACTTTGATTTACATTTTGTGCACTGCAATGACCTTAAGTATAGCTGCCAATAAGCCTCTTTACCGCTTTGCCACACCAAGAGCGAACGGCATGTTGAGTCAAATTTTGTAACATAATATATCCTTTCTCCCACGTGTGTCCTTCTTACCCTATCCTCCAAGAAAATCACACCAGAACTGTAGGCTTACTCTCATCTCACTTTGTTTGTCCAGCTTCCCCACTGGGAGTTTGCTGATGAAGGCCATGTGCCTTTGGCTAAGCCATCTACCAGTGCCCCAAAAGATACAGGTTATTGGAATAACTCTCTTACCCTTGATAAAGTGTGACATACATGGCACTTATGAGACACAATTAGGTTTATGACAATAAACCAGAGATAGAAAACTTTTTTAAAGATAAGAGGCATCAGGATACTATCATCTTCCAAAGTCTTATTTTTAAAGGAAGTTTCTAGAAAGCTAACGAGTGGATGACTGCTGTCCTCACAAACCAGCATGGCTGAACAACTTAACCTCCACTTATCTACAGTTCTCTGGTGTAGATTTAAGAGGCATCTGAGAACAGTCAAGTGTATACTGCTACCATCCCCAGGGCTGTGGAAACAAAGGGAAGAGGTCGGGTTTTTAGAGCCTAGACAGAGGAGAGGCAAAGAGGAGAAAGTATCAGCAGACTGATTTTAGGAATGTAGGAGAAAACCGAAACCTGGAAACAACGAAGGCAGTCAGAGTGATGATGACAAGAACAGGAAGGGCTAAGTCCCTTCGTGCTCCACTACCTTTCCCGTCTTCCTCTAGCGCCTCCTATTGGCAGAAGCTAATGTGACCGATAGCTGGAAAAGAATCAATGTACTTTGCCCCAGCATTACAAAAATTATAGAAGGGTGGGTAGGTTTGGAGTTTGCTAAAGTCAAACTTATTTAAAAAAGTATCATGAGGAGGGAAAAATCTACAGATTAGGGCTTCCCTGCTGGCACAGTGGTTGAGAGTCCACCTGTTAATGCAGGGTACACGGGTTCGTGCCCCAGTCCGGGAAGATCCCACATGCTGCAGAGCGGCTGGGCCCGTGAGCCATGGCGGCTGAGCCTGCGCGTCCGGAGCCTGTGCTCCGCAACGGGAGTGGCCACAACAGTGACCGCGTACTGCAAAAAAAAACCAAAAAAAATTTACAGATTAAAATATAAGTAGATTGGGACTTCCCTGGTGGTCCAGTGGTTAAGAATCCGCCTTCCAGTGCCAGGGACACCGGTTTGATCCCTGTTCCGGGAACTAGGATCCCAGTGCTGCGGA
Source organism: Globicephala melas (assembly GCF_963455315.2). Lineage (NCBI taxonomy): Eukaryota > Metazoa > Chordata > Mammalia > Artiodactyla > Delphinidae > Globicephala > Globicephala melas. The sequence continues at coordinate 11,447,608 of NC_083326.1, forward strand.
GCAACTGAGCCCACACACCCCTAACTACTGAGCCCCTGCGCCACAACGAAGAGCCTGCGTGCCGCAACTGGAACCCAAAGTAGCCAAATAAATAAATAAATAATATAAGTAGATATGCTCTCATGATTCACAGGGAAACCAGACTTTTGAAAACCATTTCACCCCACAAAAAGTAAAAGTAGATTTTACTACCTTTTACTACCTTTTACCTTTGATGGTGATGTAAAATAGAGTATCTCTATAAAATAGATGTCAAGACAAAAGATTCAGGAAGAGATGTAAAAGTAGATCGGTGTAATAAGAAACACCATAAGAAAAGTAAAAATGTGCTGACAAAATTAATATCTGCATAAAATTGTACAGAATATGTCATTATATAGATGACAAACCTGAAAAGTTCTCTTAGAACAGAACGGAAAGGAACAAACGGGTAATAATATTGAAAGAGGAGTAATGACAATCAAAAATGGAAATATAATCTACCTCATATATATAAGGCATGAATATATATATGAGGCATGAATCATTAGGCATGAAAAATGACAAATATCACTTCGGTAGAAGAATTTAACACATCTTTCTAGGGCCACAAGGGACCCAGTTAAGTAAAAAAAAATTTTAATTAAAACACTATAGAGAATAACCATCATTTTCAAATATGCGTTGAAAAATTCCCAGAATCCACATTTATTAAGACACAGAATGAGTGTAGTAAATTTCAAGAAGCAGAAGTTACACTATGTCTTCACTGACCACGCTGAAATAAATCTAGAAATCAGTTATGAGCATTTTAAAGACGAAAGATGATAATCTCTTGGGAAGGTAAATGGCATTCCAAATTAGCTCTTGTACTAAAAAGGAAACAAAACTACTAACAAGAACTATTCAGAAACTATTAACAATAAGAATATTACGTATCAACAAAACATATGGCATGCGGCCAAATATATAACCTGACACAAATTCACAATCTGGGGAACGAAAAGAATGATGACTTCTACAAAAGAGGCCCAGGAAAACCAAAAGAATAATAAGGTTTAAAAACATACTAATAAACTAGAAGACAGAAAAACTAAGATAGTTAAATAGATCCAAGAAACAATAAAATACACATATCTCTGACAGAAGTCATCAATTAAAAAACCCACAAAAACAAAAATATGAAAATAAGATTATACAACCGTAAACAAAAGTTTATTTAAAGAATCTACAATTGCAAACACATTTAAAATTGTGAGTGTGTGTATGTGTGTGTGTGTGTGTACATAAAGACTACCAGGCCAAAAAAAAAAAAGACTACCAGGCAATATGATGCACTATTACAATGGTTAACTAATAAAAGAAAATTTCTATATTCACCTTTTTATTTTTCAGTATTTGTAAACTGTTCTACAATGTGTATCTCTTTTTAAAAACATGTTTTTATTTTTGAAAAACAGCCTCAGGGGAAAGAGTTTTTCTATGACATTCAGGCCATACAAAGAAAATTTTAGTTCACTTAAATTTAAAATGACAAATACCGTCAATATTCCAACTTTTACAGGACTATAACTAAGGTCAGTTATTTGCATGAATCTTCTGAAAATTTACACTTAAAGTATTACTTTAAGTGTAACTGAAAATGCATCACTGAAATTAATCTTTATAATAAATACCCAGTTTGATAATTTTTAATGATTACATAGAAAAGATCAGGCATGTTATTTTGCTGCCTCTGCAGATCGAAAAGACATAACTGAGGTTCCAGGATATCAGATTGAGTGTGTTTTTTTTTTAATGATTAATCCACTTGGTACAACATGTAGAACTTGCATCTTTTCTAATGGACCATGTCCTGTTGGTCAAAAGTGTTTTTCTGCAAGATTCACAGATATATTACCACTTGGTATTTATCAATAACTACCTGGAGTAATAATAAAATCAAATCTTATATGTGTGCTGTGCACTATTCCTCAGGATGCTTTCATGTACGTGATCTAATTCAATTGTTGTGAAACAAAAACAAAAACAACTATAAGTTAAGTCAGGCCGAAGTAGAACAGTTTCTTCCACCATCATGCCTGCCATTGTTCTGCACGTGAAATAAAAGATGTCCCTCTAATTATTGGTAGGTTTTCCTCAAATGAGCTTTTCATGGTCAAAAAGACATATTATTGATTAGAGGAAATCTGATCAATGTGTATAAAATGAAACGGCAGCCCCCTTTACCATTACAAAATAAAAACCTACTGATGAAGGACCATCACAGAAACTGTGCTAACCGCCCCCTGAGGCTAGATCTGGCCCTCAGCTGGATTTCATATACCCCAAGCACTACCGTGCTGGTCATCTGGCAACTATTAGGCCAGAGAATAATTTCCCATCTGGCATGCTGCTCCGGGTACCCCATTCAAGGACTGGGCTCCAGAAGTTTAAGAATAAAAAGTAACCAAAGAACTGTGAACAATGGTCAATTATCTAATTAACATTTCAAAAGACAGTGATAAAAAGGAATAATTCTCTGAGGCCCACAACTCAAATGAACAGCTGTGTGTGACAAGATCAGTTAATTAAGGTTTCAGAACTTTTCCAGCCCATCTCCTTTCACCTTTCTCTGTCCCTTCTTTGTCTTCCTTTTCCTAGGTCTCCCTTCTCCTCTCCCTTCCTACAGTTAAGTATGTGTTTGTCTTTACCTTTCTTCTAGATGTCTTGCCATATTTCTTCCCCCCTTCCTCTTCCTTCTCTCTCTCTCCTTACTTTGCTATGAAGACAGCTTTCAAAACAATTATGTCAGGTTTAGGGTTAGTTTTAAATATCTCTTGTGTTTTCTAAGTAAAGCTTTCTGTGTTCTTATCAATTCCAAATCAAGTGAGTTTACATTTCAAATCTCTACTTTAAAAAAAAACAAAACCACTTAACTAAAAGACATTGCCATTTACTTCCATGTAACCTTTGATTGATTGATTTTTTTCTGAGGGTCAGTGATGCTCTATAAAGAAAAATATCCCTCTACTCATACTGAAGAAATACCACATTCTGAATTAAAGACCAAGTAGGTGAAACTCCTAATTCTTCAATTTTACTTTGCTTTTTAATAACAGGGAAAAGTAAATTTGAGGGCCTTATTTATGGTAGAAATCTGAAATGCATTAACTCACTTAATCTCCAGTACAACACTGCGAAATACATATATATAATTAACCCCATTTTATAGATTAGAAAATTAGGCATGGTGAAGTTCAATAACTTCATTAAGTCGTGAAGAATTGAGTTTCAAACCAGCTGCCTTCGGCACCAGAGGCCAACGAGGCCCCTACTCTCTGCTACCTCCCTATTAAAATATGTGATCAAAAAGCCTAAAACCAGTTAGATTAACAATAAGCCCCATTCCCAGACCACTGGTCCAAAGCCTGTACATGCAGTAAACAATCGTCATTTATACAGAGATGGAATAACTCAGTTCATTCCTGCTTCTCCCCAGGTGTGGAACCAGCAGTCTGTGTGAGCGTCTCTCTACAACGAGGCTTACCCCAGTTTCACAGAGGAAGAACAGAAATGAGAAAATGAGCTGATGGTCATTATTATTAATAAGTGCAAACTCACTTCCTTGAAGGTACAGTAAAGCCATTGTCAAGACTCTTGACCCAAAGGTCTCTGCTCCAGGACTTTTGTGTCCTTTGTAGATCTTAGCCTGAGCTAAGATTGTGACAGACATCTTTGTGAACCAGTTATACCACATTCTTGTGTGTCCTCAGGAGCCCTGTCCTATCTTGCTATCTTTTGATTTCCAGTGGACTTGACAATGTATATACAGAACCTCAAGAGGAAAGAAACATGCCTCACTTCAGGAAATACAAACAAAAAATTCACTTTCTTGCACACAGGTGTGAACCTGTCTATCTAACAAGAGATCCGGCTGGTCCTAAAGGTTTCTCTGCCTTCTCTTGCTTGGAGCTCATCTCACCTCCAACACAGCGTGGGGCAAGACCAGTCTTGGATAAGTCTTTGTCTATGGAAGGCCCAAGGAAATGTTCTGTTCTACAGAGGGTCTAGGGGAATTTTGACCTGGGAGTTTGGGACTGACATATACACACTGCTATAATTAAAACAGATAACCAGCAAGGACCTACCGTATAGCACAGGGCACGCTGCTCAGTATTCTGTATTAACCTAAACGGGAAAAGAATTAAAAAAGTAGATCCATGTGTATGTTTAACTGAATCACTTTGCTGTACACCTGAAACTAACACAACACTGCTAATCAACTGTGCTCCAATATAAAATAAAAATTTTAAAATAAAATAAAATCTCTGAAGCAAGCCTAGGAAAAGGCCTTGCGAATCCTTGTGGCTTTTTCACTGCTTGAGTTGCTCTGAAGCTTTCAGAAATAATTATGAACAGAAGGCCAAGTTTGGGGCCAGTTCTAACCCTAAACCGGATCCTGAGCATTCTTCCCTGGCATGTAACAACCTTTCTTGGGTCCCTGAATCTTCTTGAGAACCCGAGAAACTCCACAGACTCTCACCCCCAAATATAAAGATGGACATATATGTGAACCCCAAGTCAAGAACCCTGGTCCAGGCTCAATCCACCAACACGCTAGAACCAAACTCTCCCCAGAGTCTCAGCAGATCTAGTTCACTCTAGACCTAGGCAACTTAGAATTGCATACTTCTCAGACATGTTTTCCTACAAACAACGGAGTAGAGAAATGAGATAAGGGGGGAGGCAGATGACCTCAGGCATGGGTCTCACTTGACCACCTAGGCTACAAATTTGCAGCCCAGCGAGACCTCACAGGACCCTTCACTCTATCTTGAACCATTAAGGCAGCGTTGACCCCATAACCAACACTACCTTCACATATACGTCTATAAAAATGCAAAGGCAGATTTACCACTATCCCGGTGGGTCAAACAGGGGCTCCTCTAAATCAGATGAACAGAGATAAGAGGACCTCTAGCAGCAACAGAATCTGTAAGTATCTCCGTCCCATGATAAAGTCAAAACATGACTGTTTTCTCTCCAGAAAGAAAATCAGTATTGTTCATATGAATATAAATGCATTCCTTCAGAGACTGGGAAATACTGAGTCAGCAGATATCAGATTCACATTTCTGGTTCTTCTGAGACCTGTAAACACCATCGATGGTTGGAATTCATCATCCTAGAGAGCTCGGGGGCAGATTCAGCCAGATGATACTCCAAACACACAGTGAACACTGAGGGATTTGTTTTCTCTACATATTCAGGGTACCAGCAATTAAAAAGCACAACGCCATGTATATCGTAAGCACTCAATAAATACAGGATAAGGGGATGAAATATAGAAGTTATTGCACAAGATGTCTTTTGGGGCAGTAGAGGTAAATCCAAACCTGAAAATCCTCAAAATTTTTACCATAGCCTTCCTCAAGATTTCCCGTCGCCAAGATAAAATTAAAACTGGCAAACAAACAAAACACCAGAAATGAGGGCAAAAATGTATTTTTTATTATACAAGTGTTAAGTACAGACACACCCTCAGTGTGAATCAAGAGCCCTGAGCCTGAACTAATTAAGCTCCCACAGACCAAAGCCAATTCAGAAGAAAACATCAAGAAGCAAGAGCTAAGATATTTGTACCTGCTTGAAGGTAACCTTGAAACTATTTCACTGGATCTTTAGAAATTTGTTTCAAAAAAACCCAAAGTGTACGACCATATGATTCCAATTAGCAGAGTAAGAGGGCTGAAGGTGAAAAATCTGACACCCAAGACTGCTACTTCCCTGACCACTGCAACTCCACGAGCAAAGAAATATTTTCTCTGTGATCTGTAAGATGCGTGATAGTCTGTGCACACTTAAAGAACAGATGCTTTGGAGGATGGTTATTAATAAGATTTTAGATATCTGATGTTTGGCAAGTAATTTGGTATGGGTAAGAAAAACATCATTTAATAAAAAGGAAGTTCAGAACTTCATTCTAGTACTACTCACACAAATTCAAAACCATCACCATAATCCAATCCATTCAGATCTAGTTCACAGCTCAGAGGCAGCTACACTACACCATACACAGTCAATAAATCTGGAAATAAGCTGCAGTTAGAACTTTGTTCATGACCAACAACTGTTCTTAAATGATTGGTGATTTTTAATCTTCCTGAGTCTGAAATGTACTGTAAGAGCACATTTTTTTTAATTGGGATAGAACTGACTCACAACATTATATTAGTTTCAGGTGTACAACACGATGATTCAATATGTGTATATATTGCGAAATGGTCACCATAATAAGTCTAGTTAGCATCTCACATAGCTAGATTTTTTCCTTCTGATGAGAATTCTTAAGATCTACTACTCTCTTAGCAACTTTCAAATATACAATACAGTATTATCAACTACAGTTGCCATGCTGTATGTTACATCCCCAAGACCCACATATTCTGTAACTGGAAGTTTGTACCTTTTGACCGCCTTTACCTTCACATTGGACAAAATATAAAACCAAAATTATATATAAGCCACAAACTTGGATCTGTGCACATCTAATGATCAGAATCCACAGAAATTCAACAACAGCTAAACAATTAAACAAACTGGCTGAAGCATTAGTGTCTTTAAAGGAATACTGACCCTGAGCTAAATTTCTCCAAGACATTCACATTTCCTCATTATTGATTGGCTTTAAATTCCCAAAAGAATCTAAATCGGCAATATGTGTTTTTGTTGTGGTTTTCCGTGTCTTTTCACTGTTTTTTAAAGTTCTGATGTTATTGTTGCAGTGAAAACCTCTTCCTTGAATATAAACAAAGAGAACTCTTTGGAAAGTAAGAGACATTTGAGACGAAATGCCTAATTCTTTTGAGACTTTTGATTTTGTTACTGGTAAAGTATTTAGCTTCCCAAGGGCTCTAGGAGAGCTACAGAGTTTTGATGTTTCTCAGCATCTCAGGAGTAAACAGTTCCATCTTTCATTTTTTACCATGACATTTCACCCTTCCTGAAATACAGTGTGCAGCACTTTAATCCCTGACTTCTTTTAGACAGAGGGAGGGAAGGAGAAGAGAGAGAGTAAATGAGGTCCTAGCCATGGCCTAACTTATTACTAGTTCTCACTAGTTACACCACATAATCAAGTTAGTTATACCTCAGATTTCTTCTTTAAATAAAGGGAATAATAGAGTTAGCCTTTCCTGTTTTTTTAGATCAGTTTTCAAGGCAATCTTACCTAGATTATTTCCTGCTGAGCTAAATGTCTGCGGGGACTCTGTGAGTAAAATTATCACTGACACCAGAAACAAAAAACACTAACAACTTTGCGATGGTTACAGTAACACATTTCTAAAGGCAAGCAAATTGCCAATGTTTACTCTTGAACGGAGAGAAGGAAGACACTGTCACTAGCACAGGATGCTACGAGGAGGACGTGGGACGTTTTAAACATCTAGAACATCAGACAGCCCGCAACAGTCCCATCTCTGCAGGTTATTCTGTGACACTCCTTTTGTGGCACACATTATAGAACTCAGATTTGCAAAAGAACATATCCAGAAAGTTTCAGGTTTCCAAGCACCAGGGCAGGGAGACTGCTGTTTCTGACACATTACATTAATTTCAGAAGAACAAAAGGTTCAAATGTGGCTAACTCCGAAAACAGCGACCACTAGGCAGCCCAGAAAGCTAGAGTAACCGGTTAGGGCAAAACGGTATTGCAAGGAAGGGGCCAAAACTTTCTCGTGGAGACGTTAAATAACTTTGCACGTCGCACTGTACCAGAATTGAGCAGAAATCGTGGAGAAATGTACAAAGAAGGCAAGCCACGAAGAGTGGGGAATGAAACAGGTGACGGGAAGGAGGCAGTCTATTCTGAATCACAACTATGCTGTACATCTTGGCTCCGAGCACCTCAGGTTTATTTGCACACTCTTTTTAGAAAGAGTGGGGGGTTGGAGATCCAAAGCGGATGAAAGAGTTATTTATGAACAGACGGGACACCAGGATGGGGTGGTAAGAAAGCTATGGAGGAGTGTCTGGACTTGTGGATAAAGGAAGAAGCAGACATATGGGGAAATCTATATAGAAGAAACAGAGAGAGTGAAGAAGAGGCTAAAACAGGCAGATGGCTGGACTGTAAAGGAATAGCATTATGCGGGGGCTCTAAAGAAAGGGAGATGGCCCTGGGAGGGGGGGAGTAGCTAAGGGGAAAAGAGGGTCAGGAGGTGACTGCTCGGAAAGTTTTTTAAAAGTTGCAGAAATTAGATCTGGATAAAAATATTTTTTAATAGATTTAAAAGCCAGGAGGGAACTAACATGAAATGAAAAAGATACCCACTTAAAAAAAAAACACATGAACATCAGTGTTCAGAATTAACAGCAAACATTTTTGGACAGAAGCCTGAAGAAATTATAACTAATAAAAATTAAAAATGCAGGGAAGGGCCCTCTTGAAACAGACATTCTATGAAACTACCACTAGAATGCAAATGATGCTCTCTGGGTAATTTTTTGACTGCCTTTCACAGACAAAGTAGGTGTTTTCCCGGAGCGGGCTACCAGAGCATCTTCTATATAAGTCTCTTGTAACACTCATCAAGCTAGATAATAAGTATTTGCTTCCAACCCTGAGGGCAGGGACTGTGTATTATTGATCTTTTCATTCCCAGCACTTAGCACTATGGTTGGCATGGAGAACGGATTCAATAAATAGACAATGGAGGGAGGAGAACAATTAAAAGTTACTTTATGAGTCCCCAAAAGGCAGCAAATAGAATTAAGCTTTCCAAGTCATGGTTTTGATATATACACTTAGAAATATAAATATGCATACATACATCCATATTTATGTATATATTATGCATGAACATATTAGATAATTTTTCTACTAATATGGCCACCACTCTTTTGTGAGTAGTAATGTATCAGAGCTAATAGGCTTCAATTCTCTGTAGCCAATAATCAACAAATGAATCAATGGTGCCTGTGCTCTCCTATCATGTGAATGACTCCACTCTTCACTGGATGGCTAAGGACATCAATAAAGCCTAGAAAAGTTATAAATTGCCCTTGGGTGTGTTCCATTTTCCACGATTTATTATAGAGTTCTTTAGTGTTTAAGAATAAAAAATGCTCTTGAAACTACTAATACAAGCACACTTTTCATAGTCGGATGAACATCAGCCATGACCAGTTAATACTATATTCAAACATAGAGAAAATAATATAGCATACCTGTTTAGAAAAAAATTTTTCTTCTACGCCCTATGAAATGAGTCTTTAACAAACAACTGTCAATTCTAATGATGTGGTTAAAGGTGGGTTAAGGAGCTAATAATCATCGCCATCACATCCTCATCACCAACACGCCATGGCTAGACTTCAGATCCTAAACCTCACGTGCCGTCTGCTAAGCACACCTGCTTCTAAGGGGCTGTTTAGGGGACCTTGAGCTGCTCTTCCAAATTAAAGGGAGGATACAAGGGAGCTGATTTCTTTTGGAGGCTGGTGGCCAAGGAAGGCTGAAGACAAACAAAGACAGAAAACCGTAAGGTAAGCACCTCTGATAAGTGCTGCTGAACATAATCATAGGAAGATTTGTCCGGTTCTCTCACTGCAAGGGGTCCGGGTTAGCTCCCTGGTCAGGGAACTAAAGACCGCACGGTGTGGCCAATAAATAAATAAATAAAGAAGATATCCAAGCCTAGCTTGGTCACCCGTGTGGCAAGCTTGCAGAAGAGGGAATGCCAGCTTAGAGAGGATGGATGGTCCCATCAAAGGCCCTTCTAACCTTAACATCCTATGATTCCATTTATATACTGAGCTCTACTCAGAAAAGGCAACCAGTCCACTTACTCCTTGAAAGAGTCCACAGGAACGCCAGGATCACCCTGTATTTTGTCACGTATATAGGGTAAGAGCCCTGAATTCCAATGTAGGTTCCATCCACAATAACCACCAGTGGGCATGTCTCTAAAATTCATGAGACTTAAATTTCCCATCTGAAAAATGGAGATACGATAACTGCCTTCTAACTGGGATGTAGACAAAGATAAAATATGGGGAAAACATAGGAAATCACAAACACCACCTAGTTACATAAGTATTGCCATTTCTGTCCCCTCTATGTTGCTTCCCATTCTACCCTTTTCTATCAAGTAGCACCACTGAACAAGATGTGATGAAAAAACAAAACAAAACACCAGCAGGATAACATGTCTACCTTTAATACACTTCATTTTCAAAAATAAAACAAGAAACACCTGATTAAAGCCTGCCCATCAACAACCTCAAAAAAATCCAAAAAAAACAAAAAAAGAGCTGCACACAAAACCAGCCTCCCCAGGAAGTGTTCTGCTGCAGGGCACGTGACCCACCCCCCCATCATTATTAAACACAGGCACAGGTAAAGCACTCTGGCTTCTATCAAAGGGAACATCAAAGAGCAAATATGTACCCTTCACATGCTTAGAATTGCTATAAAATCTGAAAATGCAAGATCAATGCAAAAGACCACGGGGACCCATAAAGCCCAGAGGAAACCAGGGAGGGCAGGGTTCTACGCGGTTAATGTTATCCTGAGAAGGTGTGTTCTCTGGGTACACAGCTGGACCCCATTAGAGCCCTTCCAGCTGCTCTCAAGATCACCTAGCAGCCCTGGCCCCTGAAAGCTGTAAGTCTGGGCTGGAAATTCATGAGAAAATATCTTCAAAGATAAGTTCCCTAGACCTTCTCCGACCCTGATGGACTTTTTCACAAGGAAACGTTTGTGAATTTCCATGTAACGATGTCTGGGCACCCTCCAACACACAAGAATGGTGCAAGCATAATTTTTTCAATGATGACCATTAACAAAATCCCTTCAGTGCCAATAATTTTCTGAGAGCCCAAAGGAGGTCCAAGACTACACCTTCCATGGCCCTATTTCTGTCTTCCTCCTCAATGTTCCTCCACTTTTTGATGTCTCATCTTTCCTTCTCTGTTCCTCTGTTCTTTCTTTTAAGAAAATGTTTGCTGGGCATCTACACTGTGCCAGGCACTGAGGATGCAGTAAAGGAACGCACACAGAGGCGTGGAGGGGCGAGGACACAGACACACGAGAAAGGAATGCGTAAATAGGTCAGCTAGGTAAGTGCTGGGAAGAGTGAGGGCGTCGTGGATGCTTTACTGAGCAGGGGACACATAACTCAGGAAGTGGCAGTATGTCTACAGAAGAGATGGAAGAACCAGCCGGACACTCTAAGATTCCCCACTTCCTGGTCAGTCGCCCCCCACTCTCCTCCCTCCTCCTGGAAAGAGAAGGCTTCGGTTTCTGACCACCAGCCTGTCCACCCAGACTCTCCCACTGTCTGACACAGCAGAGCAGGAGTTGGGACTTAAAAGTTAGGAGTTGCCTTCTTTCCTTCCCATGGCCCTAGGGCTCTTTGTGCAAGCCAATCAGGACTCTTCTCAAAGGAAATGTAGATTTCAGTTGAAAAAGCCCTTTTGCAAGACTGTGAACTCTATCACATCTCTAGCTTTAAGATCATGTTATGAACCTTAAATGCATATGACTGAGTGAAAGGAGGCAATATGAAAAGGCTACATACTACATGATTCCAATTATATGACCTTCTGGAAAAAACGAAACTATGGAGACAATGAAAAGATCAGTGGTTGCGGGCAGGGAAGGTGGCAGGGAGGGCATGCAGAGCACAGAGGATTTTCAGAACAGTGCCAATACTCTGAATGATATTATAATGATATAATATATCATCATATAATGATATTATATGATGGATACATGTCATTATACGTTCGTCCAAACCCACAGAATATACAACCCCACGAGTGAACCCTAATACACACTAGGGACTTTGGGTGACTATGGTCAATGTAGGTTCATCCTCGGTAGCAAATGCACCACTCTGGCACATGATGTTGATAATGGGGGAGGCTGTGCATGTGTGGGTTCAGGGGGTATATGGGAAATCTCTGAACCTTCCCCTCAACTTTGCTGTGAACCTAAAACTGCACTAAAAAATATTAAGCCTGAAAAGAGAAAAAAACGTGATGTTATTTTATATTTCACTACATTCCTGTGAGCATGTGAACACAGTAACACAGGGGTGGGTACCTCCCTGGTGGTGCAGTGTTAAGAATCCACCTGCCAATGCAGAGGACACGAGTTCGAGCCCTGGTCCAGGAAGATCCCACACACCGCGGAGCAACTAAGGCCAGGAGCCACAACTGCTGAGCCTGAGCGCCTAAAGCTCGTGCTCCGCAACAAGAGAAGCCACCACAGTGAGAAGCCCACACACTGCAACTAGGAGTAGCCGACGCTCACCGCAACTAGAGAAAGCCTGCACGCAGCAACAAAGACCCAACACAGCCAAAACTAAATAAATAATTTTTTTTTAAGTAATCTTGAAAAAAATGGATATTGACAGAATTAAAAAAAAACACACACACAGGGGTGAATGAGTGGGGAAAAAAAAAAAAAAAGACTAACAGAGAACAGCAACTCTGTACCAGTCTAGTGTGTCTCATCCATTCGCACAACAAACGTGCACAAGGAATTCTTATCATCACCGTACAGGTGGGGAAACTGAGGTTCTGCTTCCTTCCCCAAAGCACAACTCTCCATGAAGGGACTTCACCAGAGCCAATACATGCTGGCTGAGCAACGGAGCTATAACCTGCATTAAGACTACCAATGACATCACAGCTCCTGAGACACTGCTCCCAGTAATCCGCTAGAAATAGTCTCAATATATGGTATTTCAGGGCAGGAACTCCCCATTTTTCAACTTTAATGTGATCTCTGCTGGGGTATTTAAGTCATGAGTTAGCAAACTCTTACAGGGGCTTCAGCACATGAAGACATAAGGTCCTGCCATAAATTTTCAAGGTGAGAAAACCTTAGCAGTCCACGATGAATCCAAATTCTACACTAAAATGGGAAAAGGGTAGAGGTCATTCTTCTGTTAGTTAAGATACAAGCAACAGAAAATATGTAAGCAGAAATTTTCAAGACTGCCTTATAAGAAACAAAAGTAGTATTCATTCTTTTTTTCTGATTATTGTAAGGAAGAAACTTATAATACTATCAAGCCCTCAAAACGACTTTTCTTATTCTTTTCACTGTTTGTGAACCCTACTAGATCAACTCAGAAAAGTGGCAATAAGACATATTTTTCTCAATGGCAAATTCTAAAACAAAGAACAAAAATCACCTCATTTTTTGCTCAAGGTACACACTAATTGAAGCCGAAATAAAATGTGGAATAGAAAAGAGAAAAATATACTGTGTACAAACTTATGCCTTGGTCCAATTAATAGGTAGAGAGTTACACAAATCATTAGTTGAAGGCACTGTAGGAGTTTCAGTATTAAAAATCAGAAGGAAAATGGCTATTAAAATAAACATGCACTTGGTCTTAGTAATAGAATCTATAGTAATTTCAAGATAGTAATATTTTACATCTAGAAACGGTCCAATGATCAATGAGAACAAACCAGTAAATCCATAAAGGGATCTCAGTAAAGCATTTTTTTTTAATGTTTCCACTTTCTCAATCTAAGACATATTCTACAAAAAACTGTACTTCATACTTTTTAGCAGACTAATCTGGCCCCAATGTAAATGCTAGAGTTGCACTATTTTTCATTATTCATGTTTCAAGTAGTCCCTAGACCTCAAAATTATTTAAACGATTTGTAAGTCCATTTTTTTCCTGCTGTGAAGAACAGAAAAAAATACTACTCTTGAAAGTTCTAGAAATTCTACTCTTCCAATATTCAAAAATGTATTTGTATGTAACAACTGTAAGAATGTGTGGGAGGCAAGGCGGGGGAGCAACAGTAAGTTCTTAAAACCTCTTTTCAGCTTCGGGTCATAATATCATAGCACTATAGGAACACAGCTACAAAAGAACAGAATTAGAGTGAGTATAATTACAGTAACCTAGTGCACCCTAAACATACAAAGACTTTCAAAAACTAGTGACTCTGCAAAAGCATAACTGCAGTCAACACAAAGAATTATTCACACATAAGTATCAGAAAATATAACATTTATAGTTATTGGAATGCTGCCCCACCATATAAGACCTATGGCAGAATGCTGTATTTGATTCATATTATCGGAATTACCACAAGACAGATTTCCAAAGACTGAGGACATAAGTAATAAATCAATATTTTAAAATTTCTGGGGAGTCTACATTTTGTGTTTTACTGCTGGTACAACTCAATAAATTTGGACCAGAGCATTCTTTCTTTGTGTCTCCCATCCTGCTTTTGAAAGTACTTCCAGTTTCTGACATGAAAACCTTTAAGAAAAAGCACAGTATTATGGTATCAATTTTTGCAAAAACTGAAAACAAGCTTTCTGGCCACTACCTTCCTTTCTCAACTGTTTCCTTCCTCTTTTGCCGAGCTTTTTGAATTGTGTGCTGTTAATAATAGGAGATTCTCATGCCCATAAAACAGTGAAAAGTGCGTGTGTGCATGTGTGTATGAGTGTGTTAAGGGGTGGGTCTTTATATTAGCTGTAGTGGCCAAAGATCTTAAGAATTTTTTAAAGTTTGCATCATTCAGAAGCTGTGTTTGGAGGGGCTGGTGGGTATTTTGTCACTTGCAGGACAGGTTACTGGATGTCCTTCTTTACCAGCACCTCCACTTCACCTCCCAGGCTGCTATGAGACTTAGCCAAGAGTGATAAATATTTTAATTCAAGAGAATCCACTGCTCCTATAAGCACATGGTAAGTCACCCAGGTGAGATGGTTATCGTGATGGTGGACCCTCATTTGCTAGTCTGGATTTCGAGTCCATACATATGTCTTTAGTTCAAATCAAGAGAAAAAAAGGGCAAAGATGTTAGGAGTGATTTTGTTGCCACTCGCTCATTCAATTTGCATTGCTGGTAAATGCGTATGCTCTGCTTTGCCTCACAGATGTCTACAATAAATCAATATGAAGTGTATTCTTGAGGGTTTTCCAGCCCAGTCACAATAATACTGAATGTAGTTCTAGAAGTATAATCTACTAGTCCCCCCCAAATAAGTCTTGATGATGCTTCTAGACCTTCTCACTGGTTGGGGATATTTTCCCTATCCGATAGGACTAGGATCCTTTCAAGGCCCTCTTTTTAAACAGATGGTTATTTATCTTTGCTGTTTGAATATATGAAAACATGTCCTAAGGAAGAAGTCTCAGTATAACACCACAGTTGGTGCCTAAGCCCGCAGGCTATACAGTAGGAAAGTTTTAAAGGATTTCTTTGATCTCTGGAAAGGATCCTAGATTAGGGTGACAAACTGTCCAGGTTCACCCAGGACTTTTTGTTTTTGTTTTTGCGGTACACGGGCCTCTCACTGTTGTGGCCTCTCCCGTTGCGGAGCACAGGCTCCGGACGCGCAAGCTCAGCGGCCATGGCTCACGGGCCCAGCCGCTCCGCAGCATGTGGGATCTACCCGGACCGGGGCACGAACCGGCGTCCCCTGCATCGGCAGGCGGACTCTCAACCACTGCGCCACCAGGGAAGCCCCCCACCCAGGACTTGTTTTAATGTTGGTCATCCTAGTGCTACACCAGCACCTTACCCTGAATACTAAATTCAAAGTGAAGCAATAGATCTATTAGAGCAAGGTTGGGCATATCTTATGCAGTGATCCATCAACAAACAGCAGATACAAAGATGGTTTCCTTTATCCTCTCTGGATGTTTACATCTTGTTCTAAGAAGATAACAGGAAGATGTCATAGATTAAAATAAAAGGACGAAGGCTCAATTTTTCTGACAGAAACCCTCTAAGTTCAGGAGTCCATTTCACACTATACTCAGACAAACAAAGCAAATATTGACATAATAACTGAGCTTAGAAAGGAGAGGGGACTTCTAGTTTCAGCAATATGGTCGTCTGAGGTAAGGCACTCCTCCAAAAAAGAAAAAATATGTAAGAATCCTGGATAAAATATAATGATGAAAAAAAAAGTTATGTACGTACTCAAACTCAAAAAAATGAGAGTCCCCGAAGAAATCCATAGCCAGAGTGGAAAGCACATAACTGGAAACATTAGCAGATCTATGGGTCCTAAGGGATAAGGGCTGGAGGTTTAATGCCCCCAGAAGGACAGATCCCAGGACTCCTGCATGAAACCAAGGATTTGGAAAGACTACTGCCTTCAAGTCATTGATTTAAGGAAGCGGCAAGGCAACACCATTCTGGCAAGGGCTCTGGTAGGCAAAGAAAGAGTTGCCTATGAATAACCAAACCTCTAAACATTTTCCATATGTACTTACAGAATCTAGATGCACATTATTTGCATAGTTTGGGAACCCCTGAGCCATAAAATTAATGTAAAAACTGATCCCAGACCAATGAAACTCCTGGGAAACTGGCAGAAGCTAACATAAAACCACTTTGTAATAACTCTCCTATAACCCAGAACACGAGATTTCCACAGAAAACAAACACCCCAGATGAAGATAAGCTCACAATCAAAAATTAGAAACACACACAAAGTAATCTACTGCAGAAGAGTCAGCAGAAACACAAAGAAAGATTAGCACCCCAATATCCTGACAAAAAGAATAATCTGAAAGAGACTAACATGTTAACAGAGACATAAAAGGAGGAAAAGAAATCACAGTGAAAGGACAAGTCTGAAATGAAATCAAATAGAACATCAACAAATTAAAAACATAGCCACTGAAATTAGGAACATAGAACTTGGGTTAAACAGCAGATTAGATGCAATGAAAGCTAATTAAACTGAAAAATAGAAGAAATTATGCAGAAATCATTCACTCATTCAACAAATACCTCTATTGTGCATTGTGCATCCATTCTAAGTGAGTCACTCTTTTAAACAATTGGTATATATTGTTGAACAAAACAAAGACTTTGATCCTAATAGAGCTTACATTCTAGTGGATGAAACAGAAAAGTGAAAAAGGGAGAAAATATAAAATAGATAAAAAGGGAAATAGTATAGAATGAAAAGTTCCAAAATCCTTCCAAGTGGAATCCCATAAAGGAAACAGAGAGAATGAGGAAGAGGCACCATACAACATCAGTTGAGAAGTTTCCAGAACTTTTGAAAGATACAGAAATCAGCACACTTGAAGAAGCAAAATAAACAAATTTAAAAATAGATGTAGACATATCATGGGAAATCTGTAGAACCCCCAAACAAACAGAACATCTTAAAAACAAACAAGAGAAATTTTCTTCACTAAATAATGATGCAATTTTATCTAACGTAAGAGTACATGCATGCTTAATGTGTACCCAATACAATTTAAGTTTAACTCACGAACTTGATGACATCTATTGTACTTTGACTGGTTACAAACATCTTTACTTATGTGCAAATAAGTAAATGTGCTGAGAAATGTTAATTGACTGGGGAGGATATTTTATGTTACATGATACCACTCCCCCCCAGTTTGCCTAATCAAGAGTCTAACCATATTTTCTGAGAAATTATGAAACTCATTTTTGCAACAAGTTAGAGAAAATCTTTGCATATGAACTTACCATTCTTCATATGGGCAGGTAGCTATATAAATAAGTCAACAAATATGTCCCTGTTCCACAAGCATTAAGACTGAGACATAAAAATCTCACAACAGAGAAAGCAAAGGAAAGGGTACAACTTCCCTTTCACAAACATCTGCTTTATCAATCAACCAGTGTATTTGGTCTTTCAAGATTTCTTCTATGTATACAGGACTTCATTCATCCTTTCCACTTCAACAATCCAATAACTGACTACTCCTTTTAAAGACGATGTCCCATACTCATTTTGTTCAGATTATTTTCTTTAACAGAAAAATATAATACAGCAAAACAAAGAATATATTTTAAGAGTAAGACCCCCACCATTGCTGAGGTCATTGGGTGTGTGCACACGTGTGTGTGTGTGTGTGTGTAAGAAATGTATCTCACATAGTGAATTCACGATATGCTATTTGAAGACCACTGAATTAAAAAATGCTACCATGTGAATAATAATAGCAAGACAAAGATCCCTCAATGCCTTCCACAACCATAAAGAAAGAGATAAAATTCCTATTAAATGCTCTTTTCTCGATTTTATTATACACATTACTATCTTTAATATCGCTTTAACCTCTATATGGTATTGCAAACTGCATTTCTGGTGTAGTATTCACAGTTTTAGAAGAATTCCTTTTTTACGCTATTTATATGCTATCCTAGTTCAGCTAATTCGATCAAAATCACTATAAATTATGAGAGCATAATCATTTTAAATGTGGTAGCCACAAAATATTTAAAAACACAGATACCTATGAGCATACATTGTAGGATTAGACTGTCTTACTCTGTATCTGAACTGAATAGTCTCAACAACATTAAATTCTCTTTTCTTAATAAAAATAATTTTAATGCTACCATATGAGATTTTGGTCCATTATTAAACCTGTCCTTTAAATGCTTCTACACACATATTCTAAGCATATTTCTCAGAAACGAATCAGCTATAAAAGTACATTTTTCAGATTAATCGGTTACATAATTTACAATAAAATTTTAGTTATAGGGGTTTTCCTGGTGGTGCAGTGGTTAAGAATCTGCCTGCCAATGCAGGGGACACGGGTTCGAGCCCTGGTCCGGGAAGATCCCACATGCCGCGGAGCAACTAAGCCCGTGTGCTACAACTACTGAGCCCACGTGCCACAACTACTGAGCCCACATGCCACAACTACTGAAGCCTGCGTGCCCCAGAGCCCATGCCCCACAACAAGAGAAGCCACCGCAATGAGAAGCCTGCGCACCGCAACGAAGAGTAGCCCCCGCTCGTTGCAACTAGAAAAAGCAACAAAGACTCAACACAGCCAAAAATAATAAATAAATGTAAAAAAAAATTTAGTTCTAAACGATCAAGATAGATAAGCTTACCTACCAGCACCGCTGCTAAAAGTCTAACAGTATTCTCTTACTAAATAATGCAATTGTGGAATAATTCATCTGCTTACTGGATCAAGATGAATCTTAACATGTTCATCCCTGATTAGGGAGCCACACCCATCCCTTCTGTACTTATCTCTTCAGCTGATTCAACGTGTCAAAGAAAGAGAGACAATGACGTTATTTAATACTGGTAGAAAAACCATTAGGTGATAACACTGATACACTTTCTCACCTATGTTTGACTAAGAAAGACTGAGACCACCATAACCTAGAGTTATATTTACTCCCATAGCACCAACAAAAACATCTGAACATAACTGAATGGATGTGTTGGTAGTATTAGATTCTCTAAGATTTTATATCTGAACATGAAGCGCTAGGAGGTCCAGTACTAGGGTGCATCCCTAATAAACGTGAATGTATGAAAATTAGGGTAAAAAATATGAACAATATTTTTAACAATAGAGGATTTTACATTATTCTTTAACATCAAAAGATATTTAAGGAAAAAACAGTAACCATTTGTGAAAATGGTAGCAAAGAAGAGTTTCATGAGTATAGCTCCCATTGATGCCACCAATGGAATGCTGACTATGAAGAGAGTGAAATATCCACGTGACATCTTAAAAGTTAATTTGTTTGACTATTATTTAAAACATGTAAAATTTTCATAATGGTAGGCAACTGCACTAGTAGATTCTGTATTTTAGGTATTTGGAATTCCTTCTACTTCGCTTGCAGATTTAAGGGAAAAAGTCTGAGCTAGCATCCGAAATGTATTGTAAAAGAGATACAAATAAGTGTGGTAACCAGCAAAGATGTTTCATATTTATTTCATGGATAAAAATGTTTGCAAAGTATTTTACCAGTAAAAACATTCCTTAAAGAGAAAACGTAATGCAAAAATAAAAGAATATTTGCTTCTGATTTAATTTTCCAACCATCGACATTTGTACCCTCCTGCAGACAGAGCAATGTCCAGCGCACACACATATACATGTAAACACGTGCACATGCAATTTATCACAATACCATGGCTACTGAGTCCACATTAATTAAATAAATTTTTATGCATTTACAAAGGCATAGCCAATGGAAAATACGTACTACTTTTTATCAACTCTATCACTATTTTAACCTGTAAAAGACATTCTGAGAAACTCAATAGACATACTTTTGAATTTACAGACACAATTGAAGATTTAATTAATTAAACAAAACCTAAAACTCTTAACTCTGGGAACATATCATTTGTCAGCTGGTGAAACTTAAAAATAAAATCTCCTAGGCACTCTCCATTTGTTGTGTGCTAAGCACTGAGAAAAGATGTTTACACATATCTTTTTCCTTTAATGTCACAATCACCTGACTGGTCCCATTTTACGGAGGCTCAAAGAAATTAAACTCTTTTGGACACACCATTCTATATGAAAGGGGAAGATATTGGCATCTCCATGACAATGGAGATAATGTAATAAAGGAAAGGGGCATGGGCTCTGATGCCAGATCCGATAGGTTAGCGCAACCAGATCCCACTTGGCCGCTGTGTACCTTGAGGTAAGTTACTTAAATTCTCTGAACCTCGTTTTTCTGAGATGTAAGATGGGCATAATGCTATCTGCAAGATTGGGGTGGATTAAATGAGATTAAATGAGATAATGGACTGTCTTGGCTAATGCCTAGTACATAAGTGCTCAACAAAGATAAGGTTTCCCCTTATCTTCTCCAACAAAAATTACCTTTGACAATATACCATGAAAGTAAAATGTTCTCCTTTTCCATTAGAAAGCAGCAGAAATCAGCCATAGTCTGAATTCATCAAACTTGTCAAGCTGTTCAACGTCCATTATTCTTTTCTATTATATTTAAGGCACTTAAAATAATCTCCCAGTGATTTATTCTCCTTTTAACTAGATGCAGTAATTAGAATATCTTTTATGATACGGCAGAGTTTTCATTTCAGTCAAGGTGTTACTGTTTTAGAAAGCCACTGTTCACTAAGAATATTACAACCCAGAAACTAACTGCTTTTATTCTCATTTTGAATAGAAGCACAAACACAAAATGAAGAGGATACATAGTAGATTTCTATAGCTGAAAGACGAAAACGCTCAAGCATGCAGAAGCCAATAATTCCCAAAATACCTTTCATGAACTGAAAAACAGATATGTATGTTGCCATGGCATTCGGCAAAATTAATACATTTGAAATTTGGCTTATGTATGAAAGAAAGTAAAAAAGTATGGTAAGTGTTTTTTTTTTCCTTCCCATAATGCTGGCATGTAATCCTTTTTTCAAAAAACCAGCTTAATATATATTTCCCAGAAGAAAAAATGAGGAACAGCAAAAAGATCAACATATATTCAGGATCCAGAGTAAATGCAGAAAGTCTATATTATTACTTGTCAGGTGGAGGTTTGCCTCCCAACAATTCTACTGAATCCACTAAGAGCACTGAGTACACGTGTGTCGAGATTCCAGCCCGGGCTCTGTCATTAGCTAGCTGGGTTAACCGTGAATAAGTAATTTAATTTCTCTGGGATTCAATTTCCTCAATTGTAAAATGATAACTTCAACAATAATATTTATTAAGCACTTCCTGTGTGCAAGAACTGTTTTAAGTACTCTGTCTATGTTTATTCCGTCGTTTAATCCTTACAACATAACTAAGGAGCTGAGTAGCATTATCATCACCCCATTTTCAAGGAAAGGAAACTGAGTCACAGAGGTGTTAAATAACTCATCCTACAGCTGACTCCCCAGATCCAAAGGATTTTCGCCCAACTGCCTCGCCAGGGTGAGGCTTAGATGATATAATTTCGACATCCCTTACAAGAGTAAAATTCCAAGATTCCACATTTTCTCTTCTGAAAACATTTTTTCCATTCTTACTTCTATAAATTATCTGTTTATCTCCCAGACCTCGCTTTAAGTTTCTTTGGGTCAGATCCTAATTATACATTTTTATGCATACTCACCACAAAGGAAGACCAAATGCTATGAGTATGTTATAAGCATACTCAGTGCTTTGTAAGTAAATTCCTAAAAGCAGTAGCTGAATCGTTATGAGGTAGAAATTAATCACCTGTTGCCCAGGGATCCATAACTTTAGGGAAACCAACATACACACCTATTAGTCAACTCAAAAGATCGGACTTCTCAAGTAAACAAAAAATGATGAGTTCAGCACTCAGCTGACAGAAGAGTTTGGGGATAATATTTAAACGTAAGCGTTATTTCTAGAGAACTTCCACAGCAGTTCAGATAAATCAGGCACAGGCCTGTGTTAAACAGAAGTGTGGGTGTGATGCACCGTCAGAGGTCAGAGAGAGTCATGATTTTGAGCAGGAACTCTAGAACCAAACTGTTCACCTTCAATTCCAGGCTCAGCCAATGAAAAGCCCAAGACCCTGGAAAAGTGACTTAGCCTACGTGTGCCTCAGTTTCCTCATCTGCAACACAGGGATAAGAATAGCTGTTACCTCGCAAGATGGTTGTGAAGATTACAAAAATTTCTATATGGAATGTTGCTTGGAACTGTGCTTGATGCCGCCTAAAAACGATTATTAACATTGTGTGTGTGCGCCCATACAATTCTCCTCCACACTGGATCACATATATATATATTTTTTTTTTGGCTGAGTTGGGTCTTTGTTGCTGCACGTGGGCTTTCTCTAGTTGTGCGAGCGGGAGCTACCCTTCCTTACAGTGTGCGGGCTTCTCATTGCAGTGGCTTCTCTTGTTGCAGAGCAGGGTCTCTAGGCGCACAGGCTTCAGTAGTTGTGGCACGTGGGCTTAGTTGCTCTGCGGCATGTGGGATCTTCCCGGACCAGGGATCGAACCTGTGTCCCCTGCATTGGCAGGCGGATTCTCATCCACTGCACCAGCAGGGAAGTCCGTATATACTTTTAATCATGTATGACTGAACAGTTTTGTCTTCCAATCAAGCAACAGGTGCCAAGGAAAATGAACCTTTGCCGTTAAATTCAGTGCTGGATTCTCCTATTCACTTTTTCATTCACCCATTTAGCCAATAATAATTAAATAACTTCTCTAGGCCACACAATCTACCAGGAACAAGGGATACAGTACAATTATGGGAGACATGGGCCCTGCCTCTAAGGAACCTATGCTACAGCAAGACAGACTTTAAAAATAATCTCACCCACAGGTTAATTTTTTCATAACTTAGGAGTTCCATTCAGGAGGGCACATGGCTGACTATCAATTTCTGTTAGCTTCTGAAATCCAACATGACCTCCTATACAAAAAGACATTTAACATTTTGAAATACAGATGTCAAAACAAGAGTTACTGAATTGAATGTTTAAAAGTAAAAAAGAGTCATGATGAGCAGCTCCAACAGACAACACTATTTTTACTGCATCTGCAAAATCGATGATAAATCAACAAAATATCTTCACTCTAAGCATTAATAATAATAATGAGAATGACAGGGCACAAGGAGTGGCCAAGTGAGTCTGCGGAGGATTACATTTCTATTTGTTTTTTTTTTTTGTTTTCTTTTAATAATAGGAGGGGTCCTGGACAAGGTATAAAGAAGAATCAAAGTCTAACTTCTGGGATTCCACAAATAAGTCCCCCCAAATTAACCAGATGTACAACATGTTCCTATGATCAAGTATCAGCAACAAAAAGTAGGTGAGAAATATAATAAATGTTCAGCTTTGAAGGCTGTAATAACATCACCATTATAATCCATCCCAGTGTATCAACACGGGCTTTACATTAACTGCCTCACTTTCAAAAATAGACATAGCACCAGCATAACATTTCATACTTTCGGTGTCTGGAAAGAATGTCAGGGAAAGCTCCCAGCACGTGTTTCCATCAATCAGAGTACGTGAAGAGGGGGAAAATGGAGAAAAAGGAAGAATCAGGGAAAGAAAAGCACAGATCCTACATTGTGTGGGCTGGGGGAGGATCGTGTTCCAGCTCCTGGGCAGAAACATTCTCCAAAGTTCCATGCCCATTCCAGACGGACTCCCAACAGCTGTGGAGTCACCAGTACTTTGAAACAGACAGAGCTTTACTACAAATCCACTTTTACAGTTTTGAAACTTCAAACACCTTCTTTGCTGAAACAAGGCAGGCTGTACTCCATCTAAAAATGTACTTCAATTTAATTGCACTTTTCCTCTTCCATGCTATCGGTCTTGTCTTTTCAAAATGTGAAGGTATAAAATAATATTCAATGACAGGATTCCTAAAAGGCTACGGCTGGATGAATTCAAAATCATACTATAAATTATTCTGTGCAAACAATTTCTGTCAAAGCTACATCCATGCTTGTATTTACAATAAAACATTCTGATGGGTTAGACTGAACTGGCCAGTTGTTTGACAAAATTTATTAAAAATTTCTAGTTGTTCTGACATCCTGTAGATCTAGTCAATATATAGCTATATAGCTAGGCATCTACAGCCACCACTGGTGTCTATTTATACCCACTGTGTGAGGAATTTAAGGATTAGAATTGCTCCTAAGAAAGGAATTAAAAAAAAAAAAAACAGGTGCAAACTTCCCTAACAAAGCCTTGTCTCCATCTAAGTTTTCTAAGACATTTAACATTTCCTAGGCCATCTCTGTGATGCACTCTGAAAAAGTTGAGAGAAAACTTCTGCCCAGGGAAATTCAACTCGGCCAAAAGAGGTTGAAAAACAATGCTATAAAATCCTTGCTTTTGTGACCTGCTGCTCTGGCCCCAGATCTCTCTGGAAAACAAACCGCCATTTGTGCAGTGATTTGGTGACGTCGGAAAACAAGGATGAGGACATAAAATAACAAATCTGTTTTAACAATTTAGACCAGGATTTAAATTCTCATCGAATGTCGTCACGCTCGTCTTCTCTGCCATGCAACTGAGGGGTGAGTGAGGGGGTGTGACCTCGCCCCCTACCCCCTTGCAAGGACCTAGCGCTCTGTGTATTCAGATGAACCTCTGACTCTGCTCAGTAATCTGAACGAGTCTAAGTGATGCTTAAAATCATGAACGTGTAAAATACAGGAGAAGATTTGAATCCCAATTTCTTGAAATAGCAAATGTGTGAACCGATTTGCTGGGCATATTGTACTTAGTTTATTTGAATGATTAACACATGGACTTATGACTTTGTTTTCTGACAATTCTCACAGGGAATCCCGGGGTGGGGCTGGGGGGGGGCGTGTCACTCCCTCTAGGTGGGAGTCTTCCTTTAGGCAGTCATCTCCGAGCCGTGGTGTCAGCAACTGAAATGATCTGTAAAATAATTAGATTCTGCAGACACACAGGGATCCTGCCCAGGATTGGAGTCAGAGTAATTTATTCTTTCTGGTTCCTGGTGGCACGCTAGCATATGCTGAATACATTTTGGTCCTGAGTGCTTACGAAGTCCTCAGTTCCGATTCCTCTTGCTAATCTCAGGAATATCCTTTTTATTCAAACTAAAACTACCTCACCGATTGTAGCTTCTGCCCCTTGCAATAAGTTATTAGCTTACCCCTGGCCCAGATGACTCTTTCGAAAACGAAGAACTATAATCAGAGAATAATCAAGTCCGATAAATCACGCGTTTTTTTAACCTGGCCAATACAATACAATCACTGTAGAGACAACCTGGTTTCCAGAAGTTAATACTATTCACTGAGGGGCCACTGATCCTGGAATTTTAATTTGAAATATTTGCTGGGATCCAAAGATTCTCCAAGTTAGAGTTTTCTAGAAATCTTACTCTCTCTTCTCTTGAACACACGTCAAGACAATCACTCTTTCCTAAGTTGTATTTTTTTAAAGTGTATAAAACAAAATAAGCTGACTGCTACAAGAGAAAAACTGTTTTAATATTGTTTCCTCTTACTTGGTAGCACCCAACTTGATTGCTATTTTCTCTAACTTCAGTACTCAAAAACTTGTTTTTCTGGATTCCTCCAAGTCCCTGATTTCATATGAAGTAAAACATGGGCCCCTTTGTCATGCTAGACTATTGATCCCGGTTTCTGACCCCTTGTGTTACCTCTAACACTATGTTATCCCCCTGTTGATTAGGACCATGTCACTCAGTGGTGGTAGGTTACCAAGCTGTAGTAATTTAGTAGGCACAAATATTTCCATTACAGTATCTTCTCTGGTGAAATTACACAGGCCAGAAATTTGGTCTTGTGTGTGTGCAGTAAAGTGCCACGTATACTGACTGTGTTATATAAATAATGAAAATTAAATTACAGGATTTTAGGGACACATTCCAAACAATCCATTTTACTGCCAACTACACTGGGCTCATGACCAGCTGTGGAGAAAAGAATGTCCCCCTCCTCTTAAATCTTTATGTATCCATTTTCATTGATTCCAATAAAAAATGGATGGAGTCAGGTATCCATTAGGTCCAACTTTCTAAAATATCCGAACCATAATCATTATGGGCATCTCAAAAACCTCTCTGTTTAATGCTTAGTGCTGCATGGTACTGAATGAAATGTCCATTTTTTCCTCACTTCCATGTGACCAAAATGCCAACGCCAAAAACATCTTCTTTATGCTACTCTTTGAAACACTTTGAAAAACATTCTCCCCCTCCATGATGGGGCACATAAAATCAATCATAGCTAATGCTGCTAGTGTTACTTTTTTTTAAATATGTAGCACTGCAGACAGTGCTCTATATGGATTAGCTTATTTGGTCCTCACAAATCCATGAAGGGGAAGCTATTACTCTTGCCATTTTACAGATGAGCAAACTGAGACTCAGAGAGGTAGATTAACTTTTCCAAAGTCACACAGCTGGAGAATGACAGAGCCAGGATTCAGACTTTACAGTCTAACTCTGGAACATAGCCTCCTAACCTCTATTATGTCTCCTCTAACCTGTGTGAAGTACAGTCACAGTACTCCTGTGTCCCACCTCCATCAGAAACTTGCAATGTTCCTTTTGGTTCTTTATGGCTCTTTGTCTCTGAGGTGGCGTCTTTCACTGTCTCCCCTGCACACGGATTAACCTTGGAATTCACACTTGCCAAGTCACTTTCCTCAACTTATTTAAAATATGCCTCAGAATATATCATCCTCCTCAAAAGCCTAGGGAAAAATAAGATGAGGGAAATCAGATTCAAAAGAAAAAGCACAAAGAAAAAAACAAACTCAACTTCTGGCTTCTACTTTTCCTGGTAAGACAGGAAAAACTGTATATTTTCTATGCTAAATTAGTCCTAGAGCGTTAGACTAAACAACATCAAATGGCAATCACCACGTTCAGTCAGCTCTCAGGAAGTTCGCAGTGACACAGAAATATCTGAAATTCAAAGGTAATTCTTTAACACACTTGACTTCAACAACCATTCCGCTGATGGCTTTGTACGTGCAAAGACTCCTCTGCTTAGCTCTTTCAAATACCTTAATTCCATTTGATCTAGCATCCCTATTTGTATGTACCTATGTCTCCAACCATGCTCACAAAGCTTTGTGAGGTCAGGAACTATTCTGTGTCCATCATTTGACCCTTCACACACACTAGCAGAGTGCCTTACGCTAGTTCACACAGAAATGATGGTTAAAATGCAACTAAACAGGATTTCTGTTACATGAACGCTGCTTATCAATGAAAGTAAGCTCACTAATACCTTATAATTAATTTAGGTTTAATCCTGCCATTTATGACATGGGAAGGACTTTCCAACTATCTTAGAAAATTAGTTACTACACTTCTTTGTCAGTCCTAGGATGAATTCACTTTAAAACAGATTAATTACTGGCTGATGACCAATGTTTCAAATTGCAAAGAGGCATTTCTTGAGGAATTTCATTCATGTTGCTAATGCCACCGTAAAGGAGTCAGTTTTTTTTTTTCTTTTTTTAAATCTCCAAGAAAAGTGCAGGTCGCAGAACATGCCAGGGCTGAACCCAAAAATGATGCAGAAATGAAACATACTGTACCAATAACACTGGGTTTTATTTTTTTCCATTACAGTTTTTTTGTGTGTGGGATAAATTAATGTTTTTTAATTTTTAAAAAATTTTATTGGAATATGGAATATTCACTGTACAGCAAAGTGAATCAGCTATACGTATACATATATCCCCTCTTTTTTGGATTTCCTTCCCATTTAGGTCAGCACAGAGCACTAGAGTTCCCTGTGCTATACAGTAGGTTCTCATTAGTTATCTATTTTATACACAGTATCAATAGTGTAACACTGTTTTTACACATCGCTTAATGGGCAAAATGCCACTAACTGGATGGCTGCCATTCAATTGTCAGGCGCTACTGCCATCACCAACAGCTGCAGAAGCCCCACTCTGAACCGCAGCCTCTCCACTGAAGCTCATTTCAGCCATTGTTACTCATAATGTGATCTAAAGGAACACTTACAGGATCTCATAGAAAGTTTAAATGTTGTTTGATGAGAGTCATTAGATATTTAAATCAGAAATGAATGGCATAGCAAGAGAAGCAATCACAGTACGGTAAAGTACAGCACAAAACTTCCAGGGTATTCTCTTCACATATTTGCACTCATGTATGTCATACTAAGAACACGAACCACGGAGGCAGAAAAAAACCATAGGTGTCAAATCCTGTTTCAGGTATAGACACATATGGATGGATGTGTGTGTGTGTGTGTTTATACACACATATATATTCCCCTCCCCACCCAAAGAACTTCCACTATTTAGTAACTCAATAAAAGCATTTCATATGAAAAGGCATGGATCATTTTTACAAGAGGAACTCAGAGACATCAGCAAAATTCCACCTTTGCCATCAACCAAAGTATTTGAATAATCTGGAAGAAAATAATGTCGTTACATGTGGCAGTCACTTAACAGGATCCTCTTTTGGTGGTTTTGTTGTCTGGACTTCATTCGTGCAACAATGTTTATATCTAATAAAGCCTTAAGAGCAAGACTCTCACGGTATTTAATAGGAGAGAAGGCAGAATGGCACGGAATGAACGACTGCGACTTCTGTAAAAAAAACCCTTCCATACCCAAGAGCACTGCTTTAAAACTGCTTTTTCCATCCGGGTAGACAGAAAGGGTACCCTGGAATACACAGTGACACGGGATGAACATCAAACACCAGACGTCTTCCTGAGCTTCAGCTGCATGGCTATTTTTTGTACCAGCATGCAAATAATTTGAGGTCTTGGGTGGCAACTTTCAGCCAAGTCCCCAAGCTCCTTGTGTTTATGTATTTACTGTCTTTAGTTGGGGTGGAAAGGTTTACAAAGCTCTCCAGGCTACTGTGTACACAGTGGATCAGAAGATATCAAGAATGAGTATATGGTGTATCATCATATTCAAGGCTTTCAGGGTAGTGAAGCAAGTGGCTGCTCTCAGCATATGCAGATGATATAAAAGACTTAAAAGCTGTATGAAATATGGAAGTCTTCGAATCAGCCTCACAGAGCCCTAGGATGTTATAACATTAGACAATACCAAGCCCAACCAATGGAATCCACATTTTCCATTTAACTTCATTTTGAGAGAAATAAAGACAAAAGACAGAGATGATATTCTGAGGAGAAAGAAGGCAGAAAGGCAGGAAGGAAGAAAGGAAAGAAGGAAGGGAAGAGGGAAGAAGAGAGGGAGGGAGGAAGGGGGAGGGAGGAAAAGAAGAAAGAAGGAAAGAGGGAATAAAGGGCGCAAAGTCATACCGAAGTATATTAACGTCGTATTATTAAACAAATTTTTGGAAATCCACATTTAAAGGAAAATTATGATTAGCTGGTAAATAGCTCTAAAATTATCTAAATACAAAAGAAAAATATAAAGTGGCTCAGAATTTTTTAAAAGATTTCTAGAACAGCTTTAACAAGTGAAACCTAAGGTCAGCACAGTATACTGAGAAGACAGAGTCCTAATTCCTCTTTAAAGGATTACAAATGTTATACATTAGACTCTTGTGGATAATGCAATTACCTTCTCTACTTAACTATCTCGGTAAAATTTAGTATGTGATTTTTCTACTCTTTTAATGGTAATGTGGAATAAGGTTGAGGAGAGAAAGCAGAACATCTATCTGAGTAAGCTGGAAAACTGTTATAGGGTATATTGCTGGTTTTATTAAAAAGGGTACACATTGGGCTTCCCTGGTGGCGCAGTGGTTGAGAGTCCGCCTGCTGATGCAGGGGACACGGGTTTGTGCCCCGGTCCGGGAAGATCCCACATGCTGTGGAGCGGCTGGGCCCTGAGCCATGGCCGCTGAGCCTGCGCGTCCGGAGCCTGTGCTCCGCAACGGGAGAGGTCACAACAGAGAGAGGCCCGCGTACCGCAAAAAAAAAAAAAAAGGGTACACATTGAATTTGACTTCCCTAAAAATTCTACCCTGGCCATAGTCAGTGAAAGTGACAGTGTCTCCCTCTGGGATCCTATGGCGTTTGAAAGTCTTGTCATATTTTTTCTTCTATTCTGCCTGATATTATATTCATGTGTTCTCCACTTTAAATTAGGCAAGTCGCTTATAAAATCTCTCAGAACATGATTTTTTGTTTGTAAAACTGAAATAAGCTACTTTAGAGGATCTAAAAAGATTAAAAATATATTTGTGAAAGTATTCTAGAAGTTCAATGAAAAACATAGTTATCATCACATTCTGCTTTGAAGGCACAAAGCAGGGTGGCCATGTGCAGTGCTGCACGCTCACCTCCAGGGGACGCCACGCAGTGGCCCTGGCACCACCAAGAAGCTAAACATCTTTCCCAGGCCCCCGAACAGCCCTTCACACACATATTCCTTGACAATGGTTTGTGAAACCAAAGTGAATTCTGAAAAAAAGAAGGAAACTAAACCAAAACGTTAATACAGAACAGTTAGCCAACAACTAGCAGAGGCTGCCTATTCACACAAAAATTTGATGAGTGACAGGGATCAACTGCAGCATGTTTCTTTCCCTTTCTTTGTTCAATTCAAAAATACTTTGGCTTGATATCTTTTTTTTTCTTTTTTTTTGGCTGTGTTGGGTCTTCGTTGCTGTGCACAGGCTTTCTCTAGTTGCAGCGAGGGGATGGGCTACTCTTCATTGAGTGCACGGGCTTCTCATTGTCGTGGCTTCACTTGTTGCGGAGCACGGGCTCTAGGTGCGTGGGCTTCAGTCGTTGTGGCACGTGGGCTCAGCAGTTGTGGCTTGCAGACTCTAGAGCGCAGGCTCAGTAGTTGTGGCACACGGGCTTACTTGCTCCACGGCATGTGGGATCTTCCCAACCCAGGGCTTGAACCCATGTTCCCTGCACTGGCAGGCAGATTCTTAACCACTGTGCCACCAGCGAAGTCCCTGGCTCAATATCTTAACTGCAGGTAATTTTTTCCCAATGCATACTCATACTTCAATTATGTTCAAATCATTCACAAGGAAAAAGATGTGTCGAAGGTCTAGCTCTCCTTTACATTTCTTTCCCAAACAATATCTTGTCCTTTCACTGAACTTTAGAGGCAAGTGATTGACTAAATGAATCAGCCTGTGTTCTTGGGTTCACCATAATTTGTTAAACCTGGAAACTCAACTCACAAAACACAACCTGTAAAAACGTGCAAACATCATCCCATAAATGAAACAATTCAAACACTAAAAAGAAAGCTGCCTATCCAGCCAGCAAAAGCCATCAGTTTGACTACCTGAGCTAGATAGAACTCTCCTGCAGACTGAGAAATTTTCAGATTAATTTGGTCACTAGTGTATCCATATACGCAGGGCACAAAACACTAATTCAACTTAGATGGGTAGAAATCATACACTGGTAACATTTTCAGAAACTTGGCTTTTATCTAACAGAAAAATATTGGGGGTGGAGAGCTGATTTGACAGTATCAATGTTGCAGATTTGCGGAAAGGATGAAGTAACACTGAACAAAATGCAGCTCCTCTACAACCTGCCCACTGAATATTTTATGTATATTGTATGCGTTCCCATAAAAAAAAAATGTTGTTACCCAACTCCTACAACTGCCAGAATGAAAGCTATAAAACTCTCAGTTGAAACTGAGGTAGAGGAAAGTCCCTAATTCTTCCTTCTCAATATGTTATATCAAATGTCTTTTAACTACATTAGAAGGCAATTACAGCTTAATAGCTGTCTAAATCCATTATCAGTGTACATTTAACCTTTCAATATTTAAAGATAATATTTAATTTGAGCAAATTAATGGACTGCCTGTGAGACCAAATACATCTATTTAGTCTTTCTGGTTTTCCATCAACGATATTTCTCTTTAGAGACTGGGTCTTGTGACAACAAGTCTGGTAAAAATGGAGTTCTTTCTATTTGTAGTTTAAACAGATATTAATAAATGAGAGGCCAACCTAACTGCAAATGAGAAGTAATGTCCTTATTAACTGCACGTGTCTTCTATCATTAACAAAGCTGCTTTTAATTCTCTGCAGATTAATTTGTATCATTAATAGTTAAGTGAGCTTATATACCTTTATCTTTCAGTGTGGTTTTTTTTTCAAATTCCAAATTGTTTAATCTCTTTGACTTTAAAAGGATTGAGTGGTTTTCCCGAGCAGCACTTTTTTCCACAATTTGCCCTTTATTTCACATCCCCGTTCAAGAATAATAATGTTTAACTATGATAATGGCTTTAGTGCTCTGTTATATTTTCAGAGATGAGATCAATCAGCAAAAACACCACTGTAAAAAGAATGCAGCATTATTTCCCAACATTATATTAATAAATGCAAATCATTAAGATATTAACAACAGCAGGTCTTCAGCTATCAATAAGCAAAAGCAAATTCTCCAACTGAACAGTTTGATGTTTTAAGGACTATGGTATTAAGAATTTCAAGGTGAACCTTTTTTTCCATAGTAAAATTAATACATCCATATTACTTTTCTTTTCTTAAATAAAGGTTAAAATCAATCACATTTCTAATTAAAATAAAACTACTAAATCATCACATTTCATTACTGTTAATGCAAGTACATTAGCACCTAGAAATCTGGAAGAAGAGAATTTTGTTGACATCTTAGTCACATTTTGACAGGTTAAAATAATTCCAGTGTGAGTAAAGTACTTTAAAAATAACTTAAAATGTAGCTTGTCCACAGCACTTACTGCTCCCATTCCCAACTATGGAAGTTCCCGTGGTCCCTGAATCCAGGAACAAGTTCGTCACCATGCAAGAGTACCTTCCTCTGTCACACCCAACTCCTAATAATGCATCTCCCACCTTCTAAGACCACTGGATCAACCAAACCACATGTTATGTAAATGTACAATTCTGTTGGCAGAGGTCATGGAGAGGATGTGACACCGGTTGACCCGTGAGCTGGACACCACCAACTGGGCAACTGGAGGCTCCTCACTCCCTCCCTGTCCTTGGAATGGACGATCTTCACATTATTCCCATAGCCAGAGCTGTTTCAAGGACATAGCCTTGAGAGAGTGAGGTGATGCTTGGACTGAACCCCATTAAGGGCCCTATATAAACTTCTGAGATTCTGGCAGGCAGGTGCAGAAATCTACTCGTCTTGTAGCTGCTCAAGACAAGCCTCGGATGTGAGCTGCCTTGCTTATTACACCTGCCACCTACCAATCTGGAGTGACCTGACTCTTCCACCTCTCCTTGCCCTCCATGTGCAGCGGCCAGTTTGCAAACCAACAAATTTCTGTTTAAGTCCAACAGTTTTCCTCCGTAAAGTCTGTCTTGAGTCTGCTTTTTAATACGGCCATAGTATTTTTAAATTTAAACATCGATGTTTTAGAGTAAACACAAATCTATGTTTTAGAATATACAGTATGTTTAAGTCACCCCAAAACTAACGTGAGAAAATGACCAAATCAATATGAGTATATAATGATGACTGCACTCTTAATCCCACTTATTTATTTCTTATATTTTACGGTTAGAATTCTGAACAAAACAATCTTTAAAATGCTTGTAACTGTCACCAAGTTTTTTTGTTTAGTGTTTTAAAAATATAAATATAGTTAGAGAAAATACCTGTACATGGTTCAAGACTCAAAGTAATACAAAAGTTATACATTTGGAAGTCTCATCCCCACCGTGCTGTTCTTTACTCCCTCTTCAACCATCCCCAGGTAACCACTTTGTTTCTTGTGTTTTTTTTATGCAGGTACAGCAAAATATAAGTGTATATTCCTATTTTCACCCTTTTTACATAAAAGGTAAGTTGCCAATTTCTACACTGACATGTCCAAACTGAACTATCACTTTAAATGGGAATATTTTTAAAAGTATATGAGCTGGCAGAAACATAATTTTCCAACAAAAATGCAGAGGTTCCACATCAACCAGTCATGTTTGTGTAACTGCCCAATATCTTCCAAATCTGAACACGTAGGAAAATCTTCACTAATCCAGCAAAAAGCTGACTTACTATTGAAGTCTAAATTGGAATATTTTGAGTGTAGTTTTCCCATTTAAACCTTACTAATTTCAATCACAGATTATAAAACTGGAAGGTAATCCAGTAAAGATAATTTAAAATAGACCTCTATAGTTATATGTCTATATCAACAAAATAATCCAGAATTATTTATTCCCATACCAAACCTAAGTATTTCTCAAAGAGAAAACTGACATTAGAGTCACCCATTCTTAGGTTACAAAATGTGTATGGATAAGCCTGAAATTGAAGGATGTCCTTTTTTCTTTCTTAATAAATGATCTTAGGCCAACCAAAACAAGAATTAAATATTCATGTGTTAAAAACCAGATTGTTATCGTTGTTACTGTTTTTAAGCAAAGTTTCCATGGAAAGAGATAAAGCCAAGGGATTTCTCTTTGGAAGGTCATGACCAGGCTTTATTCTCATTATTCATTAAAGTAACTTAAATGAATTCTAGTCTATTCCTATTCCCAAACTATGAGAATTGGTTGCCCACCTGACTCTTAATGGTAGGTAGGAACAGATAGGGCTAAAGAAGCAGCATAATGTTTTGAGAAAGATGGCAGCAGATTCACTGAATAGAGATTTCTGGATAAATAAAATGTATGTCATATATATTTCCCCCTTAAAAAAATTGGCATCATCAAAGCAACTACACCACATGCCGAACACCAGGCATTCAACCATGAGCCCGGCAACATCAAAGCCAAAGAGAATGAGTTCCCCAAAGCAAAAGAAAAAAGTAATTGTTAGTTAGACTTCCGCTGTGGCCATTAGAAATGTTACCTTAATTTGGCCTTAATGACCTATAATCACTTTTAGCATATGGCTTTTAAGATGCTATTATTCAGCTTGATCTATGGATATAATGAAGCAGAGCACAACTGTGGGTATAATTAAAATAAGTTCCTGTAAAAGTGGAATATGTAGTACGTTGCTAATGTGTAAATGACTAAATAACTTAATTAGGTGAAATGAAGTGCACTTATAACCACAGATACTTAAACCGAATCACGATAATGTTGTGTATGTGAATATATTTTTTAAAAAATGTTTATTAACCAAACAGTAAGGCAAAGAAATACAAAAGGAATGGGACCTATAAAATTAACACTGGCTAACGCTGGCTCCTAAACATGAAGTGATAAAACAAAACAAAAATTATTTCTAGATATCAAAATAAAAATAGTCACAGGATTTTGTTTCTCTTAAAAAAAAAAAGAGCTGATTTGGGTGGCAACTAAATGTAAGAATGACCTAGTACCTTGATTTTGGCTCCGAAGTTTTATTTTGGATACATATTCTCTTTTATTTTGATAATTGAAGGATTTGGGGGTACGGAGAGGGATGAAGGCTAAAATCTTCATACATAGCCTGAGTTAAAGTTATGCTAGAGGGTGGTTTCGTAAAAAATAATAATAATAATAACTCAATAAACCTGCTGTTGTTCTGGGTTTTGCCATTCCATACACGCAAATAAACATGACACATGATTATGCGGAAGCACCTTTCTGGTTGTACCAGGAGAAAAACATGGATGTTCAAATTCACCCAAAAAGGCCGCTCCCTGAAGGAAGATAAAGCGGCAGACAAGCACAGCGGGAAAAGAGTGTGAAGCGCACATGTGGGGCCTTGATTCAAAACACAGCTGCTGGATCTAATTTTAGGCCAACTGGCCTTGTCAGTGCCTCTTAACAAGGAAAATTTCCCCACTGAATATTAGAAGCTGTAAAAAGGAAAAAAAAAAAAAAGCACATAATAATATTCATTAGTTAACTTATCTCCACCTTTGCCGCTGTTTTATACGGAAAATATGTACAGCAGCCTATCACTGAGAGGAGCTGAGTCAGGGCCAGGAAGGGTATTTCAGGTAAGGAAGTTTTATTCCAAAGAAACCACCCATGAAGATCCGGAAATACATGGGCCCACACAGATGCTGGTGCAGCCAATAACGCGAGACTGTTCGTAAGTTCGATAAAGGAATTCAAGTGTTTGTGAGCGCTCCATCTCTGAACGTCCACAAATGAAATCACGGATGTTTCACAATTGCTGACATTTATTGAGCTCTTATTGTGTGTAAGCCCAGGGCTTGGGGCTGTACTTGGACGGGTTCATTCGACCCTCACAACTCTATGAGGTGGTTTCTATGAGTAGCACCATCTTCCAGATGAGGAAATTCTACGGAAAGTGATATCATCTCTTCAGCACTTAGGTGACTGAGGTGTGTGGACAATTACCAATAAGAAGTCTTGTCTGATTCTGCTTACCCATCTCTTCAAGGGAATTATAAAAGTTTCAGCACAATCTCATATACTCCCAGATCCTTCAGGAAATGAAGTAAAAAACTTTAAGCTTATGGAGAGCATTTGCTGCCACCATCAAGCAGGGCAATGAAGCATCTGTCTATCAATGTATGTTACCTCTCTTCATTCTTCCAGAAGGGAAGCACATAGAAATGTTCATAACGTTCTAACATGATCTCTAGATCCTTAGTCTCAAAATTGTATGCAAAATATTGAAACTTCACGCTACCTGATTTTCCTACGGAAAAGTGTCCTATCTTTTATCAGGTTCCCAAAGCCTTCTGTAGCTCCAAAAATGTTCAGATTCCCTCACCTTCACTCCCTGACCGGGGCCAGACCTTGAGCATCACATGCCCCACGTGCTCTCAATACTCCATTTCTAGTTTCAGAGAACTACCTGTGACGAGCAAAGTTCACAAATGCACAGAGATTCCCCACTCATCCTTCAAGGCCCAACAGACATGGCAGTCTTGACGAAGATCCTTTGGCATTCATCTCTACTCCAGCAATTCTGATTTCCTAGTGGTTCCTACACATACACACTTCGAAAGGAGAATTTATCATACAGTCGGGTAATACTTTGTGTAGATGCTCATCTCTCTCAATGTGAGCTCCTTGAAATCAAGAACTATGTTATTTATCACCATTTTTACTACCTCAAGCATTCAACACAGTCCCTCACATATAGTGAGGGGTCAATAAGTTTGCTAAGCTAATCAATAAATGAATATATAAACAAAATAGTATAAAAATTATCGGTTAATGACTCTGTATCTAAGAAGGTACTGTATGACACAAAGTTCACCAACAGTCTTCGCCCATAATGATTTTCAAACCTAATACTTATTTACTGATCAATTTACATCCATTCTAGTTCCACAAAGAACCTGATCTACTCTTTACAAAATTCTCTCAAATGATGATTTTTTGACACCTTTCTTCTTCTTAGCTTGTGCTTTAATTTTTAAATAGTTTGTTGTGTTTATAAAAGTAATACATGCTCACTATTACGATAACATTTTGTATATCCAATACATAAAAATCTAA
The DNA here is from genome assembly GCF_963455315.2 of Globicephala melas. NCBI lineage: Eukaryota > Metazoa > Chordata > Mammalia > Artiodactyla > Delphinidae > Globicephala > Globicephala melas. Next base: position 11,485,190 of record NC_083326.1, read on the forward strand.
AGAAAACATATATCGCTCATACAAGAAAATATGTGACTGTCCCACTTTTCAAATGGACAAATTTACTCTGAGATTTAAAGTGAGCTGTTCAAGATCACAGAGCTAATAATGGAGAAGGCTGGGAGTAGAAGCCCATCCTATCTTACATGTAGGTCTAAAATACACCTCTCTAGACAAGTGTCTGCAAGCCATGCCCTCCCCCACCAATATCCAGTTGCTGCCTGTTTTTATAAATAAAGTTTTACGGGAAGGTAGGCATGCTCTATGGCTTCCTTGTTTCCCACAGCTCCTTTCATGTTACAACAGCAGAATTTAGCACTTGCAGAAAAGGGTATATGGCACACAAAGCTGATATTTATTAGCTAGTTCCTTACAAAAAAAATTTGCTGACCCCTGGTCTAGTCTATGTCATTCTAGTTTCAGAAACATGTGTTTATTGTCTAGCTCTAAAGAATGATGTCTTCCTTTAAGGAAAATTGCTTTTTTAAGATGCTACACATGTAAGAGGTAAAATCCATAACATAAGGGACTGAATACTCTATGGACTGAATACGAGCTTTCATTTAAATTTTAGCTTTAAAAAAATCAAAACGTCAAAATGTGTATTCGAACCAAAATGCCCTGCCAAAAACCAAAATATTAATTAAAGGAGGCAAGAGCCACAGTGACAGTGGGAAAGCTCTGAGCAGAAAAGTTAGTTCACCAGCACTTACATAGCCCTCCCCCGTGTCCTCTTCTTTGGTCTGGCCAAGGACACCCAACTTGGCCCGAAGAATCCAACTCACACAGTGATGCTTCCCAAATTTCAGTTCCACCTTCTTGGTCTTTGCCTTAACTAAGTACTAACTGAATATTTATGTAGTATATACTTTTCTTTATAAAGAATTAACTTAAAAATAAACTCAGCTTTCTCCCAAGAATAGTATCTATAAAACCCAGGCCTAGTTGGGCTAGTTACATTTTTTTCTAAAACATATCCAATCTTAGATACGTAGCAACGAATAGCCAGCCAACCAGACAGAAGACAGACAGACACAACTATTGAAACTAAAAGATTCTATGTTTTCTTCTTCTCCAGATAGTAAAAAAATACTCATCGATAATTCAATATTCAACTATGTCACTTTTCAGAGAACTCACTTAATTGTTCTTTGTTTAACTTTTATCCTCTGTACACTCAAAGACCTCAGAGGGGTACTGAGGGGAATAAAAGAGTCAGTGAATAAAAAGACTGATCCATAATGAAATGTCAAAAATAGGCATGCCCCCCCAGAACCTGATGTAGATACTATGTGAGGTGATACATGTGTAAGAACTTTGTGACCTCTACTCACTACAGTGATTTGTTAGAAGTTTGCCAAGAGAAGAAACAAGGCAGAAGATACAGAATGAGCTCTCCTCTTATAGTTCCAGCACCTAGACTAAACCAAGGGTTTCCCTCTCACTACCTCTATGGCCTTGGACAATGCTCAAAGGATTCTCTGAGTCACACTTGCTTCTTCAGTGATTTGGTTTCAGGGCTTGACATAAGATAGTGACATAAGAGTGCCTGACATATGGTTCTCAGTGAGTGTGACTTTCCCCATCCCTCATCTGGGCTGATATTTTATCTACATGCAAAATATGTGTGAAAATGAAAAAAATTATTATGGTCATCAGAAATTTATGTGACTTTGAAAATCTGATAAATGCACACAAAAGGGAAGTTTAGTGGTTTCCAATGACAACACTATGAATAAACTTAAAATGAGTATGATCGCATAAAACTATCATTCCTGTTAATCAGTAGATTCAAATTTTAATATATATGATTATTGAATCATTTATTAATCAAATCTAGTATTTATTGAATCAATAGACATTTTAACTTAGTTTAGCAAATCAAAGAAAGCCTGTCTGAGAAAATGGCATTTCAGATGAAGTCTGAATGGAGTTAGCCAGGCAAAGAATGAGGGGAGAGGTGCTCCAGAGCATGTGCAAAGGCCCTGGTTCAAGGAAAAGCTTGGCAAACTCCAACACCTGAAAGAAGACCAATGTAGCTTAAATACTGTAACCAATAGGAGACAGGATCCAAATGAGGTTGGACAGATACCTCTAGGATATGTTAAAGAGTATGGAAGTTATTCTATAACACAGAAAGTGTTTATAACAGTGTAACATACTGAAGATGGGAGATGAAATGCTCTGTTTGACATTTTCTAAAAACTCACCCTGGCTGCTTAGGAATATGGATTCAACAAGGAAGAAGTGGAAATGTAGTTAGGAGGCTCCTAGAATATACCAGACAAGAAATGATGGTCTTTCAGTCCTTCATTTCAACTGGTAAAAGTGGAGGTGAAGAGCAGAACTCCATGATGATTAGATGGGGAGAAAGTAAGAGAAAGAAAGAGGCCAAGATGTCCTAATATCATTTAATCAACTAGGTGCATGGTAGTGACATTCCCAAGATGCAGAGGTAGGACAGGCGTATATTAAGTGGAAAGAGGGAAGTCAAATAAAATAAACAGCTGGCTCTACAAACTGACACTGAAAAACACAAATGATACTGGAGCAATATATATGAGAGCTGATATCTTAGAAACTAAGATGACTTAGGGAGAAAATATCCATGGGAATAAAAGTAAACGTACATTGACTGACTACTATATATTGGACATGGGTCAAGTGCATGGCAAGTATTACCGTATTGAATTTTCCCAACAACGCTATTTCTACCCACTCTACAATACGGAAACAAGGTCACACTGCTGATAATTAGACGATAACCAACCCAATATGATTCCAGATTGAGGCACTGTGCCACACTGCCTCTCAGCAGAAAAGGAAATGAAGGCCCAGGTAAGATTCCCGAGGGACTCAATTTACAGTGCATGTAGAAGAAGAGCAGCCAGCAAAACAGAGGCAGAAAACCGACCAAACAAACAAAAAACATCATTGAATTTCCAACAAAAATAAACTAATATTTTCTCAAAAAGAGGTTTAATGAAATAATATTGCTAAATTCCTAAGTACCAAGATGAAAAAGGAAAGCCATGGGAAAAGACAACTGTCTAGAAAGGAATGGCAATTGGATGGACAGCAGACTTCTAATGAGCCACAATGGAATTCAGAAGACAGTAGAATAAAATCATCAGAGTAATGAGGAAAAAAATCAATGTCAACCTGGAATTTTGTGCCCTGAAAAATTATCTTTCAATAACAAGGATAAGGACATTTTGGATTAAAAAATACAAGAGTTGACCTCCAACGTTCCTATACCAAAAAACCTCTAAAGGATATACTTCACCAAATATGAAAATGATCCCATAAAGGTCAAAGAAGCCAGAAAGTATTGAGCAAAAAATATTAGTAAACTAGTAAATCTAAACACTGTCTATAATGTTTAGATAATAGTAATATCTAATTTGTAGAAAATATTTTAAAGTTGCAAACAACAATACTCTCATAGGTAGGACAGTGATATAAGGAACAGGATTCTATGGTGCTAAAATTGTTTCAAAGGGGAGTTAATACTATAGACAAACTTCAGACTTTGTCAGATAACTATACATAGTAAAATTTAAAGGTAATCACTAAAAGAACAGAAATAAATTCCGAATAAATTCCATACAATGGGAGGGTAAAATAAAGTAAAAAACAAACAAAACCTTAACTAATTACTTTAAAAGGAATAAGAGGGAAAAAAAGTACATAAGAAGCAATACAAATAGAAATTTAAAATTTAGATGACATTAATCACAGAGCTACTATGTCACACCATTCCAAGAGCCATATTCACAGTGTAGTCTATGTAAGTGGCCTAACCCAAAGTACAAAAAAATGTAAATGGACTTAAATAATTTGATATCTGATTAGATTAAATTAAAATCCAGCTGTAGCTGGCAGACTTAAAACAAACCAACTTGGATGGGTTGAAAATAATAAGTTAAAAAGTAGATACACTAGACAAATATTAGACAAAAAGAAAGTGAGGTAACTATACTAATAACAGACCAAATAGACTTTAAGACAAAATAGTAGAAAGAGAATGACCACATATAAAGTGGATAAAGAGTTTAATTAACCATGAAGACCTAGTCATTTTAAACTTGAATACAAACAATTTCAATATGTATAAAGCCAAAACAGAAACACAGGGAGAAATCTGCAAAGTCACCATGATAGAGGATTATTTCAATCCACTTCTCTCAATGACAGAATGTCAGGCAGACAAAAAAAACTCTGGTAAAGGTACAGATGATTTTAAGGCACAATTAACAAGCTTAAATTTCTGGACACATAAATCCTTCAACTCAATAATAAAAGAATACACAATCTTCCCAAGCACACAATGGAACATTTATGAAAACTGATTAATTAAAACTGACAATAAAGCAAGTTCACAAGAAACAAAGAACTGTTGTCACATAGAACAGTTCTCTGACAACAATTAAATTACATTCAAAGTCAATAATAAAAAGATAAATAACATTCATTTGTAAAATTTTCAAGGCATCAATAAATATTGTAAGAGTTAAAGAAGAAAAATCATATTGGAAAATTTTAAATACTTACAAATAAAATATAATGAACACGTTACATATTAAAACCGCTGAAAACAAGGACAGCAGTACTTAAAGGGCATTTTAGAGCCTTAAGTTTTTACATTAACAAAATAAATGATAACAACTTAACGAGCTAAGTGGTCAACTTAAGAAGTTAGAAAAAAAATCAGAATAAACCCAAAACAAATAGAAAGCTGGCAATAATAAAGATGAAAAATTAATGAAGTGGGAAAACACACACAAATAATCCACAAAGTCAACAGTTGATTCTTTTTGTAAAGACTAATACATGAGAAAAACATCTAGTGATCTTGATCAAGGAAAACACAAATAAAACCAGGAATGAAAAACGAAACTTAATTATAGAATCAGCAGAGATCAGAAAGCTAACAAGAGAATACCATGAACAACTTTATGGTAATCAGTTCAGAATTTTATATGAAACGTGAAATATTATATCTATCAGATATGTAATTTTGTTCATATATGTAATTTTAAAATGAACTAAAACTAAAAAACGAAGTAAAATTCTCAATATTTTTAATATTTAAAAATTGTATCAGGGCTTTAAAATCATCTCACTCGAGGCTCAGACTGTTACACAGACAAGTTTTACCTAATTTCAAGGAACAGATTATTTGAGATTTATACACACTCTTGTGATGAGTGATGAGAGATGATAGAGTGGAAATACTCTTCTATTCATTTTACAGGTCAGTATAATCTTGGAGCTAAAACCAGATAAGGATGGTAAGAGAAGAAATATTATATATCAATCTTAGTTAGAAACATAGATGCAAGATACTAAAGAAAATATTAGAAAACTGAGTCCAGGATATTATTTTTAAAAGAGTAATTAAAATACATCAATCACATTAATCAATCCCAAAAATCCAAGGGGAGTTTACCATAGGGAAAAATATAAATGTCACTCACAACATTAACAGATTAAAGAGATTTTTTAAATCATAATTTAAATATATGTAGAGGGGGCTTCCCTGGTGGTACAGTGGTTAAGAATCGCCTGCCAATACAGGGGACATGGGTTTGAGCCCTGGTCCGGGAAGATCCCACATGTCGCAGAGCTACTAAACCCGTGCACCACAACTACTGAGCCTGCGCTCTAGAGCCCGCAAGCCACAACTACTGAGCCCGTGAGCCTAGAGCTCGTGCTCTGCAACAAGAGAAGCCACCGCAATGAGAAGCCACCGCAATGAGAAGCCCGCGCACCGCAATGAAGAGTAGCCCCCGCTCGCCGCAACCAGAGAAAGCCCACGCACAGCAACTAAGACACAACATAGCCAAAAATTAATTAATTAATTAATTATTTTAAGTTTAAAAACAATACTTTAAAAAAAATCATTTAAAAAATAAATATATGTAGAAAAAACTGATAAAGCTCAATACCACTCACAGTAAAACTCTTAGCAAGATATGTATAGAAGGAAACGTCCTTAATGAAATAACTACCAACATCAATGGTGAAAATCAGGGAAAAGACAAGGATGCCCAGTATTGCTGTTTCTGTTTAAGAATGTCTTGAGGTCCTAGGTATCACAGAGTAAGACAAGAAAAGAAAAAAAAAAGAAGATATATCTGTCTGAAAGGGATTTGAAAGGAAAAACAACAGAACTGTCATTATTCACACATGATATGACTAAGAAAAACTCTAATGAAAACACAAAGATAATTTAAAATTAATAAAATTAATAAGAGAATTTAGCAACATGGCTGAATATAAAATCAATATACAAAAATCAATTACATTTATATATATATCAGGGACAAACAATTTGACTATTTAATTTAAAAGAAAATACCATTATCAATAGTAACAAAAATAAGGTACCTAAGAAAAAATCATCAAAAGATATACACAACCTCATGAAAAAAATTATGAAACTTTGAGATATCAAAGAAGACCTAAAGAATTGGAGAGATAAATGAGTGGAGATAATCATTATTAAAGATATATTAATTTTTTCCCAAATTGATCATCAGATCCCATGCAACTTCAATAAAATCCCTAAAAGGCTTATGAAAGACTTTGGCAAACTTATTTTTAAATTTCTGTGGAAAAACATAGCTAAAAGTAAAATGTACATGTGGGATGAGAAGAGGAAGGACCTTACCATATACCAAAATGTGGTATGAAACTTACTACAATATGGCACTGAGGCATGGGTAGACAAACTGACCACCAGATCAGAAAAAAAGGACTCAGAATGGAAGACCCTTACAAATACAGAAACTTACAATATTGCAGAAATAGCACTGTGGATGCCTCCGGAAAGTATGGGCTTTTCAATAAATGATTCTAGAACAAATGTATATCAAGATATTTAAGAAAAAGTGGAATTGAACCCCTACTTCCCACTCTACAAAATCAATCCCAACTGTATTAAAAACTTAAATGTGGATGTCAAAACTACAAAATGCTTTCCAGAAGAAACATATAAGAGAATATCTTTATGACCTTGAGGTAGAGATGGATATTCCAACCATGACACGCAACATGAAAAGGTAAAGGGAAAAAAAATGACTACATTAAATTTAAGGCCTTGTGCTCACCAAAAGATACCACAGGGAGGGTAAAAAGACAGGTCATAAAAAAAGGGAAAGTATTTGAAGCATGCGTGACTGAGAAAATTATTATCCACATATATAACAAGAACATCCGCAAAGCAGTAAAAAATTAAAATTTAAAAAGAAAACAGACTCAATAGAAAACTGAGGAGGGGAGATACCATAGAAGAAACATGAATGATAAATAAATACATAGAAAGATGTTTAACCTCATCAATCATCAGTGAAATGCAAGTTAAGACCACAGTGAGATACATTTTATACTGTACACCCACTAGATTGATACAATTAAGAAATCTGAGAACACCACAGGTGGACAACAATATACATCCATAGTAACCTTTTATGCTGTGGGTAGGAGTGTAAATTGGTAACAACTTTGGAAATCAATTCCGCACTACCTTTTCATTTGTAACATTTGCATGACTCTACATCCCAGAAATTTGACTCTTAGACATCTACAGGAATCAAAAGAGATGATCAAGGGCTTCCCTGGTGGCGCAGTGCTTGAGAGTCTGCCTGCCAATGCAGGGGACATGGGTTTGTGCCCCGGTCCGGGAGGATCCCACGTGCCGCGGAGCGGCTGGGCCCGTGAGCCATGGCCGCTGAGCCTGCGCGTCCGGAGCTTGCGCTCCGCAATGGGAGAGACCACAGCAGTGAGAGGCCCGCGTACCGCAAAAAAAAAAAAAAAAAAAAAAAAAAAAAAAAAAAAAAAAAAAAAAAAAAAAGAGATGATCAAGAACGCGTCAAGAGGTGCTAGGAAAGTGTGTAGTCTCAAAAAAAGGGAATCAATCCAAAGGTTCATTAACTAGAAAATACATAAATAAATTGAGGCATATTCACCAGCAGTGAAAATGAACTAATGCCACACACAGCAACATGGAGAAATCTGAAACATGCAATGCCAAGTGTAAAAAGCAAGTGGCACAATACAACAGAGGAATGATACCATGTTTATAATCCTCCGTCAAGTGGAAAGAAAGAAAAAAAAGAAAGAAAAAAGAGAATATTTACCTCTGGCAAGAAAGACAGGGGAATGCCGATAAGGAAGAAACCCAGATGGTTCTGATGATGCTCTAGTTTTGACAGTGAGTGGTGGGTCCCCTGGTCTTCACTCCATCATTTAGCTTCATAATTCATATATGCTACATGTATTATTTTGTAGGTATCAAACATCAAAAGATAAAATGTTTTGGAATATTTGGTTGGGGTGAGACTTATAAAAAGTATATGGAAGGAAGGGATACAGAAGCCACCAGTGTAGTCAACAGTCAACAAAACTCTTGTTGTAAAGGAGCCCAAGAAAGAGGACCAGTCAGTAGGGAGTGTGAATGAGAGGGAGAGTATGTGTTTGGTTTGTTACGCTTTTGTTTTGTTTCTATTATGAAATATTTCGAGCATTGAGGTGTCAACCATAACATTCTACCATTTTTTTCTTTCCAAAAAAATAAAGCACCACAGATAACTGTGGAAGCACCCTGCGTGCCCTCCGCACCCCAGAAGGAAGGTAACTTCATTTTGTTTGATTTTTTTAACGGAGCGTTACCAGTGCACGCCTGGATGCTGAAGGAGTTCTCCAGGAGGCAGGAACAACACGTGGATGCTGTCCACTTGCATCAGCATCACCTACTGACTCACCAGCACAAGGCACGTGTGCTAAGGGGTTTTCAGCTCAGCAGAGATGGTTCTAGACCTCGCTCCTATCAGCACCCTTCTGATGAAGCACACGCAGAGCTCTTGGGTCACGGGGCCAAGAATCACTAACTGGCGTGGCTATCAGGATCCAGCCGATACCCGTGGCATTCCCCCAACGCTCTAACTAGCCGGCAGAAGCAAAGATGGCAAGGAAGAGAGGAGGGAAAAAACCTGTTTTTTTCTTCAATTTGAACACTAAGTATACCGCAAGAATGGTGACAGTTTTCCTAACTAAAATGGACTAACAAACATAGTGGGTTGAGAGGGGACTCCCAAGAGTAAACCATAAGATTCGTGAGAAAATGGAGGGAGCGGGGCAGAGAAGGAGCTAGATGGTCAGAGTGAAAGGTGAAGCAGGGCTATTCACTGGGAGGTGTCAAAGTGAAAGACTTTATTTCGTGGCTAATCAACAGTTACCAGATAACTTTCCCCCATGGCCACCTCAGACAAAAGAGAATCAGGTAAACAGCGTTTCCATCTCAGACGGAATATCGTACAAATCCTACCACCTTCCTAAAGTTCACCAAAGATGCTCAGCAACAGCGTGGGAATGTGCTGATACCTGATCCCAGGTGTGTGATGGACTCAATTCCACAGGTTGAACTGAACCACCAGAATGTTTACTGGTAATTAGAACATAAGCTAGAGGAAGCCTAAATAGTGCGTAATTACTGAAGACCATTAAATAAGAAAGCAGAGTCCCTTTTGCCTCTTTCTCCCACTCCCACCTCTGCACCCTCTCACAACAGAATTGCAAAATCAATCTTCCACTTTTCTCAGAAAATAAAAAGCACTTCTGTGGCATTTGGGTGCAAAACAGGCAGTCGACAGCACACAGTAGCTGAACGAGGTCTCAGAGTTACTGTTAGAAGATATAAAATACAGTCAATTTGCAAGTATTCAAGTTATAGAAAGTTTCTCTCTCTCTCTCTCTCTCTCTCTCTCTCTCTCACACACACACACACACACACACACACACACACACATGCAAATGCCACTGTGTGTGTGTGCAACCCCATCTCTCAGCTGGGTTCCTGCAAAAGTCTCACTGCTGGTTCAGGCCACCCACCCTGACTACCCTTGAGCTGTGTTTTCCAGGCTGCAGTCAGAGTGTTCCCAGGCACAAATCTGGTGGGAGGAAACTGCACAGTCTCCCTGCCTCGCAGCCTGGCATGATCTGGCCCCTACCTTCCCTCTCCCCTGCCTCAGCTCCAACCAAGCTCTAGCTCCTCCCCAAACACCATGCCCTGCTGACCCCCAGCCCACTTCCCTCCCCCTCCCCCTCAGACCTCAGTCAGGTGTGCCAGCTTCAGGGAAGGTTCTCCTGACTGTGTGGTCACATACCCTATTGCAAACTCATCTAACGCCTCACACCTCTCAACGTAGAGGCTGACATTTCTCTGGTTGGTTATTCAGTGAATGTATGTCTCCTACGTTGAGCCAATGCAGAACCGCGTCTGTTTTGTTCATCATTTTATTTCTAGCACCCAGCATACTACCTGATACGTGGTGGATGCTCAATACAAAATTCTGAAAGTAAATGAATAACTTCCTGCATACGAATTTTTAAATAAATATTAAAAATATTCAAGTGTGGGAACAACAACAAAAATATCTAGTGCCCTTGAAGTAAATGGGCACTATCTACAAATCTGATATTTTAATTTCTGATCCCCCCCAAAAAAAACCAAGAAAAACATATGGGGCATAATTGTCATTGCCTCCCAAAAAGTCTTTGGTACCAAATTTGAGAGTACATCATAACAATACTCTTCAAGGTCCAAATTCCATAATCATTCAAGTCCATTCTCTCTCCTTTATACTCATGTAGAAGTACACACACAGGATTTCAATGTTTCAGCTAAAACTGTAAAGTCTGTAGTTATATTTAAAAAGCATCTTTGGAAGAAGTCTACTTCCACACTTTGACATCACTTATTCGAAAAGCACTGTCTTACTGAATCAACGTAGAGCCTGTACCCAATGACAGCAGTATCCTATGCCAACTGCAATGCTGGCCTTGAAATTTTTCCTTGTTTATATCACCATAATATCTAGCAGTGCAATTTGAATCTTGACTCTCAAAAAACATTTACTAAATGAATGAATGAACAAGTGTGTACATGAAAGTTAATAATTCTTAATAATTCTCTTGTTATTCCGGTGAAACATATTCACAATGAAAAAAAACACCACTATGTACATTCATCCCTTTCACTTTTCTGAAGCTTTCAACATTCTTTAAACAATCAAGCCTTCATCAACAATAACGAATTTTTTAAGTAAAATTAATTGCTTAAAGTAATTATGGAGTATTTCTCACTTTATCCAACTCTACCAAAATTACTAGGGATTAAAGTGGGACACTACAAAATGTACACCCATGTAAAAAAGAAAAAGTTCCACATGGGCTAAAAAGATAAATTGAAGAATAATAAGAGGTCAACAAAATCAGGGGGCAATTAGATGTCAAAAGAAAATCAACCTTTGCAGCTAAAAGAAACTAAATGAAGAATCACAGTGCCAACAGCAGAACAGAAAATCATTCCATGGTTTGGGATACCAGTTAGACAATGAAGTTCTAGAAGGCACCCAACAAATAATGATTATTTGAACAAGGATTGAAATTGACATTGTGCGGTCTTCCTTTTCAAAATTGCAAAACTGGGTTATGTATGAAATTGTAGATTAAATCTTGAAACGTGATTACCACCTGATGACCAAAATGTTTTCTCTCTGAGTTTAAAGGTGAAGGGTTGCAAAATATTCCCAACATGAATCCTTTATGTTCGAAAGTGAAGAAAAAGTTTGGGGAAGACACAGGTTCGAAACTGACATTTTTTTAAAAAAAAATGGGTAAAGGGGTCTAGAATATTCCCTTTATCGAAAAAATCTTGTTTCTATTCTGTAGCAAACATTCATTAATAAATTCCTCCTATGTCAATTCCAACTAGAACTTGAATTGTTGGCTTCAACTGGAAACTGGAATCACTGAAACAGTAGGAGGTCACAGAGGGAAAGACAATGTAATGTGACCAATACTCAAGGAAAGGGTGGTATTTACGTATTTTTCCTATGTGTGATGTCAGTATGATACATTATATTCACTTTGCCAATATGAAACAGCTATTTAACGGCAAACATGGCAAGAGAATCTAGATTGCCAGAATTCAGTTAAATAAATCATTTTCTCCAAATTAGCTTAAAATTTCCACTGCTGAATGATACAATAGGAAGAGTTTGGAACTGGGAACACCTAAATCTTGATTTCCACGCTGCCACTACCATTAAAAACATATATTTGGGGAAGGAACTGGATTATCTCAAAGGGAAATCCCAAAACCAGAAAAGGAAAAAAAAAAAAGGCACCCAAGACAGGAATGTGTGCCTGGAGGTGACTGAGGTGCCTAGACCATAACTGAGTCCACTGCCAAGCTGAGGAACCTGCTCTCTTTCATCCACCCTTTGCAACGGCCTTCCTCTGTGCCTGGTTCACAGTGATCTTGATATAAAAGGCTCCGTCCCAATGCCCCATGTCAAAATACTCCTCCTCTTTCAAGAATCAGAGTCAATTTGTCCATGAAACCTTCATTATTAAGTTCCCCCAGCAAGAAATAAGTTTTTCTTTACCTAAACTCCCACCATGTTAATAACACTTGTCTTCTGGACACTGAGTATTAATTAAACATGTACATTTCTATTCTTTCCTGTCAAAATACATGCCCTCTCAGGGCAGGACCTTGCTCCCACAAAGCCCTCTGAGTCCTATAATTGCTAACGCAGGGGATGTGTACATAGCATGTACTAAAAATATATATTAGATGAACCATCAATAAGAATTATGATAGGTAGATAAAAAATAACTGGCTAGATAGGCACAACCAACATCCCATCTCCACTGGCTACATATTAAAACCCGAGGGGCTAAACTGAAGCTATGCTATGAGTCTCCAGATAATGATATAAATAAATAGACCTTTCTAAACCATTCATTATCAATTTTTACTCATCTTAAGTGGATATAAAAGTAATTACTGACAAGATATGCAAATGTGCGTGTTTTTCATCTTGCTCTTCAGCATTTTACACAAGATGAAAACTGGAGTGTCCAGAGCTATCATTTCAATATCTTCCTTCACAGAAGGTAGGTCTTTCCCTAGTTTAAAAGTCCTCAAAACGCCCTGGAGTTAAGTCTTGGCTTGGGAGATTTTAGATACAAAACCTTCCATTTGGATGCCTTGCAATTCAGCTAAGTACCCCAAAAGGGAATGTTTATATTAATGGAAGATGAAAGCAAGGAAGAACATTCTAAAAGGTATTCCGTAATGGGGCTTTGTCACCACCTTCTCTGTTTTATTGGGAAAATAGTCTTTTCCCGGGAGGCTGAAAGTTTCTATGCCAATCACCAGTCTCGTTTAACTATTTGAACTTAAAAATGTCAGAGAAAAAAAAAATTCGTAATGGAAATGCTGACATGCTATGAAGTCAAGAGGCACAAGCAGGTGCTCCTGTAACCCAGGGTCATAATTCAATCAAGCTGTATTTTGACGTCATCTGTTACAGAAAAAAACCAAATGGTTTATGAACAGCACCAGAACCCCCAAGATTAAATTACAGCCCTGATATTTAATCAGGGGTCTTACTTTGTTATTTTTAATAACACAATACATTTTAACAGTTATTCGTCAACTGCCTTAGCCAAATTAGAGCATGTGATGACAAGTGAGCTGGATTACGTTGTCCATCTCTCACGATCTGAACTTTTATTATTTTTCAGAAATGGAAGATTATACAAGTTTTCCTCCTCTAAAGAAACATACAGTTGGTACCAACGGATTGAGTCCAAACCTTAATTAAAAGCAGCATGGGGTCCCTGAGCAGCAGGTCAGGACATCTGTATCTGTGTCCTATTATAGCCCATAACCAACTGTATGATTTGGGCAAAAGACATTTAACCCTCCCAAACCTTAGCTCTTTAACCAAAAATAAAATCATAGAACATCTCTAAAGTCTCCTGGTAAGTCTAAATTTCTATAAATCCTTTACTTGAAAGGCAATCTTGTGGAGTTTCTTTGGGATTCCCTGAGGAAAGAAGGGCAAAATTTTTATAGCTGAAAAGACAATGAATTTTTAATTTAATTAAAAAATCACTCTGATCGAAGAGGCATTTGTGAGCTAAAAATTTTAGGGGCAATATCAATGTCAGCAAACGAAACAGGTTCTTTAAAAAGTAATGTACAAATACTGCTGAACGTGTGAAGGGTTGTTTGCAAAACAGATCAATACAGGCACATCCAACAATGGATTGCAGTTAATAAACCGCATATAATAATTACCACCAATGGCAGTTTAGAAAGTCATTCATTAAATGTTAATTGTCACACAAAAGTACAAAAGCAGCCATTTGAACAATCGAGTGGCTGCACCTTTAAATAGAATACTTTCTTACAGCCCTGAAGTTCCTCCGTATAAACTGATTCTAAACACACCTGGCTATCTGATATGCTGATTAACTGGGCCTTTATTTATTGTTGAAATGAAAGCAAATATGACAACCTTTTTCAACACTTTTGCTATTCCTTTGAGCCTGATTAAAAATATATATATAAATATATATGTAAAACTTATAGAAAGTGTCAACCAATCTTCTCTAAAGATTAAACTGTTATTTCTCTTACATCTCTCATAAGCATTAAGAGACATATGGTTGAAAATTACCCACCTAAACCTCATGTGCCTACATCACTGCTGAGTCTAAGTGGGATCACAGATTTAGAAAATGGATAACCCATGTGTAAGCTTATAAACTTGGCGGTCAATTTTGAAAACTTTATAACAGAGTAATAAGCCGGTGACAAAAATAAATAAAGCCTTTAAAAAAAATAACTTTGATGTGCTTTGCTTTACTTTCTCTAATACTCAGCACCATCTAATTAACTTGGAAGAACACCTGGTCATAAAAAAATAGCTCATAAAAGACAAAAAATAAGGAAGGAAGGGATTTTTTTTCTGTTCCTACCTAGCTTCATTTCGATGCTTTGTGCAAAATCTGACTTACCCAACATATAGGTATAAGGTCTAAAGGTTTGGCCAAGAACATTTTGGTTCAAGACTTGTAAACTGAAGAACATTTCAAAACACACCATGTTCCTTATTAGACAACTTCAGATCTGTTATCTTGGCTTATGGGAACAGATCTAAATAGCATCATGATACTAAACGTTGCAGCCTGGGGCCACCAGGACTCAACTCTCTGCCTTGGACAAGGCAGCAAACTTCCAATATAAAATGTAGTTTACCATTAGGAGTAAATGTTTGATCTGTAAAGCTTCCAAAATTACTTTGTTTATCATAGCAGATGAAAGCAAAAAGGAATAATTTTAAGCTCAAAACAAAATTGTTTATATGACAGTCTTTACTGCTCCATGATTCTAAGCATTTAAGACAGATTCGAGCAATTAACAGCATAAACTTTCATTACATAGTTCTATTATATATGTTTATGTGACTTAGCTGTTCATCTGTTATTTAAGTGATTTCCTCATTACAATAGTAGGGTAAAGATAATTTGCTGATGCTGTCAAAAACATTAAGCATTTCAGGCTCAACAGATCTTGGATCCCTACGCTTGTTTAATGCATTTTATTTACTTAAGTCAATGTCAAATAGAGTACTGCTTCTTCCTTCTGAATTTAGAAAACGTAACATTTTAAGCACATGTCTGATAATAGACATATCAAAACTTCAAAACTGCTTATTTTAGTGATGCAGATAGAATTCAGGGTTTTTGTTCTTGAATATTAAGTTTCAAAGATCTAACAAGGAACTGCAAAACTTTTTTTTACAGTTAAAAGATAGGAAACCTTTTTTTTTTTTTTAGGTATTAACAGAGCAAGCTTGGTTACCTCAACTTTTGGTTTGACTAGGTACATTAAAATAATTGAAAACAAAATATTTTCACTGGTACCCAAGCAGACTGTCCATTTACAATAGAACCAAAACACAACTTTGAAACTACCTACTATATTTTCCTTGTTAAAAAAATAATAAAAATATGAGAGAGATACTAAGTCACATTGAAATCCAACATAAACTAGAAGCTTAGTTTGGATAAGAAAGCAGGAAAAATAATGGACATGGTTTATACCATTATCTTAAACATATTTTTAAAAAATGTTTATCTACTGTAAAGATCAGGAACAGTATTGCACACCAAGCCTCAGTAATATATCCTTAAGCCTATAAGATACTGAAATAATAAGCTATATCTGACTCTGTGTCTCTGTGTGTGTGTGTGTGTGTGTGTGTGTATGTGTGTGTGTGTGTCTCAAAAGACACTGAGCTAGGCAGACCAGGCAGACCTGGGTTTAGAACCTGATTCATTCTGGCTGCCTTGAGGGTAAGTAGTTTACCATCTCTGAATCTCAGTTTCCTCATTTATAAATTGAGCATGGTAATCCTGGTATCTCACTGGGTTCTTGTGAGGATTTAAAAAATACAAGAATATAAAGTGCATAGTACACCACTTGGCATAGTAAGAAGCACTTTAATTCTGTCAGTGTCATGCCCATCCACCCCTGTTATTCAATCTAACATCTTGCAAAGAGTCACAGGCCAGATCAGGCAAAAGAGAATGATCAACAATCCAAAATTCAGCTCCAAACCTTAAAAAGCATTCAAAGGGCACATGTGCACTTAGAAGAATTTGTAGGCACAAAGATCAGCACACAAATCCTGATACCCTATTATGCAAAATACAAATTTAGAAAAACATAGCAGTGAAACCAATATTACTCCAATAAAAGGATTTGCAGGGCCATACAAAATTAGCAAATCAAAACTTGTTTCTTAGATTAGCAAATAAAGGCATAGTTCAGAACCTCTTAACTTGGGCCTCAGTTTTCTTTGTACAATGAAGGCACTGGGCTGTCTCTTTCTAAGGGGTTCAATCCCCCAAATTCTATGATTCTAACAGAATGGATTTAATGCCACTTTGCTTATTTTGTAACCTGTTAAATTATTCTGCATTTTATAAAAGCCATACAACCACTATGAACTGCACTATAATAGTAAGGCTGTTTAAAACACACACACACACACACACACACACAATTAAATAAGTGTACTCCACAAATACCTTTAAGGGAGACCACTTGTTTTTTCACGCCATAATCGTGAACTCAAACTGTACGGATGGATATTAATTCAGAATGCTGACCATTTGAATTTTCTCTGTGATACAGAACTACCCATTGGAGCGATTTATTTTTTCTTACTGAATTTACCAAACTGATGTGTCATTTGGGTGTCATGTGGGTATCAGTAAAATAACTTGTGTGAATGTCAAGAAATGTTTTTTCTCTTCCAAAAATGACCATGACAGGGATGTGGTGTGTTTTACTGCTGCTCTTAATTGTTAAAACACCCATCCATTTGGCACCTTTAACAAATGCTGAACACCTAAGTAAAGCTAAACAGTTACGGGGGAAAAGGCTCAACTTTTAAACTAAGGGAGGAAGATGTAGGATCCGTCACAGACTAACTGTAAATACATGTAACAGATGTGACCAGGGCTGTTGTTGAGTATGGATAATTTTAGAGCCCCAACTTTAAAACTACTTTGTAAATGATGCCAAAGCTAGTATGTTTATCTTTTGCTCATGAAAGACTCAAAGGTAACCAAAGAAACTGTAGTTTTGTTATATTAGAAAATTAAACCCCTGTTCATCAATAAATTATAGACTCTAGGTGAATTTTTTTTTCTTCTGGTAACTTTGCCGTCCTACTTTTTAATGAGAAAAATTTTCCAATCATCCAGGCATGTGGATGCTTTTAGCTAGTTTTAAGATCAATGATATAATGGATCTGAAATCCCTTTATATAAGTCACCATATAGGTTTCAAATATTTCTTAAAAATAATTCCAGAACCCACCAATTCTCCCCGTTAAGGTCATCCAAGCTCTGAACTATCATGGCTGAATTGTTTTAGTGCTCTCTGCTGAACACCTGCAAACATCAAACAAAAACTGCTGGTCCTTTCCTGGGTTGACAAAAGCCTTTCATGTGAAAAATGCTCCCTGGGAATGTCAGGCTGTAGCTCAGGTTACATTCCATTCTCCCTAGCAGCCTCACCATTTCTTAAGGTGGTAGGAAAAACCATGTTTGTGAAATGAAAGATTAAAGGCAATATGGCCACACTTTTTTTAATTCTCACATTGCAAATCACGAAGGAGCGCCCTATATGAATGGAATCCACAGCTACTGAGAACTTTAAGCATGAAACATTACCATGCCTCACTCTGAAAAAACAGAGCTGGTTTTTCCAATATGAACAGTTCACTTATACTTTGGACCTTTTTTCTCTGGACCCAAGTTTCAAAGCTACCCATGGAAGTGACATCTGAGCACCCTTGGGACAATGGATATTAACCTGATGTACATTTAGAAAATTATTTCTCAGTCCAAAGTTTCCTAGTTCATCCTTCCAGGAGCAAAATGCAGTTTTCCTCATTTTTTTTTTTTTATTTGTTATGCTTTAAAAGGGACTTATCTTTGTTACTGAGTGGAAACAAAGCCACCTAACTGTGTCTTGGACAGATGAGAAAAATCAACACTCCAATCTGTACTGTGTATATTATAGTCCCCCTCATACTGCACTGGATGAATACCCTGCATTTTCAATCCAGCAGCGAGAACAAAATCGGCACTACACTTTTTACCTTTACAAGTAAACATTTGGGCCTGAAAACTACACCTCTGGTACGACGTCACTTAAAGTTTAACACCTTAAAAATAATCACAGCATATTCGTTGGAAATATCACAACACGTCTCACTAAGGATGAAGCCTCTGTCTAGGTTTACATATACAGATATACCGTCTTAAGAACTCTGTAAGTTTCAGTATATGATCATTTTCCAAAATGCATTAATACATATTCATACTTATTCATCCTACACTCTGTAAACACTTAAACATCATAGCAAGGACTTCATTTAAATGTGAACATAGAAAAGGGACCAGATGCACAGTTATCTTTTTAAATGTAACACAATTTCATGCTTCTAAATCACCTTCCTTTATTAAACTATAACTAAGCTGATATACTTAATTATTCCAAATGTGTCAATTTTTACAAAGTACAAAAGAGTATTTTTGCACTGACTCTGAAAACAGTCTATCTCTGAGCCTTTCTGACATAATCTACTTTCAGATTTCAACTATACATTTTCTTAAGGAAAATCATGAAGAAAGTTACTGTCAGAGATAAAGTTAGCAACTGTTTTGATACTGTCTAACATGAAAAATTAATCTGCTTACATGAGATACTTGTACTCATCTTTCCTTCAAAGTTGTATAGAGAACACGATAAAGAAATTTGGAAGATACAATACGAATACAACAACAAAAAAAATTTTAAGTCCCAAATGAAAATTATAACAGGGTCCAGGACAGTAAAACACAAACATATGGTCAGTAGCCCTTTTAATCAAAGTGGACCCCCCAAAATAAAAGATAAAATGTAACTATAGGAGGCATCTCATATTTCACAAATCAAGTTGTAGAGATAAAAAATCCCTTAGACTTATGGGGGCCAGCAAAAGGAGAAGTAACTTATCTAGAAATGAGCAACTTTTAAATGCCATTAATTTTATTTAAAAAATACCAATTATACAAATCACAAAGATGAACAGATTTCTTTCACTGCTACAACACCAAATGAATATTAAGAGATGTGAAATTATCTTCAATAGCTAACAGACAATTCCACTGGTATCTCACAACTAAACGATGTCAACATTTACCAGTCTGACTTAAGAACAGGACTCTGTCTAATGTCCTGTTATGTACCACTGCCAGAACTCCTAAAATACTACAGCTGTTTAACAAGCATAAATGGATGTAAGCCTTGAACCTAAAGGAGAGCAATGTATGCCTCCTTCTGATATGAAATTCACTAGACAAAAAAAATACGTTTTAAACGAATAGCATATTTTCAGTTTTCACTTTTAATAAGAGACCTTCAGAGAGTCCCCTATTAAAACTCCTCCTTAGATACCAGATAATCACTGCACACACAGATTCCTTTGTGAATAGCGCTAACGTCTTTTTAAAGCATCAGCCAAAGGCCTTTCATTTATAAAATGTAAAAGTCCTTCCAAATTTGCAACTTTAAATATAGAAAAATTCATTGCACAAGTAAATTCTTAAAAAAAAAAAACAAAAACTGAAGCACCAAAAAGGATATTTTAAATATAAATGAATTCATATTTCGCTCTCAGATTAGCAGGAGTCTCTCTATTTACAGCTATGGTTTACTACACAGCATTCATCTGCAAAATTAAGCGCTCATTTCTTTAAAAGGGTTAATTATACATAGTACCCAATAAAATTGATATTATTTACAAGGGATTTGCCCTTTTCATGAAAGTTAGATTTTTCCCTCTATTTTCAAATAAGGAAACATTAATTTATTCCCCCATGTTAACATTGCCTTATCTTCACATGTTTGATTACAATTGTATCAGAAAATTGCTTTTAAAGTAAGTGATGAATTCTGAGACAGTTTCCTTGATTTTTTTTTTTTTTTAAAAACCCTACTTTTAATTTTGCAAAAGATAATGTTTTTGCCTAAGTTATACCACTAATGGATAATAATGGATAATGAAATAACCATATCATTACAGGCTAAAATTTCAATGACTTTTTCAGAACACTTCAACAGAGCCAAAAATATACCATGAGTGAATAAACAGCTAAGAACATTTAACTACACACTAAGAAAAGAATTTACATACTTGAGCCAGTAAAATGTCCACTCGCCAAAGAAGTTGGTCCATTTTTCCCACTGCTCACAGGAGGTGAAAACATCTAAAAGAAACAAAGAAACATTACTGTTGAAAAGACGACATTTGTGCCTTCAGAGTTCATCAAAGATCTTTCATACTCTCCCTATACAATATACAGTTTATGCTAAGGGCTCATTTTAGTAAAATACATCACCATCCAACTTAAAACGAAAACAGGCACAACATTACCAATCACTCTCCCCCCACCCCAACCTTAACCACTGTTTTCTTTTTCCTCAGGTTCATTAGATCGCCAGAACTAGGTAGGACTACATTTTAAACCAACACAGTCCCCATGATGTGAACAAGATTCAGTTTGGAGGGCAGCAAGCTCTCTAGAAAACACTAGTTTTACAAAGGAGAAGAAAGTTGCTTGTTTTATATTGAAAACCTTGGCCATAAACGTGGCAATGTCCATTTCCATCCCGTATAGGATTTGCCTGTCATATGTGAACCCAAATAAAAATAAAAGTGCCACCTGCACTAAATTCTCATTTCGTCTCTAACATGAGAGCAATTTGAAGCAAGACTCTCTCTCCCTCTCTCTTTCTCTGCTTCTCTCTCTCTCTCTCTCTCTCTCACTCTCTCTCTCTTTCACTCTCTCTCTCTCCAGCATTTATTTCGACCCTAATTGGTTTCCCTCTTCTTCGACGTATCTAGTGGATAATGCGCACCTTCCCTGAGTCAGAGCCTGCAAAAAGCAAAGAAACGAATGGAGAAAGTGCAGCAAGCAGAAAGGGGGCTACAAAGCTGCCTAGGGCCACGTTTCCTGGCAAAACTTCCGAAAGCCATTTCTCCAAAAGGTCTAGAAGAGAAGCAGCAGCAGCAGCAATAGCAGCAGTAGCGGCAGCAGCAGCAGCAACATGAAAGAGCCCCACTTAGAAGGCGGTTTGGATTTTATTTGTGTGTTTTGTGGATTCTTTTTATTTTGCTTTGCAAATGCATCTTACACCAAACTCATCTGGCATTAAAAATGAATTATTTCCCCTGACATGTTTGGGACTTGGTATGGGGAAGGGAAGCAAAGGGATGGAGAAGGACCAAGTTCCGTCATAAAACTCCACAAGTGTGTAAGTTCTGCTTTGTGCTGATCTCACGACTCCGAGATTTACAAAGACCGTCTAAAGGGTTCTGAAGAATGTATGCTCAGCATATGCACACGAGTTTTCAGAATCCCAGGAAAAGATGTAATGAGGACTACAGGTCCTACTAATCCAAAGCATCATCAGTTTAAAACTTTGAGACAACTGGGGTCTCCTATTTTCTCTTTTCCATTTTCAGAAAAAATAAATAAATAAAATGAGTAGTGCACAAAGTATCAGTACTCTCAGTGTTCAGATAAGGTCAAGTTTAGGGGTGGTTTACAGTTTTAGGGGTGTCTGTTTTTCCCTTCCATTGGAGTGAGACTCCATTATTTGGGGGATTCGGTGGGTAGGAAATTCAAAAGCAAGTAATTAAGACTCTGAAAAAAAAAGCCTGAATCGTCCATCACACCCAAAAATTGTAGTTAAAAACTTATCAAAAAGACCTTCATGTTTACCAAGGACTCAGCCAATTAAAAATTATTCCTGTCCTTTAGATTATTATTGGTTTCTAGCTCAAAGTGTTTGGGTTTTTTGTTTTGTTTTGTTTTGTTTCACAGCTGTTGTTAGTTTCCACCGTTCTTTCTTACCGCACTGAAATCCAGTAAATCACTCAGCTCTTTGTCCGTCCCTAAGGCAGCCATTCGCTGTTGGTGATGCATTTTAGCAAAATCACACAAACCTAGAAACATGGAAATAACCGCAATCAGAAAATCCAGTCCCAATCCTTGGAGAAAACACAATCGGATTTTTGGAGACTGGGGGGGTTGTGGGGTAGGGATGTGAGGGCGGATGGGAATAAGGTAGAAAGGAGGGAGGGACAGGAGAGTTTTTTTTGTTGCTTTTTTTTTTAAGAAGGAATAGGCAGCAATAGCAAAAAAAAAAAACAAAAAAAACAAAAAACTGCTATTGATATTGTATTTCCAAAGAGACGATCAAAACTGGTAACATCCACTATAAAACAAAATCCGGGAAGGAAAAAAAAAAAAAAGCCGCTCTTCAGCGCATCATTTTATGCAACAGGAGGTAGAGCGAGAAATGAATGGATCCCAGAGAAAAGAGAAACTACTCAGAACGATCCGGTCTCAACTTTCCCCCCACCCCCCCACACACACTCACACACACGCACACACGCTCACACACACACACCACTCCCCTCTGCGTTTCAAAGTAGCTATAAAGAAATTAAAGATGAGCGTCTCTGGAGTGAAAACACGTCCAAAGGGGGAGGGGTGACAGGGTCGACGAAAGCGGGGCGGGGGGGGGAGGGAAGCGGAGTGGAGGGTCGGGTCCCGTAATGGTCCAGCACCCTAATTTGTGAAAGAAAGGGTTGTAAAAATTAAAGTCAGGGCCTTGGCAAAGTCATCGGTCTCTCCAAGTGGCACTGCCGGGGAGGGGGGGCCGAGGGGGGGGTAGGGATGAGGGGGAGGGAAGAGGCGCGGGAGAGGAAGGGGTGTCTCCAGGGGGAGCGCCGGGAGCCGGGAGCCCGCGGCACGGGAGGCGCGGAGCCGCGTGCGGGGCCGCCGAGCCCGAGCCCCACGCCGCCCGGCGCACCAGCCCCGCCGAGCCCCGCCGGCGCCGGTACCTACCGCCCGCGCGCGAGAAGGGGCTCTCCGTGCACCGCCGGCGCCGAGGCGGCGTTCATGTCTAACCACCGCCTCTACCTCCTCCGCCTGCGCCCGCGCCCGCTCCTTCCCCGCCGCCGCCGCCGCCGCCGCCACTACAGATCCGCAGACACACAGCCAAGATCCCTGACTCTTAACACCAACTCTCTTCTCCGGGGAGGGGAGGGGACGAGGGAAGGGGGGGAGGGGGAAACACGCAGAGGCGCACGGAATTGCAAGTTCAGCAAAGAAATGGGTGGGGGGCCTCCGGCGGGGAGACGCGGCTCGCTCGGGTCGGGCTGGCTGGGATGCACCCCCCCCCGGAGAAAAAAAAATCTCAACACCTCCCCCGCCGCGCAAAAAAAAAAAAAAAAATACAAACGAAATTTCATCGAGCACCTCATTTTCCCTCAGAACGTCAGTTACAATCTGAAGCCTGAACAGTTCAGTTTTTGCCCGTTTCATCCATCGGAGGCACTTTGAAATTTATTCGAGTTTACATCCCCTCCTTTCTTTCTCTGACTCTCGTTCCCTCTCACTCACACATCCACACACGGCAAAGCAAGTTTATACTAGGCTGCAAATACACGTGATGCAAAAAGACTTTGCCAAGAGGAACAATATTTTTCTTTTCCAGATATAAACCAAGCCACATTTTGCTGGGGAGATTTTCATGTCGGTAGTTCTGCGTTGGGGGCGAAACCTAAATTACATACGTTTTTTTCCCCTCCCTTTTAAGTCACAGAATAGTATAGCTGCAAACTTCAACAACAACAACAAAAAAGGCAATTTTTGAGGGTGGATGTTGTTTTGTTTTTACACTTGAGTTCCTAGGCATGCTAAGTCCCCGTTCGCCAGCACTTTAAGTTTTTAATTCAACATTTACCATTACAGGCCCTGCATGCTCTTAAAACATACTTTTTCACATCACTTTTTAGGATAAAAATTAAGCTGCATAATTCTATCGTTTCGTAATAACAAGCGTACTTTATCCAGTATATGCAACATACGCTATTTTAACGTGTGTTAAAATACACATTCTATAAACCCTGTTATTGCTAGATGTGCGAGTACATACACAAAATGCATGCACACACTTTTTCCCATTGGCGATTATTTAATAGGTTTTTCCTTTTGTTTTAATAAAACACTGGGATCGACATTTAAAATATTAAATTCAATTACAAACAGTTTACTCTGACAGCAAATTGTAACGTTACCTTAAATGGCCACAAATATGCTCACAATATTCCAAGGAAAGTGACTTTAAAAAGAGAGACAAAAATCTTCTGCAAGTACTTAGTATCTCACATGTGTATCCCCCAAAAAAGTATTTTAACTGGTACTCAGTTCTGCTCCAGGGATATCCACAGAATACAAGATTATGCACCTGGCTCTGGTTTTTGCATATTCCACCATAAAACTGCAACAAAATTCCCTCCCCCAAAAAAGAAATCATTAAAAAAAAATCCAACAACTTTTTCTTATTGTTTATAAAAAAATATCAACACAGGATAGCTATAATTTTTCCTCAAACAAATCTTGTTGGTGGTTTTTTTTTCTTCTCCTCTTATAAAGCCTTAAACTTGTTCCAAGTTTAGAGGTGTCTCATCATCATCCTCCTCCTCCTCCTGATCATCACCATTGACTCCCCCGTGGAGTCACATTGATAATAATAGGTTTCCCTGAAAGATACATTGTAATCCATTCACATCCGGGCACTGCGGACTTATAAAGAGAAGGCGCTGCGGCCGTGGCTGCTCCTCCAGACAATGACTGGGGAGGGGCGGGGCGGGAGCGGGCAACCATAGAGTAGTAAACAGAGTGCCTAGAGAGGCGACCAAGATGGCGGCGCGTGCGGGCCACGCCTCCTCCGGGAAAGGAGGCGGGTGGCGGGGTTCGGGCGGGTGTCGTGCGTGGGCCAGAGATGTAAGGGCTCTCGAGGCGGCGTCCGTGTTCACGCGTGTTGCTTCTTGTTCCCGGTCCTTGCCTCTGTTCTTTGACTCAAAAGTGTAGTTTCTAAATAAATTAAGGAATTAAACTCCAAAGACCTGCGCGGAGGAGTCGGAGTCAGTGAGGGAGGCTCGGGAGAGGGAGGCCTCCCCGACGGAAAGCCGGAGCCTGGTTCTCCCGTAGTGTGGAGCCGGCCCTCTTAGCGAGGCTCGGGCGGCGTGGAGAGAGCCCTCTGAGCCGAGGTGTAGCTCCTGGGCCTGGAGGGAGATGTGGGTCCTCTCCTAAACCATCCGCATCCATCTTTTTCTCGGCCCCTGGAAAGTGAGAACTGTCTAAGTCCCGGAAGTCCACACTTGGAAAAGACGTTCGTTTATTCCCATGTAGGCTTAGATCGATTCCGTGCTGTGACCCACTACTGATTCAACGTCTCGTTCTGGCCCAGAAAGTTCTGCCCTCTCTAGCCAGTTTTCTGGTCTGTGAAATGCAAATAGCAAATGTCCGCTTTATGAATTTCGTAAGAATTAAAGGGATAAAGATAAAGACGGAGCTGCCCCGAAAGAAATCTTCCCTTTCCACCTCTTAATTCCTCGCTAAACCAACTGATATGTCTAGTCTAGCCCATGGGATTTTAAATGAAGATTACTCCGAAAGAATAGCTTTTAGCCCTCCCACAGGAGAAAAGCAAGTAATAATGATAGGTTAACCCTTATATAGTGGGTTTACTATGTGCCAAAGACTGTTCTAAGAATTTCTCAAGTATTGGTTGTTTGAATCCTGAGAGTGGCTCTGTGGAGTTCGTGTTACTGTTTGACCCAGAGCCCTTTAGTAAGTGGTACAAATTTGCCTCAATTACACGTTATTAAGTGATAGAGCCCACCTTGGAAGACAGGCAGTCTGCAGAGTCCACATCCAACCACATTCCTCTTCCATCTGGCAGCGGGAACATCCTAATCTCCATTTTCTGATGCAATTTTGTGGCAGTGACAGAGTTCAGATCAATTTTCATGATCTTTTGTTTACAGGTAAGTTTTTTTTAATAAGTTTATTTTTTTTTTAATTTATTTTTGGCAGCGTTGGGTCTTCGTTGCTGCATGTGGGCTTTCTGTAGTTGTGTTGAGCGGGGGCTACTCTTTGTTGTGGTGCGTGGGCTTCTCATTGTGGTGGCTTCTCTTGTGGAGCACGGGCTCTAGGTGCGAAGGCCTCAGTAGTTGTGGCACGTGGGCTCAGTAGTTGTGGCTCGCGGGCTCTAGAGTGAAAGCTCAGTAGTTGTGGCACATGGGCTTACTTGCTCCGCGGCATGTGGGATCCTCCCGGACCAGGGCTCAAACCCGTGTCCCCTGCATTGGCAGGCGGATTCTTAACCACTGCGACACCAGGGAAGCCCTATAGGTAAGTTTTTAGAGGACAAGAATTAGGGCATTTATAGGTTGTTTCCTGTCTGTTCACACACACTGTGCAGATTCCTGTCTTCTATACCCATTCCATGTCCTCATCTTAAAATAAAATTTTACATTTAGACACCACTTTATGCTGCTTTATCACAAGCATTATCTCTGATTCTCAGAATAAGCCTCTACCCTTTCAACTGAAATGATGTAATAAAAAGATCACAACCGTTTGTTTAGGAGAAATATTCTACTGGCTCTACCTCTAAGCAGCTCTGTGACCTAAGGCCTCATGTCAGTGTCTTTTACTGTAAAAGGCAGAGACCAGATTTGATAACCCCATAAGATTCCTCCTAGTTTCCAGATTTTAAGACTCCCCCTTCCCCTGAATTTCAAGGGGAATAAATGATCTGTCCAGAAATCAATGATAGGATCAGATCTAGGACCTAAATGGACCTAGTTGCTGGCTAGTGCTTTTTTTTTTTTTTTTTTTTAACTGCACCCTACAGAAAACCATGCAACTGCCCTTCCAATTTTAACTAAGGGACAAATTTGAATTGCTTCTGGTTTTTTTCCTGACCTAGTTCACTTCTACCCCCAGCTTCTAGATGTCTTCGAATATGTCATGTTAACGTCATCTCTGGGAGATATCTTATTCGCCTACTGGGATATTGAGAGAATTTAATTAAAAATGTGCATGAATGCAAAAAAAAGCAATCAGATAATAAACTATGGCCTCTAAGCGAGAACCATGAAAAAAATAGGTATACTTAGGAATATTGGCATCACCTTAGAAAAAAAGACTCAACAGAATCCTGTGAAATGTAGATAAAAAGGGAAATGTAGTAGATATGTTTTAGGATGCCTGCTCTATCATCTACAGAATTCTTTCCCTAAGAACCTGTTCATAAATCCTGATAAAGAGGTAGAACTTGATGTGGGTGCCACGTGACTCCTTCCTGACCCAGCCCCAGCTGATTGGACCACAGGAGCTAAAAGAGGAAGAGATTGACAGTGGTCTATAGTGAATGGATCTGACATGTTGGAATCAGCTGGCCAGAGCTGGTGTCAGGAAGCCAAGCCTTGGGAGAGCCATGGTTATGGGGAAACACGAACCATGAGTAAGCAGAGGAAACTGCTCTTCAAATAAGAAAGAAAGGTCTTGGAAGTTCGGAGAAAAACAGACAATTTAGTCCTAGGAAGAAATGTCTAGAGATACTTACCCAATTATTTGAGGACTACCTTGCCTCCTGTCCGTAAGAAAGCTGATTCCTGCAGTGCTCCCCTTCCCTGAGTGAGCTAACCTGAGTACTTTTCTGATCCTTACAACTAGAGAGTTTAACTAGAGGGAGACGCAAGAGGGAGGGGTTATGGGGATATATGTATACATATGGCTGATTCACTTTGTTACACAGCATAAACTAACACACCATTGCAAAGCGATTATACTCCAGTAAGGATGTAAAAAAAAAAAAAGAGTTTAGCTAGAAAATAAAAAAAGAGCTTTGGATTTTAGCATTTCTAAACAGTCCTTAACATTAAAAAAAAAAAAAAAGTAGTGTCTGCTATTCAAGGTGTAAACAATTTGTTCCACTCCCACATGGCAGAGATGCTATCCAATATATTGTACCACATATAGGCAGGACAGTATATACAATTGTCATTCCCTTTTCTAGCATGTTATAAAGTTGGGTAAGTTTCACACCCCGTCAGACGTAAAAAAAGATAACTTGTCCTCAATACATTACATGACTGGTTAAAATCAAATGCAATAGTGGAGATGAAAGTGCTCTGCAAATAACAAATGCCAATCAAACGTAAGGCATCATTATTGCATAAACTGAGTTGATGCCTAAAGATAACATTTCTTTCATAGGAGTGTGAGAGGCATGGCAAATATTGAAACCCAGTGAGTCATAGAAAAGAACAGACATTGAAGGGTGCTTGGACCAAACCCTTCATTTTAGTGGAAGATGTCAAGGCTCAAGTGGGATGACTCATCCAAGGTCACATTGCTAATGAGTTACAGAGCCGCAAGTAGCCCTCCAGGAACTGAGTGCCAGTTCAGAATGTCATGCCATTCTCCTTCAAATTCATCCGTTTGCTCCTGCCCAGTCTTACCCATGTTAAAATGAATAAGCAGACAAAACCACAAACAACAAAATCAGATCTCTGATGATATAATGAACTTCATCTAAAAATTCAGCAAATAATTTTTGAGTGTCTTCCTTATGTCAGCAGCTATTCTTTCAGGACCTGAGGCAAAAACAGAGGCAAAGAAAGCAGAATGTTATAAATGTCAAGGGCAGTCTTGATTGAACGGCAAAGTCACAGTGAGCAAGATACAGCCTGTGGCAGACATGTGAAAAAGGGAGGGCTATCCCAGCATATTTTTAGGTTGATATATCAAAAGGGTACAACCATCCAGGACTCCGAACTGGAGCCCCAAACATACTGCAAGCGTGAGTCAGAAAAGCAGCTGTCAGGACAGAAGGGGAGGGATCCAGTCAGTGTGTGTAAAAGAAGGCCAGAGCTTCATCATACAGAAACAGCCCCGCATACCCCAGGGCCTTTGCATTTGCTGGTCCCATGATTCTTTCCCTTGGCTGTTCACACACTGGCTCCTTGTCATCCTTCTAGTCTCAGTTTAAACATTACCTCCTCCTGGAGACATTCCTAACCATTCTGTCTAAAGTAAGTACCCCATCTTTTTATTCCCTGACACCAAATCAGTTTTATGTCCTTAGTGGAAACTTTCCCACTTGGGGTCCTTTTGGTCATACATTTACTTCTGTATTGCCTGTCTCTCCCATCAGACACTGTATGCAGGGACTACAGGAATCTTGTTCCCCTTATGTACCCACACCTAATATGTGCCTGACACGTATTAAGTGTTGAATTGCTATTTGTTAAACGAGTGAAGAACCAGTCTTTATGCTCAAGAAGCACACTATACTGAAGAGTTTCAAATCAGTTTCTCTTAAGGTTTCATTTTTAGCTTGATTTCATTGTTGGTAAATGTTGCTGGTGAATATTCAGTTTGATGTGCAACAGACCACGAGCCTCTCATCATCTGAATCCTAGACCCTAAAGATAGCAAGGATAATTGCCTTAATTTACCAAACCATGGGGACAGCCTTTTCATTATTACAAATAAAATAAAAGGTGCCGTCATTGTATCGCTTCACTATTATAACATTTTAGGGATGAGGAAATTGAGGCTTGGGGCACAACAAATTTCCTGAGGTCACACAGCTACTATATGGCAGAGCTGAGACTTAAACACAGGTAGACCATGCCTCTGCTTACAGCTCAGCGACACGTGCCGTGGCTGTGGGTCTTGGCCAACTGCGTAAGGACAAGGTCTGCACATGTTGAACTTTTAAACTTGCAACGCACACAAGGGAGAGGATGAGACCTCCAGGGTACAGACAAAATGCGTTCTAAACATCTTCATTTCTTCTCTGGAACGCTATTTCTGCCCTATTCTCCCAATTTGCAAGTTCCTCAAACAATGACAAAACCCTTAAAATAGAAACTGTAACAGAAAATAAAACTGTAACAGAGAAGAAGTTTTATGATTAGGAGGAAACCTTCTAGAAGGCTGGCACTAAATCTTTTGAGTCATCTTTAAATCACCAAAACTTCGTGGACGCTAAAATCGAAAGATTGTCAGTTTTATTTTTTCCCCTTTCCTTTCCCAAACCCCCAAAATATCTAAAAGTAGGTAAAATCAAAATTCTGCTTTCCCAGAATTATGATTTAATCCGCTGTCTTTCCACTACACCTTGTACAACTATTTATGCATGGATCCCACTGCTGTGAAGTTTTTGGTTTTTATGTTCACTATTTCAGTATATATTCCCTTTATAAAACTGTTTCTCTGTCA
Organism: Globicephala melas; assembly: GCF_963455315.2. NCBI lineage: Eukaryota > Metazoa > Chordata > Mammalia > Artiodactyla > Delphinidae > Globicephala > Globicephala melas. Next base: position 11,515,778 of record NC_083326.1, read on the forward strand.
TAGTTTGAGTGTTCTATTTTAAGGGTTTTGTTATTTTTTGAGACTTAATAGATTGGGATAATAGGGCAGGAATAGAGTTCCAGAGAAGAAATGAAGTTATCGCATAGAGAGTATTTTGTCTCCACTCTGGTGGTCTTGTCCTGTATGTGTACTGCAAGATTAAAAATCCAATATGCGCTAATTTTCTCTGCCATTGGCTGTGGCATAAAGCCATGGCACGTGTCACTGAGCTGTAAGCAGAGGCATTGCCTGTGTTTAAGTCTCAACTCTGCCATATAGTAGCTGTGTGACGCCAGGAAATTTGTTTTGCCCCAAGCTTCAGTTTCCTCCCGACAAAATGGGTATAACAATCTGTCATAAAATTATTAGAACAGATTAAATATAATATTATTAGCGAAAATACTTAGCACAGTGCTCATCCAATGATTGTAACTTAACGATTATAACATAGAGTATACCTTAGTGTCACATTTTTCAAATTGCAGGTCTCAACTCCTTAATGGCATGAAATCGATTTAGTGGTTTGTGATCGACTTTTTGTTTGTTTGTTTGTTTGAAGTGAAACCGAATAACAGAAAATATCAATATGCATTGCATGAATTAAGAGTGTTTTACAAAAGTCTGTTTCAGGTGTCTATACACAGCATAGTGTGTGTGTGTGTGTGTGTGTGTGTGTATCAGGTGACCATCAAAAATGGTTAAAACCACTGCTTGAGTAGATGGGCTTCATCTGCTAGCAAAAGTATTCGTGAAGCATATTCTGGGATTATAACGGAGGAGAGAAAAGAAAGCTAATCACCTTCTCATTCTGTTTCTTCTCTTCCCAAACTGCATACTATTTCAAAAATCAACAGCCACCCCTCACTGAAGCAAAGGAGGTAGATAAAAAGATAAAAGGTTTTTAAAAAAATAAATAATGTAGGAAGAATAGAAGGACTTTTGGAAAACAGCAGGAGAAACTTTCCCCTATTCAATAGTGCAATAAAACTCACTGAGCTTAATATACCTACCCTGGTTTTTAAAAATCCTTCAAAAACTGCTCCTGGGGCTTCCCTGGTGGCGCAGTGGTTGAGATCCGCCTGCCGATGCAGGGGACACGGGTTCGTGCCCCGGTCCGGGAGGATCCCACGTGCCGCGGAGCGGGTGGGCCCGTGAGCCATGGCCGCTGAGCCTGCGCATCCGGAGCCTGTGCTCCGCAACGGGAGAGGCCACAACAGTGAGAGGCCCGCGTACCACAAAAAAAAAAAAAAAAAAAAACGCTGCTTCTGCCCCTCCACTTAGCTCTCCAACTCAACCTCCAAGTCCTTACCTGAAGGAAGTTTGGTCTTCAGTCTACCTATATTGAGCAGTGTGTCTATGAAAAACACTTTGCAAGGTGCACTGAGGAATTCAAGATGGAAAAACAGGCCTCTGACCTCCCAGCATTCATACCCTAGCGGGTAAGCCAGACATACATAAATCACCCCAACTCCTGACAGACTGAGCTGAGAGCTATCAAAAGGGAAAATCATGCCAGGAGACTATAGCACAATGAGTAATTATCAGCTGAAGAAATCTAAGAAGGCTTCAGAGATGCATTTAACCTGGATCTGGAAAGAGAAGTGGTATTGCCATCAGGCAGGTAGAGAGAGAAGGCCATTCTGGGCTGACTTACTAACTCTGGCAAAGGCTGGAAGGCTAGAGAGTGAGGACCTCATTAGGGTGTGTGAGTGGAACTGAAGGACTAAAGTGTTAAAACTCATTTGGCAAATTTGGACCCGTTGGCCTTTATTCCCGAAGCATGGAACCACCAGGGTCATGCACATGGCAGCAGTGGTCAGAAATGACTGAGAAGATCATTCAGGAGACAATATGGTGGATCACTGAGGTAAGAAGAAACCGAAGGCAGAGACCAGTCAGAATTAGAAAGCTATCGTGGTTCTCTCAGTGGGTGATTATGAGAGTCTGAAGAAGGACAGGGACTATGGCCATGGAAACTAGAAGAATCATCTAAGAGATGCTATGTATAGGTTACTAGAAAAGTTATTTTGTTACAAAGCAATAGAAAAATCCGTTCAAACTGGTGTAAACAATAGAAGGCTTGCAAATTTAAAAAGTCTAGAGCCATCGGTTAGGACTCCAGCTTCATTTCTCCACGTTTCTCTCAGCTCAGCCCAAGTTTATACATCAGGTTCATTTCCCCATGTTCCCCAAAATGGCTCCCACCCAAAACTGAAGCTATAAGCATTTTTGTTCGCCTCCAGGAGGATATAGTTGCTAGTTCACCCTGAGCCATGACACTAAAGTCTCAGCTGAACTCTAACTGTACCAACTTAGGAAGACACCCACTTTTGACCCAAACCATGTAATGACTGGTTTATGTTCATCCCTAAGTAATTATGTTGATAAGACTCAAACCAGTTAAAGCCCACTCTTGGAGCTGAGGTGAAGTCAATCCTACCCAGCTCCCAAGTCTTACTATGTACTGGGGGAAGGGAAGTTAGGGTTGAAGAGACAAGCACAGGGTTTGCCAAGTTTTCTGGACATTTGTGCCGCTATGCATTTATTTGTTCTCATCTTTTCTCTTGCTAGAACTGACCTGACTCATGCAGTTCAGTTCTTACCAGCTCAATTCTTATCTCCCCTTTGAAGTCTGCTCTGACCTTTTGATCTTCTCCCATCACTTCTTACTCTGAACTAACTCATTTACTTAAAACCAAAACTTTAAACATTTCTTCAGTACTACATACATACAAAAAGAAAAAAGTCTGCAGCTTGATAAATTGTTACATACCTCTGTAACCACCCCTAAATCAAGATATAGAACATTTCCTGCAATCCCAAAGGCTACCTCCTTCCTCTTCAAAGTCATACCCACACTCTTTGACTTCTATCACCAGAGATGAATTTTGCCTATTTTAACTTGGAGTCAAGTTAACGATTAACTTGGAATCATCCAATACATATTCATGTGTATCTGGCTTCTTTCACTTACATTACGTCTGCAGGATCCATTACATCTGCAGGATCCATCCATGTGGTTTCATATAGGAGCAGACTATTCTTTTCATTGCTGTATAGTATTCCATTGTAAGAATATATAACAATTTATCCATTCAATGCCCCATTCTCCACCCCCCGCCCGCCAATTTCAGTTTTCAGAATTTTGGCTGCTTTGAATAAAGCTGCTTTAAAAATTCTATACATGTATTGTATATACATGGTGGATATACGCACTTATTTCTCTTGAGTCTGTACCTAAGATGTATCTACTATATGTCTAGAATAGCTAGAATTGCTGGGTCACAGGTGGCACATTTTAGTTTTGGTAGATGCTGCCAGACAGTTTTCCAAAGAAGTTTGACCAATTTGTTCTTGCACCAGCAATGTATGAGATGAACTCATTTATTTTTCGTGTGAATTATTGTAATTTTATGTTTATATATTGTCTTCCCCCACCAATTAGACTCCAAACCTCTAGAGAGCAGACACTGTCTTAGGGTTCTTTGTTGTTCCAATGCTTAACATTGTGTTCTACGCAGGCTTAGAGATTTTGTCAATTTTCAACAAATGTCTAGCTATGAATTTTTAAATTTTGTATTTATTATGTTATTAATTAATAATCAATAACTTAATTGATAATAATGTGTTTTCCAATTCCACTTGTGGGCATATAGCCAAAAGAATTGATAACAGGTTCTCAAAGAGATATTTGCACACCCATGTTCATTGCAGCATGAGGTACAGGGGCCAAGAGGTGGAAGCAACCTAAAGGATGAATGGGTAAAGAAACTGTGGCCTAGGGACTTCCCTGGTGGTGAGTGGATGGGACTCTGTGCTCCCAATGCAGGGGGCCCGGGTTCGATCCCTGCTCGGGGAACTGGATTCCACATGCATGCCACCACAGCTGGGAGTTTGCATGCCACAACTGGGGAGCCCACATTCCACAGCTAAGGAGCCGGCGAGCCGCAACTAAGACCCGGCGCAACCAACCAAATAAATAAATATTTAAAAAAAGAAAATGTGGTCTGTACATACCACGGAATGTGATGCAGTCCTAAAACAGAAAGAAATCCTGTCATATGTGACAACATGGATGACCCTTGAGGACATTATGCTAAGTGAAATAAGCCAGTCACAAAAAAACAAACACTGCACGGTTCCACTTATATGAGGCACCCACAGTAGTCAAATTCACAGAAACTGAAAGTAAATGGTGATTGTCAGGGGCTGGGGGGAGGGGAAAAGGGGAATCGTCGGTCAATGGATAAAGAATTTCAGTTTTGCAAGATGACAAATTCTAAGATGAGTTGCAAAACAATGTGCATATAGCGAACACTAATGTACACTTAAAAATGGCAAAGATGGTAAATGTTATGTGTTTTCTTTACCACAATAAAAAAATGTGTTTTCTTTGTAATTTCAGAAATTTAAACGTTAACAATTTATACACTATAACACATACGTATATTCACAATAAGCCAAACAATATTGCCTTTATTTCTCTCAAGCTCAATTTTGGAGATCTAAATTTTACTGATCTGATGCTTCAATCTATTTTTAGTCAGTGACAAATTTTATCATATGCTGTTTAAGTCACTTACAGATTGCGTTTAGGTTATATAGCTCGAATGATATAATTTGATAAAGATTTATTTTTGTATTTATTTCTTAGCTAACTCACAAGAAACTTCTGAGCAGTTCTCCTCAGGTATTCTAGGATTGACTAGAATCTCATTCTTCCATATTTTAGTTATTCCTGTGGCTGGTCTCTCTTCAAATGTATTGTTTGAGTCCTTTTTAATTTCTGCCTTGAAATCTGTAGATTCTACTGATGAGTTTCCACATTGAAGAACACGACCCCCGAGCCCCGTCATCTACTGATGAGTTTCCACATTGAAGTACATGACCCCTGACCCCAGTACTCCCTTTGTGTAGAAGAATCTGTGGCTTCAACAAAGTTGCTCATTTAGGCGTCCTCATCGACTGCACTTTCACCTCTGCAGGAAACCTAGGAGCCTGCTGACTTCCATGATGATTTTGCAAACAACACACACGCAGTGCTTTGCAAACTTTTGAGAACCTCGCAATAATCTGGAGGGCCTGTTAAAACTCAGACTTCCAGGCCCCAATCCCCAAGGTTGTGATTCAGTGTATCTGGGACAGGGACCCATGCAGTGGTGTGTGTGTGTTGGAGCTAGCTTGCTATAGCTCAGGCTAGCTCCAGTTCAGGAATGGTGCTTGTGTACGTTCTCCCCAACTCCACATTCAGTGATGTCACCTAGATAGCTGAAATTGGCCAGGTGGGAGCATTTATACCACTGAAATCAGCAAATGCTAAAAATTCAGACTCTTCCTCCACTTCACACCCCCATGCCCAGAAAGCCAGATGTTAAACATTTAGCATCTATCTCTGGACCCATGACTCTGCAAGCAGCCAGGTGATGCCAATTTTGTTAGTCCTGAGACCTTTGGATTGCATGTGCTCGTGCACACACAAACAATACACACACGCACAAAGACAGGTCCAGAGTTTTGAATCAATATGAAATAGCTGCATCTATTCTGCAGCTGCTAGAGTTCCAAATTCATTGTAAGGTCACACCATTTCTCAGGGTCAAAATATCTTGATCTATCTATCTTTCCATTGATCTATTTATTCATCTATCTCTGATTAATATATTTACATCTAACCTACACTCACATCTACATCTACCTCTATTTTGATAAATCCAGTATGAACCACTTCCCCAGCTATCTTAATACTCTGACTACTTACTCAGTCCAAGAGATCCATTTTGCTTCCAAAATCCAGGAGGAGAGAGAACTGGCAAGCCTAATCCACTCCTGCTGGGATTTCTGTGACTGCCCCGACGTCACTATTGATAGCTGGTCCTGTGCAATCTGATGATGTCATCCACAGCCACAGTGATGCTCTTGCTGGTAGAATCCCTACGGCAACCACAGTCCTGCCCTGCACGTGGGCTTCAGTGTTATCCACTGTTGACCACACTCACATGTGTGACTTCTGAACCAAAGATGCTGGTCCAAATGCACTTCTGACCTCAGCTGCACTTGGACCAGAAGTGGTTATCCCCAAGCACCCCAGGGGGCCTAGGCTTTGCCTCTTAGCCAGTCTCCTTTTCCCTCGGCACCATTGGAGTATATTCCTGTCAACAGACCTCTGACATGATCATGCTATCACAGCAGACAGAGAAGTTCTAACCATGTTACTCTGAGAAAGGAAGAAGTCAGTCCTCCCTGGCAGCTCACTGGACCCCATTCGATTTGCCCACCTCTTCCCAAGTGACCCAGCTATGCTTCCCAAGGGCTCTTGAAACAGTTAGCCTTTAATGGAATTTAAAAGGTCCTTCTACACCCTTCCCCTGAGGGCAACTAGGTCTCCTGGTCTTACATTCCATTACTGAGAAAAGTAAAAGAAAATCTGCTTCAAAGTAGCCTCTTTGCCCGCCTACTCCTGAACTAAGAAGTGATTATAAATGTCTCTCATTAAAAAAAAGAAAGGTCAAGTTCTTCCTCACCATGCAACCTGTAACTTACATAACTAGTCATCAGGGTTTTGAAAACATAAATGGGGGCTTCCCGGGTGGCGCAGTGGTTGGGAGTCTGCCTGCCGATGCAGGGAACGCGGGTTCGGGCCCCGGTCTGGGGGGATCCCACATGCCGCGGAGCAGCTAGGCCCGTGAGCCATGGCCGCTGAGCCTGCGAGTCCGGAGCCTGTGCTCCGCAACGGGAGAGGCCACAACAGTGAGAGGCCCACATACCGCAAAAAAAAAAAAAACCATAAATGGGATAGTGCTCTAATTATTGCTCTACAAATTTCTTTTCTTTTTTCACTGAACAGGGTTTCATGCCATGTTTTCACATCACTATGCACAGGTGTGCTTGATTTGCATTAACACCCACATAATATAGAAAACATATAGCACTCTACACTTACATGCCAGGCACATTTTTAAATACATTTAGTTCTTGGGACCACCCTATGAGGTAGGCAGTAAGTACACACCCATTTTATAGTTGAGTAAACTGGGGTACAGAGAAATTAAGTAACTTGCTCTCGGTCATAAAGTTAATAGGTATCCAGAGCTGGGTTAGAACCCAAGCTGCTTGGCTCTGGAATTCATGACTTAACTCCACCGTTCCCAGCTACGCTCTACCTGGTCACTGGATTTTTAGCTATTCCTTGAATAATCCTGTTCCAGTTTTTAATCTTTGCTGGCATCCCCTGCTGACTGGCACATTCTTGGATGTCTCTCCTGCCTCACAGTGATGTGTATTTAGGGAATTAAAAATAACTGCTATCGTAGATTACCTCAAAATTAAAGTAATTATTAGATAGATGACTCTCCTTTTAAAAAATGGTTCGTATTCCAAATCTCAATAAAAATGACTTTTGGGTTATCAGCGGCCTTGGCAAATCCACATTACATCCACGGGCCATTACCATCGATAATTGGCAACTCACACCCCTGTTAATCAATCATTTATTCCTGCCTCCCATCTCTTTTACATAGTTCTAGATGTGGTCTATCTCAGTGTTAGAATTGGGAAAACGCAGTGAAATTTTATCACCCTTTGTAGTCCCCAAAATTGTAATTGCCCATACAATGAGTTGGATAAAGTCAGAAAAGTGTGGGGGAGGAGAGGTTGGGTGGGAATTATGCCAGAAGCTCTTTGATTGTTCCCGGCAACAATTTTATACTATATAGCAACATTTCCGTGTCTACTAAAGGTATACTTTCTACCCTTTCCCAGGAGCTCAGGAATAAGAGAAGCAAAAATGAACATAATATAAAATGTAATACGCTATGCTTCCCCATTCAATTCAAGATGAAAACATTCCACTTTGGAGATAATAGAAAAAAGACTGAGTTAAGAATAATAAACCTGGGTTTAGATCTTAACAACTTTGTGATTCTAGACCAGGTTTCCTTAGCCTTGGAACTACTAACACTTCGGACTGGGTAATTCTTCGATGTGAAAGGCTGTCCTGTGCATTGTGTAGGATGTTTAGCGGCATCCCTGGCCTCTACCCATCAAATGTCTGGAGCATCCCCACCTGTCAGTTGTGACAACTAAAAATGTCCCTGGATATTGCCAAACGTTCCCTGGGAAGCAAAGTCACCCCGACTGAGAACCACTGCTTTCGAAAAACCTCTGCACTTCTTGGAACCACAGTTGCTTCATCTATAAAAATGAGGATAATTTTATTTGCTTTATACAGTAGTTATAAAGAGCTAATGAAAGACGCGGGAGGGAGGAGGTATGGGAACATATGTATATGTATAACTGATTCACTTTGTTATAAAGCAGAAACTAACACACCATTGTAAAGCAATTATACTCCAATAAAGATGTAAAAAAAAAAAAGACTAATGCATTCACACAAACTTTGTATATTATGAATTGTTACTTAAACATTAAGTTAGGTATTACTATTGTTATTATGTTGCTCACGCTGTTTTTTTTGTTTGTTTGTTTGTTTTTGTTTTTCGGTACGCGGCCCTCTCCCGTTGTAGAGCACAGGCTCCGGACGCGCAGGCTCAGCGGCCATGGCTCACGGGCCCAGCCGCTCCGCGGCATGTGGGATCTTCCCGGACCGGGGCACGAACCCGTGTCCCCTGCATCGGCAGGCGGACTCTCAACCACTGCGCCACCAGGGAAGCCCGCTCATGCTGTTTTTGAGAGAGCTATATATGATCTGAAGTATATTATTAATATGTCATCGATCCCGGAATATATTTCCATGCATATTTCTAACAGGGGCTATTAAAATAGTTGTAACAGATGGCGCAGGCAGGCACTCATTATTCAGTATTGTCAATAAACTACTAGTTAAGATTATTCCATTTCATAACCACAGGTTGTACTCCTGCTGCTGGTTAACCCATTTTTTAAAAGGCCTGCTGTCAGTTTTAAAGGAAAATAGGTACACAGAGTGTAGGGCAGATGCTCACCGCCTCTCTGACCAGAAAATACATCACAAAGAGTATATCTTATTTTCAGGGGGCCAGGAGTTTACCTTCACTTACAGAGCACACTGTAGGAAACAGTTCCTCCCAAGGAGAAAGCGCTTTCTCTGACGCCTGGGTTGTACAGCTATATGGTCTTATAACTGTGCACATCATTCAGAAGCTTGAATTATCACGACTGATGTTCATGTCATCAATGTCACGTCTTCGGAGCTCCCTAGTGTGGGATGTCATGTCACTTGGAACCCAAAGCTTCCAAGGGGTAGACCCCTTGTGGGCTTCTTCCTGTGTTCATCCCTAGTGCATACATGTCACAGGTCCTTGTACAGGACAGGCACTCGACACGCTTTTGTCCAGTCACTGGAGAATGATTATTTTGCTATATCTTAACAACAATAATTTTCTAAAAAGCACATAAATACTGAGGGAAGGTTTTAATCTGCCACTTCATCAGTTTATTTTGAGCAGATCCTTCCCTTTTTCTGCCGTGCTCCTAACTCCACGCCAGAATTCTTGGAGAAATAAACTCTGATATGTGTCAAGGTCATACAATGGGGAGCCTTCAGCGGGGGCTGGGACAAGTTTCCTTCCTTTCCTTGTCTTCCTCTTTTTTCTTCCTCTGGCGTGGGTAAGATGGACCTTGCTGGGCTTCCTGTTGGGAGGTTAACGAAGGGTTAAGAACGGAGTGCTGGAGGCCTGCTTGGCGCTGGCTCTAGTCCAGGCTGCAAGAGCAGGACAAAGTGGGTCTTTGCTTTCCAAGCATTGCCCACCCAGTCTCAGCAGGGTAAAAGAATACAGGGATTCGGGAAGGGGAGCAGAATGGCAGGAGATGCTCAGGGCCAGATCTCACTGGGGAAGAAGATAGGGAAACCCCAGCATCTCCAGTAGCTGATAGATGAAAAACCAACTTCGACAAAGGACCAGCAGTGACTTCAGTGGTAGGAAGCCTCACTTTATCATCTTGGAAAGCAGAGTGGGGTTAGAAGAGGATTAGTGGTCATTATCGTGGCTACCATTCAGGCACAGCCTTCTGTGGGCTGGGACCTTAAGAGGAGCCAGAGGGATGGGGAGAAGTAGAAATGGTGATGGCTGGAAAAATTACAAAAGGCAGGCTATTGACATAGGTACTTTAGCACAGGTTTGAGGACCTTTCTTAGGAAAGATCATGATTCCAGCCCCCTCTCTTTTTAGTTATTAGAAACTTTCAGCTGCACGAGTATGAGATGACTTTTTGTAAAATCTTCACTCCAAACAACAGGTAATATCTATAACTTAAGCAGGGTAAATATTTCCTAAGCAAAAAGAAAATAATAATCTGGATTAGAAATAAACCAATCATGCAGACTTGATCCTGATTAAAATCATATTTATTCAATGATGCTTGTTCTTCTGGTAGAGGGATGACAATCGAAATATGAGATAATATTTATCTACTGTAAAAATTATGTTAAATTAATTCATAATGTTCACTCAATAACATTGTTTGCATATATTCCTATTGCTAGGAAAGTGGTACCTAATTCATTTTTCACACATCAAAATCCAGTAAATTGATATAATTATATTATCCTCCCTAGAAATGCTGATGAGGTCTGGTCTGCGTATCTCAGAGGGAAGGGGAATGGAACAGTGGGTGACCTCAGGTACCAGATGTTCAGCAATATCTATAGCACTGTAGGTACAATGAGCAGAGGTGAGAGTATTTATGCCAAATCTCCTTATTGTTGGGGGATATGATGAATTTTAAGTTCATATTTTATTCATTTTCCAAGTATTGTGTTTTCTCGTATGTGCTTCTTAAAAAAAAATTCATAGGCACACCAGAATTTATTCTTACCTTCCAAGGAAACCCGTAAACCAATGGCAATAGTTTTGACTATTGGACAGTGTCTGACAAAAATGGTAAAAATGTGTTGTTCTTGAAGGTCATTAGGTCAAAATATCGACTGGATCCGACGCAGAGTTTTAAAGCTTTTTTTTTTGGCTGCGTTGGGTCTTTGTTGCTGGGTGCGGGCTTTCTCTAGTTGCGGCGAGTGGGCGCTACTCTTCGTTGCGGTGCGCGGGCTTCTCATTGCAGTGGCTTCTCTTGCTGTGGAGCATGGGCTCTAGGCGCGCGGGCTTCAGTAGTTGTGGCACGTGGGCTCATTAGTTGTGGCTCGCGGGCTCTAGAGCACAGGCTCAGTAGTTGTGGCGCACGGGCTTAGTTGCTCTGCGGCACGTGGGATCTTCCTGGACCAGGGCTTGAACCCATGTCCCCTGCATTGGCAGGTAGATTCTTAACCACTACACCACCAGGGAAGTCCCTGATGCAGAGTTTTACAATAAAAATTCCAACAAATTATGAGGAAAATGTTGTATGTAAGGTTTAGTGGGGATTTTCACATGTTGCAAGGCCAGAGGATTCAAAAAGCAACTATTTCTATTGTGACCCCTGCCTTAGGCTGCCTTTCTTCAGCGAAGTTAATCCCCCAAGGAGTCAACAGGACAAACCCAGGAGATATTATTTCTCCAGAGACTAAAGAAAGATTTTGGAATTAGATGCGTTGAGTCCCAATCACAGGTCTGTCAAAGAATTTTATATGCCACTGTTCACGAGTTCCATTTTCTAGTTTTAAAAAATTGAGATAGATCTCACAATCTCAATACCAAATCGATAGTTAAGAGGTTGTCGCTGATAAAAAAAATGCTACCTTCCTATCAATAAGATTATCATAAGGATTTAAAACGTGCTAATTCAATTTAAGGCATGAACTGAAGGAAAGAACATGCCAAGATTTTTTCAACGTGGGTTAACATCAGCACAGAAAGTGTAATGTCATATTCTAGGATGTGGACTGTGTATATATGTGTTATGTTTTCACTAGACAAATACTATTTCCCTGCCCAGCTTTTCATTCAAGTGGTGATTCCTAACACCTGTGAACAAATGTGCTGAGCCCTGCTAATGCTGATAAAAACGACAAATCTGTCTCCTTCACTGTTGATCTATGAATGAAAGCAACCTGCCATACACTCCACACTGTACCCTTGATGGAAAAGCAGCAGGGCTGTTAGCAAAATTTCCTAGACCACAAAAAGATAATATTAATTCAAGCCCTTTAGGAAAATTCCCCAAATCTATCTTCCTCTCCATGATAACATTATAGAAGTTTTTTGATATACTGATACTTTGAGGGGTTTCGGCCTATGGCTTACTAGCAATGCAATTTATTAAACAGTCACGTTAAATCATTTTCCAAATAAGCCTAAAACTCATCACCCATCTTAAGCTCCCACTCTCGATAGCTTTAAAGATTTACAATGCAAGGAGAAAACTAGACCCAGCCAGCATCTTGCCACCATGTTTTTACAATGTCAGCTTTAGTTATCACAGGTGGAAGGGCCACCTTGGCACTAAATGGACCCTGAGTATTTTTTTAGAGGAAGGTGTTGAGTTAAATACTCTCTCCATTCCGATTAGTCTGTTTGAAGCATTTAAAGAGGAAAAGAGATGAGAACATTTATTTTTGGTTCCACAAAATTCTGCTTTGTGACTTGTCTCCAGATTTGCATTCTCTTATAGAGCATCTTAGGCAAAGAAAACCCTGTGCTATGGGCTGTGGGAATACATTTATTTTTTCAGTCTTCCCTGATAAAATATAAGTTCCATGAAGACAGGATTTTTGTCTGTTGCTTCACCTAGTAGCACCCAGAACAGTGCCTCGCCTGTAACGGACACCAGGCAAACATATTTGGAATGAGTGGATGGAACTTGTATCAAGGCAAATACATTCTACAGGTCTATGTGCCAAGTACTGACAAATATGGTTATAAAAACTGTCACATCTTTGATAAATATACACATGTAGAGACAGGGGTGGGGGGATACCCATTTTCCTGGCCTAATGTTTCTGTGCAGAGGGACTTCTGCTGGAGTAACTTGCCTTTCTCCCCACAGCTCACTCCTCCAGGCTTATTTGGTTGACACTACTGAGCGCGCTCAGCTGAGTGTCTTATTGGATGCTCTTCTTTGGGGGATGCCACAGGATGTTTGCACTCTGGTCCGCTCATTCATGCACTAAACTTGAGGTAAGCCTTCACCCCACCCCCACCCCCCAGCTCTGTCGGTGACTGCGTGGGTGTCTCATTCAGAGGTGAAGTATTAGGGAGATTTCTGGGCCTTTCATCTAAAGCCACATTGTCTCACCATCTGTCTGACTCCTGGGTCTGTTTTTCCATTGATTCCAGATTCAGAAGGTGATAAAAAGGATGCTATATACTGACTCTTTAACAGCGACAACAGGAAGATATCCATCAAGATGGAAAGATTTCACTTAGGGAGGGGCTAACATGGCAGCACAAGGCGTTCCAGAGGAGAGAATCTGGAAGAGCACAATTTTACTGCAAGACTTGGCTCTGCTGTGGCAACATTTGTCATGCTTTGCAATTTCTACAGTATTTTTACATGAGCTGGATTCAATATAAATAATGAGAACTAAACACTACCTACCGAGTCTTGGAATGCAGCAATTCTGCCAGGACAATGGGACCCAAGCACCTACCTGACTTAGGAAGAGTGAGTGCGGTGGGCCCAAGAAGGGCTTCCGGGATTCACTGACACTCACACGAATCCCTACGAGGTGACAGAGCTCTAGCTGACTGAGAAGCAGAGCAGTAGAGAGAGCAATATGGTGCACAAGAGTCTGGCATGAAGCAAAGTCTATGGGGAGAACAAGATTTTAATCCACAGAGTCAAAAACTGCAGCTGCTGCCCCAAATCTTGCCTTAGTCATAGATGCACAGATAAGTCCTCAGTTGGGCACAGACAGCTCTGGGTTGGCTCAACTTCCACGACTGCCACAAACGTCCACTGGTGCTTGAGGCATCAAAATTCTAGCATTGTACCCCAAAGCATTCCAGAATGGGAACTAACATAAAATTGATCTTAGAGTTTGGATTGAATATTTTCCACCACTTACTATAAGTTCACAATTAGCTGTACCCCTTTTGCTTTCCAATTATCATTTTCTACCCTGCTTAGGTCCATTTTTCTTCAAGTAGAATTTTTTTTAAAATTATTTAATTATTTTCAGCTGCATTGGGTCTTCGTTGCAGTGCGCGGGCTTCTCATTGCAATGGCTTCTCTTGCTGCGGAGCATGGGATCTAGGCACATGGGCTCCAGTGGTTGTGAAACGTGGGCTCAGTAGTTGTGGCTTGCGGCCTCTAGAGCACAGGCTCAGTAGTTGTGTCACACGGGCTTAGTTGCTCCACAGCATGTGGGATCTTCCCGGACTAGGGCTCAAACCCATGTCTCCTGCACTGGCAGGCGGATTCTTAACCACTGCGCCACCAGGGAAGCCCTCAAGTAGCATTCTGATTGAATATTTTCCACCACTTACTATGAGTTCATGATCAGCTGTACCCCACTTTCCTTCCAATCATCATCTTCTACCACACCTAGGCCCATTTTTCCTCAAGTACCTCCATAGATTCTCCCAGTGCCATCCTACCTAGAGCCTTCCACCCTTTATAAATCTGAAGCTAGATCACACCATGATTAAAATACAAGTGCATTATTTTCTGAAACTGTCATACCAAAAGGTATAACATTGCTTGTCTGAGTAGGATTTAGATCAGTCCTGTCTGATAGAAATATAATGCAAAGGCACACATGTAATTTAAAATTTTCTAGGAACCACAGTTAAAAAGGAAAAAGAAACAGGTGAACTTAATGGATAACATGTTTTATGTAAACCAGTATATCCAAAATATTATAATTTCAACGTATCGATATAAAAATACTAATGAGATATTTACATCTTTGAAATCTGGGCTGTATCTTATACCACATCTCCGTTTGGATGAGTTACATTTTCTTCATCAGAAATGGTGAGTGGCTACTGCCCTGGACAGTGCAGATTGAGATGTTGTTACCTCACATTTCTGGGGAAGCTGGTAATTGAGAATGGTGTCGACTCTTGAATTTAGTGAGAATTTCTTAGTGTAGTAGGAGGGGATGGTAAGAAGGCAGGGATGGCAATGGTTGAGGACCACCGTAATAAAGTCAGGTTTGCCCTTTATTTCATTTGCTTCTAAAGAATTCCACATGATGTTTGCTGACAAAGGTTTCCTGACATTGGGCAAGGTAATGCCTTTGAGCCTCTGATTTCATTTTATGTTACACGGGTACAATCATATACTAATGATATATAACAATAATATAGTAAAAATAATCAGAATATCCAGCTCACTGGGTTGTTGTGATTGAACAAATGAGAAAGCACTAAGAAAAACAGTACACAGTAGTAGTTACTTATTTGGTGAAAAATCGGCCTTTTCATACTTAAAAAAATAGCTCTGTTGAGGAATATTCAACATTCAATAAACTGCACACATTTAAAATGTACAATTTGATACATCTTTTGTCAGATGTATCACATTGTACACTTTGTATGTACCCATGAAATTAATCAGGAAATGCACATACCTATCACTCCTCAAAGTTTCTTTATGCCACTCTGTTATTCCTCCTTCCCATTCCTCTTTGTTAGTTTATCTGGCTTCCTGAACTCAGCCTAATTATTTTATGGTTCATCCATGCTGTTTCATGTATCAATAGCTGCTGGAGGTCACGCAGAGGACGTGACTGCTGGTTGACCCGTGAGCTTGACCCGCGCATGCGCTCCTCTTGCCTTCCGGGCACTAGAAGCCGCGTCAAGGAAACAGCCTTGAGGTAGTCGTGTTATATTGAGACCGTCCGGACAGTATGCGTCCCTGAACCCCGTTAAGAGCTCTCTATAAACTTTAAGGTTCTGGCGGGCAGGTGCAGAGATCTCGTCTTGCGGACATCGAAGACAAATCTCCGAGGGTGAGTTCCCTTGCTTTTTTTTTTTTTTTTCGGTACGCGGGCCTCTCACTGTTGTGGCCTCTCCCGTTGCGGAGCACAGGCTCCGGACGCGCAGGCCCAGCGGCCATGGCCCACGGGCCCAGCCGCTCCGCTGCATGTGGGATCCTCCCAGACCAGGGCACGAACCCATATCCCCTGCGTCGGCAGGCAGACCCTCAACCACTGCGCCACCAGGGAAGCCCTCCCTTGCTTTTTAAAGCTGCCATCTATGGGAAATCCTGAGTTGGCTATGGACCTCTATGTGAGGAGGGGTGGCCCGAATGTTAGATGCTTGTGGACCCTCCGGTGAGTACAGGGATTCCTCCAACGCCAGCTGGTCTGATGCACTTGTTGGGGGGAGCTGCATGTGGCGCGCTGCGGCAAAGAAGCGACACGGGGCTGCGCAGTGGGCGGGCCTCGCTGTGGGCAGGTCGCTGGCCACAGATGCCGGGCTAGAGGCAGAAGCTCAAGTTAGAAAGTTGGAAGAAGAGCTGAGGGGAGAAGGACATGCGGATGGCCCACTACTTTGCTAGCTTCGGGCCCGGGGAACAAGGTGGCAGAGCAGGATGTAAGTTGGAGATCGTAGAGTGCCGTTTGGCAAAGCTGGGCAGGCATCTCCCAAGCAGGTACGCTCTTCAAGTTAGATGTACCTGTGACTCCGGACACTGGCTTGGGCCCTGTGACAGAGACAACAAAAGGAGAGAGAGGGCTTCCCTGGTGGCGCAGTGGTAGAGAGTCCACCTGCCGATGCAGGGGACACGGGTTCGTGCCCCGGTCCGGGAAGATCCCACATGCCGCGGAGCGGCTGCCCTTGAGCCATGGCCGCTGAGCCTGCACGTCCGGAACCTGTGCTCCGCAACGGGAGAGGCCACAGCAGTGAGAGGCCCGCGTACCGCAAAAAAAAAGAGAGAGGACCGCTAGGATGTTGGTCTCAGCTCTGGAAGGGGGCAGAAACCTGATCTACCCCACAGAGCAGCAGCTCCCCCTGGTAGAGAGGCTTATGAAGGGACAGTTTATCTTGGTCAGAGCTTCCCTTCCTATCAAGGGGTAGGTGGAGAATATGTCCCATAGAGTCACCTCTGCCATGGCCCAGACTCCCCCGTTGACTCGGTGGGCTGCCTATGTGCAGTAGAGAAGCACCCTGTCCACTAGCCCCACTGGTACTAATAGAAATGTGGGTGCTACTAGATCCTGAAGAGTTTGGGGATCCTCCGGATGCCCCCACCCCGATTCCTATGGCGGTCCCTGTGGCCAGTAGAGAGTGGAGGAAATTTCCACTGGTGCCTGGTGTACAGCTGCCTGGAAATAGGAACAAACTGCAGCAGCCAAAGGGGTGAACTCAGAAGAGTTTGGCTGGGGGTCACTCCCGAGCCCTGGTAGATTCCATTTCATCTGCTACATAGGTGATCTCAGGACAGTTTTACTTCATTTTCAATCTTGTTGCCTTTTATTTCCTTTCTCACCTTAGTGCCCTGACTGTAACCTTAAATGCAGTGTTGAATAGAAATGGTGAAACCAAACATTTTTACTGTTCCTGACTCTAGAGGGAAAGTATTCAGTCTTTTACCAATAAGTACGATGTTAAGCTGTAAACTTTTAAAAACACACCTTTCATGAGATTGTGAAGGTTCCCTTCTATTCCTAGTTTGCTGAGAGTTTAAATTGAGAATGAACGTTGGAACTTGACAACTGTTGATGTTGGAACTGGTCAATATCAAATGGGTTTTAAACAAATTTTTGTTTTAATATGGTGACTTCTACTGATTGATTTTCAAATATCATACCAGCCTGAACTCCTGGGATAAACCCCACTGTATCATGATATATTTTGATACATTTTATATATTGTTGGATTTAATATGTTAAAATTTAGTTTGGAACTTTAGAATCTGTGTTCCTGAGAAATATAGGTCTTTGGAATGAATACTTAACATGAGATCCTCTTAACAATTTTTTTAAAAATAAATTTATTTATTTTACTTTATTTTTGGCTGCGTTGGGTCTTCGTTGCTGCACGCGGGCTTTCTCTAGTTGTGGTGAGCGGGGGCTACTCTTCGTTGTGGTGCGTGGGCTTCTCATTGTGGTGGCTTCTCTTGTTGTGGAGCAAGGGCTCTAGGTCCGTGGGCTTTAGTAGTTGTGGCTCGTGGGCTTACTTGCCTCGGTGGCATGTGGGATCTTCCCGGACCATGGCTTGAACCCGTGTCCCCTGCATTGGCAGGCAGATTCTTAACCACTGCACCACCAGGGAAGCCCAACAAATTTTTTTTTTTTTTTTTTTTTTTTGCGGTACTCGGGCCTCTAGCTGTTGTGGCCTCTCCCGTTGCAGAGCACAGGCTCCGGACGCGCAGGCTCAGCGGCCATGGCTCGTGGGCCCAGCCGCTGTGCGGCATGTGGGATCTTCCCGGACCGGGGCACGAACCCGTGTCCCCTGCATCAGCAGGTGGACTCTCATCCACTGTGCCACCAGGGAAGCCCCCAACACATTTTTAAGTACACAATTCAATATGTTAACTATAGTCACAATATTGTACATCATATCTCTAGAATTTATTCATTTGCATAACTGACATTTTATACCCATTGAAGAGCAACTCCCCATTCCCCCTTCCTTCTTGCCCCTAGCAACCACCATTCTACTCTCTGTTTCTATGAGTTTGACCATTTTATTTATTTATTTATTTATTTTTTAAAAAATTATTTATTTATTTATGGCTGCATTGGGTCTTTGTTGCTGCACGTGGGCTTTTTCTAGTTGTGGTGAGCGGGGGCTACTCTTCGTTGTGGTGCACCGGCTACTCATTGCAGTGGCTTCTCTTGTGGAGCACGGTCTCTAGGTGCACGGGCTTCAGTAGTTGTGGCACGTGGGCTTCAGTAGTTGTGGCTTGTGGGCTCTAGAGCGCAGGCTCAGTAGTTGTGGTGCACGGGCTTAGTTGCTTAGCAGCATGTAGATCTTCCCGGACCAGGGCTCGAACCTGCGTCCCCTGCATTGGCAGGCGGATTCTTAACCACTGCGCCACAAGGGAAGTCCTGAGTTTGACCATTTTAGATTCCTCATGCAGTGTTTGTTCTTCTGGAACTGGTTCACTTCACTTAGCATAATGTCCTATAGTTTCATCCATGTTGTCCCACATGGCCTGTTTTTCTTTTTTAAGGCTGAATAACATTCCATTGTATGTATATACCACATTTTCTTGATCCGTTCATATGTTGATGTTTAGGTTGTGTCCAATGTCTTGGCTATTGTGAATTATGCTACAATGAGCATGGGGATGCGACTATCACTTCAAGATCCTGATTTCAGTTCTTTTGGATATATACCCAGAGGTGGGATTGCTGGATCATATGGTAGTCCTATTTTTAATTTTTTCGAGGACCACCACACTGTTTTCTATTGTGGCTACACTGTTTTACATTCCCACCAACAGTATACAGGTGTTCTGATTTTTCCACATCCTTGACAAAACTTATCTTTCTTGCTTTTCAGTAATAACAATCCTAACAGGTTTGAGGCGTTACCCCACTGTGGTTTTGATTTCTGTTTCCCTGATGATTAGTGATATTGAACATCTTTTCATATACCTATTGGCTGTTTTCTGACATTTCTTCAGAAAAATGTCTAATCAAGTTCTCTGTCCATTTTAAAATCAGGTTATTGCTTTTTGCTACTGAGTTGCATGAGTTCCTTATACATTATTAATAATTGGCTCCTTTTCAGATACGTGGCTTGCAAATATTTTCCCTCATTTCATGGGTTTCCCTTTTACTAGGTTATTTCCTTTGCTGTGCAGAAGCTTTATAGTTCGATGTAGTCCCACTTGTCTATTTTTGGGGTTTTTTGCTTGTGCTTTTGTCATATCCAAGGAATCATTGCCAAGACCTATGTCAAGAAACTTCTCTTCTATGTTTTCTTCCAGGATTTTTTCAGTTTCAGGTCTTATGTTTAAATCTTTGATCCATTTTGAGTTGAGTTTTATATATGGTATAAGAAAAGGGTCCAACTTCATTCTTTTGTATGTGGATATTTACATTTCCCAACACCATTTGTTGAAGAGACTCTCCTTTTTCTATTGTGTATTCTTGGCATCCTTGTTGAAGATCAGTTGACTGTATATGCATGGGTTTATTTTGGGGCTCCCTTTTCTGTTCCATTGATCTATATGTCTTTATGCCACTATCATACTGTTTTAATTACTGTAGCTTTGAAATATATTTGAAAATCAGAAAGTGTGATGCCTCCAGCTTTGTTCGTCTTTCTCAAGATTGCTTTGGTTATTCTGGACCTTTTATGGTTCCATGTGACCATTAACTTGGGATGTCTTTCCATGTATTTGTATTTTTTAAAATGTCTTTCTTCAGGGTTTGGTAGTTTTCAGTGTATAAGTCACCTCCTTGGTTAAGTGCATTCCTAAGTATTTTATTCTTTTTGATGCTATTGTAAGTGGAATTGTTTTCTCAGTTTCTCTTTCAGGTAGTACATTGTTAGTGCATGGAAACTCAACTGAGTTTTGCACGTCTATTATGTATCCTGCAATTTCATTGAATTCATTTATTAGTTTTAATAGTTTTTTTGTGTGTGGAGTCTTTAGGGCTTTCTAAATATATAATAATAAAATCATGTCATTTGCAAACAAGGATAATTTTACTTCTTCCTTTCTGATTTGAATGTCTTTTATTTCTTTTTCTTGCCTAATTGCCCTGGCTGGGACTTCCAGTACTATGTTAAATAAATGGCAAGAGTGGGCACTGTCTTCTTATTCCTGATCTTAGAGGAAAAGCTTTCAGTTTTTCATCATTGAGTTTAATGTTTGCTGTGGGTTTTTAATATATGGTATTTATTATGTAGAGGTAAATTCCTCCTATACCTAGTTTGTTGAGAGTTTTTATCATGAAAAGAAGTAAACTGCAGTTTGGAGATGTCAAGTGATTTGTCCAAAGTCATAGAGTTTGTTAGAGGTAGAATTGGGCCTCCAGATTTTCCATCTAGGTGCTTTTCCCATGAAATAGTGCTACCTACCCTTCTTTCTCATTCTCTAGACTTCTTCCAATTTTGGTAAACAGTCTGACATTCACAAATAGGAATTTCACAGAATATTATAGACGCACTTGTACCATAGTTCTATATAAGATTTTAAAATTTCTTTCTCCTCTTTATGCTTATATTTGCATGTGTGTGTGTGTGTGTGTGTGTGTGTGTGTGTATGTGTTGGGATGAGGGTGAAGGTGAGGGGAAATTGGAAAATATAAGCAGACTTAGTATAAAGCAAATTAGCTGTCATGAAAGAAAATTATGAACTGTCAGACATAGACATCCCTAAGTCCATCTTCATTTTATAGGTGATAAAATTGTGACTTTGAGAATTTAAGTGACTTGTCTTATTTTAACATTTGGGAAAGCTAAATTTGGAGTAAACTAAAATTTAGTCTGGAGTACCTTCCATTAGGCATATTGTTTTTTCATAGTTTGTAACTGCTTCCAGGGTAGTTAACACGGGTGGTTATTATAAGTAGTGTGGTACAGCTACATCAAAATTCCTGTAATTTCTTTAAAGAAATACTTTTGGAGAAGTTAAGAGCTCCCTATAACTTTTAATATTAACAGTTTTTGTTACTTACACTATCTCTTTTTCTTTTACATTAAACATATATCAATAACAACAAAAAACAATCCTTAAGCTTAAGCATTATGATGATAGTGTCTACAGAAATAGTGCACATAAAAAAATATTTAGAATTAGATTTTGGCTTTAGGTGATTTTTGTAAATGAGACACTTTAAAAAATAACTTTATAAATATCTTTACAAGATTGAAATTATCTTGCAATAGAAGTATGAATTTTATTACACCACAAATGTATATTATATGAATGCAAAATTGGATGCTGTTGAATCTTAGACAATCTGACTTTTAGAATGATTATGTGAGTGACATTCCATGAATAATAATAATTGTTTGGTAGTGGATCGATTATTTTTTTGAAAGTGAATTCATCATTTTCTTGACTGTGTCTGATCCTTGGATCCTTGGGGGTAAATTTTCTGTACAGCACATGTGGATTTAGCTATGTGAGTCCCATTAGTGTGAAAGGAGTTTTGCAGCTAAATCCATGAGCTGAGCAGTTGCTCTTTAATGTTATTTTAATATTTAATGGTTATTGCAGGGCTGTCAAGCTGGGACTGTTTCAATGAGAGAGATTTCCAGAACTTATGAGAGAGATTTTAAACATCTATTCAGAGCATATTGCAATATCCTTCTTTATAAGAGGAAGATTCTTTAGGGAGAAACAGTCCAATTCAAAAGAGAGTTTCCCTTTAATTGTGGCAAATTTGAGACTGAGATAATAGATTTCTTATTTTTATTAGAATTATCCAAAGGATCCATTAAATTGCTTTCATGGGGTAACAGATATTAATTTGGTATAATTTTAATGGAGTATCAGATAAAGACAGGGATAAAGGGTTTTGTGTTTTGTTTTCTGTTTATGAATACTCATTATTTGTGTCATTCGTTTTATGATTTTTTTTGAGTTAATTGGCACTCTTGATTTTCCTCAAAATTCCGTAGGCAAAATTTACAGAAATTATCGTAAGTGAAGAAGCCTCCATGAAGAATCAATGATCTTTCCTACGAGTTAGATTATTTCATCATCTCAGGGATGAATCTCATACATGGCTGCATTCTTCCCTCTAGGCATCTCCCTAAATGCCTGGTGGCCCCCAAGAAATCAGCACATGCCTGCATATTATTGAAGAATGAGGACATCTAGCCTTCAGTCCTTAAAATAGACCCCATATTATTTTGATCAATTCTAGGGAACATAAAACCTGTATCTCAGGTAGCTTAAGAAGTCACTCAAGGTCACCAGGTTCATTGGAAAGACTCAAATGAAAAATAAAAGAACAGCTGTGTTTATCTATTAGTTACCCCTCCTTTGTCCTGAAAGTTCAAGCTTTCCTTCTCTTCTTTCACTCAATGTATAAACCTGTGCAAGTTTCCACACTATGAAAACAAGCCAGCACACCAGCTTGTCCACCATGCATCTCTCCCCTCCCGCTCTGTTCTTACATGACTCCTTCCACTTACTGCCCAGCTCCTCAAGAAAGCCATCTGCCTCCTCCAGCCCCTCTTCTACTTCCTTCCCGCTCGGTGCCATTTCCACTTCATCTGCTGACCTCTCTCCAGTATCTACCTGACTTGTCCACTCTTTGCTTCTTCCCACCCTTTATTGCCTTCTCTTCACTTCTTTCCTCCCTTTATCTTTTCTCCTTACTTCAAACTCTTACTAAATACTTATGTTTCTTTCAGGCCTCGCTCTAAGTGTCTCACAAAGATCAGTAAGTCCTGGTCACGGTTCTGAAGGGGCTTAGGTTCTGATGGGAGAGTAACAGAAAAGCATCCTCTCTTTTTCTGCTCTGTGATACTAGAGCTTGGTCTCTGAAAACCACGTTTCTCCCTTGCTGGCCAACGCCCTTTTAATTTCTGTCAATAGGGGGCGTGCGAGAGAGCCAGGAAGGCAGGAGTTAGGCAGAGGGACTTCCTCTTTGCTCTTTGCTTACTGTTCCTGTCAGTGCTCCTCGGCCACAGCCCTTCACTCAGGCAGTGATGGTTGGTTCCAGCCTCCAACGCCTTGTTGGTATCCTCAGAACCAGCTTCATGGACCCTTCAGTGGTACTAGCACCAGCTGGGCAGCGCTCTGCCTGAGAGGTCTGGGTCCCAGCTCTGTGGAGCATATCCTCTGAGCTCCTGGGCTATCAGCATCTCCAGGCAGCATCCTTTCTCAGGGGTGGGGGCCCTAACTCTGTGGGGCTGAGTCTAGTAGAAGGTCCAGGCTGTACAGCCAACTGCTCTGCCAGTCGGTTCCTTCTGACCCAGAAGTTCCAGGAGCCTCAGTGATCTGCAGCAAGCAGGGACCCAGAAAGGAGCCTCAGGCAAACCCCAGTGGGGGAATTACAGTGCAGACCCCCTAAGTCGTATTTTCTTTTTTCTGGGGGGGGATGTTGAGGGATGGATGGTTTATGGTTCTTCATTTTGAATACCTTTATTGAAATATAATTCATATACCACATAATTCACACATTGAAAGTATTCAAGGCTTTTTAGTATACTGACAGAATTGTGCAACCGTCACCACAATCTAATTGTATAATCACGAATGTTTTCCTGCACATAACTCTCCCTTTTGAAAAACAGCTCTTGGCTTGTTACCGGGCCCTGGTAGAGTGAATTCGTGACCACGAGTCATTGAAATGACTCTGCACTAGGGCCTGGCCAGCAGGCACTGGGCGGTGTCTGACCCATCCAGACAGGACACTGGGTGTGTGCCATAGCAGTCCATCATCCCGTGGAGAGGCTGCAGAGGAGACTAGTCTCGAGCAAGCCCCGAAGACTCTAGTGCATTGAAGGAGCAGGTGGCACCGACTTCTTCAGATCCTACTTGCGCTGCATTGCCTTCGGGTTTCTTAGGAAAAGTTGTCTTAAGAGTGAAAACTTGGGTCTGATTTATACATGTGTATTAGTCAGCTCAGGCTGCTCTAACGGAATCTCACAGATTGAAAGGCTTAAACAACAGAAATTTATTTCCTCACAATTCTGGAGTCTGGAACTCCGAAATCAAGGCGCCATCAGGGTTCGTGTCTGGTGAGGCCTCTCTTCCTGGTTTGCAGACAGCTGCCTTCTCACTGTGTCCTCATATAGCCTTTCTTCTGTGCATGTGCAGACACACACACACACACACACACACACACACACACACACACACAGAGAGAGAGAAAGAGAGATCTGGTGTCTCTTGTCTCTTCCTCCTTGTGACAATTAAGTTTTTATGTGTCAACTTGACTGGGTCATGAGGTACCCAGATACCTGGTCAAACATTATTCCGGCTGTATTGGTGAGGATGCTTTGGGTTAAGGTTAACATTTGAATCCATAGTCTGAGTAAAGCAGATTGCCCTTCCTAATCTGGGTGACCCTCATCCAATCAGCTGAAGGCTTAAAGAGAAAAAAAAAAAAGCCTCATCCTCCCTTAACTAAAAGGACACTCCTCCTGCCTGACTGCCTTGAGCTGGGACATTGATCTTTTTCTTGACTTTTGACTCAAACTGAAACATCAGCTTTTCTTGGGTCTCAAGCCTGCCGGCTCTTAGACTGGAACTACCCTCAGCTCTCCTGGGTCTTCAGTGTCCAGCTTGCTGACTGCAGATCTTGGGACTTCTCAGCCTCCATAATGATGTGAGAAAATTCCTTATAATAATCTCTTTATGCTGGTTCTGTTTCTCTAGAGAAGCCTGACTAATGCACTTTTCTTATGACACCAGTCCTATTGGATTAAGGCCCCATCCATATGACCCCATTTAGCCTTTATTACCTCCTTATATGCCTATCTCCAAATACAGTCACATTGGGGGTTAGGGCCGTAACATATGAATTTTGGGGTGATACAATTCGGTTCATAACAGCCTGGTTCTACATGATATGTTGGCACCAGCCAGAAGTGAACTGCTGCAGTATTTCAGTATAATCTGGAGTATCTTTGAAAGATAATTATGCAAGAGAAATTCTTCAGGTGGGCAGAACTTCAAGCAGTCTACCTGAGAATTTTTTGGACTCAGTTTGGACTGAGTTTTGGACTGAGAATTGTCCAGAAGGATGGCTCTACAGTAATTCATGGTGAGTAGGTAACAGTTTGACTGCATGGGTCAAGGACTCGGAAAGAACAGGGCTGTAAGATTGGTGAAAAGTTGGTGTGGGAAAGAGGCATGTGGATGGAATTTTGGAATGAGCACAGAATGTGAAGATATTTGTGTCCCGTGTATAAGCTCTCTGACGGGCATCCACTCTGGAGGAGTCTATCAGTTATCAGAAGGACAAGATGATCCATTCCATGGATGTCAATCAGCCTCTGTCCTGTCCCTACCATTCCGGTGCTTGCTCAATGGGCCCATGCGTAATGCAGCTGTGGTGGCACTAATGAAGGTTAGGCATGGGTCCATCTTCTCCTGGACAAGAATGACCTGGTTTCTGTCACTGCCAGGTGCCTCATCTGCCAATCAAAGAGACAGATACTGAGCCCCTGGGATGGCACCATTACTCTGGAGCCCCAGCAAGCTACTTAGAGCAGGTTGATAATACTGAGTTCCTTCCATCATGGAGAGAGCAACAATTTGACCTCACTGGATACTGATATGCCTTTCCTGTCTGTAATGCTTTCACCAGCACAGTCATCTGAAGATACAACGTCTTATTCACCATCATGGTATTCCACATAACATTGCTTCTCTTAAAGGAACTTATTGCATAACAAAGGAAGGATGGCAGTGAGTGCAAGTGCATGGAATTCACTGGTCTTGGAATCACCCCATCACCCTTTTTCCTCTCTCTCTTTTTTCATCTCTATCTCTTTCTTGGATCACTTACTCTGGGGGAAACAAGCTGCCAGGTTGTGATCAGCCCTACGCAGAGTTCATGGAAATAATGTCTTCCCAGCAACCACTAGGGACCTGAAGCCTGACAACAGCCATATTCGTGAACTTAGAAGTGGCTTCCCCCCAGTTAATCCTTGAAATAATTGTGGTCCATGCCAACACCTTGCTTGTAGTCTTGAGAGAGACCCTGAGGCTGAGGAACTCAGCAAAGCCCTGGTCCAATTCCTAACCCACAGAAACTCACATATATATTTGTTGTTTTAAGCTGCTGAGTTTTAGGTTCATTTGTTATGCAGCAGTAGCTGAATTAGACATCTAATAAGTGAATAAAGTCTGATACACTTTAAACACTGGACTGCTGTGATTAAATATGTGTTTTAGAAAGATGACTGTTTTAGAAAGATCATCAGTTTTTTTTCCTTTCTTTAATACTTATTTTTGCTCACTCTGATTCTCCTGCAGGATGTTGCTGTTTTTTAAAATTTATTTTTAATTAAAAAAAATTTTTTTTTAGATTTTGGGGGTAGGAGTTTATTAATTTATTAATTTATTTTTGCTGTGTTGGGTCCTCGTTTCTGTGCGAGGCCTTTCTCTAGTTGCGGCAAGTGGGGGCCCCTCTTCATCACGGTGCGCGGGCCTCTCACTATCGCGGCCTCTCTTGTTGCGGAGCACAGTCTCCAGACGCACAGGCTCAGTAGTTGTGGCGCACGGGATTAGTTGCTCCACGACATGTGGGATCTTCCCAGACCAGGGAACCTGTGTCCCCTGCATCAGCAGGCAGATTCTCAACCACTGCGCCCCCAGGGAAGCCCTAATTTTTAAAATTTTTATTGGAGTATAGTTGATTTACAATGTTGTGTTAGTTTCAGGTGTACAGCAAAGTGTATCAGTTATACATATACAGATATCCACTCTTTTTTAGATTCTTTTCCCATATAGGCTATAACAGAGTATTGAGTAGAGTTCCCTGTGCTATACAGTAGGTCCTTATTAGTTGTCTATTTTATATATAGTGACATCAGTTTTTTAAAAGATCTGTTTGGCATCAATATGGACAACTAGGATGGGTGAGACTATGGGCTGGTGGACATGAGAGTCATGTGACAGTAATCTTGTGAAGTGAGGACACTAACAGTGAGAATGGAGAGAAGTTGGGCTCAGAGAGATACTCAGGAGGTGCACCTGTCTGACTTGGGTAACCAAAGAGATGTGAAACACTTTTTTGTGTAAAAATGTGGGACTCCACTCCCACTGTATTCTTTCTCCCTTGTCTGGTTGATATTTTTCATTCTCTTCCCCAGAGCTGCTTCTGTCTTCCCTGAAGCAGTCAGAGTTCCTCGGGGTTTCAACCTAGGCAGTCTCCTCTGGTCCCATGGCTTCTGCTGTCATCTCTATGCCGAGGACGCCCACATCCCTCCCCTCAGCACACCTCCCTTGGGAGCGCAAGTGTCATATTTTTAACTCCATGCAAAGCCTCATGATGTCTGGTTCAGGGCTTGGCAGACTTTTTCTGGGCTTTGAAAGCCACACAGTCTCTGTTGCAACCACTCAACTCTGGGTGTTGATAGTGTGATAGCAGCCAGAGACAAGATGTAAATGAATGAGCGGACCTGTGTTCCAATGAAACGTTATATGTGGACAGTGAAATTGAAATTTCATATGTTCATATGTCATGAAGTATTATTTTCCTTTTGATGTTTTTTGATCATTGAAAAATATAAAAACTATTCTTAGCTCTTGGGCCTTTGTGGACTGTAATTTGCAGACCCCCTGATCTATTCCCTACTATGTTTCTAGCCTCATTTTCTGGTATTCCTTGAGCTCAAGATACATGGTAAGTCTAAGGCCCTCTTTTATGTCCTCAATGACTGTCTATGGAGTTCCCACTGACTTGGATGCCCTCTTGCCTCGTTCACCCTGTGAATTCCTCATTGGTGTTAATTGCTAGCTCAGTTGTACCCTGCTCAGCGCAGCCCTAGGCAGAATTATTTCCTCCCTCCTCTGTGCTCTCCAAGTACTTTGTTCCTATCTCTGTTATAGCAGGTACCATATCATAGTGTCATTTATCTTTCTAAGTACCTGTCTGCGACATTGGTGTCAAACATCCCACCTTATTCATCTGAGGACCAGTCCTCACTCAATGATGTCTTGAAACGATTCAGGAAAGCCAGCATTTTGTACAAACTACTACAGATTATTTCTAGAAATTTTGGCCATAAAGATAAGTGTTTTCATTAAAATTATGGCTTTTTATATTTGAAGTCTGCTTTTTTGGAGAATAAAATACTGTCTTCTGAAAGCTAATTTTCATAATATTGTTTGGGGGATCGAATAGTAAAATTCTTATAAAATATTGTAATCTGTATACAGATACACAAATGTTAATCTCCATTAATATTACTGCTTCTATTTAAACTACAACTCCTACAGTTACTACTATTACAGATATTTCAATTAACCTGTTTTTAAAATACATTTGCCTCACTATTGGGAGGATTTTAGTCCTAGTAGTGTAAGTTTATCTTACTTCCTGAAACATGTCTTTTCTGATTTATTTTTGCAGAAATTTTTTTGATGATATGAGCTCATTTGCTTTCATTATCATTTGTTTTTGCAATGAAATTAAAGTTTTTCCTTGAACTCTATATTCATACAATTTTTTTTAAAAAAAAGAAGCAGGGCTTCCCTGGTGGCGCAGTGGTTGAGAATCCGCCTGCCGATGCAGGGAACATGGGTTCGTGCCCTGGTCCGGGAGGATCCCACATGCCGCGGAACGGCTGGACCCGTGAGCCATGGCTGCTGAGCCTGCGCGTCCGGAGCCTGTGCTCCGCAACGTGAGAGGCCTGCATACCGCAAAAAAAAAAAAAAAAAAAAAAAAAGAAGCAAAGAAGTGTTTTTCCTTTTTTTCTTAAATGTGTCCATCCAAATGTGATTTCTCATTCCACCTTCATAAGATCTATTCTTTCGACCAAATATAGTCCTGGAGATAATCTCAGATTCAGGTAAGATGACTGGCAGCTTTCAACAGTGGATTCCGTTATGACGGAGAAAAGTATTTCAGTCTCTCCCCCATTAATTTCTGTCAAAAGCCCGCTTTATGCTCTTGTTCCCCAGTGGATGTATTTGTTTGATTTAAAAATGAAATGTCAGCATTTCAGATGTGTTGGGCTGCTTTACGGTGCACATAATTCCAACTCATTAGGGAGAAGGCGGCATGTTGGAGAAATCCAGTTGGGATGGAAAAGTAGATTTCTGTTTCACGTTTCTGTTAGAACATGAACTAGAGTGTATTCTACAAGGCCTCTATTTAAAGGAAGACTGGGTGGCTATAGGTTTCCCAATTCCCGTATCATTCTTTGTCTTCAGTTTAGCCAAAGGTTTCCTCTATTAGATCATATTTTTCTTATTACCAAGCTAAATTTATCTAGAAGCAATCTCACCTTCATTTCTTGTTCATAAATGCTATGTGTACTGTTGAAAAAAAAGGTGCTTAAAGGTTGGTGAAGTATTTATGGTTCTGAAAAAAAAAAGTTGATTACATTAAAGGTAGTATTTTATGTAGGTTTGGTGTTCCAAGAGAAAATTTCCATACTTCCATTTCTGACGATCTGAGACTTGACCTATAAAAATTCCAAGGCACGTGAAACACTAGGAGAGTTAGTATCTTTCTGCTTCTCCTTTCTCAAGGAAATGGACATATGTAGGTAGTTACGGAAATGCATTGGTAGTGATGACAGCTTGACCAGGAGTGTAAAATGTATGATAACGTGATCCCTTCTAAAAATTTCAACAAGAGAGCTAAAATATTTCTTGAAGTGCCGGCGCTGGAAAATGGAATGTTTTTCCACTTAAAAGCAAATAATACATTTTTCCAGTTTTCTTTTTGTAAGAGGAAAATGATGAAGGAATGCACTTTTTGACTGTTTCACATTTGGCAATACAAAGGACATAGACTGGGAGAAGCACAGGTTGTACAGCCAAATTTCACATGGAATTACAATCTCTAAACTCTTAAATAACCTGGCAACAATTTCTGAATATTGACAAAAGATTGAACAACAACAACAGAAAGGATCCTTTCTGTGGTGCCAAAGATTAGCTAATCAGTGTGATCACAGTGTGAAGGCTCAGAAAGGAGTGATCTTCCAAGGTCACTCTTGCTATTAAAAAATCTGTTTTACAGCCCTGCCTCATATGGGTTATAGGCTTTTGCTCAAAATGAATGAATCTAGCTTGTTACATTCTGTGGCTTCTGTTTCCCAGTTAATTGCAGAGTGTGCTGGTGCTAAAGTCTGTGTTTTCTTTCTATGACCATGTCCAGAAGAATTTAGTCAACAAACATCCTAGGCCTTGACTGTGTGTAGATACTGTGCGAAGTGCTAGAGAGAAATGCCATAGTATTCCTGGGATCACGGGCTTTATGGTCCAGTAGAGAGAACAGACAGGTATACAAATACACAAAGGAAGGTGTCATATATGTCCCAACAGTGGTTTATATCAGTACAGTGGTGACACAAGAAGGGAGTGGTCAGGTGTATCCAGGAGAGTCAGGAAAGGCTTCCAAGAGGACATTGAAGCTGCTGGTTTTTCATGAGAATCACTTCTAAGGTAGATAACTGCCTGGTTTCAGGACTTGGTGGTGATAGGTGACCTTGACTTTTCTTTCTTTAAAAAAAAATGAGATATAATTGGCATATAAAGCTGTGTAAGTTTGAGGTATAAATGTGTTGATTTTTTCCATTTATATGTTGCAATATGATTACCAATATTGCATTAGCTAACACCTCTATCATGTCATATCATTATCATGTCATTTCTTTTTTGTGATGAGGACATTTAATATCAAGACTCTTAGCAAATTTGAAGTATATAATATATTGTTGACTGTAATCACTGTGCTGTGCATTAGATCCCTAGGACTTACTCATTTTCTGGTTGCATATTTGTACCCTTTAACAGCATCTCCCCAATTCTACTCCCCTGCCCCACCACTGGTAACCACCATTCTACTCTGTTTCTATGTGTTTGGCTTGTTTAGATTCCACATATAAGCGATATCATACTGTAGTTGTCTTCCTCTGTCTACCTTATCTCACTTAGCGTAATGTCCTCAAGGTCCATCATGTTGTCGCAAATAGCAGGCTTTTCTTCTTTCTCATGGCTGAATAATATTCCTGTGTGTGTGTGTGTATGTATGTATGTACATATATATATGTTACATTGTGTATATATATATACACAACATTGTGTGTGTGTATGTATATATATATATATACACACTACATTGAGTATATATATGTGTATATATGTATATGCTGTATATTTATTCTCTCATCAATTGATGGATACTTCGGTTAATTCTCTATCTTGGCCGTTGTGAATAATACTGCTATGAATATGGGAGTGCAGATGTCTTCTCGATATCCTGTTTTCATTTCTGGATATACACCCAGAAGTGGGATTGCTGGATAGTTTGCCCAGTGAATTCAGAGGGAGCATGGTGAAGCTTCTCTAGGAGCTGGATGGCATAAGAAGGGAGAGGCATCGCTTTCCTGGCACCTGATGTGGCCACTAATATCACAACAACGAACCTTCCAGTTAAATCCCTGCTTTTCTTATTTCCACTTTCCCATTTCAGGCTAAATTTGAAAGACTCAACTATTTTTAAAAACTTTAAAAAGTTGCTTTTTATTGAAGCAGCACCTATGATTTTTAATAACCTTTTTTCAGTAATATAAAGTAACTTACTTTTAAATGTGGTATGTACTGGGACTCCCCTCTTTCCCTATTAATGGAAAGTCTTAGAAAAATTAAAATATTAGATATGCCTGTTAGCTAAATATGAAGTATTGATGGTCATTGGAAAACGTGTTTTGGCAGCTTGGTTTTATGAGATAAGTATGAGGATGCTCTAGGTTGATGTGGAAAATACTTACCTGGGCCAGAATTAACCAAAACTTCACATCCTTGAAACAAGCTATAAAGCGTTTAGATCAAGAGGCATCAAGAACCTTTTTTTTTAATGTCTGCAAAATGTCGAGCCAATGACAACAATAAGTATGTATGTGAGGCTTATACACAGACATCATCTAGTTTTATGAGAAAATCGTGCATATGTACTAAAATGCCAGGTTAGAAGATGGCAGAGGATAATCCCTTAGAAAAATAGACACAACCCAACAGATTAAAAAAAACCCGAGGACGGAATAGTATGCTAAATCTTTCTTTATAAATTTATAGTTAGTAGTAAATAATTTTAAAATGCATAAAGTTCCCATGTAATGTTATATACAGCATAAAATTTGAGGCTGTATTATATTTTACATAAAAATGATCTTACAGGAAAAGAATATTTGTTTCATGAGATATTTGTTCCTCTCGATTTGAAAACACTTTCATGATCTTACAAATATCTTGAGAATTCATGACCAGGCCTGTTGATATATTTGGTATGTTGACAAGAGGGCCTGTGAACACTATCAGTGGAGCCACTCTGAATGTCAAGTGGAAACAAATTCATGGCAATATTTATAGCTCTCTGGCAAAGCATTAGCTGTCATCGTCCTAGATATACCAGATTAGAATAACTGATGGAAGAAAGTTAAGCTGAATTCAGGGAGGTCTGCAAGGTAAGTCGTGCTGTAATAAGGCTGATGGCTTAGCAGAGAAAAATTACAAATATAATACTAGAAAATATTTGAACACCTCTTTCTTAAAGTAAGATGTAAGATACTACTGTGCTTGGGCGCTAAAATAAAATCAATGCAATTCATAAAAATAGCAGAGATAAGGAGTTTGCTGAAGCATGAAACCTGGATAAGTACACATATGTGTTCAGCTGCTGTAAAACTGGGTTCCTGGAACAATTGGACAAGGCCGTGGAGGTAGAGGACTGTGCTTGACGCCAGCTTTGAAAGCACAAAGCTGTTGTTCGTGGAAGTACAGAGGAGGCCAACAGAGGCGTGGGAGTGAAATGAATCTGAAAACTTTTATGGAAAAGCACTCCCTTAAACCAAAGTCATAAACCATGCACAATAGAAATATGAGACAGAAGTCACTATTCCGCTTGCCATCATCTTGGA
Organism: Globicephala melas; assembly: GCF_963455315.2. Lineage (NCBI taxonomy): Eukaryota > Metazoa > Chordata > Mammalia > Artiodactyla > Delphinidae > Globicephala > Globicephala melas. The sequence goes on from NC_083326.1 coordinate 11,549,119, forward strand.
CCACAGGGCTTTTGTAAAATAAGTGATTTCAAAGTGTTAAGGTCAAAGTGGAAGAAAAAGCATTTTATCAAACTTGTTCAGGGGGAGAAAGAACCTCCAAGATGAATGTCATGTCCTTGGCTCGTGTATCATTCTTAGGGAATTCTTTGGGGCCTTTCTAAGCTTTCACTGCATGGTCACCACATCTGGGTAATTTAAACCATTTGAAACCCTCTGAAGATATTTGTATTTTCAGCCAAAGTAAAGCATTTAAAAAGTTTTTTCTTTAAATTACTGTAATATGTCATTAACTTAAAATATAAAGAGCTGGAAATAATGGACTAACAGCCATGAAACTTCGCATTGCCTAATAGTGTGTTAGATAATTATAACGTTTAATTACTTGAGAAGAGCAGCTTTAAGAGTTGTATACTACTTGGAGGAATAATTGAATTAGCAAAATTGTATTAACTGTAATGGCACTAAGCTCTTATTATAATGAATAAGAATTTGTCAGTTGCATACATCACAGTGGCACTGTGCTAGACACTGGGAATTCAGAAATATTATAGAGCCCCCTGACCTTAATTAATAATATGCTGAGAATACCAGGGCCATGGCAGAAAAAGACAAGAAATATGCCAGGTGAATTATATGAATGTGTCAGAAGATCAGAGGAAGGGGTGAGTGTTACAGGCTGATTTGTGCAAAGCATGGTGAAGTTCAATCAACATTCAGTATGGTTCATTTATTCATCTTGTAAACAGCTATTACATGCCTACTGTGTGCAGAAGTTCTTGCCAGGGGTTTAGGATGCTTACATGTCTTCTCTTTTGGAGTTTACAGCCCAGCAGGAGATGTTATCAAATAATTTGTAGTAGACTATGTAGAGGCAAGATGACCAAGGCTGTGAGACCATATAAATAGAGAGTTGAACTAGTCTGAGGGAGCAAGGAAGGCTTCCTGGAGGAAATGGCATTGGATTTGTGATCTGCAGAATGAGTGATGATTAACCACACAAAGAGTTGGGGAGAGGAATGACCCAGGCAGGGCCATCAGCACATGCAAAGGCTTTGTCCTATTTGAGAAGAGAAAAGAAGGCCGGAGTAGCCAGAGAACACAGAAGAAAGGGAGCATGATGTAAGGTGGTACCAGAGCAGTGAGCAGGGTAAGGATGTACCAGGCCCTGTGGGACATAGGAAGAATGTCTGTCTTTATTTTAAGAGCAATGGGAAGGGATTTAAGTAAGACATGACCTTCTTAGATTGGCATTAAGAAAACATTAGCATTAGAGTTGAAGGCAAGATGGTAGACATGCTAGAATGAATGCAGGTAGACAAGTTAGAAGACGGTACTGATAGTCCCAGGAAGAGTTGACAGCCCTGGATTAGGGTGAGGACAGTGGAGATGAAGAGTTGTGGACAGAGACTCCAAACAAATGACAAAGCAGGTGAGGGATCACTCCTATCTGTTCCAGACACTTACAATACACAGCTGAGCTTGAAAGCAAGGGGGAAATTGACATATGCCGAAAACTTGGCCTATTGGGTGCTGAGCGTAGATAAGTGGGTTTAGGGAACGATGTTTAATGCCTGTCCTGGTAGTAGCAGTTCATTCCAGTAGCAGCAGTAATTCCAATTTGCAGTTTTCCCAAAGCTTGTATAACCAGCCTCATTGTATCCTTTCAGAAACCAAGTACCAGCTGGCCGGCACGCTTTCCTCAAAGGTATTAGTTTTAGTTATGCAGACTCCCTCCTCCAAGCTTCTAAATTTAAAAAAATTTTATTTATTTTCTTTTTGGCTGTATTAGGTCTTTGTTGCTACACATGGGCTTTCTCTAGTTGCGGCGAGCAGGAGCTACTCTTTGTTGTGGTGTGTGGGCTTCCCATAGTGGTGGCTTCTCTTGTTGCAGAGCATGGGCTCTAGGCACGCGGACTTCAGTTGTTATGGAGCGTGGACTTAAGTAGTTATGGCGCGTGGGTTCAGTAGTTGCAGCGCATGGACTCTAGGGCATGGGAGTCAGTAGTTGTGGCTCACGGGCTCTAGAGCGCAGGCTCAGTAGTTGTGGCGCAAGGGCTTAGTTGCTCCGCGGCATGTGGGATCTTCCCGGACCAGGGATCAAACCCATGTTCCCTGCATTGGCAGGCGGATTCTTAAAGACACTGTGCCACCAGGGAAGCCCTAAGCTTCTAAATTTTAATAATCCCATTCTTATCCTTTTATTCCCCTAACCCTTTTGGGGGTAACAGCCTACTGCAGTTACTATCTACATACCCTGGTGCCTCCTTTTTACCTTTTGCCTGATTAACAATTCTTTAGATTCACTTATGCCTGTTAAAATCACTGGTGTGGGTTCTGTCTCCTGAATGGACTCTGACTAATAGAGAGGGAATAGAGAGGATAGTTAAAAGGAGGAGGCAATGGTTACAAGTTTCCGAGAACTGAAGAGCTATTTACGTCTTCCGACAGAAAATTACACTACATCTTAGGTAGGATAAATAAAAACAAATCCACTTTTGGGCTCCAGGATGCAGAGAAAATCTCAAAAGCTATCAGAGGGAAAGACAGCTTAGCTCCAAAGGATGTTGCTCTGATAGGAGACTTCTCATAAGCAACAAATGCCGGAGACAAAGAAAAACTATCTTCCAAGTACTGCTGGAGAGCCGTGCTCTGATTTGAGAGCTATCTAGCAGGTACTTTGGCTGGACTTAGCAATGGGCTGGATATAGGGTATGAAGGAGAAAGAAATATCACATGTGTCCAGTTTTGCAGCTTATGGATTCAACTCATTGTGCCATTTCCTGAGAAGGAGAGTATTGGAGAAAGATCATATTTGAATGGGAAGAGACCATAAATTTGCGTACGTTAGGTTTTCGATACCTTTGAGATATCTCAGAAATGCAGAAGAGGCAGTTACATACAAAGGTCCAGGCTGTGGTTGTACATTTGAAAGTCTTTGGCCTGTAGATGGGAACCAGATGTTGGCCAATGTAATAGTTACCTATTGCCGTATAAAAAATTAGTCCAAAACTTAGTGGCTTAAAACAACACCAAGCATTTATTATCCTCACAGTTTCTATGGGTCAGGGTAGCTTAGCCAGGTGGTTGGTCTGGGGTCTCTTGTGGGGTTTGCAACCAAGACGTTGCCTGGGGCTGTAGTCAGCAAGTTTTCATTTGAAGGCTCCACTGCGCCTGAAAGTGATTCACGCAGGGTGGTCTCTGTTGGCAGGAGGCCTCAGTTCTTCTCCACCTGGGATTCCCCTTAGGCTGCTTGGGCGTCTTCATGACCTGGTGGTTGGCTTCTTGATCCAAAAGAGCAAGATGGAAGTCACAAGGCCTTCTACAACCTAACCTAAGAAGCCACTCACTGTCATGTCTGTCACATCCTGTTTGTTATAAGCAGGTCACTAAATTGAGTCCATAGTCAAGGGGATGGAGATAGGCTCCACCTTTTGAAGTGAGTTTGTTAAAGAATTTGTGAACATATTTTAAAACCGTCACACCTGGGGAGAGAATACGGAGTGAGGAAAGGAAGAGAGCCTAGAAGGGTCTAACCTTTTCCATAAAGGGAAAGATAAATATTTAAGTCTTCGCAGGCCATGTCCTGTCTGTCATAACTACTCACCTTTGCTGTTGTAGTGTGAAAGCAGCCATAGGCAACACTGAAATGATTGGATGAGTCTGGGTTAAGCCCAGGCTGGGTTCAGCCTATGGGCAATAGTTTGTCAGCCCTTGGCCTAGAACATAACCAGGAGAAACAACTACATATAATGACTAAATTAAACAGAAGACAAAAATCAAAAAATCTTTCCTATCTCCTAATTCATAAAAGGCTTAAACCAGGTGCAGTAGGGTGTTGACGAGCTAATAAAAATATCATAATATTATAATTTATACATAATTGCATTTAATATACTTAATAGTCCTGTTAGTTATTATCTCTATTTTTTGTTTTTGTTTTTTTGTTTGTCGTTTTAGTTGTGGAAACTGAGACTCATGTTGGTTTAGGAACTTATCCAAGATTCTAACAGCAGATTGGAATTTGAAACCAAATATTATTAAAATTTGTGTTCTTCCCACTTAAAAAAATCGAATGTGAAGAAATACTAGCATATGTGGCCAGAAAGATAGTTTGGGCCTTGCTTAAGGGAATTGGATGCCGGGAGGTTTGTACTTTGAATGTAAGTAGTTGATGAGTTATTAATGGGTTTGAGCAATAGGTTGTGAGTGTCATGATTGGAATTGTATCCTGTATTGAATAATCTGACTGTGGGGTATTGATTACTTTGTGGTAGGGAGTATCAAGAGAAGGGAAATTAAACAAAAGGCTGATTCAGTAGTCTAGACAGGAAATTCTTAGGATGTGTACTTGAAAGACGGAAATAAGGATGTAAAAGTGGTAGTGCACAAAAAAGTCCAACTGCACTTTGGAAATAGACTGTAGAAGGAAGAACTAAAGATGACCCTGAAAATGGTGACTGGATTGATGGAAGGAAGTCATAAGGGGGAGCTGTTTTATGCAGAAATTATGAGTTCTATTTTACACATTTATGTGGCATCTGAGATGCCAACAAGACATCCACGTAGAGGTGTGTAAGAGAAAGAACTTGCGAGAGGGACTAGGGCTGGAGATGTTGTTTTATAAACATACTTGGTGGCAGAGTTCTTGGAGAGAAAGAACCATAGACTATGAATATTGAAAAGCAACCAACTTTAGGGTTTTGATGGGGAGGAGGGAGAAAGAGCAGCTGTGCAGATGGTTAGACAAGGGCCAAGGCAGTGTACAGTCTCAGCAACCAGAGGGAAGACTTTCAAGAGAGCAGGCCAAGTGCCATGGAGGTAGGTACCCATGAGATTGAAGAGCTAGAAAAGCCTTCTGTTTGGCAATGGAGAGGCCATTTATGATTTTAGTTTTTACCAAGATACTAAACTAGCCCAACTGCTGGTTTCTACCTGCAAGATCAACCTGCAGGAGCTAGAGTGTAGTTCTCAACCTTGGCTGCACATTGTTTTTGAAAATGAGCCTTTTTCCCATCCCAGGAGCGTCTAAATTAATTGTTCTAGGGTGTGGCTTAAGCATTATGATTTTTTAAAATCTCCCCAGGTAATTCTAACATGCAGCCAAGATTGAGAATCATTGCCTGTGGAGAGAAAATACCAAACTATGGAGAAAACTATGAGAAATTCCTGGAGTGACTTCAGCTGATGGGAAGTAGTGAGTTTGTGTTTGGGGAGAGGTGAGACTTTGACCTGGGACAAGAGGTGACTCAGCGTGTCCGTGGGAGGGTACGATAGGAAGAGAGCTTAGGAATTTGGAGTTTTATTCTTACTTCTCCCAACGTTGCCTGGGGACCAGAAAGTCCCCACCTTTTACCTGCAGTGACTCGGAGCTCTGATCCAAAAGTCCTCAAAAATAAAATCAGAACAGCGCAGCAGTCTTGAGCTTGTGAGGTGCTGAGAAAAACACCAACCTCTGATTACTTGTCCACTTCTTGTGTTTCTCCTCCAAATCCCCAAAACTGAGGATTTACAAACGATGGGGTGTCTTTTAATGTAGCTTCTCCCAGGAAGGGCAAACAGCAAAGCCCTGACCTGAGCTGTTTTGTTGGGAGAGGAATGATTAAGTGTGGTTTTCTGGTGCCTCCACCCTATCTCCCGTTCACCCCACCCCCTCTCCTGCACTAATTACGCTGACAAGGGCTGAAGTCTGGCCTGATAAAATAACTGATGCCGTTAGAGGAGAATGAGCTCCCAGCCCAAAATAACAGATTGTAGGAATAGCACAACTATTTCAAAAGAAAAACAATCACTAGATTACATATTCCATCAGAAGCAGAACTGTTAGAAAGACATATAAATAATTTAAAACTAGGCCAATAAAAATAAAAAATAAAATAAAATAAAAATTTAAAATAAGAAAAGGAAAATACTAACAATATGAAATAAGAACAAAACATAATTATCAAGCAGAAATATTAGGTTAAAAAGTATGATAGTTGAAATAAAGAATTCTAATGGGATAAGTTGCAGAATAAATACAGCTGAGAAATGAATTAGTAAATTGGAAGATAGACTTGAGGAAATTCCCAGAAGGATGAAAGGACAAGAAATTACAAATGCGAAAGAAAGGCTATGAAAGAAAGAAATAATAGTGATAAGATCTGAACAATAGGAGTCCCATAAAAGAACTAATAATGGAGAGAAAATATTTGAAGAAATACATTTCCCACAATTTAAAATAAAAGATGAAAGAACTCATGTTAAAAGAGACCTTAGAGTGATAAAGAAAACCTGCCCTTAAACATATTACAGTCAAATAGTATCAAAGAAACAAGAGAAAGTTCTAAAAGGGCAGATCACATTCAGAGGAACGAGATTAGATTGAGGTCATATTAAAAAAATAAGAATGTAAGAAATAGTGGTATTTTAAAAATATTTAAGGAAAACAATTTAGAATCTAGGATTTTGTCATTTAAATGTGGGAGCTGAATAAAAATATTCTGTCATGCATAAGACCTCAGAAGTTTTCCCACTCAAAGATTCTCATTGAAAAGAGTTTTAGATGATGCAGTTAAAAAAATGAAGAGGCAAATTTAGGAGAAGCTGCAATAAATATATGAAGTAAAGATGATTTAATACCTTGGTAGCTTTTTTGTTGTTGTCTTTAAAAAGTTACTAACATGAAAGAAAATAAAATAGTTTATGCATAATAATCTGAAAAGTATGGAAGTCTGAATAATATCAACAAAATAAGGGTTGAAGGGAAAGTGAGGTATTTGTGTTCAAGATGTTTTATTAGGAGGTAAATATAGATACCCAATTAAAAAACAAATCATAGAATGAATTTTTTAAAAAGACGTAGAAAAATTAGGTAGGTAAAAAATGTTCAAAAATCTATAATTATAATAAATATAAAAAGACAGATGTTGACAGATTGGAAAAAAACCCGGAATTATGCTGTTTCCAATGGACGAACTTCAGGCATCATGATATAACAAGACTGAAGGTAAAAAGATAAAAAAAAAAAAAAAAAAAGCAGGGGAATACTAATGAAAAAAAATTGTATATCTAATTAAATAGACTTTAAGATGCCCCCTTCCAAAGAAGAGCATCATTAGGGATGACAATAATGATAAATCATGAAATGACTTCAAAATATATAAAAAAAAATTGAAAGAGATACCCCAATCCTGGTTCTGGGATGATGTCAGAGGCAAGGTAAGTAAGGAGCCTAGGTTTCTATTTCTCTTGGGCAGTAATTAGACGTCCTTCCTTCATGCCAGTGAAGACCATGTGGGGTACTGAGACTTCTACCCCCACATGGCAGTAACAAGTTGCCCTCCTTTTCCTCACTAGGATGGTATTAGGGAAGGCCTAGTAAGAGAGGACTTTTGACACCACACATTGGTAATGAGGCCACCCTCCATCCCCCATCATGGTGTGGTGGAGGTAACCAGAGAGGTGATAATGAGGCACTCCTACCCCTCCCTCCCATGGACTTATCAGTGGAGGTCTACTGGGGAGCTAGACTCCCCTTCTTTGCCAGGCGATAATGAAGAGACCCACCCCTTAGATGTCAACAGACTCTTAAGAGAAACCTAGACTTCTACCCCAACCTGGTGCTAACAAGGCATCCCTCCCCTTCCTCTGCTGGAGTGATGTTAGTAGACGCCAGATGAACAGAAGTTTAAGTAGGATCAAGAATACCGTAACAAAATGCCCAAAATGAACTGAAAAACCACTCATATCAAGAATCAGGAAGATCTCACACTGATTAAAAAAAGGCAATCAACTGATGCCAATACTGAGGTAACAGAGATGTTAGAATTACCCAAGAAAAATTTAAAAGCAGCCATAATAAAAATGCTTCAATGGGCAATTTTGAACTAACTTGAAAATAATAAGAAAATGTAAAGTCTCAGCAAAGAAATAGAAAATATAAAGAAGAACTAAATGAAAATGCCAGAACTGCAAAATGCAATAACCAAAATAAAAAGTCAATGGATAGACATACATGGATTAGAATGGAGGGACAGAGGAAAGCATCAGTGAATTGGAAGATAGAGCCATAGGAGTTACCCAATCTGAACATCACAGAGAAGACGGTCTGAGAGAGAGACAGACAGAGACAGAGAAAGAGAGACAGAAAAGAAAACAGAGCCTTGGGGACTTATGTGACAATAACAGAAGATCTAGCATTTGTGTCATCAGAGTCCTGGAAAGAGAAGAGAAAGTGGGTAGGGCTGAAAAGAACTCAAAGAAATAATGGCTGAAAACTCTAAGTTTGCATAAAACATAAACCTACAGATTTAATAAGCTGAGCAAAATCCAAAGAAGATAAACCCAAAGAAGTCTACACCAAGACATATCATAGCCAAACTTCTGAAAGCTAAAGATAAAGGAAGAATCTTGAAAGCAGCAAGAGAAATGACGACTTAACTATAGGAGAAAACAATTGTCATGACAGTGGTTACATTAGGAAAAAAAAATCCAATACTGATGAGCTAAGCTCCAACTGCAGTGGCCTAGAAAAAGAAGAGCAAAATAAATCCAACGAAGAAGGAAGGAAATAAAAAGAGCAGAAATCAATGAAACTGAAAACAAAAAACAATAGAGAAAATCAGTGAAATAAAGAGCTGGTTTTTTGAAAAGAACAATAAAATTGACAAACCTCTAGCAAGACTGACAAAGAAAAAAGAGAGGACACAAATTACTAGTACCAGGAATAAAACAGGGAATGTTACTGTAGGCCCTACTGATACCAAAAGGGTAGTAAGGGAATACTACCAACGACTCTACACACATAATTTTAACGACTTAGATGAAATGAACAAATTTTTCAAAGCACACAAGCTACTGTAACTCACCCAATAAGAGACAGATAATTTGAATAGCCCTATAAATATTAAGTAAATTGAATTTGTAATTAAAAGACTCCCCAAAAAGAAATCTCCAGGATCAGATGGTTTTATAGAATTCTACCAAACATTAAAGGAGGAAGTAAATCAAAATTTACACAATCTCTTCCAAAAAATAAAAGAGGAGGGGACACTTCCCAACTTATTTTAAGGTGCTAGTATTACTCTGATATCAAACCAGAAAAAAAAAACAGTTCAAACAAAGAAAATTACAGACCAGTATCTCTCATGAATATAGATACAAAAATACCTAACAAGATATTAACAAATAGAATTCAGCAATAAATAATTATATACCGTGATCAAGTATTTATTCCAGGGATGTAAGGCAGATTCAATATTTGAAATGAGACAAGGATGCCCACTATCACTACGTCTGTTCAACATTTTATTGGAGGTCCTAGCCAGTGAAATAAAATGACAACAACAAAAAATGAGATGCTTAAGAATTGGAAAAAGAGGAAGTAAAATTTTAATTATTTGCAGAAATATGATTGTTAACAGAAAACACAAAGCAATTTATAAATTATTAGAAATAATTGCAGAGTTTAGCAAGATAATAAAGTCAGTTGCATTTCTATAAACACACAGCAAACAACTGGAAAGTTAAAGACAAGATGCCATTTGTAATATGATCAGAGAATATCACTTATCTAGAAATGAATCTAACAAAACATGAGCAAGACTTCTACAGGAAATTATAAATCCTCGTTAAGAGATATTAAAGCAAACAAACATAAATGAAAGGGCTTCCCTGGTGGCGCAGTGGTTGAGAGTCCGCCTGCCGATGCAGGGGACAAGGGTTCGTGCCCCGGTCCGGGAAGATCCCACACGCAGCGGAGCGGCTGGGCCCGTGAGCCATGGCCGCTGAGCCTGCGCGTCCGGAGCCTGTGCTCCGCAACGGGAGAGGCCACAACAGTGAGAGGCCCGCGTACCGCAAAAAAAAAAAAAAAAAAAAAAAAGAATATGTAATTAAGCCTAAAACCAATAACGAACTGCAAAGAATTGATAGCAAAGTGGGCAAAAGACAGGAGCAGTCATTTTACAGATGAAAAAACACTTATGTACATTAAATATATGAAGAGATGTTCAATATCATTCATCGTCAGGGAAATGAAAATATCTAGATCTTAATTAGATAACTCTTTATATCACTTTTATTGGCACGATAGAAAAATCTGACAGTACCAAGTGTTGGAGAGGATGTAACTCCACAGGGTTTGTTATTTTCCACTGGTGGGAGTGTGAATTGATTCAACTACTTTAGAAAACAGTTTGATATTTTTTCTTGAAGTTGAATATTTACATTCCTTAGGATCCAACAATTCCTCTCCTAGTATTTATCCAAGAACAACTTTCGCACATGTACAAACAAAGACACATAGTGTGTTCTCCAAACAGCAAAAATCTGAAAATAACCCAAATGTCCATTAACAAGAAAGTGTATGAATATACTGTTATATTTACAGAGTGGAATATTTTAGTCGATCTGAATAAGCTGTAGTGGCACGCAACAGTATGGATGAATGTTAGCAATATGTTAAATGAAAAACTCAGTTCCAAAATATTTACAGGTAGTTATAAAGTAAAAACCATGAAAATAAAAATATGCTTTAAAGAATGTGTATTGTTTTGAATTTTGTACCACGAACATGTACTATCTGTTCAAAAAAGAAGTCAAAAGTGAGCTGATCGGTATTGCTCTGTCTGATAGAAAATTGGATAGTACTGTAAAACATTTTATAAGAGCAGCATGTTGTTCTTTGAATCTTGGACATTGATATAGTAGAGCATGTTAGTAGATAAAGACAAGGGAGCCTGCAAAGAAGAAAGGATTGAATATATGTATATGTACACACAATAATTGATGATAGGGCAAGTTCAAGGATGTGAAAGGAAGAGACACAATCAAGACCCAAGAGATAGTAGAGGTGGCCAGGTACAGAAATCAGAAGAGAGTTTCTGCAGAGTTTCTGGGAAATCTGTAAGCTCAAGTCTAAGAGTTTTCGATTCTATGATTGATTGATGGATTTTCTTGGGTCTTCGGGGAATTATTAGAATGATGATTTTACTGTAATACTTTGAAATACTTAGTTGGATACGTTGGTGTTAATTGTATGTAGGCGTGCTTTGAAGCATTTCAGAACTAAGGTGAAATGATTTTAATATTAAGTTTAATATTTTCAGTAGATCGAAAAATAATTAAATTTTAAAAGGTTTTCTGGGTTTGTTGTAGTTTTCTCAAATAACCTACCGTAAGAAAATGAGTTTAATTGTTTTGATTTTTGGTTGTCATTTCTTGCTTAGTTTTGTTTTGATAGATTCTTTAACTTGACCTCTGCCAAAAGCATTTAAAGTGTGATCTCACTTTTGGTAAGAAGTTATCGTTATGCCTATAGACACATGTAGATAGAATAAGTCAATTGTACACTCAAAATAATGTCAACAATTGTTCACAGGCTGTCCACTTAGAACAGAAATTATGGTCACAGTAGAAGTAGAAAAGAATCTGTCTATTCTATTCAGTGTTGCTCCAAACATTAGAGTATGGAGTTTAGTTGAGTTCAAGTTGCCTTCCAGAAGAGATGAAGTAAAATGGGAGGAGCAAGGGGGCTCTAGGCTGACTTTGCTCCCCCCAAGTACATTCCAAAGCAGTCTGGATCCCCTTCCCATGGCCATTCCTTCTCATGTGAGCCAGATCCCCGGAGGAGCCTGGATTTTGGTACTTTGGTAAGCCTGGACAACAGGCACAGTAGAACAATTTCATTGTCTTAACTTTCTGGCACCTAGGGTCTGTGTCCTAGTGAAACTTGCTCTCAAGAAAGAAAGAAAAATTCTCTCAAGTCTAGGAAAATTTAAATTTAAGTAAGTTTAAATAATTTTTTCCTCCCCCACGTGTCTGTGCATTCCACTTGTAATTGTGGAATGCAAAGCTTACCTCCCAGATAAAGATATTCCAAGCAGCAGACAGCAGGCAGGAGGTGGGGGAAATTTGGCAGGAAGACAGGTTGGGGCATAGGAATTTCTATTGTGTCCCATAAGATGATACCATGTGTGTGATGCCACGGATGTCTGGACCTGCACTTATTTAGGCTCCAGACGCCTACCTCTGAGACAGAACTTTTTTGGGGGGATGGAAGGGCAGAAAGTGATCCATGCAGTCCTTTCTCAGCTTTCAGAATTAAATCTAATTAGCCAAAATAAGAATTCTATAAGCAGCTTAAAGCCAAATGGGAAATCCACACACAGTGGAAAGCTAGATCAGATGAATACAAAAGATTAAAGAGAAATAGTGATGTCCGGTGGGATAAAAATGGCAAAACCAGAAGATTTTACACTTAAGCTGAAAGATGCAATAAGAATAAGAAAAGGATAAAGGCAAATATCCTTTAAGCAGATTCAAGTCAAGCAAAACACTCAATCAGATGGTTGGCAAGGGAAGATGCAGAGAGCAGTAGAAGAATGTTTTCATACACTAGATGCAGATGAATATACAAACCCTGATCGTTTCAGAGTAGAAAAGAATTGACCAAAGAAATCTCAGCATCACTATCTTTTTGAGCATTTGTTGCTGATACAGAATTTTTTAAATTATATTTTTAAAAAATTGAAGTATAGAGAATTTTTATCATGAAAGTTAAAGACCAACATAATAGTTAAATTTTAAATGGTATTGTTATTTAAATACAATTTACATAAAATTAAAACATTCCATTTAAACTGATACTAATACTGCCATAGTTCACATTTCCCCTAAAGGCCTTCCATGGATGGAGATGTCAAATAAATATAATGTAATAATGTACCAATATAGGAGAATGAGTCGCATCATGTTCAATATCATGTTTATAATCATCTCTCTTCTCTCTCTCTGTATATATGTGTGAGAGTGTGTGCAAATACATTTTTACATCTCTGCTATATCATATATTGAACACACACACACACACACACACACACGAGAGAAAGAAGACAGTAGGGCAAGTCATTAGTGATACAAAAAGTTGGCAATAAAATTCTGTCATTCAGAAAGCTCGGATCCATGGTGTCCTGCAAAAATGAAGATGGACAAGACCTTGAAGTGCCTTTAAGAGATGACTGAAATAAAAGTTAACTGTGGTCTGGTTTGACTACAGATCACCAAATAGATCTGTAGTGATACCTATGCAAGGGTCTAAGAAATACACCTACCAGCTCACACATGCCGTTGTTTACCTGGAACTGCCAGCTTAGATGGATGGACACAGGACTCCCTTTAAAAAAATACACCATTTCCCTTCTTTTCTTGTGTCCTCTCCTGAATACTGGGATTCCCAGTCAACGTTCCTCCTGCCCCAAACTTGCCAAGCCCGGCTCCCCACTCACATGCCTTCTCCTTATGCCAAGAGCTGGTAGAGGGCAAGATCCATAGTAGTTACACGGATGTGGTCAAAGAGAAACAGCAGCTCCCAGCAGGCACCCTTCCCTCCAGCCCGTCTCCTCAGCTCTGCTGCCATTTTCCTAGTCGAGCGCTGGCCCCACGTGCACCTTTGCTGCTTCTTGCATCAACCAGAGGAGAGTCATTGAGTTTGGTTGTTCTTCTGAGATGTGGGAGAATCTCCTTCTAGCCCTGTGTGCTCAGCTTTCTTTCTACCCTGCATGGATCTAAGTGCAGAGAGACAAAGCATTGATAGCCATGTGCACCCTTGGAATCGGTCAGGGCTCAGTGCAGGGAGTAGGAACTGACCCACCAGAGGAAGAGCTGCTTCTCAGGTCACCACTAGTACTAGATTGGAAGCAGGAAGCGACCTCTTCAACTGCCTCTCCTCCCTAGGGGCCTAGGGATTGGATCCCCAAAGCAGTGGTGTAGAAATTCGGAAGTTCAGTACTACTGACTGTTTTCTTGCTCCCAAGTTTTTACTCTTCTGACTCCCCCGTCTATGGCTTTTTGACTCTGGGCATGTTCCCTGGGATAAGCCTATTTCTTCACCACACTGGCGTCAGGCTTGGCCATTGACTTCTTCTAGTCAATGGAATGTGGATGGAAGTGACACATGTGCCCCATCCAGGGAGTAGTTTTATGAGACATTGTCTGGTCTGCCTCTCTCTCTGTATCCTCTGCCTTATGAACAGCGGGGCTGATAGGGGCTGTTCTTCAGCCTGAGTCTGGAAATGTAGACATGCAGAAGGGAACTACAGATCTACAGCCAGCCTACAACTGACATGGGATGTAAACTAGAAATAGACTTCTGCGGTTGTCAACCACTGAACATTTTGTATCATTACTGAGATTGTTTTTGGCACTTTGAAACTGGGTCCTGACTGAAACAAGACCTTTTTAAAAACTAATAATAATAAATAAATAAATTTATTTATTTTTGGCTGAGTTGGGTCTCTGTTGCTGCACGTGGGTTTTCTCCAGTTGTGGCGAGCAGGGGCTACTCTTCGTTGCGGTGTGTGGTCTTCTCACTGCGGTGGCTTCTCTTGTTGTGGAGCATGGGGTCTAAGTGTGCAGGCTTCAGTAGTTGTGGCCCACAGGCTCAGTAGTTGTGGCTCGTGGGCGCTAGAGTGCAGGCTCAGTAGTTGTGGCGCATGGGCTTAGTTGCTCCACGGCGTGTGGGATCTTCCCAGACCAGGGCTCGAACCTGTGTCCCCTGCATTGGCAGGCTGATTCTTAACCACTGCACCACCAGGGAAGCCCTGAAACAAGACTTTTTTAAAAAAAAAGTTTGGGAGGAATAGTACAAGTTTAGAAGTTATTTCAAAACATACTGTATTGCAAAAAAGGGGAAAATAAACACAGCTTTTGGGTGGGCCATTCGTTTAATGGTAAGTTTCAGAGTTTTTGGTAGCAGAATCTTTTGTTCAAGTGGAAACCCTTGAAGACAAGGGGAAGTCTTCCATGAAGAGAATTGACCTTTCTGCTGTCAATAGTCCATTAAAGAGTCAGATTCTACAACAGAAAGTGGACATTTGGAAGAGTGGTGATGAGAGAACTCCCCCTTTTCTCTGGGCCTAGATGCTAAGGACTCTGGAGATACTCAAGGATATTGCCAGGTAACTGGGTATCAGTGGCCTCAGTCCTGAAGGGAAATTAAGGTTCTGGAAGTGAGACAGATGACAACAGGGTCTGACTGTCTCTAGTGACTTCGGAGGCACAGTCTGCAGCCTGGGTAGATGAGAGAACACAGAAGACCCTCCCTCATTCCAGAGCACTCTCTCTATCATAGTGAAAGTGTTCATGAGCCTTGGAAGTGGGCTGAGGGTCTTTCATTAGACAGGGGGAGGTACTGAGTTGTAAAAATGCTGACATACAGGTATTTAGGCTAAGTTATGTCATCTGTACCTACAAGTTGATGAAGTTTGAGGATATGATAGATGGAATTATTGGTCCCAGTACTTCACCCCTCCCTTCACACTGTCATGTAAACAGAGTATCCTTCCCACAAAAGAGGTAGTGTATTTCCATGCCATTTGAATGTGGGCTTCATCCTGTGACTTGCTTTGGCCAGCGAGATGTTAGCGCATATGATATGGCAGGGGCTTGAAGTGTGCTTGAGGATGGGGCTTGTCCTTTTGCATTTCTGTCATCCTCCAAAGAAGGACGTGCTCTGGCTGGCCTTCTGGTCTAAGGAGGAGAATGAGAAATGCATGGCATAGACCTGCCCAGCTCACTGACCGAACAGGAGATACATGCTCTTGTCTGTGCCACTGAAGATTCGAGGTTGTTATGTGGCAATAGTTGCTAATACTGGAGGATAATTGTGTTATAATACCAGTGTTCAGCGGATGCTTTAGGAACAGGAGGATGGGGATAGTGAGAGGAAGTGCTTCTTTTTCTCAGTAGACTGAAAGGAAGACATCCTTGTGGGGAGGAACGGGTGGTTAGAGTGGAGAAGGAAGAAGACGGGCCATCTCTGTGGTTCCCTGAAGGAGAGAAAGGTTGAAGTTGCCCAAGCGTTATTCCCCTCGGGGTCTAGAGCCTCCATGGATGACGTTTCTTCACCGTAATTTTAAGTGGTTGAACTCAAGTAAAATTGAACAAAGATGCAGACTTGAAGGAAAAAAAGATCAAAGGCTGACAAAAAGTGGACAACAGTTTTAACTGCTTCACTATTATATCTTTAGGCTGGAAAACCAAAGCTTGTAGGCAGATTGCAACCTGGGAGAGGTACCTCAAATCCCCCCAACCCCTAAGTCCCCACATTTCCAAGTATCTGATAACTCATCCAGGTGCAAAAACCATTTGCTACCTTGCAGGGGGGTTGCTCTTCAACTGTTCTCTTTCAGGCAGACTGGGCAATCATACTAACCACAATGGGAGTAGTTAGACTATATCAGGATATATGTATTAGGAGTAGTGAGGGGAATTCCCTGGCCATCCAGTGATTAGGACTCCGTGCTTCCCCTGCAGGGGGCATGGGTTTGATCCCTGGTCCAGGAACTAAGATCCCACAAGCCACAAGACATAGCCAAAAAAAAGGACTAGTGAGAATAGGGGAGAGACACTTTTCTTTCCTATGGTGTGGCACTCTTTGATTTTCTCGTTAGAGAGAAAAGTCCCCATTGGACCCACAGAACTGATGGACTTTGGTTAATGTAGAGATCACAACAGGTGGACGGTTTAGGGAGACCTCTCTGCTGCTCCCTGACTGAAGCTAAAGCAGCTGAAAGCAAACGAAAGGAGAGACGTGAAGAAAGTGACACTCCAGTGGGAGGTCCAGGAAACAAAAATAATTTGGACAATTTGTCAGTGTTTTGAAAGCTGATGGCATTGTTGTGGAAAAAGACATGAGTTTATCCTTTATCTCTCCAAGTGAGTTAGTCGCAATTAATATTACATATAAAGATACTGCATGGCCATATTAGGCAATGGACATTTTAATTTGAAAAACATTTTGTTTAAAAAGTTTTCAATACATGTCTTTCAAAGTATGATTCTTCAATAAAATAAATTATGTGGTTAATATTCCAAATTGCTTGAGCAAGAAAAGGAAATAGAAGCCTGAGATAATGAGATTTTTTGAAGGCAGATACAACAGATATGTATATTTAAATGTACAAGTTTACAACTTTACTCAAAATATTAATTACACTTCTCTTTTAGAAATACTTTCAGAGCTTGCAGCTCACTAATGCGAATATTCTCAGTGATGTTCCATGTTTATTTTTAAGGGTTACTTTTATTTATTTATTTTTTTGTGGTGCGCGGGCCTCTCACTGTTGTGGCCTCTCCCGTTGCGGAGCACAGGCTCTGGACACACAGGCTCAGCGGCCATGGCTCACGGGCCCAGCCACTCCGCGGCATGTGGGATCCTCCCAGACCGGGGCCCGAACCCGTGTCCCCTGCATCGGCAGGCGGACTCTCAACCACTGTGCCGCCAGGGAAGCCCCCTAAGGGCTACTTTTATTTCCGAAAATAACTATAAGTTATTTTGAGCCAAACTTTTGGGTAACCCAAAATAAAAGCTTCTAGGCTGAATTTCCTCATATGTTTAACACGTTGGCTCAGATGCATCAGCGACTACTCTGAGGGAGATAAAACTTCATATCTTGACATATTTGATAGACTGAAATTAGTCTCACTTTGTAATTAGACCTTGTACCTGACTCAGAGGAGGTCAGTGACCACTCATGCATCTTTTCACTTTTTGGCTTTGCTTTTTCTTCTTCGAGTTAAATTAAATACATTGTCACTCACGTTATCTCTGTGAAGGAAGCTAGCGATTATAACAGAAGGTGGAAGGAGAGTAAGTTGATCACATCTAGGTTGGGAGATAAAAGAAAGAAGCTAGCAGTGTGTGGCCAGGAGACTTGAAAAGTTAACCTTGCAGTAGGCTTGCCTCTAAATGGTCCATAGACAGCTCATTTTCCGAGGGAGTAGTGAGTAAATGCTTGTGTTGAACAGGAATTCACGTCTGAGGAGAGAATGTCAGTGTGTTGGGTGGGATCAGGTAGGAAGAAACAGGCCAGAGCAGACAAACCACATGGGAATGGGGAGGAGTATGTGAAGTGTAGGGTTCTCCACCCCACAAATAGGCTGACCTCTAGCCTGGGGCTCAGGACAGGGCTCAGACCTAGAGGAAAGCTGGCCTATGGTTGGGGAAACCAAATGGAAGAGTCCTGTAGATTGGGGCAACAAGGCCAGGGAAGAGGAAAGTTTGCCTCAAGGCCCAGGAAAGTTTGCCTCAAGGGCTCAGCCAGGTTCGTTGGATCCTAGGTCTTTGGCAGCTGAAGTACTTTCAGATTCATCCATCAGACATTTTGGTTTTCAAGTTCTCATTTTATGCTCAACATTGTGTTAATTACGGGGGATACAAAAATTAGTAAGACCCGGCCTCAAAGGAGACAGCTGAGTAACTACTAACTAGACAATTGCAATGCAGTGTTTTGTTAGAAGAGTAGAGCAGGCTGGGCAGGGATAGTGAGGGTGAGGAAAGAAATTCCTGAATGGATGGCAGCCAACCTGAGTCCTAAAATACTGAATAGATGTCATCCAGGAAAAGAAGTTGGGCAGAGGCATTCTAGACAGAGGAGGTGCCCTGTGCCAGGAAAGGAAGGTGTGAGAATGTGGTGTACTCTGGGAACTACATACAAATAGCGGAGCACCGCTAGAGTGGCATGGCATGGGGAGTGATGCTGGTGACTGTCACTGTCAGGAAGGGATGCTGCTCTAAGGGGTTTGGAATTTTTCTGCAGTCCCAGTGGCCCGGTCTCAGGCTCCCAGTGCACTTCTGTGATGGTTAACTTTATGTGTTAACTTGACTAGGCCAAGAGGTGACCAGACATATTTGGTCAAACATTATTCTGGGTGTGTGTGTGTGGGTGTTTCGGGATGAGCTTAACATTTGAATCAGTGGACTGAGTATAGCAGATTGCCCTCCCTAAAGGAGGTGGGCCTCATCCAGTTGAAAACTCAAATAGAACAAAAAAAGACTGAGCAGAGGAAACTCCTTCTCCCCTACTGCCTTGAGCTGGGACATCAGTCTTTTCCTGCCTTTGGACTGGAACTGGAAAATCGACTCTTCCTAGGTCTTGACCCTCTCTACTGGCTTTTGGGTTGGAACTCACACCGTGGGCTCTCCTGGGTCCCCAGCTTGCCAACCACAGATCTTGGAACTTCTCAGACTCTGCAGTCATGTGAGCCAATTCCTTATGAAGAGCTTCCTCCCTCCCTCCCTCTCTCCTTCCCTCCCTCCCTCCCTCCTTCCCTCCCTTCTTTCCTTTTTTCTTTCTTTCCCATTGGTTCAGTTTCACTGGAGAACTCTAATATGACCTCTCTGGCTACGATTGGCCCAGCATGATGAAACTGAACTTTCAGGCATAGGGCATAAGTGATTTCAACTGACAGAGGGTAGGTAAGCCTGAGAATGGCATTTGGTTTTCATCTTAGTAACTACTATATTAAGAATAATATAATCCTAAGATATGTCCCTGAAGATTTCCCTTTAAGCAAAAAGTTTATGTGCAATGGCTTCATTTACTTGTTGAGGGATTTACAAAATTGACTATATCCAAAACGTAGATGCTACTTAATGAAATATCGAAATTTCTATGATGGTTTTGTACTAGTTGCATTGTATTGCAACAGTAGTTTATTAAATAAACTTTAAGGTTAAATTTTTGCCATATGGAAAAAGTTTATTTCATCTTTTTTTATGTTGAGACAGTCGGACTAGTGTTAATAAAATATTCCACGTGCATTTTGTAATTCGTTGCTCTTTCACAGATTTTTTTAGCAATACAATCAGGAGAAGCCAGTTAAGTTTGAAGGAGACTTGCCAAGGTCATTTCCAAGTTTATGTGCTCCTGGGTTGGGAATTGAGACTAGATGTTTTATTGAGGAAATGCTTTGTCTCTATGACAGCATGGCTGTTGTTCTGTATATTAAAAAGGCTTATGTACTCTGATAACATTTTAATAACAAACCATTCTGAATATTTCTAGAAGGTTATTTTTCCAAAGAAATTTCTAAATTATGTACTAACTTGTTACTTTGCTAGCTTTTCAGTTTTATGCCATTAAAGAAATAAATGCAGACAACAGCAGCAAATTACAGCAGCATAAAACTCCTTTGTAACACCACATTCTACAAAGCTGAATGGAGAATGAAATAGAATGGGGTATACTAGATAAGGCATAGTAAATAGTAAGTATATTGAGTATGTTGAAACTTGCTTGGAAAATTAGAGTGATTCCCAAATAGAAGCATTTTAATGTGCAGATTTTCCAAATAGTAAACAATAAAACAAAAAAACAACCACAACAACAACACTAAAACCCCTCACAGCTAAAATATTACCTAGAAACAGTTTAACAGATTTTTAAATAAGCCTTCTTGGTGGTGCTTTGCCAAAGGAATGGGATCTCTCTTCCTTCTGCTGTAGAATTTTTTTCCGAGTGGCAGATCTGTGTGTTTCTTGCTGACCTTCCATGGCCTCCTAATCACTAATATCAACAGGGGGTAGGATTCTAGAGGACTCTCTCTGGACAAGCTGATGTAATGAGAGAAGTTTAAGTTATAATCAGGGTAATTGCTTGAAAACGTAAATGACATACAGAAAGCTCACTACCTCATTTCATATGTTTAGTAAAAATGTTTCCTTTAACATCGTGGAAGGCGATGCTGGTTCTAACACAATTCCTCATCAGTAATTTTATTTGGGCTGGCAATATGATATTGTTCTGATTGGTAGAAGAAAGCAAGGATGGGGTGGAGGGGGATCCGTTTTCAGTAGGTAGCCTTTTACCTGATCCCACTATTTTCACCAGAATTCTTTAGCCCACGCACTTGGGTCTGCCAGATGTTCCTAAGTCCAGAAGCTTTTGGTTATAGTGAAGACTGTGGGCTATGGCCGAGGAGCAGTTTTCCAAACCATGGTGGTTGTGATGGAAAAGGATGGAAAAGATCCAGGATTGAAAGTGTTCCTTAGAGCAACTTTGAGCCCCTCATGTTTTCAGCACCTCCAACCCTCAGTTCTTCTGGAGTTTTGTGGCACTAATTGGCTTACTTCTTTTTGGTTTCCACTCCAACAGGTACCTAGTTTTTAACCTTTTCTTCTCTGCTAAGTCAGTTGCTACTTAGGTTTTGTTTTCATGCTTCCAGCACATTATTGACATCTCTTGGGCTGCTGTCAGAACTCTTCTTGGTTGATGCCTTCATAATTTTTCTTTTTTCTTTTTTAAATCCTTTCCTATCATTTTAGTGGAATTTTGGAGGGAGCAGAAAAAAGTGTGGATGTTCAATTCCCTATGATTAGAAATCCCTAAGCATTTTTTATTTCAAGGCAGTACTATGATTATTCTCTTTTTCTTTGTATATTGGAAGCCTCCAGGGATCAGGACAGTACTAGAATGTGTTTTTCATTGATGTAGAACGCACTTGCTACCACTCATTCATGGAAAAACTCTCAGTACACTAGGAATAGAGGGGAACTTTCTCAACTTGGTGAAGACTGTCTACAAAAACCTATAGCTAACATTGCACTCAATGGTAAGAAACTCAAAGCTTTCCCACTAAGAGCAGGTACAAGGTAAGGATGTCACCTCTCACCAGTCTTTTTCAACATTAAACTGAAAGTCCTATTAATGCAATAAAGCAAGAAAAGAAAAGAAAAAGTATACAGATCATGAAGGAATACATAAAACTGCCTTTGTTCACAGATGACATGATCGCCTGTGTAAATCTGAGAGAATCAACACACACACACACACACACACACACACACAAAACCTCCTAGAACTAAAAAGTGATTATATGAAGACTGAAAGATACAAGGTTAATAAAAAAAAAAAAAGTCAGTCACTGTCCTATATACCAGAAATGAACAAATGGAATTTGAGTTTAAAAACACAGTACCATTTACATTAGCATCCCCCTGAATGAAATACTTAGGTGTAAGTCTAACAAAATATGTGTAAGATCTGTATGAGGAAAACTGAAAAACTCTTATGACTGAAATCAAAAAGAACTAAATAAATTGAGAGATAGTCCATGGTCATGGATAGGAAGACTCAATATTGTCAAGATGTCAGTTCTTCCCGACTTGATCTGTAGATTCAGTGCAATCTCATTCAAAATCCCAGCAAGTTAGTTTGACAAATTGATCCTAAGGTTTATATGGAGAGGCAAAGGACTCAGAATAGCCAACTCAATATTGAAGGAGAAGAACAAAGTTGGGGGACTGATGCTTTCTGCCTTCAAGAATTACTATAGAGCTACACTAATCAAGACAGTGTAGTATTGAGGAAGAAATAGACAAATAGATCAGTGGAACAGAGTAGAGAGCACAGAAATAGACCCTTGCAAACACAGCAAATTGATCTTTGACAAAGGAGCAAAGGCAGTATATGGAGTGAAGAGAGTCTCTTCAACAAATAGTACTGGAACAACAGGACATGCACTTGCAAAAATATGAATCTAGACCCAAACCTTAAACCCTTCACAAAAGTTAACTCAAAATGGATCATAGACTTAAATGTAAAATGCAAAACTATAAAATTTTTAGAAGATAACATAGGAGAAAAGCTAGATAACTTTGGATATGATGATGCCTTTTTAGGTACAACAACAAAGACATCATCCATGAAAGACACAGTTGATAAGCAAGGCTTCATTAAAATTAAAAAGTTCTGCTCCACAAATGACACTGTCAAAAGCATGAGAAGACAAGCCACAGACTGGGAGAAAAATATGTGCAAAAGTCATATCAGATAAGGGGCTGTTATCCAAAATATACAAAGAACTCTTAAAACTCAACAGTAAGAAAACGAACAACCTGATTAAAAAATGGGCCAGTGGGCTTCCCTGGTGGCGCAGTGGTTGAGAGTCCGCCTGCCGATGCAGGGGACACGGGTTCGTGCCCCGGTCTGGGAAGATACCACATGCCGCGGAGCGGCTGGGCCCGTGAGCCATGGCCGCTGAGCCTGCGCGTCCGGAGCCTGTGCTCCGCAACGGGAGAGGTCACAACAGTGAGATGCCCGAGTACCACAAAAAAAAAAAAAAAGGGCCAGTGACTTAACAGATAGCTCACCAAAGAAGATATACAGATGGCAAATAAGTAAATGAAAAGATGTTTCACGTCATATGTCATCAGAGAAATACAAATGAAAACAACGAGATACCACTACACACCTTTTGAATGGCCCAAATCTGAAACACTGACAACACCAAATGCTGGTGAGAACGTGGAGCAACAGGAACTCTCATCTGTTGCTTGTGGGAATGCAAAAGGTACAGCAATGTGGAAGACAGTCTGGTGGTTTTTTCCAAAGCTAAACATACACTGTACAATCCAGCAATCTCACTCCTTGGTATTTACCCAAAGGGAGTTGAAAACTTATGTCCACATGAAAACCTGCACATGGATATTTATAGCAGCTCTATTCATAATGGTCAAAATTTGGAAGCATCCAAGATGTCCCTCCATAGGTGAATGGATACATAAACTGTGATACATCCAGACAATGGAATATTATTCAGCACTAAAAAGAAATGAGCTATCAAGCCACGATAAGACATGGAGGAACCTTAAATGCCTGAGTACTAAGTGAAAGGAGCCAATCTGAAAAGGCTCTTGTACTGTATGATTCCAACTATATGACATTCTGGAAAAGGCAAAAATCTGGAGACAATACAAAGATCAGTTATTGAGGGTGGGAAGAGGGAGAGATGAGTAAGTAGAGCACAGAGAATTTTTAGGGCAGTAAAAACACTCTGTATGATATAACGATGGGTATATGTCGTTAGACGTTTGTCCAAACCCATAGCGTGTACAATACCAACAGTGAAAATTATGGCCTTTGAGTGATCAGGGTGTGTCAATGTCGGTTCATCCTTGGGAACAAATGTGCCATTCTGGTTCTTGATGATGGGAGAGGCTATGCATGTTTGGAGTAGGGGATGTATGGGAAAACTCTGTACCTTCTTCTCAATTTTGTTGTGAACTTAAACCACTCTGAAAGAGTTGTCTTTTTTAAAAAACTGCAATTGCTTGGACATGATCAGCAGAAAATTGGGATAGGCCCTCAGAAGGCTATTTACATGATGCTTTGAGGGTCCTAGTGAGAGAGGTGTCATACAAAGGGCAGAATGAGCCCAGGAGACAAAATTGGCCCAGTAATAAGGACTCAGATGTTGGAGTAGGGAGCTTCTACATAAGTCAGAGTCTATATTTTGCATTTGTTTTCTAGCCCAGCCTTCATGGAATCTTGTGTGATCTAACTGGGAGGAGAAGAGCTAGAAGCCCAGATTGAAAGAGTTAAACTCTGCGAGATATTAGGGTATCAGAAGTACTGCTTTGGGACTACCACCAGCCTGGTTCAGTAAGGAACCCAACATGTTCTCCCAACGTGGCCATTAGACTAGTAACACAAGTCTAGTGGTCTAGAATTCCAGGCTAAACTTTGAGAGCACAGACCGTGTATCCTTTGTTTTCTGCTGTGTCCCCAGAATCTAGTGCGGTACTGGAGAATCAATAAATACTAGTTGAAAGACTGCCTGGTGTCAGAAGTCTTAGCCTAAAGGTTTTTGCATTCACTCAATTCAGGTTACCTGAGAAGTACTGAGAGGGATGGCAGGAGCACAAGATTCCCATCCTCAAGAAGGAAAGTCCTGTAGGGAGACAAGATGTATATAATAATTATGTATTAAAGCTGGGTGTGGTAAAGGTTATGGGGTGGTTCCAGTCATATGGTGAATGAATATTTATGCATTTCTAGATTTTGTTAGGTGCAAATGGTGGGAGTGTTGCAGGGACCTGTGGGGCTCAGAACCCTGCAGTGTTATTGAGATGGATGGGAATGGCAGGGGATAAAGCAAGACCAAGACGACAGCTTGGAAGTGTGATTGCGTGGCTGGGCAAGAACCTCAGGGCCAGATGTGAGTTCAAGGAACACAGTGGGAAGGGCATGGAATTTAGAATTAAAAGGTGGGTCTGGGTTTAAATTCTGATCCAGCCACTGAATGGCTGTGTGGGCTTCGTTTCATCCATGGGTCGTGAAGACAAGATGAGAAGTAGGTGTGTGAAGTGCTTGGCACAAAGTAAATATTCAACAAGTGCTAGTAAAATGCAGGAGGAAGGTAGGAAATTGGTTGGAAAGACTAGCTGAGGGCATGTTCTAGACAGCCTTGCCTGTCAGGCCGAGGAATCTTAAGACAGCGGGGAACTGTTGATAAGACGAGAATTGATGAAGATTTCAGTGGCGGTGGCATGTAGGATGGTTTGTGGGAGTCAACTTTGGAGGGAAGACGAGTACCTAAGTGATTATACTAAATTACCTGTGAGATCATGAGACCTGAACTATTTTGGTGAAGCTGAGAATGGAAAGAAGGGACAGTTGCCCAGACACTGTAACTGTAGTCAGGAAAACTTGGCAGGAGTCGGGATTCTTCCTAGACTTGCTTTTGTGCTGAGGCTGAGGCTGAGAATGAGAACAGGCCAGATGGAATGCTTGAGATCGCAGCTGAAACCACAACAAGCATTTCTCACACAGCTCCTGTGTGCCAGGCACATGCCCGAGCCCCATCGGTGCGTGAGCCCGATGAATCCTCACAACAGCCCAGGGACGTGGGCGCTAGGGTGACTCCCCTTTAACAGATGGAGACACTGAGTCTTACGGAGGCCAAGGATGTTGTCTGAAACCATCCCCTTAGTTAATGGCAGAGTCAGGGTTTAAATCCAGGCCAGCTTGATTTGAAAATCCTTGCTCTTAACCGTGACACTATCTCTAAGGGCAAAACCCAAACAACTACATTAGTAATTATACTTGCCTTGACTGATGACTGACCATGTGCTCTGTGCTTTATCATATAGAGTCTAGGGTCTAAAGGTCACCTTTCCACTGGCTTCCCTGGTGGCGCAGTGGCTAAGAATCTGCCTGCCAATACAGGGGATACAGGTTCGAGCCCTGGTCCGGGAAGATCCCACATGCCGCGGAGCAGCTAAGCCCGTGTGCCACAACTACTGAACCTGTGCTCTAGAGCCCGCCGGCCACAACTACTGAAGCCCGCGCACCTAGAGCCCAAGCTCCATAACAAGAGATGCCACTGCAATGAGAAGCCCGCGCACTGCAACCAAGAGTAGCCCCTGCTCGCCGCAACTAGAGAAAGCCTGTGCGCAGCAGCGAAGACCCGACGCAGCCAAAAGTAAAATTAAAAATAAGTAAATAAATACATTTATAAAGGTCACCCTTCCACTATTTCTAGCATTCACGACGATAAAGGATATACTTAAAACTACTGTTAGATGGCAGACAAAAACATGGATGTCTTAATGGGATACACAACACGCCACGAAGGGTAAATGGAGGCCTCCTAGCTTTTGTACCAAACCTCAGCTGCAAGACATGCATGGCAGTTTGCCTTCAGAGAGAAATGACTCGGCCAAGCAGACTCAGTCTAATGACTCAGGAGGAACAGGGAGAGGTACAGCCTGGCCTCTGCTCCCCCAGCACTGGTGATGTGCCTCTGGAGCGGGTTTAGGGCAGCTTTGCTTTGTGTACAGGCCAAGCTGGGAATAAGCAGAGGAGGGAGCCAGTCCTCTTTCGGAAGCACATTCAGGACCTCTGTAAAGGGGTTTGGCCCCAGAGATTGCTGCAGAGCCCACCAGCCAGAGCAATGAGAGGGAGACAGATTAAATGTCTTTACCCAGGATTTGTATTGATACCCAACCTACTGAGTGCCCTGCCTACTTCTAGAACCCAGGACTGGCTTCCTCTGTCAGGATCAGAGAGCCACTCCTTCTCCCTTGGGAAGGGAGGATTTATTCCTGAAAACAATTGGAAGAGTTGATTCCTCCACCACCCATCACCACCATATTGCAAGGACCCTTCTTTCTAGAAAGTTGAGAGAGGGACAAGAATTTCTCTAATGTGTATATAGTGTCTGTCCTTTCGACAGCCCTGACAGGAAGACGTTTTTATGATTATCTCCACTGACTTCATGGAGACATTGAAGCTCGGAGAATTTAAGTAATTTGCCCAAGACACAGGGAAATCAGTTTTAGAGCTGGAAACCCAGCCTGAGTGTGTATGGTTTACAGGCTCACACTCTTACCCCCGCCCCGTTTCCCTTCCAGTAACAGCTGCCGTGCGTGGAGCCAGACACTGTGCTGGCTGCTTGCCCTGTATTAGCTCTAAACTTCACGACAACCCTGACACACTCATTCCCAGTTTACAGATGAGGAAACATTTTCATTGAGTATAACCAACTTACTGAAGAATAGGCCACTAATGAAGGATACAGGAAGAGTTTGAAAGTGTGTCTTTAATCACAGACCTTTGGATTTTCCACTTACCGATGTTTTGCTGTCCTTCATTGTCATTAAAATAATGTTTTAGACATATTTAGAATATGCCTGATAGTACGTTATATGCACATGTGTGCGTATTTATTTATATAGTCCACTTTTAAATGATATTAACTTTTATTATGTGATTTGTTTAGTGGTTATTTGAGCAAAATACAGACTACTTATTTTGCAAAAACTGTTTAGAAAGGATTATGGCCTTCTACTTTGGTTTTATAACCTCCATTCTGTGACCCATAGAATCATAATATTGGTGGGAGTGTTGGGAATGATACTGGTATGTCCCCCTGACCCTGAGTGGAACGTATTCAAACTGATTCACACAACTGCCCCTTTCTGAGCAGGAACAGGTAAAACTGCTGTACCAAAGAGACATCATTTATAAATTAAAACCTGTTAGATGAAAGCAGGCTACTTTCCTATAGTCTGGTGCTTCAGCAATGCATCAGCAAGGATAGAGCCAAAGAACTAAAATAATCTTCGCAAATAAATGAAGCCCTCTGTATACCTGGTACTCAGTTTTTAACACCCGATTCATCTACTGCCCAACTGATGGAAGTCCCAGTAAATGGGCAGATCGAGGTGAGTTCTATCAGAGGCTCCTTAGACGCATTTTCCTTTATGCTTCACATTTTTATGTCATCACAGCCTTGTTCTAACCATAACTTTTTGATTCTCAAGGCATTTCCTTTGAGCAAGTGGGAATTACCATTTACTGAAGCTTAAGTTAACCGAAAATTAAATTAGCTTCATATGAGGTAAAGTAACTTGTGCGAGGTAGCATAGAATAAGTGTAAGAAATCAGAGGTTTCTTGACACAGAAGGATACAAATTTCTCCCTGGTATATTTTATTTTATATGGTATGTATGCTGAAAATTCTTTATTAACCTCAAGAAAATACATATTACATAAGGTAAAAAAAAATCATCCTTATCAAGTGGTATATTCCAAAGGGAAAATGCCAGAAAATGTAATTTCTTGTGATATCAGAAATTTTCTAGAAGACAATTCATTGACTGAAGCTGTTGTCTTTGTAAAATTATGATTACAGAGAGGGGAACTTGTTGCCTTCCTTCCAAAGAATTCTTAATAGAAATGAAGACTTTTTCTGTCACTTTCCTACTTACCCGTATTCAGTTTGCTTGTGGCAAAGACGAAGGTAACAAGTAAGGTCAGTGATGGCCAGACAAGCTGGAGTTCATAATGAAGCGTTCATGGGGTAAAGTTTAATAAAGGATGATGGGACATGAACACCCACAGTCAGGCCTCTGCTTTCACAGTTTTCCCTTCTAACGGCAGGACTCCTTTCCTTTCTGCCACGGCTGGGAATCTTTATCTCCTATTAGGGACAGAGAATTTGGCACGTTTTACAACTAGGCTAAAACCCTCAGGGTAAATCAGTGACCACATCCTGAACTATAAATCTGGAGCCTTCTGCCGATTAATGGCAGCTTTTCTGACAGAGGAAGAGAGACTCATAATATTGTACAGGTTTTAGGAGAGGGCAAGGCCAAGCACGAACTGGCCTGAGCTCTGTTACTGGTGCCATTGCCCTCGAGTGACTGTGGAACCTTGGGGAATTCGCCTGAACTGTCTGCTCTTCATTTTCCTCACGTGTATAAAGGTAAACTTAGGCTAACAATTTCGAAGGTCTCTTAATCCCAACAGATCTAGTATTCTAATTGTAAGTCCCTGAGTGGGGGATGATCTAAGCAATTATGGGTAAAGATAACTTTAGTATAAAACAATACCAAGGCATCCGAATGTATGAGACGAATTGTATTTAGAATAAGAAGAGTTCTGTATTTAGCCAAGGTTAAGTTAGTGGGGACTTGACTTACCATCATAAATGAAACAACTTAAAAACTAGATAAAATATATGAAACAATTGTTTTTAAGACATTAGAAATCAGGCAATAAGACATTTTCTAAAAAAGAAAAAAAAGAAATCAGGTAAAAGACAGTGCTGAGACGAAGGAGACAAGTATAATTGCCTCCTCTTATTGCTTTGATATGGTCTCCAGGGCATGACGCTGGAAGGGGATCCAGGCAGAGGATGACTGTCTCCCTGAGTTTGGTAGATGGAGTTGGGAGTCTGGGGAGGCCAGTGTCTTGGAGTTCACAGGACCGAATACAGGAGAGGAGAGAGCTGCAGGGAGAGAGAGAGGAAATTCTGGAGAGTTGCAGAAGGTCCTTCTTGAGTCTTCAGCTGAGTGCTGATTAATTTGTGCATGTGAGGAAACTAGGTGAGGGTGGGGAAAGAACTACTGGGTAAGAATATAGGGAACAGGGCCTTGCCTGGTGGCTTGGTGGTTAAGAATCTGCCTGCGGATGCAGGGGACACAGGTTCGAGGCCTGGTCCAGGAAGATCCCACATGCCATGGAGCAACTAAGCCTGCGAGCCACAGCTACTGAGCCCACATGCCACAACTACTGAAGCCCGCATGCCTAGAGCCCGTGCTCCGCAACAGAAGCCACCGCAGTGAGAAGCCCTGCGCACCGCAACGAAGAGCGGCCCCCACTTGCCACAGCTAGAGAAAGCCCACGCACAGCAACAAAAACCCAATGCGGCCAAAAATTAAAAAAAATAAATAAATAAAGGCAACAATCCTGAGAACTCACACAGGGCTTAGTGTAGTTCCTGTTCCCCCAAACCAGAGTGGAAAACCTCATAATTCTTGGGACATTGGGTCAGTTTCAGGACAAAACCAGCCTTAGACTAAATGCTGCTCTGACTCCACCTAATAAAGCTTGAAAGCAAGACCCCAAAGCACCAAACTTTTCAAGTAGCTTAACTGTATCTGAAAGAGCTTAAGAATTTTTACAGGAATACAGAAAGATCCAGGATGCAACAAGATAAAATTCACAGTAAGTGGCAGCTAATAAAAATTACGAGGCACTCAAAGAAGCAGAGAAACCAAAAACCAAAACAAAAAACCCAACAACTCATAATGAGGAGAAAAATCAATCATTTTTCAATCAGAAATGACACAGATGATAGAATTAGCAGACAGGAACTTTAAAAACACTTACTGTACTTCTATTCCATATG
Source organism: Globicephala melas (assembly GCF_963455315.2). NCBI lineage: Eukaryota > Metazoa > Chordata > Mammalia > Artiodactyla > Delphinidae > Globicephala > Globicephala melas. Next base: position 11,579,356 of record NC_083326.1, read on the forward strand.
TTTAAAAAGTGATAAGAGAGATTGAATTAAATAGAAACATGGAGAATGTTAAAAGAGTGGGGAGACTTCAAGTGTGCAATATAAGTTTAATTGGGGAGGGGAGAAGAAGAAAACTTTTTGGAAGAAATAATGGCTGGAAAATCCTAAGTTTGCTGAAAACTATAGAACCCTCAGATACAAGAAGCTCAACAAACCGCAAGCACAAAGAAATGACATCAAGTACAGCGTAATCAAATTGCTTAAAACCAGTGACAACAAGAAAATATTCAAAGCAATCCAATAAAGACAAGTTATGTACAGAGAAAGATAGGAATTATAGTAGATTTCTCATCAGAAACAGTGCATGACAATGAAGACAGTGGAATATATCTTTAACATAGCAAAGGAAAAAAACCTGTCAACCTAAAATTCTAATAAATTGGGCTTTACCAAAATTAAGAACTTCTGCTGTCCTAAAGATACTGTTAGAGAATAAAAAGACAAGCCACAGAATGGGAGAAAATATTTTTAAATTTCATGTCTGATAAAGGATTTGTATCCAGAAAATATAATGTCAAATGTCATTGGTAATACATAATACAATTAAAAATGGCAAAAGATTTGAACAGATACTTCATTAAAGAGGATACAGAGTTTTATTATGCACACGAAAAGATATTCTGTCCCATTAGTCATTAGGGAAATGCAAATTAAAACCACGTGAGAGGGCTTCCCTGGTGGCGCAGTGGTTGAGAGTCCGCCTGCCGATGCAGGGGACGCGGGTTCGTGCCCCGGTCCGGGAAGATCCCACATGCCGCGGAGCGGCTGGGCCCGTGAGCCATGGCCGCTGAGCCTGCACGTCCGGAGCCTGTGCTCCGCAACGGGAGAGGCCACAACAGTGAGAGGCCCGCGTACCGTAAAACAAAACAAAACAAAAAAACAAAACACACATGAGATACCACTATACAACTATTAAAGTGACTAAAAGAGTCAGACCAAGTGAAATATTGATGAGGGCGTGGAGCAACTGGAATTCTCATACAGTGCTGGTGGGACTGTAAAATGGTGCAACCAGTATGGAAAACATTTTAGAAGTTTCTTAAAAAAGTTAAACACACATCTACCATATGATCCAGGCATTCTACTCCTAGATGTTTAGCCAAGAGACATGACATAGTGTTGCAAACAAATATCTGTAGCAGCTTTATTTGTAATAACCCCAAACTGGAAACAACTCACATGTTTATCAATAGACGGACTGTAAACAAATTGTGGTATATATGTATAATAGAAAACTACTTAGCAGTAAAAGCAAATGTGCTGATGATAGGTGCTGCAATGTGGATGAGTCTCAATATTATGAAACTGTTATTCTCGTTTATCTCTTTTTGCATCCTACTTTATTTTTTTAAAAATACTTATTTAGGCTGCATTGTGTCTTAGTTGCAGCACACAGGCTCTTCATTGTGGCGCCTGGGCTTCTCTCTAGTTGCGGTGCGTGGGCTTAGTTCCCCAGAAGGCAGATTCTTAACCACTGGACCACCAGAGAAGTCTGGTACCTTGGAAGGCAGAGTCTTAACCACTAGACCACTAGAGAAGTCTCAAAGCCTACTTTAGTGTCAGGCATAGTGCTGGTAAATTCTAGGATAAAATATTGTGCTGGGAATATGGGGAGGATTCTGTAGGAGAGATATCGCTTCCTAGTAGGGACTCAGGGGATAAGAGAGGCAACTCATTCATACAATTTGGATACAAGGGGGAGGCTGACTGGCGGCAAAGTCGGGGGAAGAATCACGGGTAAGATGATGGGATCTGCAGCAGCAGTAAAGCCTCTGATTGGCTGACCTCAAGGTCCTTTCATCCTCCTCTCTTCCTACCCACCAGGTGGAACCAAATTGTTTCTGGAGTTTTCAGGTGAAGGTTTTTGGTCCCAGAGCCAGATATGGGAGAGAGATTCAGTTACTATATCAATGGAAACTTTTTCATTTTTAGGAAACCATAATTTTGAGTTTGCAATGCTTTCTGAACAATTTAAGGTGAGTTAGAATGAAGAGTGCTAAGCAGAGTTTTGAAAAGGGTGCTATGTGGGAATTCCCTGGCGGTCCAGTGGTTAGGACGCTGCGCTTTCACCGCACCGGGTTCGGGTTCAATCCCTGACAGAAGCCAGTATCAGGAATGGCTTCAAGGAGGAGAATTGTTTTTTTTAATTAAAAATTTTTTTTACTGAGGTAGAGTTAATTTACAGTGTTGTGTTAGTTTCAGGTGTACAGCAAAGTGATTTTTTTTAACATCTTTATTGGAGTATAATTGCTTTACAATGGTGTGTTAGTTTCTGCTGTATAACAAAGTGAATCAGCTGTACATATACATATATCCCCATATCTCCTCCCTCTTGCGTCTCCCTCCCACCCTCCCTATCCCACCCCTGTAGGTGGTCACAAAGCACTGAGCTGATCTCCCTGTGCTATGAGGCTGCTTCCCACTAGCTATCTATTTTATGTTTGGTAGTGTATATATGTCCATGCCACTCTCTCACTTCATCCCAGCTTCCCCTTCCCCCTCGCCGTGTCCTCAGGTGCATTCTCTACGTCTGCGTCTTTATTCCTGTCCTGCCCCTAGGTTCTTCAGAACCATTTTTTTTCTTTAGATTCCATATATATGTGTTAGCATGTGGTATTTGTTTTTCTCTTTCTGGCTTACTTCACTCTGTATGACAGGCTCTAGGTCCATCCACGTCACTACAAATAACTCAATTTTGTTTCTTTTTATGGCTGAGTAATATTCCGTTGTATATATGTGCCACATCTTCTTTATCCATTCATCTGGATTCAGTTTTATAGATAGATATAGATATGGATATAGATATATAGATATAAATAGATATTCTTTTTCAGATTCTTCTCCATTATAGCTTATTACAAGATATTGAATATAGTTCCCTGTGCTATACAATATGTCCTTGTAGGTTATCTATTTTATATATGGTAGTGTGTATCTGTTAATCCCAAACTCCTAGTTTATTCCTCCTACCCCTCAGAGGAGAAAGTTTGATTTGCATTTTGTAAAATAAACACAAGTCTACCATAAAAAAATGGGCCAGAGGGCATACAGGCCTGGTGGAAGATCAGCGTGGTCAAAGACAAGGAGATAGGAAGAAATAGGACTTGTTAGAGTAGGATGAAGACTCTTTGTGGCACAGGGAAGAGAATAAATGCTTTTGCTCAGTCTTTTTAGTTAATACAATAGTATTCCGCTTAATGAAATAGAGGATTGCCATGCTTTTCATTCATAGATTTCAAATTAGGATATAATAAAACACATTTGTATTAGTAAGAATTCAGTTGCCAAAAAATGAAGTGTTCCAGATATTGTAAGCAGAATGGGAATGAGGCGCTTTCCAAACTGTTGGGAAGTCTGGAGAGAAGATTCCAGGTTGACTAGTCTGCTAGTTTGTGAGGTAAATGGGAGGCACCACAGCTTAGGTGCATTTACAGTTTATGATGCAAAAGGAACGCTAGAATATTTTGATGCCTCAGTTTGCCTAGGATTACCACCTAGCAGGCAACCTGGGAATGTTGAAAAGAATCAGTGAACATATGTGAAGGTCAGTATTCCGTAAAAGTACAGATGTGCTCGTTAATAGAAATTTCATTCTTGAGTCTCCCACGAGCTTTGCACGATAACTCACACATTAGTAGGCAGCTCATTAATATTTATTGAATGAATTTCATAAGAAAGTAAATAAATCAGATCATTCCTATTACGATGATTTCAAAGAAATTGCATCCGTTTTTACCACTCTTTGAAAAGGATGCTGTATATTCAGCTTTGCAGTTCTGTGAAATATTACCCATGATATGATGCTGTTGATATAGTTGTACTTCATGATAAAGTTGGAACTCCTTGTTTTTAAAATCCAAAACTGATGTCAAGGAAAATGACTTTTAAGTCATTGAATGTTGATGTCTGCTGGTTTAAGAAATGTGCCTGAATACATCTGATCTTTTTTTAAGGTTGGGTAGCTGCCTCAACACATAGGCAGAAATGGAGGAAAACACTTGGCTAATAACATCCTAACTCCCCTTAATGTTTTTGTTTACTCCAGCCTTGCATGACCGGCAGCAGGGTAATTGTGTGGAGTTTGGGTAAAATAGTTCTCATCACACAGACCCCCAGCAGGGCACAGGAATTTAGTTTAAACTAAACTGTATCTATTTTGGGATAGAAATACAGGCACTAAAATTAAAAGAGAGAAAGTCTTTTTCACATTAGGGACATTAACAAGCCAACTGGACTTGGCTGGTGGAACAATTAATATAAGGTGGATATCATAATTTAAAATTCCTTATTATTGGGCTTCCCTGGTGGTGCAGTGGTTGAGAGTCCGCCTGCCGATGCAGGGGACACGGGTTCGTGCCCCAGTCCGGGAAGATCCCACATGCCGCGGAGCGGCTGGGCCCGTGAGCCATGGCCGCTGAGCCTGCGTGTCCAGAGCCTGTGCTCCGCAACGGGAGAGGCCACAACAGTGAGAGGCCCGCGTACCACAAAAAAAAAAAAAAAAAAAAAAAATTAAATTAAATTAAAATTCCTTATTATTTAGGAATTTTGAGAGTCCTCTTTACCATTAGATGAAGAGGGCTACTTTAGAAGCAGATATATCTGTGTATCTATATATCTATGTATCTGTCTGCTTTGGAGATATTATTTTGGAGACAGAGAAATATATATAGACAAAAACATATAAATATATAAAGAAAGAGGTATAGAGATATATATGTAGAGAGAGATATCTTTATACATATTTATGCCTGCAACATATCCAAAAATCAACTATCAGCTTTTAAATGTTTATTTTTGAAGTGATTATTTTGTAACATCAGGAAAAATGTTTCAAAGTCCATTTAGAAGAGCATAGTCTCTAAGTAACCTAGACTAGTACAGTATGGTAGTACAGTCATTGAACTAGGAGGCATAGGAAAACTGTATCAAATGATGTACTCTGTCTTTTTCTCATTTCCCGGAGTGATTTCATCTCCTATTCTAAAAATAGGATAAAATGGAGATGGCTTCACATTTTTCTACCTCCCACATATGTCCCAATCTTCTCCATCATTGAATTTTAAAAAATTGCAAATGAATCATTAATCCTCTAAGGAGTTTTCTTCTGTTTTCCTGCACAGGTAACGTTTGTTTCACAAGTATCAGAGTCACTTAGTATTTCGGGCTTGGCTTTTCTTATAATAAACCACATTGCTCATAAAGATGAGCAGTGCTTTTGGTTCTTTGTTCCAACTTGTTTTCCTTTTTCGAATCAACGCAGTGTCATCTTTGCTTCAGTTTTCCACCTGACGAACTGGAACAATTGGGTATCCCTAAAGGTACAGATTTTGATACCCCTTTCTGATTGTGTGTTTCTGTTTAGCTTCTAAGAAGACTCTGAACATAACTTCTCTACGACTCTTTTAAAGTTTTTTTATAAATTGGGATCGGACATGATGTCTGCTGAACTGACTTTCTAATAATGGAATTTCTAAATTCCCTCTTTTCACCATAACCAGGAATCCTTGAGGGAAATGGAGCAATGTGCCAGCTTTCCCAGGCAACTTTGGGGCTTCTGTGTCACTCATATCTTTCATAAAGGAAAGAGGCTATTATCTGCATGCTGTTTTCATTAGGAATACAGTAGGAACATCTTCATTAGAAACGGAGAGTGCTCTTGATGTGCTCTGTTGTGATAATGAGGGGAAGGGTGTGAACAGGAAGATAAGAGGAGCAAGCGTTTAACTGGAAGCATTCCACCTGGCTTCTGCTTCATTTTATTTAATTGGATGAGGAACACTTTCTGCCTGTGAAAACAGCCAAATGTCCCAGATTGGGAGTCGAGAAGCCAGGCTTTGAGGACATTGTCAAGAGCGGTGTTTCGTGTTCCTCTTCCTCCTTGCTGTGGGCGTCTTGGACTTTTCAACTTTGCAAAGAGCAAATGGACACCACATTGGTCATTTAGAAATGCCAGAAAGATGCAGTCTAGAGGGAAAATCCCATCTTGAACAAAATCACAATAAATTCTATGTTCAAGCCTTTCGAGGTTACTTTTCTGTATTTCTCTTCCACTTTTAGCACCTCTAGGCTTTTTGTCTATGTTATTTATACATCTCTCCCCTTTATAAAGACTTGACTGTCCTGTGTCCTGTCCTTTCAGATCTGTGCTAAATAATGTTACGAATTAGCAGGTTTATCAGACTTAGCGAATAAAAATAACTGAATGCCCAGTTAAGTTTTCATATCAGGTATATAACAAATAAAAAATTAGTTTATGTCCAATGCAATAGTATTTGTTGTATATCCGCAGTTCAAATTTAACCGAAGGATGTCCTATATTTTATCTGACAATCTTATAAATTAGTGGTTTGCAAATGTACTTTTCAAGCATGTCTAAAATTCAGCAGAGGTGACTTTGGGGATTGGGCTGGAGGTTGGATGTGAGAGGTGCTGCCACAGGGGTAAGAGGGAGGTGGGAGGCTGGCACACTGGCTCTTCCTCCACTGAAGAAGCTCTGCTATCGTCTGATTTGTGTATTGGCATTGGGTATTTGACTTGACTTGATGTAATGGTTCTGTTGGTAAGAAGAGAAGTCTGAAAACTTCCGGTTGTCCTGTCTGTCTTCCTTTTGCCTCTCCATATCTACTTTCTGTCTTTCTCCTTCCTGTTCTGGGTCCCTGGAGACTGATACACATCCATGGGCTCTCTTGCCATCTGGCTTCTGAAGAACTGGGAAGAGATTGAGGGCAGGAGAGTGAGGCAGGGGTCTTTAGTCCCCTGGCTCTTTCCCTGCACAACAATTCAAGTAATTTAAAATTTTGTGTCAAAAAGAAATTCTCTTAGCTGCTTGTAAAAAAGAATCCAATGAACTGTGGGTTACCCCAACTGTGGCTTCTGCAAATAAATTTTAATTTTTCCTCACATCCTAAGATTCTGAAGGCAAGTAGCTGCTGGTGGTATTTCGGTGGCTCAATGATGTCCAGCTGGAATCTCTGAGATCACCTTGATATTTCCCTCATGGTTACAAGATGGCTGCCAAAGTTCCAGACATCAAGTACATGTTCAAGACAGAAAGAAGTGAGGAAGGGAAGAAAGCTTCAATGTCTGACACTTTGTTAGGAAAGTGAAAAATTTCCTCAAACTTCTTGTAGATTTCACTGTTTCATTGGCTAGCCCTTTGTTATGTGATCCCCTGGTTGCAAGGAATGCTGGGAATGTAATATTTAGCTTTTCCAGCCTCTAAAGCGTGCAGGGGAGAACAAAATTGAGAATGGTGTTGGCTTAATCAACTAATAGCATCCAGGGGGAATTTGCTTTTGACCAGAACTTACAGACACTCTAACTAGCTTGTAAAGAAATATTTAAGGTGGGGGTATTTGATCATCATGGTCCCTAATTTATACTATGTAGGTGATTATGTCTATTCTTTAACTTTGGTTAGAATTTTAAAGGCAGAATAATCTCAGTGGCTTAAGGCCCTGTCAAGTTATATTGCAAATCCTTCTATACCCCCTTTACAGTTCCATTTTTTCTGTATATATGTGTGTGTGTGTATATACAGGCAAAATCAGGGTAAAACGAACACAGAACTGTGGGGAAAAACACAGGTCTGGAAAAGAACTGATTTATCTTTTCCTTTTTCGTTTCTTTTTTTGCCACCCAGGAGCTGTGTGTTGAGATGGTTTCACCTTTCTGAATCTCTTTTCCTTATCTTTAAAAGGAGGCTTATGCTGACTAGGTATTCATTTTGTTCAGCAAATATATATTGAACATCTACAATGAAAGCTCCCCTGTTCCAGGTTCCAGGGATTGATAGGGTGGCGTTGATTCAGACAAGGTTCTTGTTCTCATGGAGCTTATATCCTATTGGGCAGAGACCAGCAACAAGATAATAAAAGATCGATGAAAGATATCAAATAGTCATAGGAGCTCAGCAGAGAAACAAAATAGAGTGATGTGGGAGTAGTTGCATAGATACCTGTTTTAGAGAGTGTGGTCCAAAAGTCCCCTCTGAGGAGGCAATATTTAAACTGAGATCTGAACCTCAAGAAGCCAAACCTTTAATGGTGGGATATTAGAGGTCCAGGGAGAGAGAGCTATACGTGCAAAGGCCCCGAGGGCTATCAAATTTGACGTGTTTAAGAAACAAAAAGAAAGCAAGGGAGATAATTAATTTAACCCACGTTCTGCTTTTCGTGGCTATGGTTTCCATTTTCTGGAAATGCAAATTCTTGCTAAACTTGTTTTAGTGTATGTTATCACAACATGCTGTCAGTATCAGTAACATGCTGTCCTGGGATATTTGGGGATCTCTTCTCTCTGCCATAGGCTTAATGTTCCTGAGGATAAACTGAGTATGAAGTTTGAGAATGTTCCCCTGGTTGATCCCTGGTGGTGGGTCTAGTGCCACTGATGGAGTTAATGGAGAGGCGTGGCTGCCGCGTCACCTTCTACACCCCCAGGCTCAGTTATTAGATCGCCGCTCTATAATACTCCAGAGAAAATGAGTCCCATGCGTTCACTGTCTTTGTAGTGCCCATCAGCCTCCTCCATGCTGCGACGTGTTGCTTCTGTTTCCCCTGAGCTTAATATCTCATCCTTTTCGTACCTGAGCTGTGATGATCTAGAGCATTAATTCCCTGATGCCCGTTTGTAAATTAGCACCCAGCTGTGGACAGTGGACTGCTCCCTGACAGTGTTTGCACCAGTCTGCAACAAGATAGGAAACTGATTCCTGCTAAGTGATTTTTTTTTTTTTTTTTTTTTTGCGGTACGCGGGCCTCTCACTGTTGTGGCTTCTCCCGTTGTGGAGCAACAGGCTCCGGACGCGCAGGCTCAGCGGCCATGGCTCACGGGCCCAGCCACTCTGCGGCATGTGGGATCTTCCAGGACCGGGGCACGAACCCGTGTCCCCTACATCGGCAGGCGGACTCTCAACCACTGTGCCACCAGGGAAGCTCCTATTAAGTGATTTTTGACAAAGCAAGATTTATGCTACTTAAAAAAATCTTTTTCCTCTGAGATCATGTCCTCCCTAATTTTTAAAATTCATATGAATTTTTACTACAATGATAAAATAGAATATTTGGGGGAAAATAAACTGTGTGTAACCTTATATCAGAAGCCCGTTTTTACTCCAATGGGATTTTGCTGGACCCTGAAATCCGAGGGCCTGGGAACCATGGCATTGGTCAGAGCCCCTGCATTCATGTTTGTAGAGCTTTGCATTGTGTCTCCTCTTAGGAAGCCTGTGACCGGTAGCCTGTTCCCTACCATCTGGTGTTAATGGGATGGAATATATGTGTGTGGAGGGAGAGTTAGTTTAGATGCTTCAACTCTGCTGCCTGTTGGCAGAAAAGGTACCACCATTCTAAACTCCTGCTTGTGTATTTTTCAGGGTTTGATCTCCATGTCTCTGCTTTTGTTATCTGCTAAAAATGTGTTTAATACTGAAATAATGCACAGCAGTAGCCTAGATGTATGCTTTGCTCCACAAAAACAACTTCTGGGACTCTTTCTCCCTGATTTCCTTGGCAGTATTATGTCATCAGATAGTGACTAGGGTGTTGTCTTACCAATGCTCGCTTGATAAATAAACTAAAAGCCACATTACTTTCTTTTTTCCACCTCTGCTTTCTTTCTTCTGTCTCCTTATTCATCCATTTTCGGACCACTGCCTGTATGCTAAGTCCTGATGTCGGGGCATGGAACAGCCTTGTGAGGGATTCACACACATGAACGGTCGAAGGGCGAGGCCTGAGAGGAGAGACATGGACAAGATGCAGAGAGGAAAGACCTAGGAAAGTCATATAGGAGAAGAAACAGGAAATCGAGCAAACTTCCCATTCTCTCCTCCCATTATTGGGAAGGAGCTAGAGTTCTCCCATCACCCAGATGGTTGTCAGCAGAGTTTGGGGTTTACATCAGAGACCTTGCGATTGCGGCTGGATCTGCTGCTGTACAGCTGTGGGACTGCCAAGGTCGGGCCAGTTAAGTTTTCTGTGTTTATTTGTAAACCAGGCATATCATACCTATTCTTGTTACCTTCCTTCCTTCATTTCTTCCTCTGACTACCCTCAAACAACTTTGCCTCACATGGGGTTTTAGACACCGGAGTACAAAGATGAAGGAAATGGAGCTCACCACGTAAATAAGATGAGAAAAGTTTAACAATAGATAAAGCACAAGACACCCTCTCAGTGCCATTGGAGGAAGGCCTGTCTCCTGAGGTTCCTGGATGACAACAGGGGAATCCTTCTGAGATATTTTTGCAAAGGCACAAAGCTAGGGATGAGGGGGTGGTGGGTACCAGAGGAACTGGATTCAGGGAGGAGATGGGGTGTCAGCATGTGACACTCTGGATCCACTGATGGTGTCCTGGAAAACTTGGCCACTGGCAATAATTTCAATACCCAGAGCAGGATTCTGAGATTGTCTAGTTTTGAAGTTAAGTTTAAGTTGGCATAGAGAAATATTAGCCTTATGAGGATTTATTTCATTGATTCAAATCGTATCCCAAAAGCACAGCCAGAAGGAACTTCAGCAGTAAAGGTATTTTCACATTGTCCCCAGGAAACTGTGCTCTTCCTTTAATTTTCCAAGATGTGTAACACGGCCATTACGTTCCCCTATGTTCATCGTCTCCATGTTGACTTTAGTGTGAGCACATGTTTAAGCAAATATTGTGGTTGGTGGCATGGAATTTCCTCCAAGAGCTGTTGCCATTCGCAGTGAAAGATAATACAGTCTGCTGTTGGTGGTACAGGCAAACCTCAGAGATTTTGTGGGTTCGGTTTCAGACCACCGCAAAAAAGCAAATATCACAATATAGCGAGTCACACACAATGTTTGGTTTCCCAGTGCATGTAAAGGTTATGTTTACACTATTCTAAAGTCTGTTAAGTGCGCAGTAGCATTATGTGTAAAAATCAATGTATGTACCTTAATTAAAAAATACTTTATTGCTAAAAAATGCTAACCATCATCTGCGCTTTCAAGTGAGTCATAACCTTTTTGCTGGTGGAGGGTCTTGCCTCACTGTTGATGCCGCTGACTGATCAGGGTGGTGGTTGCCGAAGGTTGAGATGACTGTGGCAGTTTCTTAAAGTAAGACAATTAATGAAGTTTCCTGCATGGATTGACAGTTCTGTCAACCGTGCTGCTGCTTTATCAACTAAGTGCATGTAGTATTCTAATTTCTTTGTTGTCTTTTCAACAATCTTCACAACATCCTCACCTAGAGCAGGTTCCATCTCAAGAAACCACTTTACTCATCCATAAGAAACAACTCATCATCCTTTAAAGTTTAATCATGAAATTAGAGTAATTCAGTCACATCTTCAGGCTCCACTCCTAATTCTAGTTCTCTTGCTATTTCCACCACATATACAGTTACTTCCTCTACGGAAGGCTTGAACCCCTCAAAGTCATCCGTGAGAGCTGGAATCAATTTCTCCCAAACTCCTGTTAGTGATGATACTTTGACCTCTTCCCATGAATCACAGATGTTGTTAATGACATCTAGAATGGTAAATCCTTTCCAGAAGCTTCCCAATTTACTTTGCCCAGATCCATCAGAGAAATATTATCTACGGCAGATATAGCCTTACAAAAGTTTTTTTCTTAAGTAATAATACTTGAAATTACTCCTTGATCCATAGGCTGCAGAATGGATGTTGTATTAATTTCATTGTACCTCTCCATCAGGTGCATTGTCAGTGAGCAGTAATATTTTGAAAGGAATCTTTTTTTCTGAGCAGTAGGTCTCAACAGTGGGCTTAAAATATTCAGTAAGCTGTGTTATAAACAGATGAATTGTCATCCAGGCTTTGTCGTTCGATCTGTGGAGCACAGGCAGGGTAGATTTAGCATAATTCTTAAGGGTCCTAGGATTTTCAGAATGATAAATGAGCTTTGGCTTCAACTTAAAGTCAGCAGCTGCATTAGCCCCTAACGAAAGAGTCAGCCTGTCCTTTCCAGCTTTGAAGTCGGATGTTGACTTCTCCTCTCTAGCTGTGAAAGTTCTAAATGGCATCTTCTTCCAGTAGAAGGTATTTCATCTACATTGCAAATGAACTGTTCAGTGCAGTCACCTTCTTTAATTATTGTAGCTGGATCTTCTGGATAACTTGCTGCAACTTCTGCCTTAGCACGTGCTGCTTCCCCTTGCACCATGATGTTATGAAGATGGCTTCCTTCCTTAAACCTCATGAACCAACCTCCGCTAGCGTCACACTTTTCTTCTGCAGCTTCCTCCCCTCTCTCAGCCTTCATAGAATTGAAGAGAGTTACAGGGTCTTGCTCTGGATTAGGTTTTGGCTAAGGGAATGTTGTGGCTGGTTTGACCTTCTATCCAGACCACTAAAACTCTCCAAATCAGCAATAAGGCTGTTTAACTTTCTTATCATTTGTGTGTTCACTGGAGTAGCAATTTAATTTCCTTCAAGAACTTTTCCTTTGCATCCACAACTTGGCTAATTGTTCGGTGCAAGAGGCTGAGCTTTCAGCTTATCTTGGCTTTTGACACGCCTTCCTCACTAAACGCAATCATTTCTAGCTTTTGATTTAAAGTGAGAGATGTGTGATTCTTCTTTTCACTTGAACACGTAGAGGCCATTGTAGGGTTATTAACTGGCCTCATTTCATTATTGTTTTGTCTTGGGGAATATGGAGGCCCAAAAAGAGGGAGAGAGATGGGGGAACAGCTGGATGGTGGAGCAGTCAGAACACACAACCTTAAGTTTGCCATCTTATAAGGGCTATGCTTAGAAGTGATCCTTACAAGTGATTCATGCTACCCCAAAACAATTACAATAATAACATCAAAGATCACCATAACAAATATAATAATCATGAAAGTGTTGGAAACATTTAGAGAATTACCAAAATGTGACATAGAGACACAAAGTGAGCCAATGCTGTTGGAAAAAGGGCACTGATAGACTTGCTTGATGCAGGGTCGCCACAAACCTTTAATTTGTAAAACACAATAACTGTGAAGTGTAATAAAATGAGATATGTCTGTATTTCCTCCTGGACACACAAGTGGGCCTGAATCATAGGCACTAGAAATGCTAGGTTGGAGGTCTTTAGGCAGAGCTGGCTTCCTGTTTCCACCAAGTCGGGGCGGAGTGGGGGAAGAGTTTGAAAGTATACAGGGGTGGTTCTGATCCTATCTGTATGCTTCCTCTGAGGATTTCCTAACTCTTTTCAGTCCTTGACACACCTGAGAACTTGCTGGAACACATCAGACACTGAGGGGAAGGGATCCTACTCTGCCTCTCTCATAGATCTCACCTGTTTTTGGTCAACCAGTGATCTTATCCATCACCCATCTTTCAGACTCGTTCAACCTCATTACGCGGTCTGAGGAAATGTCTGGATGGGGAAGGAGTCAGGAAGCCTTGTGTAGAGTCTGGCTTTTTATCGCATTTTCTGTCTTAACCCAGGCAGGTCTTTGAACTCTCCGAGCTTCGTTTACCCTAGTCATCAGCAGACATAGTATTACAGGTCTTGCATACTCCCAGGCATGTTGTAAAGATTGAAATAAGATAATTTGTGGGGCAACATGTTTGAAAAGTAGATAAAACATTATACAAACCCCCATATATAAATAGTGTTTAGTCAGACTAGTTGACGATTACATCCCGTGATGAAGATGTACACACAGACAGTGAAGATGCTCACCGTACCTACCCTGCCCTGTCTCAGTACAGAATGCTAACAAGCAAGGAGAACGTGTGCGCCAAGGGTGTGCTCGTTATGCAACAATACGTCCCAAAGTCCTGGGAAGGAAGCTGAGTTCTTTGAATGCCCCATGTCCCCTTCTGGATAGAAAATGGTGAAAATGCTTGGTCTAGTCTTCTACTGTTATCCTAGATGGTTGCTTTGTGTTAACTCCAGATTTTCTAGTCCGGTCTAGCCAAGGAAGGCAGGGAGGCCAGAACAGAGAGTAGAGGAGTTAACCTCTGTCTCCTGAACTTCTGCCCCTCTTTCCTGGGGCTTCCATCACCTCCATCCTTGATGGGACCAGGTAACCATGCTTTGAATACCCAGGCCCCATACAACAAAAGGGATGGTTAGTATGTCCCATTCTAGCCCATGTGCTATATATTACTTCCATCCTCTAAAATGTCCTTGTAATCCTTGTAGGTCCCCAAAGTCTTCTCAGTGAAGTTCGAACTCCTGAACTTGATGCATGAACTTCCTCTTGCTCTGACTTCACCATTTTTGTTTTCTCAGGGCCTGGCACCCTTCCACCTACAACCTGACCTCAACCAGCAGAGCCACTTGCTAAAGTTAAAACAAAGAACTTCCAGTTTCACACAGCATCCCCCTGGGAACTCATCCTTCTACTTGCATATCCCTCCCCTAATTAAACTTCAGTGATCTTGCAGGTCTCAGCACGAGCCACAAGTACTTTGAGAAGCCTCCCCTGACTCATGTAAGCTGACCTCAGTGTTCTCCTTTCACACTTCCATAACAATCTGGACATGACTTTTATTTAACATGTGTGGCTCTGTGCTCCCAATTTAAAAACTCTGATTAGGCCGTTGGACTAATCTTGAAGGCAAGGTCCGACTGGCATTTGTCGCCTCCACACCTTGAATGGCACCTGGGAGGCTTCCATTTCTTGAATGAGTGATGAATGAATGGATGTAACTTTTTGAGTGGCATGTTCACATATGATTTATGGGTCCTTCTTCCATGCTTCCCCCATTTTCCTTCCTTGCTTCTTCCAACAGGAAGTGCTTCCAGCAGCCCCACAATAAGAATTTGTTGTAAATAACAAATGAGAAGCGTCTTTGGAGGCGTTGGGGAACAATGAGTAGTGTCTTACTGCCGTCTGCTTCCACATCTGCCAGCGTTAGGAATTGGATCCCTTTCCTATTGGCCACCCGCAAAGAGCTACACTTTACTCCAGAAGTGGTTGATGGTGGCCCTGTCTGAGGTTTGGGGAATATGGCTCTGTTTTAAGCTGCAACACTGAATCATGTACTGGCCTGAAGCAGTTGCTACCCCATCCATGAACTGAGGACAGAGACCATTCGCTCCTCCTTTCTCAGGGATATTTTGAAGATCAATGAGGTAATGTCTGCAAAGCTAGCACATGGGCTAGAAGAAGAGTACTAAATACTGAGTGTTATGGTAACAGTGCTTTCATCTGTGTTACCCAGCAGTCTGAGTTCATCCAGGTAAAATGGGCAAGTAGAAGAGTTGCACGAGTAGTTGAATTTGAGGGAGGAATCCCCCGCTGATTACTGATCCTGTGTGTGGGTGCTCCTTCTGCCTCCATCTCTTGTCTCCACAAAAGGATGTTACAACATAGCACTTACCCACAATCCAAAGGGTGTGTGGCAGAT
This sequence comes from Globicephala melas, assembly GCF_963455315.2. Lineage (NCBI taxonomy): Eukaryota > Metazoa > Chordata > Mammalia > Artiodactyla > Delphinidae > Globicephala > Globicephala melas. Next base: position 11,594,736 of record NC_083326.1, read on the forward strand.
GAATGAATTACTTTTTGTAAAGTGGATGGGCCCTGGGATAAAAAAGCTTTGTAAAGCCACGAGATATTATTTCAATCCCAGGTTTCTGTTTCTCTTCCTTGCTTTTGAAAGGATATTCACTGAGCTTATCATTTTCTCAGAGTTTTTTTTTTAATTACCCTTAATTCAGTCTTTTATGTACAGCTGTATACTTCTGTTGAACTGCTTTGTTTCCCTCCAGAGAGGTTACTGTTTGAAATTTCCCACTGTCATTTTTCTATTTGTTTGCTTATAAACCAATAGCCCAGCAAATGGCTTTTGGACAATAGTTTCCATTTTTTTTTTTTTTTTTTTTTTTAGTAAGGCAGTATTTTTATAAGTCAGTCCTTTTGAAATGTGTTTATTTATTAATTTATAAATGGCTCCCATCACACACTGCACCTGTGTGACTTACATTAATGAGAATAACAATGCGATAAGAAATGAATAGGCTGTTTTGATTTGTGTGGTAATCCAAGTAAACCTAGTATATAGTATTCAAGAATTGGGCTGTTTACCGCAACTCACAAGAGTACCCTAGAATAAGAACAATCTACATTATACTGTGTCTAGGAAGATTTTAGAATTTTACTGGGTAAGCATCATTCAGAGTTTATATTAATAGATTTTAAAGAAATAACCTTAAATCAATTATAACTAGTATATGTAAATAGTATGTAATTCTTCCTACGAAGTATTTTTCCTTATAAGTGAAGCATTCAAAAGGCAAGATCTGTCCATATGACAGCAAATGTACTTAGTAATTCAGAATTTTGAGAATTTTAAGCAATTAGAATAGTTGAATGCTTATTTTGTGCCTAGCACTATGGATTGGGCTTACATACTACAAATCCGCTGAATAATGGCTCCTCCTAGACTCCAGTGTTTCAATGGAAAGGTGAGAACAATGGGACAATGGTTCCACCTATCAGCTTGTAAGACAAAGAAAGGATTCATGTGTCTGAAATTGACGTGTTAAATATCTTCATTGATCAAAGCGAAATTCTGGTTTACCCTGTAGCTGCAGACTTGTTCTGTACACACAAGGAAAAGATTGCTCTTTTTAAGGATAAAATTATATCTCTAACCCTGAAAACATATCAATGCACTATGGATTATCTAAAGCAAACCTGTCATTTTATAGAAAGGAAAACTGAAAATGCTGAAATATTGTGAGGTGAAGTGATTGCCCAAGGTCACATGCCTAGTTAGTAATGCACCTAGGAGCCAAGTATCCTGGTTTCTGGTTATTAGTAATAATAGGTTTCAGGCGGAAGTACCTGGCCAATAACTCATGCTTGTGAGATGACTGTGTAAGGTAGTAGAGAACAGAGACCAGGCGCTGGGTCAAGAGCCACAACCTGGTTCCATCATGGAACGTTGGAATAAATGTTGGACTTGAAAGGTTACCTACCTCTTCAGTTTTCTCATCTTCCAAATTCAGGAATTTTACTAGTTAATCACTAACTTGCCTCTTAGCTCTGGAATTCTCTGAAATTGAGCTAGCAAATTGATATCACAGGCGTGTTATCAATTTGATTTTTTTAAAAAATCAGTAGTTGAATTGGGAGATTGGAATTGATATATATACACTACTATGTATAACATAGATAGCCAATAAGAACCTACTGTATAGCACAGGGAACTTTACTCAACGCTTTGTGGTGACCTAAATGGGAAGGAAATCCAAAAAAGAGGGGATATATGTACACGTATAGCTGATTCACTTTGCTGTACAGCAGAAACTAACACAATGTTGTAAAGCAACTACTCCAATAAAAATTAATAAAAAATCAGTAGTTGTAAAACCTGATACAGGTCAAGTATTTCATGTCCCTTGAGCTGAGCTCTCCTTCCCAGAAGCACACGGTATTTCGTTATGGAATTTGGTTATGAGGTGCACACCAGAAGACACATTCACCATTTGTAGGAGTTTCTATAAGACTAAACAATACCCAATAACTATTATGTCCAAGATGCTTTGCTGGGGGCTGCCTGGGGTCTAAAGGTAAAACTAATGCCATTTAAGCAGGTGCAATAACATTGACACTGTTTTTATGGTCATTCCATCTTGAATGCTCTCACATCATCAAGCCAGAGTATTTTAGAACAAGAAGGGACTTTTGTGATTTTTCCATTTCACACCATTCATTTTACATTTGAAGAAACTGAAGTCTTTGACAACTCAGCTTTACTCCTAGCAGAATATGTATTATAGATATGGTATATAAAGATATACATTTCACAGTAACAGTGTTAAAAAGAGAGATCATCCTTTCTCTCCATGGTCCACACAAGTGTATTTCATCCTAGATATAGGTCTCTGTATTTGGTGTCTTCTTTCAGGATGCTTTTCATAGCTGCCATTTTGATGAAAATCATGGTGATAGAGGAAAATACGTAGAGGTCACTAATCTGTTTTGTTAAAAGAAATCAAAGACAATTGTTTTCAAGAGGTTTCATCAGATATCTTCCATAAAAGCAATAATATTTTAAAAACGGTTGATCTAATATGCATTTTGGTTGGAAAGAGTTCCCTGTTTGGAATATTTAACAAGGCATGAATTACTTGAGGTGTTCTTGTCTAGCTTAGTAGAGCCCCTGATATGCTCATACTGCACTCGTATGTGCAAAGAAAATATAGCTTCTGAATTTTCTCCAAAGGAAGCTGTTTTTCCCTTAAGAACTCATACCTCTGTGGGGTCTCAGGAAACTTAAACTTGTCAGTTAAATAGCTCAATGTCTTCCGGTTTAAACAGCTTCCCTTCAGTTCAAAGTTCAATGCCCTTTGTTTAAATAGTCTCTGTACTTGATCTCTCTGGGAAGATGGCCAGACCTTCAGAGATCTTCCCCATTCACTGTCTTTTCTGCAACATGGCACCAGCAGGAAGGTGTGAAGTTTTCACTATCTGCTTGGGGGTGATGGGGAAGGCTTGTCTTGGGGAGGCTGGACTTTGACCATTTGGCTGGTTGGGACCAGCTCCTTGGGCATTGCGTGGGCCCCTGATGCTGGAGATGGTGGACTCCGTCATTTACATCTGGTCTCCGCACACACTGCAGCCTCTGTACTCTCATCAAGGCGGGTCCTCGGGCACTCTCTGCACCTCGGAGATCCTTTATGGCAGCATGGGAAATGTCTGTTTTCCCATCTGTTCCATCTCAGGGACATTTATCAATGCCTTTTCCCACCATCACCGCCATGATGAACAAAGTATCCAGCCCAAAGCATTTCCAGGAGCCCACAGTATCCACCAACCCTGATGCTTTCAGGATTCTTTTTTACCCATCTTCGTGTTTCTGTAGCCATCTCCCTAGTTCAAGGCTTAGCTTTGAGGGATGTGGGACATTTCTTTTACCTCTCCTTCCTGGCCTTTGACTTTTATTTGTTTGTCCCTAAGTTACAGCCTTCTGCTTCTGATTTTATTCTCATGGCTTAGTCCTAAAGGCCAGATGATACACAGAGAAAGAAGCCAGCACCTTTACCAAGTAACACAAATTGCAGGGCGTTTCCAAACCAATGTGTCTGCCTCCTATTTTGTAGACTGACATAAATCCTCTTCCTCCTTCTCCCCCCTGCCCCCTCCCATTGCATTTTCCCTCTGCCTCAGTCTCCGGTATCTCTCCCCCGCCACCTCTTACCTTCCCTCTCCAATCTCTCACTCTTTCTCCACTGCCTTGCCTCCCAGTGTCCTTGTGCAAATCAGTTTCTAGACTTTCATCTCAGCTTCTCTATCTTTTAAGTTGCAAAGTAAAACGTAAATCTGGTTTTTATTTCTGTGCAATCATAGAAGAAGTAGTTAGCAGTTACTCGAACAACTTGGATAAAATTAACCACACAAGCGTTGTGAATATTGCTCAATGTATCAGACTTTGAAGAAGCGGTAGGGGCAGCAGATGACCTCTTATAAAGAATGCACCTGAAAGATGGATAAGGCGTCTGCTGACCTGTATTTCTAAGACCAAAGGAGGTGGAGAAGGACTCAGTATGCAAAATTCTTATTATTCAAGGGAATATAAAAAATAGTTTACATTCTTTATCTGAAAATATAAGTTTGCCAGTTTATGAGATCTTCTCTCAAATATATTTTGAAACTTTAAAAAATCTAAAACATGCATACAGAAATATATATAAAGACCGTATAGCATCATGGATGGTCTCACACTGAACACACCCATGTAACCAGCACTCATATCAAGACATAAAAGGACACCTTCCTTCTAAGCATGACCACCCAAAGGTAAGCAGCATCCAGATTTCTAATACCAAATACTAGTTTCCCTTTTTTTTTTTTTTTTTTTTTTTGTGGTACTCAGGCCTCTCACTGTTGTGGCCTCTCCCATTGCGGAGCACAGGTTCTGGACGCGCAGGCTCAGCGGCCATGGCTCACGGGCCCAGCCGCTCCACGGCATGTGGGATCTTCCCGGACCGGGGCACAAACCCGTGTCCCCTGCATCGGCAGGTGGACTCTCAACCACTGCGCCACCAGGGAAGCCCTAGTTTTCCCTTTTAAAAAAACTTGATATGGATAGAAACGTTCAATATGTATCAGTACTCTTGTGTCTGTCTTATCCCATTCACCATCTCTCTCTCTCATCTACCTAGCACCTATTAATTTTGTTTACTAATGTAATCTATGCTGGTTATAAAAATTCAAACATTACAGAAATATATAATATAAAAATTAAGTTCCATATAATGTCCTTTATACTCCCATAACCACTGATAGGCATTATTTCCAAATTGTTTTCTATATGGAATCCAACTTTTTGTTTTTACTGTTTCAACAGAAATGGTTAATCATACTTCATAGGTACTATTCTGTAACTTGTTTTATTCACTTGCAGTATCTGGGGTATCTTTCTGATGTATATCTTGAATGGTACATAGCAACCCTGCTTTGATATGCTGGTCTTTAGCATCTAATCGTAATGGTAGACATTTTGGAATAAGTAGCAAGGGAGCATAACACCATAGTGGGCCATGAAATAAAAATTCTGGAGGCTGTTGGGTTATCCATCCTTTTTCCTTATACTGACTGCTGTGTAACAGCTTGTCTTCTTTCATGGAAAACTCCATGTCTTTTTCTTTACTAAACATTATTTTATTTATTTATTTATTTGCGGTATGCGGACCTCTCACTGTTGTGGCCTCTCCCGTTGCGGAGCACAGGCTCCGGACGCGCAGGCTCAGCGGCCATGGCTCACGGGCCCAGCCGCTCCCCGGCATGTGGGATCTTCCCGGACCGGGGCACGAACCCGTGTCCCCTGCATCGGCAGGCGGACCCTCAACCACTGCGCCACCAGGGAAGCCCTAAACGTTATTTCTTGCACAGCAAATACAGGGACAAATTTTAATCTTCACTAAAAGTGACTCTCTTACGTGTTATCATTTCTATTTCGTTTCTTAAAGTAGTTGATTTGGCTCACTTTCTCTGTTTCACTCTGTAGCCTTCAGAGGCTGTTATTATTGTACCTGCTGTGGAATGTTACTTTGTCTATTTTGATAGACCTGTTAACAGTACCAAACTAGTGGTTAGTGCTTAGGTTCTGGAGTCGGAAGACCTAGGATTGAATCACAGTTCCCACAGATCTTGGCTCTGTGACCTTGGGCAAGTGACTTAATATCTTTGTGCCTCAGTTTCCAGATCTGTAAAATAGGCATAACACATAACAGTATTTACCCTCTAAGATGGTTGTTATGGAAAAGGCTCAAAAAGAAGGCTATTATTATAGTTTATTGCTAACTCTCCATGGGTATCTTTATAATTTTCAAATCCTCTTGCTGGTCAGGAAGAATAGTCTGTTAGCTACACCAAGCAGCGCACGAGGCAGGCTCTGAAATGAGGTTGCCTAGATTCTTTCTGAGTCTGCCCCTCTAGCTTATTGTTGAGTCTCCTTGTACTTCCATTTTCTCATCTGTAGAAAGGGATAATAGTTACTACATCAGCAGACTATTGAGAGGATTGAAGGATATAATCCATATAAAGCATTTGGAACTGTGTCGTTCAGTCCGGAAGCCACTAGCCACATCCTGCTATTGAGCATGTGAAATGTGACTAGTCCAAACTGTGTACGTTACACACTAGGTTTAGAAGATGAGTAGGAAAAAAGTATGTAACATATCTCATTAATAGCTTTTTAGTGAGTTCATCTTGAAAAGATAATATTTTAGGTAGACTGTGTTAAATAAAATATGGTATTAAAATTAATTTCACTTGTTTCTAAGGACTAAACGTTTATGTCCACCCAAATTCATGTGCTGAAAGCCTAACCTCCAATGTGATGGTACTTGGAAGTGGGGCTTTGGGAGGTAATTAGATGAGATCATGAGGGTAGAGCTCTCATGATGGGATTAGCGTCCTTATAAGAAGAGGAAGAGACCAGAGCCTTCTCTCTCTCCCTCATGTAAGGGTGCAGCAAGAACATTGCCGTCTGCAAACCAGGAAGAGGGTTCTCAACAGACACCAAAACTGCTGGCACCTTGATCTTGGACTTTCAGACTCCAGAACTGTGAGAAATAAATGTCTGTTATTTAAACCACACCATCTATGGTATTTTGTTATGGCAGTTTAAGTTAAGATGCTGTTTACTTTTTAAAAAAAATACGTGGCTGCTAGTAAATTTTACTTTCCTTGTGTGGTTCACACTTGTGGCTTGTGTTATATTTCTTTTGGACAGTGCCAAGCTAGCACACAGTAAACACTCAAAAATGTTTAGCTCTTATTCTTAGGCACTTCTCACTGTAAACAAAAAAATATTGGTTTTACATGCCTCTCTATGGTCCAGTTGTCACTTTGACCACATTAAAAAAAATCATGTTATCATCAACTACGGTGAAAGTGAGAGTTTTATTTGGTTTGTGGGGGGGGAGAATTGTCCTGAATTTTGCTCAGTGATAGGAATGCTTTTGGTGTGATCAAATCAAGGTTTTTCACGAGCAGTGGACTGAAGAACGATTGCAGACTAATTACAGCATGCATAGTGCACTTTGCTTTGCAGTAACAGCTTTTTCCCAGCTGTTTCCTTTAGCAGTTGTTCATTTCAAGTAGGTACCAATGTTGCTGGAAGTGTGGGATGCAGAAAGCAATTTCAATTCTGTGCTTCAGATTGAAATCTGTGTATTTTCTTGCATTTTTTTCCCCTTAAGGGCCCTTCAAAATCTGCATAGCTCTAAGGCTAATTTCTTAGCACCGTTTCTGGTGCCTGTTTCAGAAAAAAAATCATTTGAAGATTATACACAGAATGGTACAAAATCTCAAGTTTAATTAAGCTTTAGCAAAAATATCCTTTAACCATTACATTTGTTTCTTGCATTATCCCTTCATAGCCTGCAACTCTTCTGAAGTATACTTTCAAGTAGAGATTCAATAGAGCCATTTAGAGTCATCATTACGGTGGATTAAATAACTATTCCCATCTGGCTCATGAAATATATAGTCTGTATTCTTCTCTGGATAATAAATACAATGAGTAACTACTTACCATCCCCTAGACCATCACTTATGTCTGTCCTGGTAGGTTTTTTTCTTTATTATCTATCAATAAGAACTTTTCATTAACTCTTTCCTTGCATAGAAACATGTCCTTGTGGACATGTGGTCTTGTTTTTAACTGAGAAAAACATCATCCTGGTTCCTCTGACCCCAGCAGGGCTTTAGATGTGCAGTGGTGACGAGTAATGTGCAGTGGCTGGCGTCCACTGAGCACCTACTCTGTGGTAGGCACAAAAGCTTAGGGACAATGCTGCATGATTTGTAAATATCATCTTATGCAAATCTTTAAAAAAAACCCTTGAGGGGTATTCTTACCCCCTTTGAGTCTAGGAAACAGATTCAGAGACTTAACAGCCTGTAAGTGGCTGAAGAGTGATTCTAATCTAGGTTTGTCTGACTCTAGGTCCAGTCACCTTCACTTCTAAATCAGGGGCTCTAAATGGTGTGAGCACCTCAGGGGCTGTGCTGGATGATACACTGGAGTGTGGGAACAGTGTGTTAGAACTTTTCCTTGGATATGTGTTGTCTTTTTGAAATTTCTGTCTGTTTTACAATGCACAAGACAGGAAAGTACATCAGCACGTGTAGAAAATATCTGCAAAATTGTACAGGTGCTGGGAATGCATGCTCAAAGTTTTTTTATCACCTTTTACCACTTAGTAAAATTAGTTGGAGGAACTAATGCGTATGTACCATCCACACAAAAATAACACATGAGATGTATGATGACAGTGCGTGTGATCCAACATTGAGAACTTTTGTAGCTGATAGAAGAGTCTTCCACTAAAGAAAGCATCATTGGCTCTTATCTTTACTGTAACTCCAGCTCCACATTCAGGAGTTACTTTACCTTGGGGTTAAGATAATTTTTCTCACCATCATTCCTAAGTGAATAGATGCCTTAGCCACTTGACCACTGCTGCCTGTTCCTGCTACCTAGTCTCAGCTCACCTTGGGTCTCAGCTTCTTTTACTGCTGACTCGACTTCTTGGAGCTCTGAGATAAATAATTACCCATGATACAATGTCACCACGGCCGTGAGGGTTCCAACTAAGCCAAAGAAGGCTGTGGTGCCTTTTATTGCCTTGGGCTCTAATTATCCCCATGCAGCTAACACAAAGTTGCTTTCTGTATAACAGCCTTTATTAAAGGTTGGTGACTGAGGAGAAGACTAACTAGAGGGAATTATAATGTAGAAAAAACTGGATTCTAAATATGACGATCTCCAGAAACCGAGAGAAAAGGAAAAGCTTTGCCTCCTTGTCTTACAAATCTCACCATTTCATCCTCCTCATTTTCCCCCTTTTCTTCTTCATCCAGAGGGAGGGAAAGAGAGAGTGAGAGAGCTCTCTCTCTCTCTCTCTTTTTTTTAAAATTTTTGGCTGCGTTGGGTCTTTTTTTTTTAACCATCTTTATTGGAGTATAATTGCTTTATAACAAAGTGAATCAGCTATATTGGGTCTTTGTTGCTGCGCCTGGGCTTTCTCTAGTTGCAGTGAGCGGGGGCTACTCTTCGTTGAGGTGCACGGGCTTCTCACTGCGGTGGCTTCTCCTTGTGGAGCACGGGCTCTAGGTGCCTGGGCTTCAGTAGTTGTGGCGCACGGGCTTAGTTGCTCGGCAGCATGTGGGATCTTCCCGTACCAGGGCTCGAACGCACGTCCCCTGTATCGGCAGGTGGATTCTTAACTACTGTGCCACCAGGGAAGCCGAAGATCTCTTTCTTGAATTCTTCACGTTGCAACCTTCCATTCCCCTTTTGGAAAACCTTATCTTCCACTCACTGGCATGGTCTCACATCTTCCCACCACGAAACTAATCCATATATACAATAATTCACAGTAGCAAAAGTCCACATACTTGAGTTACTCGGTCTAGAATAAGGACTTGAATAGAACAGTTCAGGGCGGGATTTACATTCTGTGATTCCTTAAACGTCTTTCCATGAGCAGGCGGCAAAAATCTGTGCCTGCCCTTCTTCCTGTGTCATTTTGGTCTCCTCTAGGGAACTCTTAGATGCAACACACACACACACACACACACACACACACACACACACACACACACACACACACACACACACACACACACACACACACACACTCTCTTTGTCAAAGGACAAATGGTAATTCTCCAGGATGGTAGAACTTAAATCCACACTAAGGAAGAAAACCTTATTTGAAAGGTTTATTTGAAAACCATACGTTCAGGAGAGATTATCCTTGACACAGTGTAGTTAGTATTTTGCTTTGCAGAGCCACTGCAGTCTCATTTTCTCATCTCCAGCTCTAAACCACACCTATTCTGTCAATTTCAATTTGATCAAGTTTAACACTCTTTTTAAAATTTATTTTTTATGAAAAATTTTTTAAATTGACGTATAGTTGATTTACAATGTTGTATTAGTTTCAGGTATACAGCAAAATGATTCATTTATATATATATATAGTACATATATATATATTTTAGATTCTTTTCCTTATAGATTATTACAAAATATTGAGTATAGTTCCCTGTGCTATAAAGTAGGTCCTTCTTGGTTATCTATTTATATATCGTAGTGTGTATATGTTAATCCCAAACTCCTAATTTATTACTCCCCCCCCCTTTTGGTAACCATAAATTTGTTTTCCATGTCTGCGGGCCTATTTCTGTTTTGTATATAAGTTCATTTGTATCATTTTTTTAAAGATTCTACATATAAGCGATATCATATGATATTTGTCTTTCTCTGTCTGGCTTACTTCCCTTAGTATGATAATCTCTAGGTCCTTCCATGTTGCTGCAAATGGCATTATTTCTTTCTTTTTTATGGCTGAGTAATATTCCATTGTATAAATATGCCACATCTTCTTTATTCATTCATGTGTGGATGGACATTTAGGTTGCTTCCATGTCCTGGCTAACAATCACTTTTTTTTGGTACCTGGTTTGAGTCAGATACTGAGTATTTAGGTCAATAAAACAGTGCTTGTCCTCAAGAACCTAATAAACTAGAACAGAGAGATAGACGCACACTAGTTATTAAAACATAGTGTGGGGCTTCCCTGGTGGCACAGTGGTTGAGAGTCCGCCTGCCGATGCAGGGGACGCGGGTTCGTGCCCCGGTCTGGGAAGATCCCACGTGCCGCGGAGTGGCTAGGCCCGTGAGCCATGGCTGCTGAGCCTGCGCATCTGGAGCCTGTGCTCCGCAACGGGAGAGGCCACAACAGTGAGAGGCCCGCGTATCGAAAAAAAACAAAAAAACAAAAAACAAAACATAGTGTGGAAAGTTGTATACTGTGTGCAAAAGGCTTTGAAAGTGTTGAAAAGGAGCAAAGAATTTTTCTCAGGGGAAGAAGAAATGATTTAAGAGGAAATGATTTATGGAGGATTTATGGAGGAGGAGAGAATAGTGGTGCCAGGTTTTAAAGAGCAGGAAGGATTTCACTAGGCAGGGGAGACAGCGCAAAGAACGCGAATCAAAGGAAACTGCTCATTGCTCACGTGTCCCACACTTAAGGTAAAGAATATTTTAAATATTCTATTTTCTTTACCTTATGGGGCACAGTGACACCATCATGTGACTATAATGAATGGTACAAATGGGGGGACAAAATGCATTCTTCCTAGTCTCTTCTTCAACATGTTTAACATAGTACAGAAAATAAATACCCCTAAACATTTTTTTTTAATCTCATTTTTTATCCACTTGTCCAAAATCAACCCATTTCAAATGTCGCTTTCAAATTGGAGCTTCTTTCTTACCATACTGTTTGATGTCAGTGGCTTTCATTCATTGGGAAGTTTTCCTATTCTACCTAGCCTCACAGTTATATTTTTGGGTATATATCCATTATCTCCCCATGAGAGGAGACTATATATAGATTTACACATGCATATGCATATTGGCAAACAGTTCTCCCTAACCCACAAGGTCTAGCACAGGGATTCGCATATGGTAGATGTTCAGACAGGGTTTGTTGGCTACAATAAAGCCCGAGTCCCAGTTTGTGCACATACAGCATTGGAGAACCGTGAGGTTGATGTTGTATTTAGAAGAAAATATAAAAGGTAGGAGAGAGTAGCATAAAACACATGAAAATATTCCCAGTGTATGCTCATCATAGGCCCTCCTCTCTCAGGAATTTTGTAGGAATCACTGACTCTCAAGTCTTTCATCTCACGCCAGTAAATATGGAAGCTGCTGCTTTCTCCTCCCTAAGGAATTTGTCATGGGTTTGAAGGGAGTGCTGGGAACAGGGCCAGGAGCTGGATCACAGGCCAGGAAACTAGTATTAGGCACCAATACCTATTAGTTTTCTAAGGCTGTGGTAACAAAGGGCCACAGACAAGGTGGCTGAAACAACAGAAACTTATTTTCTCATGGCTCTGGAGGCTGGAAGTCTGAGATCAAGATGTCTGCAGGGTTGGTTTCATCTGAGGCCTCTCTCCTTGGCTTGTAGATGGCCGTCTTCTCCCTGTATCTTCACATGGCCTTCCCTCTGTGTGCATCTGTGTCCTGATCTCCTCTTCTTATAAGGACACTATTCATACTGGATTAGGGCCCATTCTAAAGGCTCCATTTAAGTTAATTATCTCTTTAAAGACCTTATGTCCAAATATAGTATATTCTGAGGTACTGGAGGTCAGAACTTCAACATAAGAGTTTGTTGGAAGAGAGTGAAGGACACAACTCAGCCCATAACAGGGACTAAGGGCTCCAGAGTAGGGCTAGAGGATGAAAGTGGAGCAGTGATTGGAGTACCTGGTCAATTATTACCACAGGTTCTCAATCAGAGCCAGAACTGGGAACTCCTGAGCTTTACTACAACAACTGGGGACCAGCAAAAGAGGTATAGGTGCAGTTTTCGTGGTCAAACCCAGAGAAAGAAGGTTCCTAAACCCTTTTCAAGATTCTCATGTGGAATAGGTGCAAGTCAATCAAGGTGTTGCCAAAACTCACCTGCTGGGAAAACAGATGCAAGAGTGGGTCCTTCCGACCTTGAAAAAGGCATGGAGTAGAGCACAGGGACTCTGAAGACACACACCAGCAGTCAAAGGCTTGGTGACCTAAGAAATGGCCGAAAGCGTTAAGATCACAAGGGCTGAGAGAGAGGCAATGATATTCACATCACGACAGAGCACCAGGGCTCGTGCGCTGATCAAGCAGGTGGGAGGCAGAGCCAGTGGAGGTTCCCCAGCAGCAACAAGGTAAGGAGACAGCTCCTTACAGGCCACGTGTGACTGGCCCTGTGGGTGCCCAGTGAATTATAAAAGCTGCCAAGATCGTTCAGAGAAGGTAGCAAGACTCAGACAGACACTGATACCAAGGAATTCCATGGTCACTCCGTTAATGGTTTTCAAGGACTTGCATCTCCTGTTAAGGCCATGAGATCTGCTTAGTGAGAATATATGGAGTCCACTACAGTTTGGAGTTGGTGGAGGTTATCAGGAGGGTAGAATCGTAAGGTTTTAGAAGTGGAAAGACTTACCTGTAGAGCAGCGGTCCTCAAACTTAGGCGTGTATCAGAATCACCTGGAGGCCTGGTGAAACACAGAGTACTGAGATCCAACCGAGAGTTTCTAATTCACTAGGTCTGGAGCAAAGCCTGAGCATTTGCATTTCACGCATGTTCCCAGGTAGTGCTGAGGCTTCACACTTTGAGAACCACTACTTAAATGCGCTGTTTCCAACCCTAGATGCACATTTAGAATCACCTGGGAAGCTTACAAAACAGCCCCGTGCCCAGGCTGCATTCCAGACCTCAGTTACTAGAGGTCGGCACCATGGCATACAAACTCTTTAATGCTACCCAGATCATTCCGGTACTGCCATGTTTGAGAACAAGTTCTTCGAAAGCTTTCTTATTCCATGTCTTGAGTTAGTGGGAAATGATTACACGCCACTTATTGCCTTCCCTTAGCTACATTCACATTTTATACATGAGAAACCTGATACGATTTTACAGTCGTAATTGCTCAACCACAGGGGATAGGGATACTTTAATGATCTGAAGTAACCGAACACATTGAAGCTAAGAGTTGTGCTAAGTTTGGTTAAGAAATGTTTAGGCTGGGATATTGATAATAGTGGAGTAGAAAATATAGCTTCTTTCAAGGGTAAAAATGAGGTGGAGTGAACTGATATGGATATTAATTCAAACCGCAATCTGACACCAACGTACATTAATAACATGTAACACAACTTCATCTGAGTGTGGGAATTTTGCAAGTTTACTTTCTGTGTGTGCAGAAGTGACACCATAATGGCACAAGGCATGTCGACTAGTGGAAAAGTAATACGCTAAAGTACAACACAAACATCCTGCTAGACAAAGACTATTTGGACATTGGCTAGCAGTGTGTATTATGTAGAGAAACCACTAGTATCTTAGTATCTACTTAGTATCTTCTTATGCTGCCACGTAAAGGTGTTGACTGTGAGATGGAAACAGCCACCCATCACCCATCCTACACATCATGGCAATTAGAAGTGGAGGAAAAGCCCATGGCCATTTACCAGCATTGAACAGTCATGTAACATGCTCTGCTGAGAGCAAAATTACGACCAGTTTCAGCGACGAGGAAGTTATTTGCTGCCTGGCAGTTACTCTACAATCACTACGCTGCAAACCAAGAAATAAATATGGGTTAGTGATGTAGAGAGCAGTAAATAGCCACATAAGAAGTGAGAATTGCTTTAATTTCCTCTGTGCTAGAGTCAGCAAATGTTCTTGAGCCCCTTAAAGGGGGCAAAGGATTTCAGAGACTGGCTTTGGCAGCTGGAGTTTTTCAATTCGATTTTCCTTTACTGGTAGAAAAAGCCCCCAGAGAGAGGTATTCACGTGAAGGTAACACAACAACTTAACAGAACTAGGGAAGAGAATTTCTTTTTTGCCCAGTGTTGCACTTACTTTTTTTTTTTTTTTTTTGTTTGCGGTACGTGGGCCTCTCACTGTTGTGGCCTCTCCCGTTGCAGAGCACAGGCTCCGGACGCGCAGGCTCAGCGGCCATGGCTCATGGGCCCAGCCGCTCCGTGGCATGTGGAATCCTCCCGGACCGGGGCACGAACCCGTGTCGCCTGCATCGGCAGGCGGACTCCCAACCACTGCACCACCAGGGAAGCCCTGTTGCACTTACTTTTGATCATCTACTGAACTTCCCACCTGGTCCTCCCTCCTTCCCAAGAGAACCAACATTTTTCGGATCCCCACTCTCCTCTTGGCCACCTGCTAACAAGAGCTGGTTTAGGTCCATCATGTTGATGTGCATTTCTCTTGCGAATGAATTATATAGGTGTGGGCAAGTGATGAAATTCTGGCTCGAGAAATGTGAGAAGTGTGGTGGGAAAGAATACTTGATGTAAAGGAGACAAGTAGAAAGATATGGTATCTTCTTTCCTGGATGTGGTCATAGTTCAAAGTCATGATCTTGGAGCTTTGAGGGGTGCTGCTCTGAGGACAAACGCACAATGAAAGGAAGATGTTGTTGAGCCAGGGAATTAACTATGCATGGAGAACTTCTTGTTATATGAGATTATAAATGCCTTCTTGTTTAAGTCAGTAGAAGCAGAGTTTCCTGTTCCTTGCTGTTGAAGGCACAGCAACTGACGCATTTGGTTCTTTGAGTATGTTTGGGAGAGTTAAGCCCTCCCTAACATTTGCCAAGATGGAAAGATATAGAAAAGCCAGTATATCGTATCGCCATACTGCTTTATAATTCCTTATAGAAACTGCTCTTAATTTAAAAATAACTTCTCACATTTTACTTTTATTTTCCTTTCCATTTAGCTTGATCTTAGCAATTATCTTGACAGATTTAACGTAAAGTACTTCATTTGCGTAATAAAAGTTGATTGACAATTTTAATGTGTGGAAGAAGTTAAGATGTGACTTTAGCATTAAGCTTTACATAGTGCAGCCAAACACATGTAGAAAAATGGATGCAAAACTGTCAGGATCTCCCCAAATATTACCAAGAAAAATGGCCCCTGAATTAGTCTTAGTTGCTATTTATTTTTAAATTTTTCTTGTTTATTCATCGGTAAATAATTTTTTTCAATGATAATCATTTTTTTCTTCAACAAAATAATTTTTCAAACCTTTTCTGAGGTGTTATTTACATACAATAATATGCGTACATTGTAAGCACACAGTTCGATAAGTTTTGACGAGTATATATATTTGTATAACCATCAACCCAATCAAACCATCCCAGAAAACTCACTTTTGCTTCTTTGAGGCCAGTCACTCAGCTCCTCCCACCACAGAGCAAACAGCCAGTATAATCTATCGCTATAGATTAATTTGGCTGGTTGCATGACTTCATGTAATCAGAGAGCACTATTTTATGTCTGGTTTACTTCTCTCAACATGACATTACTGAGATTGTCCATGTTGCTGAGTGTATCATTAGTTTGTTCCTTTTAATTGCTGACTCGTATTCTCTTGTATGAATATGCCAGAGTTTACTTATCCATTCACCTTTGAAGGACAGTAGGGGTTGTTTCTAGTATTTGGTTATTATGGAAAGAGTGCTGTACATTAGTGTAAAAGTTTTTATGGGCATATTTTTTCTGGGTCATATAGTTAAGTCAATGTCTAACTTTGTAAGGAACCGCCAGACTGTTTTCCAAGTGATCCTACCATTTTGTATTCTCAATGGTGTATGAGAGTTCTGACCAACATTTGGTATGGTCAGCTTTTTAACTTTTAGCCATTCTAATGAGTGTGATATGATATCTCATTGTGGTTTTAATTTGTATTTCATGGAATGATGCATGTTTTTTTTGGCCATTCATATATCATTTTTTGAGGTCTTTGTTAAACACTTTCGTCTTTTTAAAATTGGATTGATTTTCTTCTGATGAGTTGTAGCAGTGCTTTATATATATTGGGTAGAAACTCTTTTTCAAATGTATGTATTGCAAATATTTTCTCCCAGTATGTGCCTTATTTTTTATCTATTTTCTCACTGATGTCTTTTGAAGAGCAGAAGGCCTACATTTTGATGAAGTCCAACTTATAAATTAAAAAAAAAAATAATCGTCACCTTCTTGTGTTCTAAGAACATATGTGTTTGCCTACTACAGAGTCATGAAGTTTTTTTTCCTAGAAGTTTTCTTTTAGAAGTTTTATAGGTTAGCTTTTATGTTTAAGTCTATTAACCATTTCAAATTAAATTTTGTGTATGTGATGATGTAATGGTTAGGGTTTATTTTTTTAAATATGAATATCCAGTTGTTTCATCACTATTTGTTGACAAGGTCATCATTTACCCATTGAATTATGTTGGTACCTTTGTCAAAAATCAACTGAACTCTCTGTCCTGTTCCATTAATCTATTAGTCTATACTTATGCCATTACCACTCTGCCTTGTTTAGAATATTTATAATAAATCTTGAAATCAGGTGGTTTAATTCTTCCAGTTTTGTTTTGGCTAGTATCTATTTTAGGTTCTATGCAGTTCAAGTCTTAGGATCATCTTGTTAATTTAAAAAAATGCCTGCGGGACTTTTGATTGGGAATTTATTGCACCTATAAATCAATATGGGGAGAAGTGATAACAATATTAAGTCTTCTAATTCACAATTGTATATTTCTCCATTTATTCAAACCTTTAAGAAATTCTCTCATCAATATTTTTATACTCTGCAGTGTATAGATTTACATACCTTTCATTAAATTTATTCCTAAGTATCTTATGGTTTTTGATACCATTATAAGAATATTTTCCAATTGTTTTTTTGCTTATATACAGAGATACAATTGATTTTTATATTAACCTGGTGTCCTGCAACTTTGCTAAATTCATATTTTAGTATGAAAAAAATTTAAAATAAGGAAAAATTGAAATAAAACTACATTACTCCCATGTACTCACCACATAGATACTAGAGTTAACTTTTAGCTGTATTTCCTTTATCACATTTATATACATTTATTCTTCTATCTTATTTATCATATTTTTTGATGTATTTCTAAGTAAGTTGCAGATGTTGTATACTTCACCCTAAACACTTCAGCATGTATATCATTAACTGGAGTTCAGTTACTGTTTGTATTTTCTTTGTTTTAAGTAAAATTTACTTTCAGTGAAATGTACAAATCTTAAGTGTACTGTTTGATACCTTTTGACAAATGCATAACACCTGTGTTATCTTCTGTTCCTCCCAAGTCAATCTCTGCTCCCATAACCCTAGAGGCAACTGCTGTTCTGATTTTTTTAAGTGATAGATTAGTTTAGCTTATTTTAGAACTTTATACAAATACAACCATGCAGTATGTACTCTTTAGGGGGAAGATTTCTTTTAATCAGTATGGTGTTTTTGAGTTTCATCCATGTTGTCACATGCATATATATTTCTAAATTGCTGGTGGTATTTCATTGTATGAACATACCAGTTTGTTTATCCATTCTCCTATTGATGGATACCATGCTGTTTGCAATTCTTAATACTATGAGTAAAACCATACACATTTCTGTACACGTCTTTTTGTGGAATATGCTTTCATATTTCTTAAGTAAATACCTAAGAGTAGAATTGCTGGAATAGGTGTATTTTTGGTTATATGAGAAACAGCCAGGCCCATTTCCCGAAATGATTTTAACATTCTACACTCCCACCAACATGTGTGGAATTTGAGATTGCACTACATCCTTGTCAACATTTGATGTTGTCAGTCTCTAATTTTAGCCCTTTCAGTGGCTATGTTGTGGTGTCTCATTGAGGTTTTAAATTACATTTCCCTGATGACTAAAGCTGTTGATCTCCTTTTCATATGCTCTTCTTCTTTGTGAAGTGTCTATTCAAGTTTTTGCTATTTGAAAAAAATTTGGTTGTCATTTTGTTATTGATTGTATTAATTCTTTATATTCCCTGGGTACCAGTACATTGTCTAAGATATATTTTACAAATATTTTCTCCTAGTTTTTGGCTTTCCTATTATTTCCTTAATGGTATTGTTTGATAAGCTGGTTTAAAATTTTTTGTTGTCTGATTTATCAGTTTTTTTCTTTTATATATATTGCTAATTGTGTTCAATCTAAACCCTTGCCAAATCCCAAGTCACAAAAATATTCTCCTGTGTTTTCTTCTGGAAGTTTATATTTATTTATTTTATAAATATTTAGGTCTATGATCTATCTCTAAATTATTTTTGTGTACAATTTGAGGGAGGGTTAGAGTTTCATTACTTTTTATTTTTTCCCATACACGTACACATTTATTGTCACATTATTTGTTGATAAATCTTCCATTTCCTTATTGAGCTGCTTTGACACCTTTGTCAAAAGTCATTCGACTGTATAATTGTGGGTCCATTTGGGGCTCTATATTCTACTTGATTCATCTATTTATCTATTTTTATGCCTGTACTACACTCTTTTGATCACTGTTAATTTATAAGTCGTAAAGTTGAGTGGTATAAGTCTTCCAACTATATATTAAAGAATGTTTTATATTTCTAGGACCTTAGCATTTCTGTATGAATTTTAGAATCAGCTTGTCAGTTTCTACAAAAAAGATTGATGAGACTATCATTTAGATTGCTTTGACTGTTAGATCACTGTGAGGAGAATTGATATCTTAATATTGAGTCTTTCTATCCATGAATCGGGCATATCTCTCCATTTATATAGGTAGTTTTAAATTTATCTCACTAATATTTTCTATTTTTCAGTGGAGAAGTCTTATTCATCTTTTGTGGAAACACTTGTTTCTAAGTGTTTCATGTTTTTGATGCCATTGTATGTGGTTTTATATTGATGCTTTTGCTTTCAAATTGATGGTAGTTAGCACATAGAGATAAAAATGATTTTCATACATTGGCCTTGCGTTCATGTACTAGTTCTAGTAGATTTTTTATAGATTTGCTATTTTTCTGCACAGACATCATGTCATCTGCAAATAAATGCAGTTTTGCTTATGGTTTTCCATCCTGTATATCTTTTATTTCTTTCTCTTGCCTTATTGCACTGGCTAGGATGCCAGTACAAAGCTGAATTGAAGTGGTGAGAGTGGGTATCTTTGCCTTTTCTTGATGTTAGCAAGAACTATTCTATCTATCATTGTTAATCATGTTAGCTATAGTGATTTTTTGTTGTTGTTTTGTGTTTTGTTTATTTATTTATTTTTTGGAGAGTTATTTTTCAGATTGAAGAAGTTATTTTTTATTCCTAGTTTGATGAGTTTTTATCACGAAGGGATGTTGTTTTTTTTTTTTTTTTTTTTGCAGTACACGGGCCTCTCACTTTTGTGGCCTCTCCCGTTGCGGAGCACAGGCTCCGGATGCGCAGGCTCAGCGGCCATGGCTCACGGGCCTAGCCGCTCCGCGGCATGTGGGATCTTCCCGGACTGGGGCACGAACCCGTGTCCCCTGCATCAGCAGGTGGACTCTCAACCACTGTGCCACCAGGGAAGCCCGGGATGTTGCATTTTTAAAAATGATTTTTCTGTAAACATTGGGATGATCATAAGATCATATTTCTCTTTACTTGTTTGAATATATTTTGTTTTAGCTCTTTGAATGTATTTATAATAGCTACTTTAATACATTTATCAGCTAAACAAACATCTGAGCCATGTTAGGTTTGATTTCTGTTGACTTTGTTTTCTTGACCATGGGTTACATTTTCCTCTGTCTTTACATATCATAGCAGTTTTGATTCCATTCTGGACATTGCACATGGTACTGGATTTTGTTGTCTTCCTCTGAAAAGTGTTGATCTTTGTTCTAGTAGCAACTTCAATCATTGGCTGATATCACTGTGTAAGCTTGTTCTTATACTTTGTCAGCATTGGTCTTTGGAAAGCCCAAGATGTTTCCTAAGCCTTTCTTAACTGATGGGACTCTCTCCTGCTGGGACTTGGTTTTATCCTGTGGTGGGAAGATCTAAAGTGGGACTTACTTCAGGACATGGTCCTTACTCCTCTGCTGATGTTTCAACTGGATACCAAAGGATATTACATGATGTTAAACTTATCTCTCCACTCTGACTGGGCAGGAAATTCAACTTCCCTAGCAATACTCAACTTCTGGTGTGTCAGTTTCTCTCTTAGCCTTATAGCAGCTGCTCTCTGGTAGGCCTCAAGTAGTTTCACCCTGTGCCCTTGGCCAAGAACTTTTAGGGAAACACAGACTTCTGGATCTCTCACTGGGCCCATTTATTTCTTGCCTTGCACATTCTAGTCACTCCAGCTGCTCCAAACTCTGACCTCTGCGTCCTCACTCCAGTGGGTCTACCATACTTATTTCTATTTGTATCAAATATGTACCACAGATTGGAAGTAGAGGGCTCAACTGACTGTGGAGCTCCAATAGTGACTTACTCTGCTCTCAAGGATCACATCCTTGTATTGCCTGTTTTCCAACGTTTTGAATATTTGTCTAGTTTTGTGGTGGTAGGAGAGCTAGTCCAGTACCAGCTACTCAATCACAGCTTGAAATGAAAACTCGGAGTTCTCATTTTTAACCTTTTCTTTTGTATTTTAAGCAGTCTTCTTGATTTTATGAACTCTTATCTCCTTTTTTTTTGGCAGAGTACAAATTGCATGCTAAAAGATAGCCCTTACCATGCAACTTTGAGTTGTAGACTTTTAGAATTTTAAAGTTAAAAGGAATCTTAGCAACATTGATTCTAACTTTCTCCTGTAATGAAGGAAGAAACAGGTCCAGAGAGATTAGGTGATTTACTCAAGGTTGCACAGGTTGTCAGTGATTTACAGCACCTGGTCATGGAGGCAATAAATATCATAAAAACTGTACCATGGTAATGAGTGGGAGCTGCCTTATCTTTGCACTCTGTACGAAAAATAAAAGTGTTCCAACAGTAAGCATTTTCAAAGTCTAGAGATTGCAAAAGGAATGCTTAGCCTGGCTAAACTGCTTTTAAGTTCTTAAAATCCCTTTAGTCACACTCTTTTACATAGAGTGTCAAACGTGCTAATTAGGAAAGATTTAGATTTACTAATCAAAAGGTCTCTACCTGGCAACATTATAAGTAATAAAGTTCCCCCAAACTTTTGCCTTTCTTTATCCTCTGCCCCCTAAAAAGGAGTAAATACTCTTATTTTGACAACTTCTGAATTTGACATAAAAATCTATATCATTATATAAATTAGTATTTCAGTTTTATCCATCAGTGTTTAAATAAGCATAATAAGGAGGTAGTACAAAATTTACTTTCTAAACTAGTATACATGTCTAAAACTCTGTTTTCGGATTCCTGTTTTGTTGCTTTTTTATTAAACTGTATTGTAGAAGATTTCTTAATGTATCAATGTGCCCTATTATTAAATATGCTTTTATCAGAGTTATTTGTACTATGTCATATAAGTGCCCTATGGCATAATGCAAAAAGGAAAGAATATGAATTTAAGCAATTTCTTAAAACACCACCCGCAGACCAACAGCTAATGTAACTTTTTAAAAGCCTTGAGATATTAACAACTGCAAGTCAGTATCATTTTAAAAATACCCACTGTGTGCAGAGGACTCAATATTCTTTTAGAATTGAAGACTCTGATAAAGGAGAGAGAACATAGCAAAAATAACCAGTTACCAAGATCAATGAAAACTAAATCCTATTCGATGGTAATAAAATATTATAAAGCTAGGAATTAAGATATATGTAGTACTTTATGAAGAAGACAGCTTTTCTGAAGGACATTAAAAAAAAAGAAGAGAACAATATTCATAGATAGGAAAGCTCAGTATTATACCATCGCCAGTTCCTTCACAATCAATTTTCAGGTGTAATACAATTCAAAATGGAATTTAAAAAAATTTTTCCCCTAATTAAAATCGAGCGACATTGCCAATAATTAAAATAAATAAAATTTGAATAAAAAATTACATTGTCTTTGATAAACAACTACAGTTTTTTTAATTCTGAAGAGTCTTTGCAATTCTTGAAGGAAAAAGATGAGTAAGTCAATAGAAGAAACTGACAAAGAACATGTACTACAGGCAATTTACAAAATTATGAAAAAAGGAATTAAAAAAAATCTTCTATCTCATAACCCTAAATAGACAAATTAAATAATAACACAATTAAAATTTTCAAATGCTAATATTGGTAAAAGTGACAACAGACAACTGAATGTTGACAGAGGTTTGGGGAAAGGAGTACTTTTATTCTCCGTATTGGGAGTGTAATTTGATTTGACAATATGACAATAAACCAGCTGTTTCCTTTAACTTGGTAACTCAACTTTGGGAATAAAGAAATAATCAAAGATATCCTCAAAGATTTCAATACAAAAGTGTTCACAACAGAATTGTTTATAGTAATGGAACTTTGAGAATTTTAAAATAAGATGTGATATATTTATATGTGCAATGTATTTATATAATGGAATGGTAGCTAGTCTTTAAAGTTATTTGAAAATATTTAATGAGATTTGAAAATGCTACTTATAAAGTTGTTTATTCAGTATTATTAATTTTATTAAAAAATACAAAACTAATATGCATAAGCTCCAAAAAAATGCATCAAGCTGTTAACTGTGGCTCTCTCTAAGGGGGTGTTTATGAATTTCTTTTTCCAAATTTTCTTCAAAGACATATATTAATTTTGCAATCATTAATTTTTAAGTGGAAAGAAAAGTGGACTGTTAAAAATATGCATCTGTAATACAAATAAGGAGACCATAAAAAAATACTTGTCTAACAGTAACAGTCAAGATATACATTCTTAGAGGGATTCAGTGTAGGCAGAATCATTGAGTTTAGTGATTCTCAACTAAGGTGTGATTTTTATCCTCTAAGGGACATTTGTCAATGTCTGAGATATTTTTGGTTGGAGGTAGGGGGTTGCTGCTGGCATTTAGTGGGTAGAAGTCAGGGATGCTACTGAAATTTCTGTAATGCCCAGGACAAAGATTCATCCAGCCCAAGATTTCAGTAATGTAGAGACTGAGTAACCCCAGTGGAAAGATAATGAGGTTAGGATTCTGAGATCTGCATCTCTTTTAAATCTGTCGCAGCTTCTCGATCTTGGGAAAGTCCCGTGCAGTCATGTGACTCTGTTTTCTCATCCATAGAATGGCGCTAACCGTATCCTTACAGGGTAAGATGACTGAAAAGGAGGTTGTGAGACTAAGTGGTGATAACAGATGTGTGAAAGTGTTTTGGAACTAAATCCTATTTGAGAGTAAGGAACAAGTCCTAGCATTATTTATTTCTCTTTGCTTTGAAGCAGCCTTACGGGGTGGGGAGTGCTGAGTGTCACATACAGGGTTTGAGGACTGTGCATCTGACTGATTTAACTGTAGCTCTTGTTGTATGCATCAAACACACAAAAAAAGAATTTCCAGTAGTCCATTACAATGATCATTAAAAACCTACAAAAAAATTTCAAGCACAATTTGCCCTACTCTTTTCATTGTCAACTTGGAGTATTTTGAAATTATAGAAAGAGAATTTCTATTCTCCTTGGGTACATGGATCTCAATTTTCTTGTCCTTTTCATTTAAAAAAAATATAAGCTCTTTTTTGAAATGAAAAACATTTATCACATTTTAATGGGAAATTGCTAGAATTTTTTCTAAAAAGTGGATTTTTGTGATTAAGTTATTTAGAAAATATGGAGCCAGAATTTTAGCTTATGATGCTTTGTGTTTTATGATGCTAATTTCACCTAAAAAACTTAATTTCCATTTAAGAAAATTGTGGTAATAATATTTACCTTGTGGTCATCAGAATTAAATCTCATAGCACAAATAGAATGTATAGGACAGTACCTGGCTTAGTTAGCTCTCAGCTGCTTCCCCTTGCCTTTAGGATCAGACCCTTCTTTAACACAACCCTTAATAATCTCTTACACTCTCCTTTGTTTCAGGAGCCATTCTTCCCTTTCTGTCAGGCAAATTCCTACTCATTCTTCAATTATCACCTGGAGGTCACTCCTGCAAGGAGATCTTCCCCATTTTCAAGATAAGTTAGTCTCCTGCTATAAGTGACCATAGCATCCTATACTTCCCAACGCACATTACCTTTATAATTGATTATGTGTTCAATGCTTGTCCTTGCTTCCTGACTGTAAGCTAAGATGGAGAAAAAGGGAGAGTGAAGTCAAATATAACTTATATATATAACATATATATATAAATTTAAGGATAGTATAACTTCATTGCTGTTTACTCAGTCTTTTGATCCATGCCTGGTGCACAATAGGTGCTTGAGTTGAATGAAGCAATGAATGATATAACTATAATCCTAGAAAAGTAATAACTGAAAGATTGTTTCCTCTAACAAAATAAGATTTTCATTTGAATGCAGCTTTGAGGCACCTGACAATGGTGGCATGTGAATTGATATTGGAGAATATGCTGGAAGTTGCTTAGGCTGCCAGAGCAGGGTCTGTGGTCAGAGAGGAGTCAAAGATGGGGATGGAGGAAGCAGGATAAAGTACCCTGGGCCTCTGCGGGTACCCCTCAGGGCTCACACTCCCTAAGGCACTGAGTTACCCTCAGGGTGCCTGGCCAGCTGAGTTTATGTGCCAGGATAATCCTGGGGCTGAAGCAGCACCCACTGTCAGGGTACCTTGTTAACCCATTTTCGATCATTTTGGGGACATCGGTAACATTTTTTGATACCATCAGAAAAATAGATTCTGCAGATGTATTCATATGGTTTCTTGAAATACAAGTTGGTTGAAGCAGAGTCACCTAAATGATTTTGATTAGGAATTAGTATTGATTATCCATTTTATCAGAGAAGGTGGTTAAGTATCTTTCCCCGTTTTCAAATACATGCTCATGTGATGTCAGGTTCTTAATGCCAACTATCATCAAAACTAAGAAATGAATCTTACTACTGATGTAGTACTCATTTTGATCTTGAACCACATAACACAGGGTCAAAAAAACCCCGTACTGCTGACAGATCCTACACCCTTCCAGGTCTTCTCACTGAGGAACTTAATTTACAGATGTACATTTTCAAAGTTGACTCCCTTTTCTTTAAACTTTCATTATTTATTCTTAGTTTAAAAACTTCATGATGTTGTTTACTTGAATCGCATTTTTATGTCCAAAAATAAATACAAGTTACACTTCTACTTATAGCATGTAATACTGGTTTTCGATTTACAAAAGTGTTAAAAAAGTTTCCTTTCTAAAATAAAGTACTTAAGTAAATCAAGTGAATAAAGAAAAATTCTCAGGGTAGGTGGCAGGCTGATAAAACAAAATTTTGAAGTTTGTATATAAATGATTATTAATATTTTAGAAATCTCAGATTACTATAAAGTACTATATAATAGGGTTTAGGAATATAGTATTTTGAATATTTTAACAACATTTTTTTCTCTTGGCTTGGAAAAAGTGTAGGTGGGCATTTTAAAGCTCGAAAGTACATATGCACCATTCAAGTAATCTGGAAGTCTTCAAAATCTTTTGTTTCAAGTTATATCGTGGGCACAAGGGCGGTTCCAACCATAAGATCTGAAACTCCAGAGCCTGGTGATTAAAGGGTATTGACATTTAGAGGCACCCTACGTCCCCACCTCATTTATTATTCTTATAGTTCAACTTGTTATGTTAACAGTGTTAGAGACCTTTAAGGCTTAATAAAGCACTTAAACCCAGCCCATGCTGAAGGGTTCTTGATGGCAAAACCACATCCTTTGATAAGAGGCTACAGTGAGGAGTCAGGCTCTAGAGTCTTTATTCAAATGTTGACTCTCCCCTTGATCAGCTCTGTAACCTGGGGCAAGGACTTGCTCTCTTGTAGTGGAAGATTCTCAGTCTATAAAATGAGGGAGGAAAATGGTTATTATTAAATTGAGATCAACATGTAGAGCATATGCTGTCTTGGTTATTATCACTATTAGTAGTTGTTATGGGTTGAATTGTGTCCCCTCCTTCCCCAAAGATATGTTGAAGTCCTACCTTCCGGTACCTCTGAATATGACTTATTTGGAAATAGGATCATCGTAGAGATCATTTTAATTAAGATGAGGTCATACTAGAGTGGGGTGGGCCCTTACTCTAATGTGACTGGTGACCTTAGAAGAAGAAGGAAGAAGATGTGGAGACAGACAGACAGGGAGAAGGCCATGTGACAAGAGAGGCAGAGATTGGAGTGGTGGAGCTCAAGCCAACGGCTGCCAATGCTGGCCACTGACAGAAGCTGGAAGAGGCAGGGAAAGATTCCACCCCAAATTTTAGAGGGTGAATGGCCCTGCTGACACCTTGATTTTGGACCTCTAGTCTCCAGAACTGTGAGAGAATAAATTTCTGTTATTTTAAGCCACTGGTTTATAGTACTTTTTTACAACAGCCCTAGGAAACTAATACGGTAATGCAAAAGCTATAGATTTTGTAAAACAGAAGTTACACGCATAGAGATTCTTCCTTTCTTTTTTTCTGTTGAAGTGTGACTTCCCTAAAACTTCCTTGGTTTTCCACGTACCTCTTTGTACTAATTTATTTTTCTCCTATCCTTCCTTGGTTTATGTCGAAAATAAAACGTTGGCTTGGAAATATGGTTTAAAAAAGCAATCAAATCAACAGACTACAACAGGACAAAAATGAGAAATGATTATATGAGAGGTAAGAAGAATGAGTCTGTTAAGCCTGAAGGGATGAGAAAAGTCTAGATGAGTGAATAACTTGAAGATAAATAGAAGTTGGACATGAAAGCCATTATTTAGATGAGTACACAAATGAAACCTTCCTTGTCCAATTCCAGCAACCCTGTGTTTAGAAAGGGAATTTTTGTATCATAATTTCTACATGCTGAGTATAGTATAGAAACAAAATTTCTAATTTGTTTTTCAAGATAAGTTCCTAAATTTTGCTCACTTGTTCACTTTAGAAACAGGTCAGTTTTTGCAGGACAAGTCTCTCTTTCACGAGTGAACACATAAGGATAGAAAGGCATTTTTTTGGTCTGTGTCCCCAAGAAAAGTAAATCTGCACAACAAGACCACAAAGTCTTCTTACAAGGAGAAAAGACAAGTTGAACCCCTCAAGCAAAGGATTCACGCTCCTCCCTCATACTCCGTCCAAGTCCTGAAGTGTCCCCTATTCTTCCAAGTTCCCAGGGTGAGACTGAGAATTGGATTCCGGTGTCTCCTTGGACCACTGGAGGATTTTGTTTTAAATATATGAGTTCCAGAGATATGCTGTCTAGATAAACGAAATATATATGTTTAAATTTTATTTTTCTGGTCATGTTGATATTTAATCCAATGCTAAGACCAATTTATTGAAAACTGTTTGGTTTCCCTCTGTGCTTAGTACTTCTTTTCTTTCTCTGCCCCTCCCTCCACTCTTTATTTTTCAGGTAATGATGGGAAAGGTAGGGGGAGTGGTTGGCGAGGCAAGGAGGCAGGGCTTGCAAACAAAATAAATGAATCCAACTCTGTTATCATTAAAGCATGCAACATTGTGTTTTGGGCCATAGGAAAACATGCTGCAATCCTTAAATATAAATATTTGTAAGAGCATTACCTATCATTACTTATGATTATAGTAAAAATCACCTCAGGGGTGCAGTAGGAAAATTTGCCCAAGACTTATTACTGTCCGTGAGATATCTTTTGAAATACTCAAATATGGGAGCAGATTTAAGAATTTAAAAATTCCTGGTGGTCAAGTGGTAAAGAATCTGCCTTGCAGTGCAGGGGACGAGGGTTCAATCCCCGCTCGGGGAACTAAGATCCCACCTAAGCCCGCGTGCTGCCAACTACAGCGCCCATGTGCTTTGGAACCCACTCGCCACAACTACAGAGCTCACGAGCCCTGGAGCCTGCGCGCCACGACTAGAGAGAGAAAAACACGCACACCACAACTAGAGAGAAGCCCTCGTACCACAACGGAAGATCCCGCATGCCTCAATGAACATCCCGTGTGCCTTAACTAAGACCCGATGCAGCCAAAGATAAATAAATAAATAATAAAAATATATATGATATACCCCCCATATTGGCATCTTAACACACAATCAGATGTCATATACAAGTTTTCCCTACTTTCTGGAGTAGATGTGTCATTGAAAACTTTCTTATTTACTTAGCAAACACTTGTTTGGCACTTTCTATGTATCAGGTATTGTTTTAAGGGCTTTACAACTATTTGTTTATTTACTCCTTCCAACAGTTCTAAGAGTTAGGCATTGTTACCATTAACTCTATTTTTTTTTTTTTTTTTGCATTACGCGGGTCTCTCACTGTTGTGGCCTCTCCCGTTGCGGAGCACAGGCTCCGGACGCGCAGGCTCAGCGGCCATGGCTCACGGGCCCAGCCGCTCCGCGGCATGTGGGATCTTCCCGGACCGGGGCACGAACCCGCGTCCCCTGCATCGGCAGGCGGACTCTCAACCACTGCACCACCAGGGAAGCCCCCATTAACTCTATTTTAAGATGACGAAATTGAAGAACAGCCAAGGATGGGACTCGAATCCAGGCAGTCAGGCACCATCATTTCTTCTCCACCGCCATGCGATATGATGTTTCACAAATTCCATTTTTGTTAATCAAACCGTTTATTTGTACTTTCTCAGTAGGAGAAATCCCATGGTAAATTTGAAATACAGAAATCCATTTTAAGTGAATTTTTATCCATCAAATTTATCTTGCACAGAAACTTCTTTGTCATGAACTGTTGTCCTTAAAATAAGATCTATGTGTAATTTCAAATGTTATCTTTGTAATAAGTATAAAATATAAACATATGGAATTTTTTCCTTTGAGGAAAAAAGGATTTTGGTAAACATGCGTGCTGTAATCCTTTCTACCATAAAAATTCACAGCATTCTATCTGAAATTTGTGTTAGAAAATTCTAAAATTTCCTTTGCATTTCTGTGCTTCATTTGAATCAAGCAATATGTTATATGAAGTGCTGTGCTGGCTCTTGGTCTGGCCTTTCTTTAAGAAAGCAACCTTATCCACAGTTTTTTTTTCCCCCTGCCCCTCCCAGATTATTTTCCCGTGGAGTAAGGGAGTTGTCATGGAAGATTCCCATATGGTAAGAGTGAGTGATGTCGAACACACCCATCAATGGTAGGCAAGCCACCAATGACCAGGTGAGTTTCCATTTATGACCTGATCAGGATAAGTACTATCCTAGGTACAGATAGTGCACGTTGTATCATACAAATCAAGACCTCAGTTTTGAATCCAAGGCAATTTTGACAGATTTTTAAGTATAAAATCTGAATAGGTACACTTGCAGCCAGATGACAGAGATCATACACATCCAGTCATATCTGTATATGAAAAACCTTGTCTGGGGAATTTTAAGAGATCACCAGAATTTTCCTACCATTTCCAGGTGTTTTCTTTTCTGTGGAAAACACACAGATGCATTTTGTTGCTCTTGGACAAAAAAGTATATGTAGTGAGAATGTGTGCTCCTTTTGTTTCATTCACATGTTATTTTAATGGTTGGAAATTTAGTCAGAATTGCTAAGGATTTGTTTGTTGCTGAAAATCTTCCAGAATAAAAGGGAGAGGTGTTGCACACAGAGCTGGAGAAGTTGGCATTGTTTATCCAGCCCCGAATTTTATTATTTATTTATTTATGTTTAAATATTTTATTTATTTATTTTTGGCTGCGTTGGGTCTTCGTTGCTGCACGCAGGCTTTCTCTAGTTGCGGCGAGCGGGGGCTACTCTTCGTTGCGGTGCGAGGGCTTCTCATTGCAGTGGCTTCTCTTTGTTGTGCAGCACAGGCTTTGGTGCGCGGGCTTCAGCAGCTGTGGCGCACAGGCTCAGTAGCTGTGGCGCTCGGGCTTAGTTGCTCCACAGCATGTGGGATCTTCCCGGACCAGGGCTTGAACCTGTGTCCCCTACATTGGCAGGTGGATTCTTAACCACTGCGCCACCAGGGAAGTCCTCAGCCCCCAGTTTTAAAAAGGTATTACCTGCCCTCTGTGTTCTCCCCTCCACCTCAGATAAACAGCAGCCAACAAACACA
This sequence comes from Globicephala melas, assembly GCF_963455315.2. NCBI lineage: Eukaryota > Metazoa > Chordata > Mammalia > Artiodactyla > Delphinidae > Globicephala > Globicephala melas. The sequence continues at coordinate 11,625,153 of NC_083326.1, forward strand.
AACTCTTATCTCCACTCCCCTAGGACTGTGGGAGTTTGATGACTCACGTCATCTCAAAGACGACACAGTGTCTCAGAGAACAAGCTGTTTCTTTTAGTTGAAACAGCAGCACAGTTGCAAGCAATAATATATAATAATAGCACAGGTAATACCATGAGCGTATGACCTCACTCCCATTGTGATTTTTCCTTCAGGGCTTTCTGGGAGGGTCCCAAGAGCAGAGTTCCTGAGGAGCTGTGCAGTGTTCTCCAGAAAGGCCCATGTCATTTACCCTCTCCTCTTTTCATGAATGATTCAGCATTGGGAGGGGAACAATGGAGTGAGAGTATCATCTCCAACAATCACAAAGCTTTCACTACAGATTTCAAAGGCGTATATTCCAACCACAGTAAACCCTGAAATGTGAGTACTAAGGAATATTCATTGGATTTTTGAAAGGGCCGTTGCAGTTCTATATAAAGCAGTGACTTTATCAGTGTATAAAGCAAGCCAGTTCTCCAGGGATTTTAGCCTATGACATGTTACTTCTCACTTCAGCAGTTACCCACTCGGAAATTTGTTTCAGTAGTAGGTGTGGGTTGAGCGGTTGATTGAATTGTTTGGTTAAGTTGATTAGGGAATGAGAGAGGACAATTTCAGCTGCTGAAAAGATGCAACCTGGCCAAGAATCATATAAATTTCTTCCCTTTCCCAAGAAAACTGGTTATTGGGTCAACTGCGGCTGAGAAGTGGGAGATGATCATTCCTGATGAGCCCTGGGAACTCCAGTAACATCTGGATCTCTTGGATAATCTAAGCCTTCCCACTCCAGGGCCTCCAATACAATGGGCAAGGTGAGAATGTCTACATTCCTGGGGTGGCCCACAGCCAGGGTTTCAGTCTGCTCAGTTAGGGGGTACCTGTGAATCCTCATCCAGGAGACAGATACAGATATTTTCTAGGTCAAAGATAACCCTTCTATCTGGGAAATCAGGCATAGTCATCTTCATTAGCTACAGGGTCCCATTTCACAAAGAATGACTATGTGAATTGGTCTGGGTGTTGCCAGTTGGTTTTGCTCTTCTTTTTCTAGTCTCTTAAGAGGGAAGCGTAGGTTATTGACTTGAGATCTTTTTTTTTTTAACTCACTTCATATTTATTTCTGGTAGTGAGTGTATTCTTTTTTGTATAGGCATTTTAGTGGTAAACTTATAGTATTTTCCAAGTCTTCTGTTTCCTCGATTATCTTCTGTATAATTTTTCTATTCATTATTAAAAGTGGGCTATTGAAGTCTCAAATCATTATTGCTGAATTATCTGTTTCTTCATTCAATTATGTCAGTTTTTGCTTTATATATTTCAGTCTATTTGTGTCCTTAAATCTAAATTGTGTCTCTTATAACAGCATATAGCTGGATAATTTAAAAAAAGAAATCAATTTTGCCAGTCTTTGCTTTTAGACTGGAGTGTTTAATCCATTTACATTTAATGTAATTATTGATAAAGTAGGATTCCTGTCTACCATTTTGCTATGTTTATTATGTATTTTAATTTATTCCTTTATTACTGACTTCTTTTATGTTAAATACATATTTTCTAGTATACCATTTTAATTCCCTTGTTTCTTTTATTATAATTAAAAAATTTGTTTTGGTTGCCTTGGAGATTAAAATTAACATAACAATCTAGATTAGATTAATAAATATTTAATTTTAACAGTGTAGAAAAACTTTGCAGCTATAGAGCCTCTTCCCTCCATCCTTCTTTGTGCTAATATTGTCATACAAGACTGGTTTAGCATGGCACTTAATATTGTCATACAAATTGCATTTTTATGTATTACATGCTATCAACATAGATTTATAATTATTGCTTTACGCAGTTGTCTTTTAAATCAGATAGGAGAAAAATGGTTACAAACAAAAAGTATCTCAATATTGCTTTTCATATTTACCGATGTAGTTACCTTTACCAGTGCTGTTTATTTTTTCGTGTGAATGTAACTTCCTGCGTATGGCCATACTTTCCTGTTTCTTTACATGTCTCATAATTTTTTTGTTGAAAATTTGACATTTGAAATCATGTGGCAACTCTGGAAATCATATTTACACCGACTCCAGGGTTTGCTGGTCTTGCTGTTTGTTTTTGTTGCCTTTTGTTTTTTCAGTGGGTTTCCTGAATTAATTCTGTAAGTCTGTATTGTTTTTCACTGTGGCCACTGCAGTTTCTGCTTGATTAGATTAGTGGTCAGCTGATGTTTGTATAGAAATTCCTTAAATGCCTGGAACCAATAAGTTTGCCAGGCTTTATTGAGAAGCTCCATGTGTTGGGGCATGCCTTTTAATGTTCAGGCAGGCAGTTTACAACTCTGCCTTAGCTTTTACTTCCTCCTTGCACAGAGCCTCAAGGTTAGCAAGAGGTGAGAGTTTAGGCTTTCTCAGGTCCTCCCTGGGTATCACACAGCCTTGGACATGTTCACAGCCTTGGGCATGCATATAGCCCAGAGATTCTCAAGAATATGTTAGAGCTTTGCAAAGCATCCTATGGGCGTATTATCTTCCACATCTTCATTAAAATTTTTTTTGGTGAACTTTTTGTTTGCCTCAGTTGTTAATGCTGCCTTAGGCAGGTGTGCTATTAAACAATTGCCACTAATTGGTTTCAACAAATACCCCTTGTTTCCACTGATCAAGCTGCGAGTCCCTGCATGTGGAGCTTTTTACAGATGGAGAGACTAAGGCAAAGATAGTAAATGATGAAACCAGGATACTAACTCTGTAAGACTGGGTGCATGGCTTGAGCTCTTGACGAGTGTATTATATTCCCTCTCCTGATGCATCTTGCCCCTGACTTTCATCCATGCTCTTCAGGGTTACAAGTGAGTGGGCTGGGTCAGGGCTGGAGAGGGCTAGCAACACCTTTGAAGAACCGTGTACAGAAATAGAACATCTGGAGTGAGATTAGGGCAAGGTGGGGTGACCTGGTATTGAAAGAAAAATGATCTTGTGGCCTAACAAAGGATGAGATCCAAGGTACCAGTGAAGGGATTAACTGTAGCCAGGAGAAGGGACAAGACACTCGAGTGCAAATGAAAATGTGTCTTGTTGTGTCTTAAGGACCCAAGTGATGTTCACTTCTTCCACTTATGTACCCATCACTTCCATTCTTAAATAGAAGATTGTTTGCTGAGAAAAATCTCTTGGATAAATTCCCACAAGTGAGATTTCTGTGGGAATTTTTAATATTGATCCATATTGCTAAATACCCTTTTAGAAGAGTTACTGTTTTTCAGTTATACATATACATATATCTATTATTTTTCAGATTCTTTAGATAAGTCATCTTTTATCAGTTTACAGTCTACCCCCAGTTATGATGGAGACCACCCTTTCCCCCATTCACACCTTCATCCTCGATACTGAGTATCCTCAGAGTTTATCTTTACCATAGCTTCTCAAATCTAACAGAAGATTCGTTATTGTTGTGTTTATAGCATCTATTTGATTACTACTGAGGTTGAATGTCTTGCACATACTTTTTAGCCATTGGTATTCCTTCCTTTGTTAATTACTTATGTATACCTTGCCCATTTTTCCTGTTGAAGTGTTTGTCACTTTCATATGATTTCTAAGTTCTTCTTGAAGAGTCGGGACATTAATCCTTTCTCAGACATGTTGAAAATAGCTTTTCCTTTCCAAAATGGCTTTAAATCTTAATTCAAAAGATGCTCCTTATTAGCATGAGAGTTAGCATTAGTGCCATCTTTGACTATGGATTTTAACAAGATGGGAAGAATGGCATTGGCTACCTTAGGAGCTAGTGAACTTCTCGTCATTGGGAATATTCAAATATAGGCTCTTTTGCCACGTAGCCAGTAGAGGTGAGTCAAACATCAGAAAGGTGGTTGGATTAGGTGACTTTTATAATCCCTCCCAACCCTGAGAGTGTAGGAGTTTTTGAGTAAGACAAATATTTAACTTCATGAAAGGCAAGCTACCACACCAGTGATAAACAAGGAATTGAGAGTGAGGAATTGATTCCTGTCTCTGTCTGTCACACACACACACACACACACGCACACGCGCACCTCTGTGGGAGTGGAGTAGCCTGAGTTCAGATGCCAACAAAAGGTAAGAGTGTGTGTGTGTACATGTGTGCCTTTATGTGTCTTTATACATGTGAATGTGAAGGACAGAGAGAAAGGAGAAAAGTACAGGAATGAGTAAATAGTTACATTGCAGTGTGTTGTAACATTTTTTCAATGTAAAGAGCATTCTAGGGTGGAAAGTCAAAAGAAGGACAGACTTCTATTATCAAGGCAAAAAGGGAGTCAGATACACTTCCAGAAAAAGGAAAAACAGAAGAAAGAACAAAGACAGTGAAACAAGTAAACAGTGTTTTCTTGTCTTATATCTTTCTCCTATCTTCCTTATATTTAATTTTTGAGTCATTGGAATAATTGTTCAATTCCCCTTTGCCAAATTTCAGAGAGGCAGCAGTTATAATGGAAATAGAATTATTAATAGGTATCATTTATAAAGTAGAAATTGACCCAAGTGTACACACACATACATATACACACATAAACATTTTATTTCCCAACTCTGTGAAATAGAGGCTATAATTAATCCCATGTTACAGATAAGGAATGAGGCACAGAGAAGTAAGGAACTTGTCCAAAGTCACACAGCTAGTAAGTAGCAGAGTCAAGATTCAAACTCAGGCAGCCAGGTTCTAGAATCTAGTATCCAACCACCACACAGTACTGCCTCTTTCCAAGCACAATGTGGAAGTTTGGCTTTAAAGACCCGGCTTCAAATTCGTGCTTCAACACTTAAAAGCTGTGTGATTTTGGAGGAATCATTTCCCCGCCCTGAGCCACAGATTCCTCATTATAAAACAGCAGTGCTATCTTTCTCACAGGGTAGTTGTGAAGATGGAATGAAACGTTGTTGGAGTTTGAAACATAGGAAACCCTTGCAAAATCACAGCGATTGGTAGTAGTATTATATGCTTCAGACATAAGTGCTGTAGAATTTTGATGCAAGAAGTTTCCTAACGACAGTTAAACCATGTTATAAAGCCAGGCCTTTTAGAAAAGTTGAGAGTATAGCAGGAAAATTACCAGGGTGGAAATGAAACCTCCCCCAAGCCTTCAAGTGCTATGAGGGTGATAAGACCACTTGCTACCAGAAGGTCCTGTTATCCTCCACCAGATCCCTAAGGCTCTGGTAGGGCTGGGTAATCTTAGGTGATAAGAGAGATGTAAGGAATTACAACTCCTGATAAAGCACTGTGGTTTTGTTTGCCCATACTTGACGAGATATGGGTGACCCAGATAAAGTGCTGGCAAAAGCCCCAGGTGGGTTGAAAATGACTCCTCATGACTGGGAGGGTTGGGAGAGGGGGGGTGGTGACATCGGGGCTGACCTGCTACTGTATTTGTTCTGCTTATCTCAGAGCCTGGGCAGAGCCATCCAGGGCCAGGTTAGGTGGGTGGTGCTCTACGAAGAGTGGACTGGGAGCTTGGGGGCTTGTCAGTCAACTGACTGCCTGCAGAGAGGAAGTGTTCCTTGGTCTCAAAATGCCAAATCATGTCATCATTTGAAGACATTCATATATGGAGGAATTACAGATATGACCTTCTTCCAACATACAAGAACCAGATAGTCACAGGGGGTGGTCAGGCATGCCCTCAACTGGCTGGACCGCAATGCAGGCTATAAATCAGACCAGATAAGGTGACCGGTGACATGCTGTGGGAACACTGAGAAGGGGTGGTTAATTCTGACTGGGTGAGATGGGAGAAGGGGGATAGAAAAAGTCTTCTTGAGGAAAATGGCCTCTGAGCTGGTCCTTGAGTGAAGAATTCATGGGACGTTGATAGGAGAGGAGGAATGATGAATTCTCCAGGCTCAAGGGACAGCCACTGCACAAGTGTGGCAGCATTAAATACCCAGATCCATTCAGTAGTTCATGGAGAATTCCATAGCAAGGAAACTTGTAATTTTACCAGATTTTTCTGGTCTCTTTTGCCCCCTTCCTTCCAAACTTCATACAGCAGAAAACTAGCCCTGCGTACTAATACAGATCATACTTAAAGAAATGCAAATAAAACAACTTGCTGAAGATTGAAAAGTATTCTAAAAATGATGCTGGCAAGAGTGAGAGGAAACAGGAATGTAAGCAGGAATATAAATTGGTACAATCCTGGTAAAGCAATTTCCCACTATCTAAATAAAAATTAATGCACATAGCCTTTGCTTTTGCGTTACGACATTTATAACTCTATCCTACAGAGAAAACATGTATGTGCGGGTTTTACTCGTTTATTAAACAAATATTTCCTGAGTCCCTATATGTGACCAAGTATGGGTGTCTACTGGGGATACAAAAAAGGCAGACAAAACCTTGCACTCATGCAACTTATATGAACAAATAAAGAAATATAATTTCAGATGATGAGAAGTGCTGTGAAATAAATTAAGAAAAAGAGTAACAGAGGGAGGTTCACTCTGAGAAGTTGACAGTTGAATCCAAATTATGGAAAATAGGACCGTGAGAAAATCTAGGGAGATAGCATCTTGGGCAAAGAACCTATTTAGTTTAACAGTGAGCATGTATAACAGCAAAGGAAACCAACAAACAAAAATAATGGAAACAATGTGATGTTCCTCTTTTCAGATTTGATTAGGAAATGGAATAGTGCACAGTGGTTTAAGAGATTAAGATAATTCTCATGTACGGATAATAGAATGTTCTCTAAGGTACATTAAAAACTTTTTAGAGTTTGGGTGTTAAATCTATATAGTAGCATCCCACTATGATAAATAAATGCATGTAGGAAATTTCTAGAACGATATGTAAAAACTGATCTGTAACAAGGATCTGTAAGGAGCAACTTGAATGTGAAGCTCTGAGAGAGAATGAAGGAAGATTTTTTTAAAAATTTTATTTATTTTTGGCTGCGTTGGGTCTTCATTGCTGCACACAGGCTTTCTCTAGTTGCAGCGCGTGGGGGCTACTCTTTGTTGTGGTGCGTGGGCTTCTCTTTGCAGTGGCTTCTCTTGTTGCAGAGCAGGGCTCTAGGCACTTGGGCTTCAGTAGTTGTGGCGCACGGGCTTAGTTGCTGTACAGCATGTGGGATCCTCCTGGACCAGGGCTCGAACCCATGTTCCCTGCATTGGCAGGTGGATTCCCAACCACTGCGCCACCAGGAAGTCCCTGAAGAAAGATTTTAGCTTTTCATTTTACATGTTTTTATATGACAGAATGTTTCCCACCTAGATGTACTACTTTTAGAATTTTAAAATAGTTATCTTTTTAAATTTTATTTATTTATTTTTGGCTGTGCTCGGTCGTAGTTGCTGCGCGCGGGCTTTCTCTAGTTGCGATGAGCAGGGGCTACTCTTCGTTGCAGTGCGTGGGCTTCTCATTGAGGTGGCTTCTCTTGTTGCGGAGCATGGGCTCTAGGCGTGCGGGCTTCAGTAGTTGTGGCAAGAGGGCTCAGTAGTTGTGGCTCACAGGCTCTAGAGCGCAGGCTCAGTAGTTGTAGTGCACAGGCTTAGTTGCTCCACGGCATGTGGGATCTTCCTGGACCAGGGCTCGAACCCATGTCCCCTGCATTGGCAGGTGGATTCGTAACCACTGTGCCACCAGGGAAACCCTAAAATAGTAATTTTTTAATAGCATTGATTTTTTAAACTTTCTACAAGCAAGCAAAAAAGTCCTTAAGATATCACTGCTTTCTCACTTGAATGCTGTGAAAATTTACTTGCTTTACAATCCCTTGTGGGCTTTTGGTCCTTTCAGAATTCACTTTTTTCAGAAATTTTTATCTTTCAGGAAAACCACTCAATACAGTTCTTAAGTTGTCAGAGTGAAACAAAGGTGGCCCTGAGATCCAAAGCTTTTCTTAAGTCCTGGACTGGCTGGCTTCACACAGTCACATAGGGCCCCTGATTATAAGGTACCCATATTTGGTTTAATGCTCTGTTGTCATCATCTTAAAGTTCTTAATAATATTTGAACAAAAAGTGTTTGCATTTTGCAGTGGGCCCTACAATTACGTAGCTGGGCTTGCTTAGGGCACTGGGTCATCTTTGGAGACCTGAGGGTTGGAATAAACCTCACTGATTATCCCTGACCCAGTAGCACGTGGGAATAGCTGGAATCAGCAGGCCCGGTGAATCATCTGGAAAGATAAGCAGAGAGCCTCTGCCCCACCTGAGCAGGACTGCCCCTCCCCTGATGTGATAAACTTGTGGTAAAGAGTTGTGGTCTCAAGTATCATATCTTCTAATTTTTCAAGAAAAGCTGGAAATCCAGGTTTTAATGCAGAAGTCCCAACTTTTCAATGTTGCCAACTAATTTACAAGTAAGAGCTAAATAGAATATATCCATCTACCAAATTTTTTTTCTAAGTTTCTAGATTTCAACCTCTGTTTTCTTTCCTCAAAACACTTGTCAACAACAACTGTGAAGGGCGGACCTGTCGTCCAGGACTTGCATTCTCACACATGAGCCAGACACAACGTTTGCCTCACGCAAACAGTGTGGGACTGACCTAGCAAAAACGAGGGCAGTTGCCTCAATTCACATGGGTGCCCTGTCAACTTGCTTTGAAGGCCCAAAGCCCATGTGGGCCTTACAGGAAATTCAGCATCTTTCACTTACTTATTATGTTATTTGCCTTTGTTTTGAATGTTTCAGCACTATTGTTACAGGGGAACCTGGAGAATTTTATAATTGCTTCCTGTTTTCAGAATGCTTTTCATTCATGATGTGAAAAACAAACAAACAACAACAAAAAATGCTGGCGTTTGTTTGGAAGGTTGTATTTTTGAGCAGAGCCATTAGAGAATTTCACAAAATGAGAACCAGCCCTTGGATGTTCTCCCATCACATCATGTACTTTGCAGCTCCAAACACTCAAAAAGTCTTTTAGAATCCGAGGATTTGAAAAAGGGGTGAGAGTAATGCTAAAATGAAGAACCCTGTAGCACAAATAATTTAATATGTTTTCAATTCCTGAGACTTTAAATGAGCCCCTCTTTAGAATCATACATTTAAATAGTCTCTGAATGGATTTCCCCTCCCAAACCCCAGGTTTTTCTGTTTCAAATCAGATCTTTCCTGGATTTGAGATCATTTTGCTTTGTTCAGGATGAAAAAAAAAAAAAAAGAGCTTTATTATCTTAAGAATGAAGACAGCGCTTTAAAGGGCCAGCAAGATGCTTTTGGTCTGTAAACCCCCTACCTCTCAGTGGCAGTTTATACACATGTACCTTGTACGTTTCCCATGTCTCTTTCCAACTCCAGCATACCGTGATCACCTCTACAGGGCGCTCATAAAAAGGGCCCTGGGACCCAGTGGTTGGCAATATCGTTAAGGTGTCCTTACTCATCATTACGCACTCATTAAGTCCTCGGTGGTCGCTCTAAACTTTAACTCTTTACGACCAGCAGTTCAAGTCAATCAGTTTCTCATGAATACAACAGTACCAGGGATGCTGACTACTACTGGTGGTGAAAGGATTAAGAAAACCATCTAAGGAAATTAACTGGAGGATTGTTGATTTCCTTTGCATTTAAAGAGGAAACGTTGGAGGTGTGGGGACATTCTTCTCATTTGCTCCCACATTGTTGGCTAATGTTGCCTGTCTCATGGCTGGGAACAAGTTCAGTGGACAGGCTTATTGCTTTTGTGCCAGATGCTGAGATTTTCCCAGATGCTTTAAGTATATGAAAGAAGAATCTTGCTTTGCTCCCATTTTCTAGGGTTACATTTTACTGTTTGCAGTAAAAGTGAGTGGTTAGCAGATCTATTTCTCTGCCTCCGGATCTGTTGATATCTTTCATTTTCTGCAAGCCAGATTGCTTATGAGTTACCATACCTGAAATATTTGCAGTCACCATCAACATAAGACTGTGATGACTTGATTGCAATAAACAACTTCTTTAGCTTCATATCAGCGTTATATTAAGGCTCAGAGTAGTTAGACAAGAACGTGTACTTTGATATTTTCCTTCTATGCACATATACACAAAAGTAATCACTTTAGAGGCAACACCATTATCTTGATTTTCCAGGACAAAATAATCTTGCATGCAAAAAAAGCCAAACAACTGAACACAACGCACACCTAAGCAATCACTGGCTCTTTATACATTTGTTATTCTGTTTGACGTATACAATAAATCGTAATAGTTACCAAATTACTGTTCGGTTTCAAATGATGTGCACACATCTATAATCTTAGTTAGCTGCTTGCTGGTCTGCTTCAGGAATGTCATTGCATCCTCCAGGGTAATTCTATATCAATGACTTTTCTAAATAAATCTAGTTGCTGGTTTATATTAATGAACTGTCACAGTTCCTATTGTTTTCCCATGGCCTTGCAGCTGTATTCCTTCACAGGTGCTTGGCAAATTAACATGATGCTGGTTTGGGGTTTCAGCTTGATACAAAATCACTCCTTTAGCAGATTGTTTGGAAATTATTCATGCAAGAAACACATCTTTACTCAAGACATTCAGCTTTTCTGCTTAACCAATACCCATGCTTTTATTGACACTTTGCATTTCAGTTTTCCTTACCAAAGAAGTACAAAGAGATTGTCTTTCTTACTTAGAACATTTCTATTAAAGAAGTGCAAGCATTGGAAGCCTTCATTTAATGATTGTTCTTTTCAGTCTACCCTAAACTAACACTGTGTTCACAGATCACAAACATCAATTACAGATGTTTGCAGATTATATATCTTTTGGGGTTGTTTTTGTTAACATTCATTACCCAAGGGATTAATGCAGGAAGAAATTATTACATGCTAACTATCTAAAACCACATTAAATATTCCCTTTTGGATCTATTATAGCCTTTATTTAAAAATACTATGCTCAGGCTTCCCCTGGTGGTGCAGTGGTTGAGAGTCCGCCTGCTGATGCAGGGGACACGGGTTCGTGCCCCGGTCCGGGAAGATCCCACGGATCCCACGTGCCGCGGAGCGGCTGGGCCCATGAGCCATGGCCGCTGAGCCTGCGCGTTCAGAGCCTGTGCTCCGTAACGGGAGAGGCCACAACGGGGAGAGGCCCGCATACCGCAAAAAAAAAGAAAAAATACTATGCTCGTGACTAACTCCTGCCAGTGCAAATGAGAAGGTTTAACATGTAAGTACCTACTCAGTGAAATTATTCATCCTTCTTTTCTTGATTGTGCTTTCTCCCTGCGATGCACCTCCCTAATTCTCAGTTTTCTTTTATCATCCTGAATTCCTCAATTCCTTTCTTGATCTCATGGAGGCTGCTACCAGAGCACTTTAGCTCTGACCACTGGGACTACAGACAAAGAACTAGAATGAGCCAAGGTTTCTTTTGGCCATGCCAGCTATAGACTGCCAACCTTTGGATTTCTTTCTATGTGAAAGAAAAATAAATGTCTTATTTCAGCTGTTACATTTTAGTCTCTGTTATAGCCAAACACAATGCCTCACTGACATAGATGTGTGCAAGCTTACTGGTAGCTATTGACCGCCTTCATTATCATTAATCTTGCTTTGAGGAGCACCTCAGTACACAAAGTGTGCAGATGCTAGTAGGGGCTTAACACTTGTGTTTTGAACCAATGAATTGCAAAGAAGAAAGTGGTGGAAGGGAGCATTATCAGCAGAGGAAGTGGACTGAGCAAAAGTCCAGATGCCAGCAAAGCATATTTGGAAAATGGGGAGTAAAGCAATTGGATTCATGGTGGGAAAATTACTGAGATCTCATTTAAGTGGGATAGGTTGGGACCCAAATGGAAAGGGAAAACAAGCCCAGGTTAACCTAGCACTTCCATTTACCTGCAGTCAAGTCTGCTAGGTAAGCACTCAATTAAATGGTGCCTTTTGGGAGTCTTCCTTCCCCAGGGAAAATCAATTGTATATATGTGTGTACACATACACTCACACACACGCTCTCATCCGTGTTTACAAACACTCATATGTCATGTTGTAAAATGTCACCATTGCCCATTGTATAGCGACCCTTTGTCTGCTCACTTCTCTGTAATGTCATTGAGGACCAAGTCTTGTCTTACTGTCTTTGTACCTTTGATGCTTAGCATGGAGCTTGGCCCATAGTGGGTACTCAACAAACGTTAGTAATAATTCATTACTAATTATTAGTAATAATTAACAAGTAGTAATAGTTACTACTTAAATAGTATTTACAATTAGTAATAATGTAGGGAAACACTATTACTAATGATGTAATAATTACTTGGGGAGACAATGGAAATTTTGAAAGGAAACAATAATATCCCCAAATGGATATTGTTATTAATTAATCTGTTACTACTGACTTGGATGCTTGGAGGAAGGGAAAAAATAAATGAGGCTATAAAATGGTCTAGGTTTAAAGAAACCCCTGATTCTGGGAGAGCACCAGGAATAGAAAGTGAAGGGCAGATACAACGATTATTGTGAACAATATCAAGAAAGCAGCAAGCAGATTAAATTTGTTTTTGTTTTTGTTTTTGTTTTGTTTTGTTTTGTTTTGTTTTTGTTTTGTTTTGTTACGCGGGCCTCTCACCGCTGTGACCTCTCCCGTTGCGGAGCACAGGCTCCGGATGCGCAGGCTCAGCGGCCATGGCTCACGGGCCCAGCCGCTCCGCGGCATGTGGGATCTTCCCGGGCCGGGGCACGAACCCGTGTCCCCTGCATCGGCAGGTGGACCGTCAACCACTGCGCCACCAGGGAAGCCCAAGATTCTTTAATAGGCTAATAAGCATTGTGAATCATCAAGGTTAAAGTATAGTATAGAGCCATCCTGGACTTCTTGACCAAAGAGTCCTTTATTCTCTCCAACATCTCAAATGACTGGTGCTCCGTGGGTCCCGCTTTGGAAAGCATTGCTCCACTCACTGCTTGATGAAAACAATCAAAGTTTATTGAAGAGGTCCAAACTGTGGACCACACTGTGGAATAAAATCAAAATACTCTTTATTCTTGAATGGTGGTTCCCAATATTGACAGAATCACCTGGAAATGTACAAAAAAAAAAAAAAAATCGGAGGTCAGGCAACACTCCCAGATATTCTGACTTCACTGTTCTGAGGTAGGGCCTGGAAATTAAGAGCTTCTTTGGTGTTTCTAAAGTGTAGCCTAGTTTGAGAAGATCTGCTCTAGAATAATCTTAAGCATAATTATATACCTAAAACTACAAGTGACCCGGATTGGGGTTCTAATATCAATGTCTAATTTCATGTCATTTAAGGAACCATCAGCAACTACTAGGAAATCATCGCTTTTCTGATCAGGACTTAGATTTCTCTTCTTTTGCCTAAGGTTCTTCTACATTTTCCACTTTCTTTTTTGTCACACATAGGTCCATGCTGGGATGCCATTCCCATCTATCTGATGCCTTATTACATTGTATTACATGACCTTGCATTCTCTTCTCATTCAGTTGCCCAGTGTTGATACAAGTACAGCTTTTATCAATGGCGTTAAAAGAGTTGGCTTCTTCCAACACCTATTCTGCCAAAAGCTTGACATCAGTTATTTATTCTTCTGCGACTTGCATGATGCCGCAGCTCCATCACATCTTTCTCTCTCTACTCGGAACTCTGTCTTGTTGGCATGGCCAGTTGCCTCTGTGTTCTGCCCTGTGCAATGTGTTCTGCCTGCTACAGAAGAGATAAGATGGCGGTCTGATGTTGCTTTTATTTTTGGCAAGGAAAGTGACTTTCATACTTAGTTTGAGATGGAAATGGATTTCTTATTTCAGGAAAAAAGGAACGTCGACACTAGGACATAGCCTGCTTGTGTCTATTAAACATTCTTATTAATTTTAGCAGCTCAGCAGATCACTGTTTCAATATTTTGCTGCCATTACCATGTGGATGACTCCACAGTCTAGGATGGTTGCTCCCATCCTGCCTTAGTCCCATCTCAGGCGAGCAGCCCTGCAGGAAGCACAAGTTTCTGGTCCCAGAGGCAGGTGAATCTCTCTGCGTGAAGAGAGTCAGGACCGTTAAAAGCTCAGTCATAACTTGAGCCCTGAGTGATACCAGAGACACGAAGTGATGCCCACAGGAGCCTGTGGTCAGAAGTTAGGAGGATGAGCTGGGAAGGGGAGGAGTAGACGACTAAATATAATTGAGAGGAAAGTGAGGAGAGGCGGGAAACAGAAGGAAAAGAAGGAAAGGAGGGAGAGAGGGAAGAGGAGGGGAGAAGGGTAAAAGAGGAAAGGAGGGAGGAAGGATGGCAGGGGAGAGGAGGGGAAGGGAGGGGAGAACTGGGACAGAGTTACAAGAAATTCTCCCATGGCCTCAGGTGCCATTTAACTTCATCCTTTTCCTAAACGTCAAAGATCATATCAACATAATTAATCCTTATTCTTCTCTGAAAGATTATGATCAATAACAGCTTTATGAATAGTGGTGATATAGAGTTAAGTGAGAGCAATCAGTGATTGACTAGAATTCAGATTATAGTCACCTATTCCCCCAATTATTTGGGAAAAAGCAAAGGTCAAGTTTTAACTCTAATAATAATACACTATCTCATGGACTTATTAGGAAGACTTTGAGGTTACCAGTACAAGTATGGCCTGCCTTTTTAAATTGGTCAGATGGAATGATATCCCCATCTACAATGTCCTTTATGACTTGGATTAAGCCTTTCCCATGGACTTGATTGCTGGGGCTCTTTCATCAAGCTTCTTGTTAATATTCCTTGTAATATTCCCACCTGTTTTGATGTCACTCTGGCTCATCCATCACCCATTGTTGCGAACAGGGCCACAGGCTCATTCAGCATCGTGGCAAACACTCTAACGCAGCTGGAGATTTATTCTATCGTCTCAGGCCAGGCTGGTCCAGGCCTTTGACTCATTCACTGTACACCTTGACAGTGTAATTGTGTTGAAGAGTTTTCTTCCGTCACTGGCAGAGTCTAACTGCAAACAATGGAGGAGGGAACTATTTTCCGTGAGACCTGAAACAGGCTCATCTACTATGGATTCTCCCAAGCAACTGGAACCCTGAGCAAACATGGAACAAATTTCAGGCACAGATGGAGCGTACACACACACACTCCCTCCCCCTTTCTCTCTCTCTGTTTCTCTCTGTTTTCTCTTCTCTCACTTTGCCCAGATTTTGAAATAAATTCTGTTTTTTTCCTTACTTCTTTCATACAGCTTGAATTCTCAGATGCTATGAACTCATATTTCTCATTCTATAATCTACCAAGTCACTGATGTCACTAAGAATGTTGGTGTTTCATTTCGGGTTAATTCCTTAAAAATACGCCCACATAATTAATGCAATCTTCCTGCGAGTTATGCTTGGCCTTTTCCCCAAATGCTGCACATTCTCATGTTCTCAGTGAAAAGAGATGGGCTGATCTTTCAGCAAGGGTATGATATGGCTTTTTAGTGACTTCTATTTGATCTGTGGGTACAAAAGAGGAATAGGATTCAATTATACCTTGGAAAAATAGGTGCTGACCTCCCTTACATTCTTTTTTTTAATTGAAGTCCAGCTGATTTACAATGTTGTGTTAGTTTCAGACGTACAGCAAAGTGATTCAGATAAATATATATACATATAGTGTATATACATGTATATATATATTATATATATATTCTTTTCCAGATCCTTTTCCGTTATAGGTTACTGCAAGATATTGAATATACTTCCCTGTGCTGTACAGTAGGTCCTTGTTGTTTATCTGTTTTATATACAGTAATGTGTATCTGTTCTTCCCAAAGTCCTAATTTATCCCTCCCCTCCCCCCTTCCCCTTTGGCCACCATAAGTTTGTTCTCTGTGTCTGTGAGTCATGTACACTCTGAGTTCAAACTCAGCTTAGAAGTCATTTCTTCACCAGTGTAGCCATGCAATACTTTACCTGCTTTGTATAGATCCCACATCCTTTGTGTCTGAGCAGGCAAGGTGGAGAATTGTCCACATATTAGGCCCTCCGTATGCTTTGTTTTGATGTAGCACCTCAAGGAACAGGTTCCATCAGGGTGGATGTTCTGCTGGTTGTTGATTCGGTCTCAGCTTCCTCCAGTGACAGCCTGTCTCAACACTGTCAATACCTCTTCAGCGTTGACAATAAGCAGACGTGATGGCAGGCTGTTCTTGTCTGCTCACTTAATGACTTCGCTGATGACATGCAGGTGTGCACTGGTGTTGTACCTAGTCTTGGAGCTTTCGTGTTCTGCTGAGTAGAAGGAGGGCTGGCTTCTAGCCCTGTGAGAATATATAAAACTATTCTGGGCACTTGCCAGCTCGAGATGAGCTATGTATGGTCATAATGACTCATAATTTTCAAGATAGCATTAAGGAAATGTTAGGTCACTTCATCTAACAGAATGAAACGCATCAAGAACATGCTTTCAGTTAAAAGCACTTGAGGAAGTTATTCTACACCTGACACATGACAATTGTAACATTGTTCAGTCTTTAAAAGCAAGGAATCTGAACATGAGTCCAAACATTCAATAACAAATTTGCTTTGCTAATTTTTGAACAGTTTTACTCATCCTTCTAGAGCGTGAGAGACAATAAAGTTAAGGATTTATGCACAAGAACTCTGCAAATAAGCTGTCCTGATTTCAGTCCTAGCTTTGAGCAAGATCCTAAACTTTCCTGTGACTCAGTTTCCTCATATATACCATTGGAACAGTTAAAAGTACCTACCTTTTAAGGCTATCATTAAAATCAAACCATGCCTGGCACATAGTATATGCTCAGTAATGGTGAGCTGTTATTAATGGAGCTGAAAGCAAAAAGGAGGTGAAATGATTTTTTTTTTTTTTTTTGCGGTATGTGGGCCTCTCACTGTTGTGGCCTCTCCCGTTGCGGAGCACAGGCTCCGGACGCGCAGGCTCAGCGGCCATGGCTCACGGGCCCAGCCGCTCCGCGGCATGTGGGATCCTCCCGGACCGGGGCACGAACCCGTGTCCCCTGCATCGGCAGGCGGACCCTCAACCACTGCGCCACCAGGGTAGCCCGTGAAATGATTTTTCTTTAGACTAGAGAAAGGGTCTGAGACAGACCTGGGAATTCAAAGCGGGTCTTGAGATCACCTCTGCACAGCTGCATCCAACAGATAATATCCCCCCAGACAATGCCGGCTATCAGTGGTGATTGAGTGATTGATTCCTTTATATCCACTTGCTTGTTGACGCTGCTGCTCACCACTTTTAAGGACATCTTTCCCCTGGAGTTGTTTGTTCTTTTTCTCAATTGTCATCTTGGGTGTCTAGTGCTGACACTGCTATTCAAGTCTTGGACTGCTTGTGCAGGCTGTGCACCTGTCAACACAAAGCTTGACGTTGCCTCTCATGCATCAGTTACCAGTTGCTCCAGAATGGAAGATGATGAAGGGACACTCGTGAATACACTAATTGCTCAGTTTCCTTAACTGAGCCTACAGGACTATGCACATTTACATATGACTAGACTTAACTTAGCCAATCATCAAATATTTATCATATATCTATTATATGCAGGTTGCAAAGATGAAGGGGGCAGAGGGATGACTAAAGAGAGGAAGCATATTTTTCAGGGCCTTGGGTGGTTGGACACAGTGCTAGGCACTTCAAATGACTTGTTCTATTCAATTCTCATCCCACTTTACAAATGAAAAAGTGGAATCTCAGAGAGGTTGTGCCGGAAACAATCAAACCTAGGGTGGCTGACTACAGAATTGACCAAGAACAACTGTAAGAATGGAAGATTGGTGAATAATCATCCAGAAAGAAAATCAATAAGGAGACATTGACCTTAAGTGACATGTTATACCAGATGGACTAAACAAATAAATATAGAATATTTCCATTCAAAAGCAACAGAATACACATTCTTCTCAAGTGCACATGGAATATTTTTCATGATAAATCATATGTTAGGGCACAAAACAATTCTTAATACATTTAAGAGGATTGAAATCATATCAAGCTGCTTTTCTGACTGCAATGGTATGAAACTAGAAGTTAACTACATGAAAAAAATTGGAAAAATTCACAAATATGTGGAGATTAAACAACATGCTACTGAGTGGGTCAAAGAAGAAATTAAAAGAGAAATAAAAAGATACCTTGAGACAAATAAAACCCAAAATTTGTGGGATGAAGCAGAGGCAGTTCTAAGAGGGAAGTTCATAGCAATGAATGCCTACCTCAAGAAAAAAGAAAAGTGTCAAATAAACAACCTAACTTTATACACCTCAAGAAACTAGAAAAAGAAGAACAAACAAAGACCAAAGTTAGTATAAAAATGAAATAAGAAAGATTAGAGCAGAAATAAATGAAATAGAGACTGAAAAACAGTAAAGAAAATCAATAAAACTAAAGTGTGATTCCTTGAAAAGGTAAGCAAAATCGACAAGCCTTTAGCTGCACTCACCAAGAAAAAACGAGGACTCAAATAAATAAAATTTAAAATGAAAGAGGAAAAGTTACAGCCAACACCACAGAAATACAAATAATCATAAGAGAATACTACGAATAATTATATGTCAACATAATGGACAACCTACCAAGACTGAATCACGTTGAAATAGAAAATCTGAAGAGACTGATTACTAGCAAGGAGATTGAATGAGTACTGAAAAAAAGACCTCCCAACAAACAAAAGTTCAGGACCTGATAGCTTTGCTGGTGAATTCTACTAAACATTCTTTTATTAAAGAATTAATACCAGTCCTTCTCAAACACTTCCAAAAAATAGATGAGAAGGGAATCCTTCCATACTCATTTTACAAGGCCAGCATTACACTAATACCAAAACCAGACAAGGGTGACACAGCAAAAGAAAATTATGGGCCAGTTCTGTGATGAACATATATGCAAAAATGCTCAACAATATATTAAAAGGATCATACACCATGATCAAGTGGGACTTATTCCAGGGATGCAGGGATGGTTCAACATCCACAAATCAGTCAGTGTGATACACCACATTAACGAAATGAAAGATAAAAATCATATGATCGTCTCAATAGACGCAGAAAAAGCTGTGACAAAATTTAACATCCATTTATGATAAAAACTCTCAACCAAGTGGGTATAGAGGGAGTGTACCTCAACATAATAAAATCTGTATGTTATGAGTCCACAACTAACATCATACTTAGCAGTGAAAAGCTGAAAGCATTTCCCTTAAGATCAGGAACAGGACAAAAATGCCCACTCTTGCCACTTTTATTCAACATGGTATTGAAAGTCCTAATCAGAGTGGTTAGGCAAGAAAAACAAATAAAAGGAATCCAAATTGGAAAGGAAGATATAAAGCTGTCATTATTTGCAGATGACATGATACTATATATAGAAAGCCCTAAATACTCCATCAAAAAAAAACTGGTAGAACTAATAAACAAATTTGGTAAAGTTCCAGGATACAAAACCAATACACAAAAATCTGTTGCATTTCTATACACTAATAATGAACAATCAGAAGGAGAAATGAAAAGAATCCCATTTACAACCACATTAAAAGAAATAAACTACCTAGGTATAAAGTTAACCAAGGAGGTGAAAGACCTGTATATTGAAAACGGGACATTAATGAAAGCAATTGAAGAAGAAACAAAGAAATGGAAAGATATTCTGTCCTCATGGTTTGGAAGAATTAATATTGTTAAAATGTCCATTACACCCAAAGCCATCTACAGATTCAGTGCAATTCCTTTCAAAATTTCAATTGCATTTTTCAAAAAAATAGAAGAAATAATCCTAAAATTTGTATGGAACCATGAAAAAACCTGAATAGAGAAAGCAATCTTGGGAAAGAAAAACAAAGCTGGGGGCATCATGCTGATTTCAAACCAAATTATAAAGCCATAGTAATTAAAACAGTATGGTATTGGCATAAAACAAGACACATAGATTAATGGAATAGAATAGAGATCTCAGAAATAAACCCACACATATATGATCAATTAATTTACAATGAAGGAGTCAGGAATATACAATGCAGTAAAAACAGTCTTTTCAGTAAACAGTGTTGGAAAAACTGGACAGCCATGTGCAAAAGAATGAAATTCAACCACTATTTTACACCATACACAAAAAATAACTCAAAATAGATTAAAGACTTGAAACTGTAAAAATCCTAGAAGAAAACATAAGCGGTAAGCTCCTTGACATAAGTCTTGGTGATGATTTTTTTGAATCTGACAACAAAAGCAAACACCAATAAGTGGGACTACAACAAACTAAAAAGCTTTTGCACAACAAAGGAAACCATCAACAAAACGAAAAAGCAACCTACTAAATGGGAGAAAATATTTTCAAATCATATATCTGATAAGGGACTAATATCCAAAATATATGAAGAACTCATACAACTCAATAGCAAAAAAACAATCTGATTTAAAAATGGGCAGAAGATCTGAACAGACATATTTCCAAGGAAGACATACAGGTGGCCAACAGACACATGAAAAGATGCTCAACATCACTAATCATCAGAAAAATGCAAATCAATACCACAATAAGATATCACCTTACATCTTTTAAGTGGCTATTATCAAAAAGACAAGAAATAACAAGTGTTGACCAAGATATGAATAAAAGTGAACCCTCGTGTACTATTGGTGGGAATGTAAACTGGTGCAGCCACTATGGAGAACAGTATAAGGTTCCTCAAAAAATTAAAAATAGAACTACCATATGAACTACCCAGCAGTTCCACTGTTTGGTATTACCCAAAGAAAATGAAAACACCAACTTGAAAAGATATATGCACCCTCATGTGCATTGCAGCATTATTTACAATAGCCACGCTATGGAAGCAACCTAAGTGCCCACTGATGGATAAATAGATAAAGAAATTGTTGTATGTAAATATACAATGGAATATTTTTCAGCCATAAAAAGATTGAAATCTTGACATTTATACCAACGTGTATTGGACCTCAAGGGCATTGTGCTAAGTGAAATAAGTCAGACAGAGGAAGATGAAAACCATATGATCTCTCTTACATGTGGAATGTAAAAAAGAAGAAGAGGCTCCTAGATACAGAGAACAGATTGGTAATTGCCATAAGCAGGGGGTAAGGGGTGGAAGAAATGGGTGAAGGGGGTCAAAAGATGAAGAGAAAAAATAAACCAACAAATACGGTGTATTACTGAGCAATACCTTCTCACTTGTGGAAATTTATCTAGGAGATTTTTTTCTTCAGCAGATAATCAAAGAAGTGCACAAGTATACATGTGCGCACGTGTGTATGTATATATTCACACGTGTGTGTATCCATTACTGTGTTGTTACAATACTAAAACACTGGGAATGATTTAAATGGGTAAGCAATCATGGTAGGATTACACAATAGTATACTGTAGAGGTATTTAAAATGATTTTTCATATATATATGATGTTTTATACATATGTATGATGTTTATACATATATATCATTTTATATATATATATATATACACGTATATATATTCATTAACAGGGAAAAATATCCAAGCCATATTTTTGAGTGAAATGAAATGCCATGTTAGAAAAAAAGGGCGAATAGTATAGTCTCATTTCCATCAAATTATATATGTAAATATATCTTAGTCCCTAAACTCAAATATGAAAGAAATAATCATATATGTGTATATGCGTATATATGTATGTGTATATATAGCTCAGAATTATTGAGTTGTAGTTCACATATCATAAAATTAATCATTTTAAGGTGTCCAACTCAACGGTTTCTAATATATTCACAGAGTTGTGCAAACATTACCACTATTTAATTTTAGAACACTTACTAAATGACCCCAAAAGAAACCCTGTGCCCATTAACAGTTACTCCTCATTCCCCTACTCTCAGTCTCTGGCAACTATTAATCTACTTCCTATCTCTTAGGATTTGTCAATTCTGGACATTTCTTATAAATGGAATCAAACAATGTTACCAACTTCTTTCACTTAGTTCAATGTTTTCAAGTTTTCTCTATGCTATATCATGGATCAATAGTTCATTCCTTTTTATGGGTGAGTACCATTCCGTTATATGGATTTACTACATTTTGTCTACCCATTCATTAGTTGGACATTTGGGTTGTTTCCACTTTGAGGCTATTGGGAATAATGCTGCTATGAATATTCAGGTACAACTTTTTGTTTTTGTTTTTTGTTTTTTTTGGCGGCACGCGGGCCTCTCACTGTTGTGGCCTCCCCCGTTGCAGAGCACAGGCTCCGGACGTGCAGGCTCAGCGGCCATGGCTCATGGGCCCAGCCGCTTCGCGGCATGTGGGATCTTCCCGGACCGGGGCACGAACCCGTGTCCCCTGCATCGGCAGGCGGACTCTCAACCACTGCGCCACCAGGGAAGCCCACAACTTTTTATGTGGACATATGTTTTCTCTTGGCTATTAGGAGTGTAGCTGTTGAATCAAATGGTAACCCTATGTTTAAGATTTTGAGAAACTTCCAAACTATTTTCCAAAGTGGCTGCACCGTTTTATATTCCCCACCAACAATGAACAAGAGTTCCAAATTCTCCACGTCTTCTATACTTGTTACTGTGTGTCTTTTTGATTATGGCCACCTTAGTGAATGTGAAGTGGTTATATATAAATATTTTTTAATCAACACAAATCCAAGTCCAAGCCTCTGTCCTTCTGTTATGGGACGAAATTCAAACTCTGTAATTCTTGGGATCATAGAGTTGTGTCAAGAGGAAAAGAATCCGAGAATTTGGCTTAGGGTTGAGATAACCAGGAGAGAATGCTCCAGAAATGTTAGAGTGAACTAGACAGGAAGGGTCTCTTTTTTGATTCTAGATCAAAATGCACCCAATCAACTTGCTTAGTGATCGAATTGCTGAACTTAGATACTTAGCCAGAATGTTTCATTTAACTGTTGTTTATAGCAATTCACGTTGAATGGGATGGTTTTAACAGGTTCTGTTAAGTTTTCGTCGATTGGTTTTCATTCTGTCTTCATAGCAGTAGCTCAAGGAATATTCTATGTGGAGGTTGCTAATCGATATAGGGTGGTTTAATTTTCTCATGAAATATTTAGTATACAAAAATATGCTTCATTATTAGGAGCCAAATTTCTGTATTCCAAATATACATTCATTCGGTTAGTATTGACTCCTTTATGATCTTTTCAAAGTAAATTTTCTACTTTGCCAACTTTTTTGCATTTTTTTTAGGTTTCTTTTGCCAGCTTTTCAAATAGTATGCTCCATTGCCTTTTTAGTTTATTTTTTACTTTTTAAAATTTTTTCTTTTTAGTTTTTTTTTACACATTCTTTAGAACTTTTTGGATTTTAAATCAATTTATTTTTAATCTTCTTTTTATAATTCCACAGTTATCATGACTGTATATCAAAATTTGAAGTATTAATATATGAATCATTATAATAATCCAGTCAAGGGGACTTCAATTCCTTTGAACAGATTTACCCTTTCAGGTCATATCCTCTTTCATGCTCCCAGTTAAGTCAGTGTATCCCAGCTGCTTCTTATTAGAGATCAATTTTTTTGCATTTTACAGAATTCGAGAGTATGTAGAGTTTATTGCAAATCACAGGATTTGATGGGTTTTTGTTTTTTTTTAAGTTTTAGGTTTAATTTGGAATTAGTTTAAGTTCAGTGCAGTCATTTTACCAAGTAATTTTGCCATAGATTTGTCAGACACCTTAGCTTAAAGTCCAGTTCATGTGACATCCAAATTTCAGACACTGGTCACTTCTCAAATGCTTGAAATATATGCAAAATATCCATTTCATTTAGCAGGTTTATGTAACTAAATTTTAAAAGGCACAAAAGGCAATGTGCCGTGCATTACTTTGTAAAATAATTTATTTGACTCCTGAATACCTTGGATAGTTAAAAGTTAACGATTAGGTGTCTATTATATGAATTGTCCCTGGTCTATTTTTTAGTAAACATTTTTGGAGCAAATTATAACTCAGTGTATGGTACTGTGTGATTCTTTAAATTAGATTTGTCTGAATATACTTACCTGAGTGTGACCTGTTAGTGCTGCCATAATTTGAATAAGCAGCGTGTTATTCTTAGATAGTGTCCCCTGCAAAAATATCTCAGTTAGAGTGACTAATCCAGGACAATGTAAATCACTAAAGAAATAAAACAAAATGAATTCTTTTAATTTCAAATAAAGGAGTTTCCTTTCGTGTTGGCTTCTAACATATGACTTCCTCATAAAGATAGAAGTTAGGATCTGGTTAGAGCTTATATTTAACATAAAATTGAAAGATTTTAAAATGAGGCTCCTTATACCAGTAGATGTTTACCAGACAATGACGTAATGGGCGTATGATCTACTTTGGGAACTACGGTGAGCTCCTTACCCGACACCAGGCATGAAATAAGGGCAGTGACTGCTGACTGAAGGTAATAAAAATGACAATGGCGTTAGGGGCTCTGATTCTAGCAAATGTTCATAGGTGCAGACACGGCTTCTAAATTCTGATGCAAGGAAGAGAAAATGAATCCATTTATCACAGAGACCTTTATATGGGTTGAATTTTGACCCCCACCAGATTCATATGTTGAAGTCCTAACCCCTAGTATCTCTGAATGTGACTGTATTTGGACATTGGATCTTTAAAGAGGTCGTTAAGTTAAAGTGAGATCATTAAGATGGCCCCTAATCCAATATGATGGTGTCCTTACCAAAAGAGGAGATTAGGACACAGACATGTACAGAGAGAAGACCCAGTGAAGACCCAGAGAGAAGACAGCCATATGCAAGCCAGGGAGAGAGGTTTCAGAAGAAACCAACCCTGCTTGACCCTCTGATCTCAGACCTCCAGCCTCCAGAATTGGGAGAAGATAAGTTTCTGTTGTTCAAGCCACCCAGTCTTTATCACGGGAGCCCTAGCAAACTCATACAATCTTGATCTCAAATGCTCAGTTTTATGACAGTGAGTTGATATGGAATGGATCTTAATCAATAATCAGAAGTAGGTATTCCTTCATTTTAAGACACAAAGCAGTGTTGTGGGGATCTTTTCTTGACCGGTAGTTGTCAAAGAGGCAAGTTTGTTCTACATTGTCAAGGTGGAAGTTACTTCCTGTGCGTCCGTACAGGATTCAGGGATAGCACTGCTGTTTCTCCCATGCAGGGTAGCAGGGTGTAGGCAGTGCGGCGCCATGGTGACAAGCACAGCTTCTGTTCAAGAGCACCTAGCTCACAAGGTGGTTGTGAGGACTGACTTCATTAACACGTGTCAGGCAGTTCCTGGCATGCAATGAATGCTAAGTGGTGGCTGTTCTTCTTCTTCTTATGAGGTTAAAGAAACTGGAGATGAAAGTGACCTCCTAAACTATTATTATCATGAGTCGTAGTAATAATAAAAGCAGATAAGGAACACTAGGTAACCAAGTAAGTTCTAGTGGGGATGCAAGAGCAATCCCTAGCCTTTGTGTGGTACCCATTACCATTTGCTACAAGCTCGTCACCTAATTCTGCACATCTTCCTTTGATATCCAGTCTCCCAAATTCTTTTCCTGACTTTTCACCTTTGGTTTCCTTATACGTCTTTTTGGCCCTTTCTATGCATTGGTTTCTTTCTTCTGAATCTTGAACTGTCTATGTTTTACCATCTCTAACCTGCAGCACAAGCATCTGACTTGGGGTCTGCAGAATGCTGAGTTGTTTTGGAACCTGTTTGAACAAATAAAATCCCCTGTGTTTCTAACTTAGAGGAAAATGACAATCGCATAAAGAAATAACAGTGTTTCACAGGTTATTTCAAAACCTAAAATATAATAAATCGATAATTTTGAGCTTCAGATGGATAGTGCCCACGTCCAAGGTAGCTGATGTCCTGCTTTAGCTCCTGGCAATTCCCAGACTAGATCTTTGATATCCAGGTTATTTCTGGTCGACTCAGGAGGTCTTATGTCTTTTCAGAGACTGCAGGGAAGCTTTCAGTCATTCTGTAAATGAATGCCATTTAAATTCACTTATAAAACAAAGCAAAAGCAAAAAAAATCACAACACCATTTCATGGCTCTTTTCTTCAAGGAGCACAAGCAGTGAGGCTCAGGGGCAGAAAGGTTGGGAGTGTCAGCTTTCAACCCTTTTCTTTATGAGTGTAGGAAATCAACAAACCTCACACCAAATCACTCAGCCTGAGTGAGACTGCTGTGGCCACAACTCTCAAGTCCCAGTGACACCTCATGGCATTCCAACTGCAGGGCTCAACCCTAAGGGAAAAGCCAGTGGCCAGGAATGTTTGAAGTACCTGAAATTTTGCCTCAGTGTCACCACTTTGCATCTTGTCTACGTGGCTACTGTCCTCTGGAATTGTGTAGTGTGCAGCGTATACAACCATACACAGTAGCTCCCTTCTGCCTCCAGCTCTTGCGTCCCAGATGCTCCCTGAACATCTTCCACTGAATACTTTGGCCCTCATCTTGTTTCCTGGTGACCCAGACTCTCTCTTAGGGAACTTCCCATGGGTTCTTAGCCCTCTGGGCTGGGATCTGGAATCAGCACCTTGTATGATCCCCAGCCCTGTCTCTTTTCATTATTCCTTATCTGTCCTTTAGATGTTGGCCTTATAAAAGGTTAAACTAACATGAAAAATCAATATCTAAGAAGTGGGAAATTCTGACTGCTATTTTATTTGTATTTTATATATATATATATATATGTATATATATAATTTATTTATTTATAAAATTTCTCATATTGTGTGTGGCCTGGCTCTTAATAAGAATTCAGTAAGAGTTGTTATTATTTTTATCTATTCTCAAATGATAAATTTTTACTGTTTACTGCCTTACCTATGCCTTTAAACAGAAATTTTTAGAGTAACATTTTAACTAAAGAAATGAATCTCTAAGAGTAGAAATCCCAGTGTCAAAGAGGTTAGTTTTGCGGGAAATTTCTACATAAGGATGATATTAAAAGAACTGCTTGGGCTTCCCTGGTGGCGCAGTGGTTGAGAGTCCGCCTGCCGATGCAGGGGACGCTGGTTCGTGCCCCAGTCTGGGAAGATCCCACATGCCGTGGAGCGGCTGGGCCCATGAGCCATGGCCGCTGAGCCTGCGCGCCCAGAGCCTGTGCTCCGCAATGGGAGAGGCCACAATAGTGAGAGGCCCGCGTACCAAAAAAAAAAAAAAAAGAAAAAAAAAAGAACTGCTTGACCTAAATAACTCACTTCTATTTGATCAGTGTCAGGAATTCCATTATCAGGCACATGGTTCCTTTAAGGAGTGGGAATCTTGTGTAGTGCAATAATTCTTAAACTTGAGGAAGCACCAGGATGAATCTTGGCTTGCATCCCTGAAGTTTCTGATGAAGGAGACTGGGATGGGAGAGGAGAATATGCATTTCTAACAGTTTCTCAGGTGATGCTGATGTTACTGGTCTGGGGACCACTTTGAGGACTACTCATGTATGGGAAATAATAGTGAGTCAGCCAGAGGAGATACGGTCTCGTTGGTCTTGGTCTCCAAACGTGTGAGATCCTAAGCAAGTTTCTTAAATGTCCTGGCCTGGGTCTTCTCACACGTAAAACAGGGGGATGACCTGGACAGTCTCCAAGTTTCCCTCCAGCTCAAATTCCTTTCAGTTCGAATTCTAAGCTAATCATACCACATGCCTGGTGTCTCTCCAGGAGGGAGTGGGGACCAGCCATGGCCTCACTGGGGGTCAGGCTTTCCCTCTTTGCAGGGACCCTTGCTTCATCCTCAGGCACAGCTGCTGCCTTTAGGTCCAGAAGAGGCTTTTCTCGAGCCGAGTGGGTGCTGACAGCACAGAGGCTACAACTCAGGGGCACTGGTGGCCTCACCTGCGAGCTTTGCAGCTCTGCCTGCTCAGGAGTCCTGTTCTGTCCCTGCTTCAGGGCAGAGGGAGTGGCCACCGAGGCAGGGTGGGAACCTTCCCAGCCAGTGCTCTGCAGAGAGCCACGAGATTTGCACCATGTAGAGCATCGTTTGCAAAATAGAAAATGGGGATAGAGGATGCAGAGTGATACAGAATATTCCCTCCTGAGAGTGATGGTACTGCTATGCTTCATCCAGCTGATTCAAACGCCTGTGGGGGAAAACATTCCCTTTAGATTGAACTTGAGAATATTTTGCTTTAGTGAAGGGACTTTATCCATCCACCCGGCAGCAGAACCAGGTTTTACGGGACCTGAAACGTACACAAAGTTGGGAGAACATTCTTTCAGAAAAATAATACAACTTACAAATATGATGTGGGTTATAGGACTCTAGAAGCAATTGCTACAAGTAAGAGACCTTGAAGTTTGTTTCATCTGCTTTGCTGTAAATCCACCGCTACCTCCACCCACTCATTCATTTCCTTCATTTCGTCCGCAAGCACTTATTGGGCATCAACTAGATGCCAGGCTGTGCTGTTGCTTCAGAACCATTGATCCTTCTCACACGTAAGGAATGTGCAAATGAGAAAGAGGGCACAGGAGCATTGAGGATGAACTCGCTGGGTAGATTTCAACAAAATGGAGAGATCTGGGATTTAAAAAGGGGAAGGAAAAGAAACACAACAATGACTTAGGTCAGATAAGAGTATAGGGTTGAGGGCTTCCCTGGTGGTGCAGTGGTTGAGGGTCCGCCTGTCGATGCAGGGGACACGGGTTCGTGCCCCGATCCGGGGGGATCCCACATGCCGCGGAGCGGCTGGGCCCGTGAGCCATGGCCGCTGAGCTCTGCGCGTCCGGAGCACACCGCGGCGGGGGAGGCCACAGCAGTGGGAGGCCCGCATACCGCAAAAAAAAAAAAAAAAAAAAAAAAGAGTATAGGGTTGAATAATGTTTTCAAACAGTTTTGCCCATGATCTCTATTAGGAAATACACTTCTGCACAATTAAGGCACAGCCCACAGCCCGCATATAAATCTCTAAAGCAATCTTTCACGGAACAATATTTAACTCTTGTGATGTACTCTGATGCTTTCTTTTTCATTTCTTTCCTTTATACTATATTACATTTTTTTTTTTCATTTAAAGCAATGCTAGTTGTGACTGAATTGATTTTGCCTCCCCATGTGTAATGCACACAGGATGAGGGGCTGTCTGGGCAGAGGGTGGATTGCCTGTCACTGCAGGGTCCAAGAGGAGATGGCGGTAGGAATGAGAACAGGACAACTCATCACAGCAGAATGGAAGCTAGAGGGCCAAGGGGAGAAGCCGAGGCACAGGAAAGACAGAGAGAAAAGGCAAGTTTGGTGGCGTGGATAGTAAGTATATTGGTCTTCTGCCTTTAATGACATCATTTGGAATTGTGAGAAAAAAGCCAAAATTCACATCAGAATCAGAAACGTGAGCAAGAATAAGTGGGAGAAAAGCTAAATGTAAAGAAGTACTGTGTGCCAGGAAGTAACTTTTTTTTTTTTTTTTTTGCGGTACGCGGGCCTCTCAGTGCTGTGGCCTCTCCCGTTGCGGAGCACAGGCTCCGGACGCGCAGGCCCAGCAGCCATGGCTCACGGGCCCAGCCACTCTGCGGCATGTGGGATCCCCCCGGATCAGGGCACGAACCCATGTCCCCTGCATCAGCAGGTGGACTCTCAACCACTGCGCCACCAGGGAAGCCCAGGAAATAACATTTTTTAAAGCGCTTTTGCAAGGTCAGGGATAAATGAGGGGAGGAAAAATGACTGTTTCTTAAAAAGAAAGCTGAAACGTAAAAGATGTGACAGGAATCACGGAGGTAGAGAGAGTGGAAGAAAAACAAGCACAGAGCAGAGAGGATGGATATTGTTGCAGGAAGACAGTGGTTCTCATGCCAAATTTCTGTCAACCATGGATGATCGAGGTAAGGAGAACACAGGTGAGCAGTCTTCTCTTTTACATCAGCACGTGGGTGGGTTTATGTAGCGTAGCTAAGGGAAGAGAAAATGCAACCTACAGTATCACAGCAGCACGGAGTCTAGTGTGACTCTGTAGGTTCTTAGGGGGCATGAGGATAAGTAAGGAGGGGTAGCTTACTGAGGAGACTAGAGAACTAAAATAAAGGCGCATTATATGCACACAGCCTAGAAAATATACAAATTAGAGGTAAAAATTAAGCAGAAGTAAATGAAAGAATCAGAGAGCCAGGCTAGGCTAAGGGAAGACTCCCTCTTCTTTCCCTTCTTTCCTTCTCTCTCTTCTTTAACTTTTTTCCTCTCCTTCTTCCTTCTCTCCATTATACCCTCCTTCCTTCGTTCCCTTCCTTTTCCTTTTTAGAGCAGTTTGAGGTTCATGGCAAAATTGAGAGGAAGGTATAGAGAGTCCTGGGAACTCTGCCCCTGCCCACACATGCACAGCCTGCCCCCTTATCAACGCCCCCCACTAGAGTGGTGCATTTGTGGCAGTCAGTGAACCCACACTGCCACATCATAATCCCTCCAAGTCCATAGTTTACATTAGAGTCCGCTCTTGGTGTACGTCCTGTGGGCTTGGAAAAATGTATAATGACATGTATCCACCTTTATCGTATCACACAGAGTAGTTTCACTGTCCAAAAAAATCATCTGTGTTTTACTTATTTATCCCTCTCCCCTTCCTCTAACCCTTGGCAACCACTCATCTTTTTGTCTCCATAGTTTTGCCTTTTCCAGAATGTCATGGAGTTAGAATCACACAGTACATAGCCTTTCAGATTGGCTTCTTTCACTTAGTCATATGCACTTAAGGCTCATTCCTCCATGTCTTTTCATGGCTTGATAGCTCATTTCTTTTAACGCTGAATAATATTCCATTGTCTGGATGTACCAGAGATTACTTACCCATTCACCTACTCTGGGACATTTTCGTTGCTTCCCAGCTTTGGCGATTATGAATAAAGCTGCTGTAAACATCCATGGGTGGGTTTTTATGTGGACATAAGTTTTCAACTTCTTTGGATAAATACCAAGGAGCACAATTACTGGATCATATGGGAAGAGTACATGTAGTTTTGTAAGAAACTACCAGACTGTCTTCCAAATTGGCTGTATCATTTTGCATTCCCACTCACATTGTGTGAGGGTTCCTGTCAGTCTACAACTTTGCCAGAATTTGCTATTTTTAGTGTTCCATATTTTGGCCATTCTAATAGGTGTGAAGTAGCATCTCATTCTTGGATTTACTTGTTCTTGGTGAACCTATCTTAGCCCCCAGTGATCACTTCTTCTCTTCAAAATTATTCTTCTCTTCAAATCAACTATTAATAATTCATTAGAAAGTATTAATGAAGATAAGCATTAAACTCACCAGTCTAATAGTTCCTGAAATTTACCTTTTTTCTTCTCCTCCCTGCCCCATTTTTTCTTGGAAGACAGGACTATATTTCCATGTATTGCTTTCATATCTCTCCTCCTCTCCATTACTTTTCAAAGCCTTTTGACATTGGCTTTGCAATGACCCTTGCAAGTACTTTGGGTATCCAGGATAGAATTTATCTGGGCCTGGAGATCTGAGTACAGTCAACATGGCTAGTTGCAATCATTGCTTCAAGCTTGGGTCCTCTTTTCTCTTAATGGTATTAATTCTGTCTTTTTAATGATGATCATGGTCCTGTAATGAGCACAGAAGTGAAGCAGGAGTGAAACAGTGTTGCTTTCATTGAACTCTTTTATCCAGGAGTACTACTTAACCTATTCACAACCATGTGGCAGGAGAATGAACAATAATCAGCATGGATGCTGGTGATATAAATTCAGGAGGCCTATTTAAGTGCTCCTGGCTGGACAACAGGTTCTTTTTATCCCAAAGCAGATCTCAGGGACCACAGCTTTCTCTGGTTCATCCACCTATGGACATAAGCCTTAGAGTGTGCCACAACCCTGATAGGAACCTCTTTGAGCCCTGTCTTATCTTTTTCTGTATTTGTTTTTGATTCAACTACATTGTTAGCTCACTGAAAACATAGCCTCTTTGTCGTATCGCTTTGTGTCATGTGTCATCTTAGTTCACAGCAACCTGTTTGTTATTCATGATGGACATGCCGGTAGCATTTCGATTAGATTACTCTTTAAAGAAAGAAGACAAAGAATTAAAAAAAATTGGGCACTGGAGGTTTTGGCCTAAACATCTGTTTATATAGAAGCATGTCTTTAACTGTTACCATTTTTCTCCATTTCCCCAACAGCCCCCATCCCCAAACATCTGCAATTTCTTCCTGGTCAAATAATATTTTAAGAGTTTAAGTGGAAGCCCAGTATGGTATCTCTGTTACTTCTCTGGAAACTTGTGCAAGGGAAGAGTGTGCATTGGGAGGTCACAATTAATCTCTGATGGACACTTAATTCTCAGGAAGATTTACTAAATACTTCAGATGCAATTATAAAACTGGAGCTCGAAGAAATATAGGGGATCAGAGAATCAAAGTAGAAAGGGGGAGGAAAAAACCCAGCTCAGCCTGCTGTGTCATCACATTTGTCTTGCAGAAATGAACGGTTTAATGGGTCCTGCATCTCAGGTCAGCAGGCTTGGCTCGCTGATGGGGCTCTGGTTTTAGGGTGGACCAGCACACAAGCAACCTGCTAGTTTAAGTTCTAAAGGTCTCGCGGGTCATAGTCCAAATACATTCCTGGGGAATTTCACTGAGCTGCTTTGAAAGCAGTTTATGTGCACTGCAGTAATGGGTAAACTAGCTATTTTGACACATTGAGAAAGAATGTTTATGAAAAGAGAAACACTCCTAGTAAAAACAGACAAATGATTGAGGGACATTTCATTGTAGCTGAACTCTGTGTTGATGTAGATGTTTAAACAGCCAGTCCCCAACTCGCCATTTAAATACCTATATCCTGAATTAGTTATTCACCAGGGGGAGACGTTGAAGAGAAGCAAAAATGATGCAATTAAGTTACAAATATAGGAGATACAGGCCCAAATATCCCAACTGTCCTCTTTTTCTTCTTTAATGAATGTCATTATATTTGGATGTGTTTAATAACACAGCAGAGGTTAAATGAAACATGAAAAGGGGACGTACATTAAAATTGAGATAACTCTTCCTTCAGTGAAGTGGAACCCAGCAGATGTAACCACACACTGTAATTGCTGCCTGTTTCCTGTCAGTCTGATTAAGTTGCATTGTCCCAGCTCCAAGTGTAAGAATCAGTGGCTTCCCATAGGGCACAGCATGGGATGACGGGCGGCGGCAGTGGCATAACTACACGTACCTCCTGCTTCTCCCGGTAATAGTGTAGACATACAGTATACATTGATGACATATAAAATCAATAGGCTGTAGAGTGTATTAGGAACACACTGTAATCCGTCTTCCCAAAGTTAAATCCCAGGAAAGCCAGACAAGCAATAACACCCTGAATTCTGAGGCCCAGCGGACCAATCTCCTAGCTCCAGACCCAAAGACTGGGCTACTCATTTTTAAAGAAACAGAAAGGTTTAGATTGAATCGAAATTTAACCATCTCTGAGATCTGCCTACTGCTTTTCATTTTTCCCCCACCCCAACTGTGTACTGTGGCTTCTGACCACGGTCAGTGGACAAATATTTTGGGGGGCGCAAAAGGAAGTCCAGCATTGTGCTAGGATGTGGAGCAGATAGGTACCAGAAAGTTTATGATCCACTGGGGAGACAACATCAACATAACACGGAACGGTCAGAGGGCTATTAGGAGACACACTGTGTGAGCGAGAGTTCAGGCACGGGGCAGCTTAGTATAGCCTGGTTAGTGGGAAAGGGGTTTCCTGTGGGTGGAACTGGAAACAGGCCTTGGAGGATAAGTGGGGTTTATGCAGGGGGGGTGGAAGAGGGAAAGCATACCAAGCTGTGAAATCCTGGTGACCAAAATGTCCACATCAAATGGAACTTGGGAGACCTTGAACCGCTAAGTCTAACTGGATGGACGATATAGAAATCAAGTTAACTAAAGTTATTGTGTGAGTATCCCAATAATATTAGGCACCACCCTGCAGTGATCTTTCAGCCTCTATAAAAATAAATATAATAATGATCGCTATCAACAGAAGCTCTCATATTGATTTATCATCACTGAAAAAGTCTCTGATGTGCATTTTTAAATTCAGTTTGACAAAAGCCATAGCCACAGTAGAAATAGTTGAAAAGTGAAAGGGACGCCATTGTTTGATTTGGATATTTGGTCCATATAAAGTAATTTGACTAATGTTTTTGCTGAGTGTGTTAGAGAGATGTGTTCATCTCATGTAAATATAGCCAACGCTGATACACGGCAGGTGAACCAAAATATGCTATAATAATATACGTTGGCTGTAAACAGTTTGGACTTCTCACCTGAAAGGGGGTATGAGGACATTCAGTTCTAGAACCTGCCTTCAATGTGCTACCTTACTAAGGCCTGAGAGAGGAGATGAGAATTATAAATAAATTATAATACCACATAGATAGGGCTAAGAGGACAGAGTCTAAGGAAATTCTCAGAGGAGAGAGAGATGACCTACAGCTGCCAGTAATCAGTGCATACCATTTCTTGTCTGCAGTTTAGACTCCAGTTTGACCTCAAGTTCAATGTCCCTAGGTAGTATATTTCACTTGGGGGCCCTGCAGTCAGTTCCTGGATGTCACCAAAGCTTTGCCTTAATAACTTTCAATCTTGTGTGAAAATTCTTGTGAAAGAAATTTCAGACCTTGCAAAAGGAAAAAAAAAAAAAGAGAGAGAGAGGTCAGTCAGTCAATCAATTACTGGTATGTGTGTGAGTCCTTGAATTAACTTTGGAATAATCATGGTCCTTTCTATATTTGGAAAAGGAATACTTCCTGTGAGCTGTTGTAGGCACCATTGACTTAATTAAGATTGAATTAGTTTCAAGAAGCCAAGCTGTTTTAAATACTCTTAGGATTATAACCTGTTTCCCTGGATCTCATTGTTTCCCCAGCTCATCCTCCTCTTTCGTGACTGGAGGAATTCCAGGGATCCTTCAAAAATGTCAGATTCCCCACTTGCAGGAGAGTTCACCCGTGCTTAAAAATGCAACCCTGCCGGCTCCCGTGTGGCACGTGCTTTTTTCTTTTCCGTGGCTCTGGGGGCTGGCCTTGCGGTTCTCTGTCTTCAGCATACTGCTCAGAAGTGGACTGATCTGATGGTCAGGGGACGTGGGTCAGCATCCCCAGCTCCAGGGTCTTAACCCAGGGGACGTTCTCTGCATCTTCCTGTGTCAGTCTCAATGTTTCCACTGAGGACCGACAGTTACCTCCTTCCCAGACACCAGCTTTCTAGAAAACTCATTTAGATTTTCTGTTACCATCTTTATTCCTCGGCAGTCTGACAGAAATCCTTGGTGGGAATGGTGGAACAAAAGGACAATGCCATCAACTATTTTTGAAATAGCTCTTTCCCTCACACAACAGCCATTATCCCTTGGGCCAAGATGGTGTGACTCCACCCTTTCTTTTGTAGGCTGTACTTTTCTAAGTGATATGTTGGTCCCTCTTAAAAATAGATGTGTGACATAACAACATCCTCTGCTGCCCATACAAATCATACCTACTCTTTTTCACGTAATCCTGTCTTCTTAAATTAAGTCAGGATAACGTGTTAGAAGAGTCTCCCTATTTGGAACGCAATTTACTTACTAAAGAGGAAAACCCAAAAGCACAAAAAAGGCCAATCATGTGGTTAGTCTTTCTGGTGACCAGTCCATATCCTAAAGCTATCTGGAAACCTGCTGAGTTCCCCTCATTAGCATAACAAGGACACTCCTATCGCTCAGGAAATTCCAAGGGCTTTTGAAGCTTCCTGCCAGGAACCTGGGACAAGACCAGACAAATTCCTTATTACACCACAGGTAGATGTGGAGAATTTAACAAATCTAAGCTATCTATACTTTAGCAAGACATTCGACAGAATATCTTTCCATCTTGGTGGAAAATATGTAGAAATATTGGATAGGTAATGATATAGCCATTGGAATTCATACTTAGTTAAATATTGTATTTATATCCAAAGGGTATTATTATATAGTGGATTAACCTGGAGGAATTAAAAATTAAATTGGGCCAAAGAAGACATGTGTGTCAAGTTTCCAGATGACATAAAACTATGAGAGATAACGTTTTAGAAAGCCAAACAAAAGTTTAAAAGCATTGCACACATAAAAGAAGTACAAGGACATGCGTCTCCATGGCATGGGCATCAAAGACTCGGGCTCCTTCTGTTTTTCTGCTCCACCATTTTGCTTTCCATTCTCAAGCTTATTTCATGGTCCAAGATGACAGCTGGACCTTCAACCGTAACATTCCTATTCCAGGCAAGAGGAAAAAAGAAGAATAAAGGAAAGATGAGTACACTGCCCAGCTGCTTTATTTTCCTTTAAAAAGCCTCCCCAGAAGTTCCCACGAACTTTTACTTTTAACTCATGGGCTTGAACTTAGTCACTTAGCTGAAAGAGAAGCTGGGAAACACGTATATATATCTTGGCTAAGCACAGTGCTGTCCTACCTCCAAAACCAGCCAACCAACCAGACAATAAACTTCGCCATCTTCAAAGGCTGAACTAGGATAAAAACTGACCAAGTGAAATTACCAAAATGAATGTCATCTTGATTTTCTATTAAAATGAGTTTAAAAACGATAACAAATCTCAGTTTTAAGTATAGGTGAAAAAGTTTGCTAAATAAAATTCCAGCACATTTAATCCAGTAGTGTAGTAAAAGAATAATGTTTATCAGAATAGGGATTATTTCAGAATGCAAAGCTGGTTTAACATCACAGTCCAGTTTGTCACTCCTCTGCTCATGTGTCTTCACCTGAATTGGCTTCTCTCTTGACTCAGGCAATTATTATTATTATTATTATTATTTTGGTTCTCATTCTTCAAAATGAAAAGCAATGCTTCAATGAGTATACAGACAGTGCTGTGATACACATCTTTGTGCACCTTGGGGGACAATTCCTAATTGTAATTCTTGAAAATGGAATTGGTAGATCAACATGCAGTCACACATTACATTTTGCTAAATCTGACCGTTTGCCCTTCCAGAAGACAGCGTCGATTCATGGTTCCTGGCAGTGTGTGGAAGTGCCTATTTTTTCATAACTTTGCCTAACACTAATTATTATCATGATTAAAAAAAAAATCTTTGGTAATGAGATAATAGAAGAAAAGTAGTACTTCATTGTAGTCTTAACAGTATTTATAAGTAAAATCATCTTTCAAATGCCTTTTGGCTATTTCGTTTCCTTTTCCATTATTGCATTTTCTTGTCCTGTTTTGTGTTTATCTTGCTAATTTGGAGAAACACTTTCTACATCAAAGATAATTGTCCCAGTTTGTTATTTACCTATATATTGTTTTTAGTGTATTTTGCCATACTTTCAAAATTTAAAAAGTTTAAAATTTGTAGTTTTAAAGTTTATTCCATTTTTTTTTACTCTATAGCTTCTAATGTTAGTGTCATGTTATAAAAAGTCTTCCCTACAATCAGATTAGAATATCTCTTCATATATTCTCTTCTAGTATCCTTTCCTTTGCCTTCTTTTTTTTTTTGTTACAATCCTTAATTCATTTGAGTTTTGCCTCTGTGAATCGTATGAGACGAATACATGTTTTTCTCCACCTCAGTGTTTAAGTATTTTTCTAATACTTATAGAAATGCCATTTTTATAATGTATTAAAGTTTCATTTATATGTAGGAATAAACTTTTATTATAAACTTATAGGACATACATGAAGAAAATTATAAAACTTAACTGAAGAGCAATTCATGGAATTGGAATAAATGGAGTGTTATATTTCTAAACTGGAAGGATCAATATTGTGTAGATTCCCATTATTTCCAAATTCATATATAGATTTAATACTACTCCAAACAAAAGCTCAATAGAATATTTTGGAAATTTACAAAATGATTTGAAATTTAATCTGAAAGATTTGAAATCTGAAATTTAACCCAGGAGAATTAGAAAAAGAAGCAACTTGACCTACAAGATATTGAAATACATTGTAAAGGTGGAATAAATAAAATAGCAGGGTGAACTCTCCAGAAGGAGGTAGATAAGTGTACAGAACAAAAAACGAAGAAATAGACTCTAGTAGTTAGTAATTGATAAAAGAGCATTTCACACCAGGGAGGAAAATACACATTATTTTAAAAATAGGGAAGGAGGGGCTGGAATATTATGATCCAATTATTTTGCTAAAAATGTAATTAGAGCTTTTACACCATATTCATGGATAGCATACAGAGTTAAACGTAAAACATGAAACAACAACAAGCTAGAAAAAATTGTAGATAAGTGTGTATTTGGCTTTATAGAAGACACAGCCATTCTAAACATTCAGGTAAAGGAAAAAAATCACAAAAGAAAATTTTATGTAATTGGCATTATATGAAAAGTAAAACTTCCAAACATCAAAACACCATAAGCACAAATACAAAGCAGATTGCCATCTGGGAAAAATATTCTTAATATATAAAGATTAATAATAACTAGATGTCTAACCAAAAGAAAAATGGGCAAAGCAATACAGGAAAAAGAAAGACAAATGACCAGTAAAGATGAAAATGTTTTCCTCCCTGCTAATCAAAAGAATTCAAATTAACACAATAGGGAGATAACCTGTTTTACCTAATTTTGCAAAGATTTAAAAGATGCTAATGGCATTGTTGGCAAGGGCAAGCTGAAACAAGCACTTCTGTGCTTCTAGTGAGAATATAAATTGTTTCAGGTTTCCTGGAGGACAATATAGTAATATATATCAAAAATTTTAAATATATTTTCCCATTTATACCTAGTAGTTCTATTTCTAGCAAATCATTTCAAAGAAATAATCATATATATATGTATATATATGCAGCTATATGAATTTCTTCCTGTAGTATTAATTCTAAAATTTATTATGAAGTATTTAAAAGATGCAAAAAGCATAAAGATTAATGCAGTGAACACCCATGTGCCCAACAGTTATTTTTTTCTTTTTATAAATTTTTTTATTTTATTTATTTTTGGCTGCGTTGGGTCTGCGTTGCTGCACACAGGCTTTCTCCAGTTGTGGCGAGCAGGGGCTACTCTTCGTTGCGGTGCGTGGCCTTCTCATTGCGGTGGCTTCTCTTGTTGCAGAGCATGGGCTCTAGGTGCGCGGGCTTCAGCAGTTGTGGCACGCGGACTCAGTAGTTGCGTAGTAGTTGTGGCGCACGGGCTTAGTTGCTCCATGGCATGTGGGATCTTCCTGGTCCAGGGCTCAAACCCATGTCCCCTGCACTGGCAGGCGGATTCTTAACCACTGCGCCAGCACGGAAGCCCCCAATATCCATTCTTTATCTGCTGATGAAGAAATAAATCATTATCAATAGAGTTGAAACCCTTTATGCATCCTTCTCCCCATGCCTTCACCCTCCTTCACTTCCAGAGGTGCAAGTGGTATTTGTAATTACGATGTGGCATTATTCAGTTACAAACTTCCTATATGGCCAAGCTTGAAGGAATTGATTAAATAAATTGTGATATCTTGAAGTGGTGAAATATATATTAAAATAATGAATAAAAATTTATTTTTATTAGTATACATGTGATACATACCCATCATTGGACATTTGGAAAAATAGTCTCAAAATTCAACAAAACTCTAAAATCACTCATAATTCTTTCAACCAGACGTAACCATTATAACTTTTGTTGTAGTATCTGTTGTGTCATCTAATCTTTTTAAATATAGTTAGATACTGTTTAAAAATTAAATCACGCTATACATACAGCCATATAATTTCCTTTCCTCTTAGGAATCCTCAAGAAATCTTTTCCATTTTTTTTTTTAATTTTTATTTATTTATTTATTTATTTGGCTGTGTTGGGTCTTCGCTGCTGCGTGTGGGCTTTCTCTAGTTGCAGCGAGCGGGGGCTACTCTTCGTCGTGGTGCGCGAGCTTCTCATTGTGGTGGCTTCTCTTGTTGCGGAGCACGGGCTCTAGGCATGTGGGCTTCAGTAGTTGTGGCACGCAGGCTGAGTAGTTTTGGCTCACGGGCTCTTGAGCGCAGGCTCAGTAATAATGGTACATGGGCTTAGTTGCTCCGTAGCATGTGGGATCTTCCCTGACCAGGGCTCGAACCTGTGTGCCCTGCATTGGCAGGCGGATCCTTAATCACTGCTCCGGCAGGGAAGTCCCACCTTTCCATTTTATAGAATATCCTTTTAAAAATAACTTAACAGCTGTGTGGTATTTCATTGTACATATGAATAGTCACTCTATATTTTTTGATATTTTTGTATTATTCCAACTTTTCCTTATTATAAATGAAGCTGCAGTAAATTTCTTTGTTGCTAAATCTTTGCTATACAATAGTTATTTATTAGGTAAATTCCTAGAAGTGAAATTTTTTGGTCTAAAATTCTAAACAAGTACAATCATTCTTCAGGAGAATATTTACTAACATGATATATTGTTAAGTAAAAAAGTAGACTACAAAGTAATATATGCAATATGTTTGAAAATGTTAAAAAATGTATGCAAAGTGAAGGTGCCAAAAGGAAATACAGTGTTTCAAAATGTTAACAAGGTATCTCTGGGCAGATGGATAATGACTTATTTTTATTTGTCTCTTTATGCTTTTCTGTGTTGTCTAGTTTTTCTACAGTAAGCATATATTACCTTACTGATCAGAAAGAAAATAATAGTTTTTAAAATAATTGAATAAATATTGAAAAATTACACAAGTACAAGGTCCAGGGACTAAAACTTCAAAACTATCCTTGTGAGAGAGACCTGGGGCTCATAGTAAACCACAAGCTCAAAGTCAACAAGATGTTAAAGCTGTTTAAGAATAAAATGCCAGGGACTTGCCAGGTGGCACAGTGGTTAAGAATCCACCTGCCAATGCAGGGGACATGGGTTTGAGCTCTGGTCTGGGAAGATCCCACATGCCGTGGAGCAACTAAACCCGTGCATCACAGCTACTGAGCCTGCGCTCTAGAGCCTGCGAGCCATAACTACTGAGCCCACGTGCCACAACTACTGAAGCCCGCACGTCTAGAGCCCGTGCTCTGCAATAAGAGAAACCACCACAATGAGAAGTCCACGAACCGCAATGAAGAGTAGCCCCCGCTCGCCGCAACTAGAGAAAGCCCGCGCACAGCAATGAAGACCCAATGCAACCAAAAATAAGAAAAAAAAAGAATAAAATGCCATATTACATTGTCTAGAACAGAGCAAAGTAACAGTCCTTCCATGGTCTAAGTCTGTGGGACTACAAATGCCACACTGTATTCTGTAGAGATGATATGGTGTGTTCACAGAAGTGGCACTAGGTTGTTAACAGCGGTCAGAAGCTGGTACAAATTACTGGGTCCAGCCATCCAGAAAGGCACCAGGGGCTGATTATATTGTATATCAACACAAATCCACCATTGCTGGGGATGCCTGAAAATAATTTTTTTTTCATTAGGATTCTAACCCCCTTCTTGGCAGCTTTGTCTTTTGAGAGTGGAACAACTAGAAGTCTGAACCACGAGGTTGAAGGAAGAATGGTAAACTCGAGTTGAACCAAGGCCAGCGTTTAACTCCAAAGGAATCCAGTCTGGGGAAGGGGGCATTCAGACTTTCAAGGGGATGATCAGAGAGAGGCAAGTGACTGCACCGTGATTGTAGCGGACATGCTATTTTTGGAATAGGCATTGGGAAAGGGCTCAATCTCTGGCAAGAGCAGGTTAAGTTTTCAGGGAATGGCAGGAGTCCAGTCCTATAGACACGCTAGGGAACACAGTAAGGTATACACTCCACAAAAATGCCAATGCCCAGGACCCATCCTAGTGTCATTGTCAAAACTATGATGGTGAGAAGTATAAAAAGGTCTGTGTTTTTCTTTTTTTTTTAATTAATTATTTTTGGCTGCGTTGGGTCTTCATTGCTGCACGTGGGCTTTCTCTAGTTGTGGTGAGTGGGGGCTACTCTTTGTTGTGGTGCACGGGCTTCTCATTGTGGTGGCTTCTCTTGTTGCAGAGCACGGGCTCTAGGCATGTGGACTTCAGTAGTTGTGGCACGCAGGCTCTAGAGCTCAGGCTCAGTAGTTGTAGCACATGGGCTTAGTTGCTGGGTGGCATGTGAGGTCTTCCCGGCTCGAACCCACATCCCTTGCATTGGCAGACAGATTCTTAACCACTGCGCCACCAGGGAAGCCCCAGGTCTGTGTTCTTCTACTAAACTAAATTTTTATCTTGAATCACCATTCTGCTTAGTGGCAGAAAATTTAATCTGGTTAATCTTTGTTTACTTGATCACCTCAGTTTTTTTTAAACTCATTTTGGTTCTGTTCTCAGACACTTTGGGGACTCTGTTTCCCTCCCATGCCCCATGGTAAGGACTGCCTGGTTCTGTCCAGTCCTTCTTTCTGGGAGAGTCTTATCCTGTTAGCAGCCTCCTGGTTGGCATTCACTTGCCAAACCCTGTGGTCATAAATGCCCCCTGAATTGCTCCCCTCCTGTTCTGTCTGGTGATGGGTCCCTCTGCTCTGGCTGCCTATCCAAAGTCAGAGCTTTGGCCAAATCCCCCAGGAAGCACCTCATCCCAGATGTTAGATCCTAGCTGGATCTTGCTTTCCTTATCTCCTTGTCTACTCTGGGTGGGCTATAGTAAATCAAGAAGTCTTCCTTTATAGCAAGAATTGTCCTATTGCTGTCTAATTCTTACACAATAAAACAGTATAGACATCCTATAGTATGCTGGGCAAAATCACAAAATCTGATTTTCTTCCTTGATTCCAGAAAGTTCAGTAACATAATTGCACAGAGAGTTTGATAAAATCAAATTTCTTCATCAATTTCTCTGGAAGTAATTTAAATTATTTTAAAGCAAAAGGAACGGTAGAAGGTAAAATTGGGACATTCTTCTGTTACAGTTATCATGAAAAAGAAATTGCAAAAATGAAAAATGAAAAGTGATAAATATCAAATTCTTTAAGGATCAAACGATGGGAACAGATGGGCAGAGGAAAGACCAAGTTTATCAACTTTTCAGATAAGTTAACCGAATTACTGGCAGATGTGATTTGTGTCATATTTGAAGAGGGTGAGCTGACCAGGACCATGTTGCAAAGAACAGTGACAGTTATTTTAACAGAGGGAGAAAGATTGGGCATAAAAAAAGAATAGGAAATTGATACAACTACTTATGAATTTCACTGAGTTCAGTGGCATTTGTTGACAATATTAGAGAGAGAGGGAGGGAGGGAGATTCTAAAATAGTGCCTGCCATAGTAGAGGCTTAATTAATATTTGTTGAATGAACATAGTGGAGTTAGTTTAAACTACAAGTGTTCCAAATGAAACTCACAGAAAAGCCTTCTCTTAAACATGTTAAACAAAGAGGGGGAAGGATAGGGAGTTTGGGAGTGACATGTACACACTGCTCTATTTAAAATAAATAGAGGGATTGGTTCAAGATGGTGGAGTAGAAGGATGTGCGCTCACTCCCTCTTGTGAGAGCACTGGAATCACAACTAACTGCTGAACAATCATCGACAGGAAGACACTGGAACTCACCAAAAAAGATACCCCACATCCAAAGACAAAGGAGAAG
Source organism: Globicephala melas (assembly GCF_963455315.2). Lineage (NCBI taxonomy): Eukaryota > Metazoa > Chordata > Mammalia > Artiodactyla > Delphinidae > Globicephala > Globicephala melas. The sequence goes on from NC_083326.1 coordinate 11,668,559, forward strand.
CCGCAGTGAGACAGTAGGAGGGGTGCAATCACAATAAAATCAAATCTCATAACTGCTGGGTGGGTGACTCCCAAACTGGAGAACAGTTATACCACATAAGTCCACCCACTAGAGTGAAGGTTCCAAGCCCCATGTCAGGCTTCCCAACCTGGGGGTCCGGCAATGGGAGGAGGAATTCCCAGAGACTCAGACTTTGAAGGCTAGCAAGATTTGATTGCAGGACTTTGACAGGACTGGGGGAAACAGAGACTTCACTTTTGGAGGGCACACACAAAGCAGTGTGCGCATCAGCACCCAGGGGGAAGGAGCAGTGACACCATAGGAGACTGAACCAGACCTACCTGCTAGTGTTGGAGGGTCTCCTGCAGAGGCGGTGGGAGGCTGTGACTCACAGTGAGGACAAGGACACTGGCAGCAGAAGTTCTGGGAAGTACTCCTTGGTGTGAGCCCTCCCAGAGTCGGCCATTAGCCCCACCAAAGAGCCTGTAGCCTCCAGGGCTGGGTCACCTCAGGTGAAACAACCAACAGAGAGGGAACTCAGCCCCACCCATCAGCAGACAAGAGGATTAAAGTTTTACTGAGCTCTGCCCATCAGAGCAACAGCCAGTTCTACCCACCACCAGACCCTCCCATCAGGAAACTTGCACAAGCCTCTTAGATAGCCTCATCCACCAGAGGGCAGACAGCAGAAGCAAGAAGAACTACAATCCTGCAGCTTGTGGAATGAAAATCACATTCATAGAAAGATAGATAAAATGAAAAGGCAGAGGACTATGTCCCAGATGAAGGAACAAGATAAAACCACTGAAAAAAACTAAATGAAGTGGACTTAGGCAACCTTCCAGGAAAAGAATTCAGAAAAATGACAGTATAGAGGATCTAGGACCTCAGAAAAAGAATGGAGGCAAAGATCAAGACGATGCAAGAAATGTTTAACAAAGACCTAGAAGAATTACAGAAGAAAAACCTAGACGAATTAAAGAACAAACAAATAGAGATGAACAATACAATAATTGAAATGAAAAATACACTAGAAGGAATCAATAGTAGAAAAACTGAGGCAGAAAAACGGATAAGTGACCTGGAAGACAGAACGGTGGAATTCACTGCCACAGAACACAATAAACAAAAAAGAATGCAAAGAGATGAAGACAATATAAGAGACCTCTGGGACAACATTAAACACACCAAAATTTGCATTATAGGGGTCCCAGAAGGAAAAGAGAGAGAGGAAGGACCTGAGAAAATATTTGAAGAGATTATAGTTGAAAACTTCGCTAACATGGGAATGGAAATAGCCACCCAAGTCCAGGAAGTGCAGAGAGTCCCAGGCAGGATAAACCCAAGGAGAAACACACTGAGACATGTAGTAATCAAATTGACAAAAATTAAAGACACAGAAAAATTATTAAAACCAACAAGGGAAAAACGACAAATAGCATACAAGGGAACTCCCTTAAGGTTAACAGCTGATTTCTCAGCAGAAATTCTAAAAGCCAGAAGGGAGTGGCACAACATATTTAAAGTGATGAAAGGGAAGAACCTACAACCAATATTACTCTACCCGGCAAGGATCTCATTCAGATTCGATGGAGAAATCAAAAGGTTTACAGACAAGCAAAAGCTAAGATAATTCAGCACCACCAAACCAGCTCTACAACAAATGCTAAAGGAACGTCTCTAAGTGGGAAACACAAGAGAAGAAAAGACCTACAAAACAAACCCAAAGCAATTAAGAAAATGGTAATAGGAATATACATATCGATAATTACCTTAAATGTGAATGGATTAAATGCTCCAAGCAAAAACCACAGGCTTGCTGAATGGATACAGAAACAAGAACCATCTATTTGCTGTCTACAAGAGATCCACTTCAGACCTAGGGACACATACAGACTGAGAGTGAGGGGATGGAAAAAGATACTCCATGTAAATGGAAATCAAAAGAAAGCTGGAGTAGAAATACTCATAGCAGATAAAATAGACTTTAAAATAAAGAATGTTACAAGAACAAGGAAGGACACTACATAATGATCAAGGGATTAATCAAAGAAGAAGACATAACAATAAATATACATGCACCCAACATAGGAGCACCTCAAGACATAAGGTAAATGCTAACAGCTGTAAAAGAGGAAATCAACAGTAACACAATTTTAGTGGGGGACTTTAACACCTCACCTACACCAGGGACAGATCATCCAGACAGAAAATTAGTAAGGAAACACAAGCTTTAAATGACACAATAGACCACATAGATTTAATTGATATTTATAGGACATTCCACCTGAAAACAGCAGATTACAATTTCTTCTCAAGTGTGCATGGTACATTCTCCAGGATAGATCAGATGTTGGGTCACAAATCAAGCCTCAGTAAATTTAAGAAAATTGAAATCATATCAAGCATCTTTTCCAACCACAATGCTATTCGATTAGAAATAAATTACAGGGGAAAAAACCCATAAAAAACAAAAACACATGGAGACTGAACGATACATTACTGAATAACCAAGAGATCACTGAAGAAATCAAAAAGGAAATCAAATAATACCTAGAGACCAAAGACAAAGAAAACACGACGATCCAAAACCTATGGGATGCAGCAAAAGCAGTTCTAAGAGGGAACTTTATAGCAATACAATCCTGACTCGAGAAGCAAGAAAAATCTCAAATAAACAGTCTATCCTTACACCTAAACGAACTAGAGAAAGAACAAACAAAACCCTAAGTTAGTAGACGGAAAGAAATCATAAAGATCAGAGCAGAAATAAGTGAAATAGAAACAAAGAAAACAATAGCAAAGTTCAATAAAACTAAAAGCTGATTCTTTGAGAAGATAAACAAAATTGATAAACTTTTAGCCAGACTCATTAAGAAAAACAGGGAGAGGACTCAAATCAATAAAATTAGAAATGAAAAAGGAGAAGTTGCAATGGACAACACGGAAATACAAAGCATCATTAAGAGACTACTACAAGCAACTGTATGACAGTGAAATGGACAACCGTGAACAAATGGGCAATTCTTGGAATTCAGGTAAACTTTCCAAGTCTGAACCAGGAAGAAATAGAAAATATGAACGGACTTATCACAAGTAATGAAATTGAAACTGTGATTAAAAATCTTCCAACAAACAAGGGTTCAGTACCAGATGGCTTCACAGGTGAATTCTATCAAATGTTTAGAGAAGAGCTAACACCCATCTTTCTCAAACTCTTCCAAAAAATTGCAAAGGAAGGAACACTCCTAAACTCATTCTATGAGGCCACCATCACCTTGATACCAAAACCAGACAAGGATGTCACAAAGAAAGAAAACTACAGGCCAATATCACTGATGAACTTAGATGCAAAAATCCTCAACAAAATACTAGCAAACAGAATCCAACAACAGATTAAAAGGATCATACACCATGATCAAGTGGGATTTATCCTAGGGATGCAAGGATTCTTCAATTTGTGCAAATCAATCAATGTGATACACCATATTAACAAATCGAAGAATAAAAACCAAATGATCATCTCAAGAGATGCAGAAAAAGCTTTTGACAAAATTGAACACCCATTTATGATAAAAAATCTCCAGAAAGTGGGCATAGAGGAAACCTACTTCAACACAGTAAAGGCCATGTATGACAAACCCACAGCCAACATCATTCTCAATGGTGAAAAACTGAAAGCATTTCCTCTAAGATCAGGAACAAGACAAGGATGTCCACTCTTGCCACTATTATTCAACATAGTTTTGGAAGTCCTACCCATGGCAATCAGAGAAGAAAAAGAAAGAAAAGGAATCCAAATTGGAAAAGAGGAAGTAAAACTGTCACTGTTTGCAGATGACATGATATTATACATAGAGAATCGTAAAGATGCCACCAGAGAACTACTAAAGCTAATCATTGAAAATGGTAAAGTTGCAGGATACAAATTAGTGCACAGAAATCTCTTGCATTCCTATACACTAACAATGAAATATCAGAAAGAGAAATTAAGAGAACGATCCCATCACCATTGCAAGAAATAGAATAAAATACCCAGGAATAAACCTACCTAAGGAGGTAAAAGACCTGTATGCAGAAAACTATAAGACACTGATGAAAGAAATCAAAGATGAGACAGATGGAGAGATATACCATGTTTTTGGATTGGAAGAGTCAATATTGTGAAAATGACTATACTATCCAAAGCAGTCTACAGATTCAATGCAATCCCTGTCAAATTACCAATGGCATTTTGGTAATGCCATTGGTAATTTGATAGGGACAACAGAACTAGAACAAAAAAAACTTAAAATTTTTATGGAGATACAAAAGAGCCCGAATAGCCAAAGCAGTCTTGAGGGAAAAAAGCAGAGCAGGAGGAATCAGACTCCTTGACTTCAGACTAAAGCTACAGTAATCAAGACAATATGGTACAGGCATAAAAATATAGAAATATAGATCAATGGAACAGGATAGAAAGCCCAGAGATCAACCCATGCACCTGTGGTCTACTAATCTTTGACAAAGGAGACAAGGGTATACAATGGAGAAAAGACAGCCCCTTCAATAAGTGTTGCTGGGAAAACTGGACAGCTACATGTAAAAGAATGAAATTAGAATATTCCCTAACACCATACCCAAAAATAAACTCAAAATGGATTGAAGACCTAAATGTAAGACTGGACACTATAAAGCTCTTAGAGGAAACCATGGGAAGAACACACTTTGACATAAATCACAGCAAGATCTTTTTTGACCCACCTCCTAAAGTAATGGAAATAAAAACAAAAATAAACAAATGGGACCTAATGAAACTTAAAAGCTTTTGCACTGCCAAGGAAAGTATAAACAAGATGAAAAGGCAACCTTCAGAATGGGAGAAGATATTTGCAAGTGAATCAGTGGACAAAGGATTAATCTCCAAAATATATAAACAGCTCAATATTAAAAAAACAAACAACCCAATCAAAAAATGGGCAGAAGACCTAAATAGACCTTTCTCCAAAAAGACATAAAGATGGCCAAGAGGCAAATGAAAAGCTGCTCAACATCACTAATTATTAGAGAAATGTAAGTGAAAACTACAATGAGGTATCACCTCACACCGGTTAGAATGGGCATCATCAGAAAATCTACAAACAACAAATGCTGGAGAGGGTGTGGAGAAAAGGGAACCCTCTTGCACTGTTGGTGGGAATGTAAATTGATACAGCCACTATGGAGAACAGTATAGAGGTTCCTTACTAAACTAAAAATAGAATTACCATATGACCCAGCAATCCCACTACTGGGCACATACCCAGAGAAAACCATATTCAAAAAGACTCATGTACCCCAATGTTCATTGCAGCACTATTTACAATAGCCAGGTCATGGAAGCAACCTAAATGCCCATCGACGGACGAATGGATAAAGAAGATGTGGTACATATATACAATGGAATATTACTCAGCCATAAAAAGGAACAAATTGGGTCATTTGTAGAGATATGGATGGACCTAGAGCCTGTCATACAGAGTGAAGTAAGTCAGAAAGAGAAAAACAAATACCATGTAGTAATGTATATATGTGGAATGTAGAAAAATGGTACAGATGAACTGGTTTGCAAGGTAGAAATAGAGACCCAGATGTAGAGAACAAACGTATGGACACCAAGTGGGGAAAGCAGCGAGGGGTGGTGGTGGTGGTGGGATGAATTGGGAGATTGGAATTGACATGTATACACTGATATGTATAAAATTGATGACTAATAAGAATGTGCTGCATAAAAAATACCTAAAATAAAATGAATCAGGTAAAAGTTATGAACACATGGTTCATAGAAAAAAATACGAATGGTTCTTGAATATGTAAAAATTGTGCAATCTCATAATGAAAGAAATTAAGTTGAAATAAAAAAGTAATATAAAATAAAATAAATAATAACTCTCAAGGACCTACTGTATATTAAAAAAAATGGAGAGGGGCAAGGGAATGATATAGATGAGATGAGACTGGCCATGTATTGATAGTTCTTGAAGCTAATTGATGGAGTCATGGGGACGTATTACACTCCTTTTTCAACTTCTGTGTATGTTTGAAATTTTCCATAATAAAAAGTTAAAAATAAAAAAGTTTTCCATAATAAAAAAACATGTTAAGTAAGATCAATTAACCAAGATCTTTCTTTGAAAGGAAATGTTATGTTCTTGTTTTTGGAGGAGTTTCTCAGGTCCTATTTGTAGGGCTAGTCCTCAGCTGGGATACACTCACTGGCCAAACTGATGCTTATGGTAATTGGTGTCTGTTCTAATTGGTTGATGTCCCTGCAGTACTGGCAGTTTACTACTCTGTTGTGACTGGTGTGCATCTCTGTATCTGTATCAATCAAAAGAGGTCTTTGACGCAGATGTGCAGTGAATCAGTGGGGAAGGGAAGGATGTTGAATTGATGGTATTGGAAAAACTGCCTAACACTTGGGTGAAAACATCATATCTCACCTCACAGGACAATAGATTACAGAAGGAATAAATAATTAAATGTTAAAAAAAGAAAACTGTTATTAAAATAGAAGTAGAAAAAAATAGGTGATCATCTGATTTTCCGTACAGCAGCAGAAAACAAAGGAAGCAATCATCATGAAATGCTTGATACATTTACCTAAATAAAAAATTTTAATTTTATATATCAAAAATCATGAACAAAATTAAAAAGCAAAGGGTAAAATGGGGAGGAAACCATTTGCCACAATTACAAAAAAGGATTGCTATAAAGGGTTTATATAAATAGACTATGAAACCATTAAGGTCTCAATAGAAAAATTGTCAAAGGACATTAATAGGTAATTCACAAAAGAGGAAATGGCTAAGGAACATCTGAAAAAGCTGTTTAATGACAGTAATCCCAAATAAATAAAAAAATAAGACAAGAAAACCTTTTGTTTTTTTAACCTATCAAGTTAGAAAAGGTTTTTTGGGGCAATAATATTAATCACTACTAGGGACAGCTGGAGAAAGCAGCATTACTCACATATTGCTGCTAAGACGGAAAATTGCTGTAACTACTCCTAAAAGTCATTTCGATCATATATTTTCAGAGCCTTAAAAAAGATTTATATATATGGATCTAGTAGTTCTAATTATAGAAGTCTACCCTACAAAATAATTTTCAACTCAAAGACTTATGCACACAGATCTTCATTTTAGCATAATTTACAATAGCAAAACCCCAAATCTACAAACATTCAGTAAGAGAAGTATTTATGTTATACTGGCATGATGCAAAATTAGCAGTCATTAAAATTGAAGTAAATTAGTAGTTTGGGATTAGCATATACACACTACCATATACAAAATAGATAACCATCAAGGACCTAGTGTGTAACACAGGGAACTATACTTAATATTTTGTAATAACCTGTAAGGGAAAAGAATCTGAAAAAGAATATATATATATATATATGTAATACATATATTTGAATCACTTTGCTGTACACCTGAAACACACAAAATTTTAAATCAACTTCAATAAACTAATAATAATAAAAAAATAGAAACAACAAAAAAAATGAAGTACCAGATGACTTTTAGTGACATGGGGGAAAGTAAGTAGAAAAAGTAGAATGCAAAATTTTATACATAATAGTTCAAGCCAAAAAAAAAAAAAAAAAAGAAAGGTAAAAAGACTGGAAGGAAAACACCAAAACAGCAACAGTAGTTAACTCTTATTGATGGGAATAAATACTTGTTTTCTTCTTTATAGTTTATGCTCTCATTGTATACTTATACTAAGTTGTCTACAATGAGCATGTGTCACTTTCATAATCAGAAAAGAAATCATTATTTTAAAAGAAAAATCTCTGGAATTAATCTAGATTTTACCTGGCAGAAAACATCAGAGGAAACCATATTGGTGAATTGTTTTGTAATATTTTTTAAAGCAGAATTTCACAGTTCTATTCAAACACAAGCCCCAAAGTAATAACCTCTTTTTTTTTGGCAGAGCGGTAGTAAATAATAACTAGGCAAAATTCATGTATAATTAGTTTTTTAAAAAATGGTTAAAGTATCTCTATTGAAAAAATAGAAGAATAAAATTTCCTTAGCAGCTCAAGGTTTCTTTGAGAACACAGACATTTTTGTCTTATGCCATCATTACTAACTAGTGTAGAAATTTCACAGTGGCATTTCGTTTCAGCCTTGCAGTTTCTGAAAGTATTGTTTGATCTCAAGATCAAGACGATTTACAATGTGGAGATAACTTGCTCCAAGCTTTCCATAACCATCCTCCTCCACCTTCTCAGACCTTCCTGGCTTGCTTTTATAGTTATCTGTCCTCTTCCCAGAGTCTTGGTAGATTCACACACTGGTGACAACCCATGTCTTTCACCCAGATCCAGCCCCAGGCAAAATTGTCAAAGATCTGAAGTTAGTGGCACTTCCTTTCCCCAGCCCCACGTCTGGTGCATTCCCACCCTCTCAAAATCTGCTCTCACATGCTTTAATCACACTAAGCTACACTAACACTTTTGAGCATCTACTATACACCAGGCATCCTGTTAAAGGCTTTCACCCATAATATTTTATTTATCCTCACGATAACCTTGCAAAGGTTTATTTGCCTCATTTTACAGATGGGACTGCTGTAGCCCAGAGAGGTTAAGAAAGTTGCCTGTGGTCACACAGCTAGCCATAGCTAGTACAGGTTTTGGAGTTGTCTGATTCAAGAGCCACGCTTATTCGCAGTTGGTAGGGCCAGTACTTTGGACCCTCAGGACTCTTTTCCAAGCCTTTTAAATTCAGTCATACAAGATAGTTGTCTGTTTCCCAAGTAAAATTCCAATTGTTCTTAAATTGCAAAGAGTCTAAAGTTTTTCAGTTTTCTCCCAAATAACAGACATTTCCTGAAGGATAAGGACATGTGCCTAATTATAGCTAGTAGATCTATCAGTTGAAAAGAACATTACTAAGTGGATTTGGGCACCATTCCGTTGTCACAAATTATCACACCTTTCCTGAAGCCACATAATAGGGAACAAGAAAATTCACGGGCTTGTCTTTCTTAACGTCATTTCCCCCCACTAATCTAAAGATCCTCCCAGAAGGTAATTAATTTCCCGTTTTCCCTCTGTAACTAATCAAGATTTAAATACACGAATTCTCAAGAAATTCTTAATTTCCCGTTTTCCCTCTGTAACTAATCAAGATTTAAAAACACTAATTCTCAAGAAATTCTTCTTTACTCCTTAATCAGTTCTGCAGCTCCTAAGGAGCTGTAGGCCCTCAGGCAATTTACTTTGGGCCTCTGAGCTACAGATTTGTCCTCTGTAAAAGGAGGATTGGATTAAAATTCATACCCTTCTCCTAAAGTTGTGGAAAGAATTAAATGATACAATGCAAATAAAGTTTTGGATAGATGGGTGGCTCAGGAAGGTATACGTCCGTATTCCACTCCCCCCCTCCTTTGTATATTGGTATTTTCTCTATGTAAAAGTTACTGTGTCATCCTAAAGGTTTTCTTGACCTTTTTTCTCCAGGACACTAAATTCCTATTCCTTAATTCTTTTCCAAGAGACCTTATTTTCCAATCATGTACTTATTGTAACTTCCCCATTCCACATCACGTTAAAAACAAGACCTAACAGGGTTTGTATAAAGCCAGCGATAAATCTCTGTTCTGTCTCCCTTTCCATTTAGCTCCTCTCCCCCCAAAAAACCCTCCCCTCAAGCAACAATAACCCAAAAAACCCAGAGTGACAGAGAAACAAGGCACTCAAAGTTATCGATTAAATAATCTTCCTTCCGTGGTCAAAGAAGGAATACTTGTCAAGAGCGTAGGTTTAAAGTAAGAAAAAACAAAAAGATGCTTTTCCTAACCAACTTCCTATTCATCGTCCAACAGCAGCAGCCGTTAGGGTCCCTTCTCTGCACAAGGGCAAGGTGCTGCAGGGACGTTTAACACCTGGCCCTGGCTCTTGTGAAAGCCTGGCCAATATCAAACATCCTGGATCACAGAAATGTTTATGGTGAATATGATACGAGCTGGCGGAACGAAATATTTCCCACCCAGTAATATTAAATGGCAATGCTTTTGCCGACTTGATTATAAGGAATTCTTCCTGGTGGTCAAAACCAAGGAATTAGGGACTTAAAATCCTACTGGAAAAAAAGCACCCACTTCCCCAGTTTAAGGAATATGAATTCTGTGTTCAAAAATTCCCACACTCTCTGATTAGTACATCCACTGATTTAGAAAATGCCCTGGAAGTTTCTGATGATGGAAAATCTTTTTTTTTTTTTTTTTCCCTTCAGGTCTCCAGACACTTGGTGCTTAAGTGTCTACAATTTAAAGTTTTACATGTCTTCCTTGGGCTGTCATATGTCTACCTATCCCGCCGAGGACATCTCCCTGAATAATCTGAGTGGAGAATAACGATCCTCTCTCCCTAGGAGATTTATCCGAAAAGGAACGTGCGCGGGGCCGTATAAATTCCGAGGCTCAGATTTCGTTCCCCGCTGGTCAGATGGTGAGGTCGGCGGGCCCGAGGGATACGTACAGCTGTCCCTACTAGATAGAGGCACGGAGCACAGGTGCTCGGCCTCCCGCCACCGAAGTCGCAGGGAAACTCTGCTGCAGTGACATGTGAGTCGCAGGCAGTTGAACCTCGGATGGTCGACCCCTGTAGGGGGAGGGGGAAAAATAAGTCTGAACTACGCCCAGGACGATTGTCCCGATTAAAGCCCCTGTCCCTCTGCCGCCGGCCCTCCTTCCACGCCGACGAAGAGCCTTGGATTTGCACCTCGCGGTCTGAGCCTCCGCTGGGTGCATCTTGACTATCACTCCGAGCGGTCTGGACCGGCTCGGCGGCGGGGCCTGAGCCTGTCCCGGGCCGCGGGGGGTGGGGTGGCGTCGCTGTCCCCGCCCCGGCGGCGGTGACCGCAGCCCCTCGTCCCGCGGTGGGCGTGCCCCCCCGTGCGCCCCGCGCGCTCCTGGGGCGCCGCTGTCTCTGTCGCGGGCCGAGCGCCACGCGATCTTCCTGCAAGTCGGGCTCGAAGCACGCTCCTCGCGGTCGCTGCGCCGCCCCGGGGCGCCCGGCAGCCCCGTCCGGGTCCAGCCGCTATCGCCGCCGGCCTCGCCACGCGGTGCCTCCGCCCGCCCCCCCCACCCCCGCAGCTGCCTTGTCCGGCCTTGTCGCCGATCGTGCTGCAGCGCGACACGGGGGACCCAAGAGGCGCAGTCTCGTCGGCTGGCCCCGCGGTTTCCCTGTTCAGCCGCCTCCCATCCGGGAGAAATCCACGTTTGATGGGAATCTTTGATCAATCCCAGCATTTCCCCCAGGTGTTCAGCGACCTCAATTTTTAATTATTCTACACTCCCTTATGATTCGTTCATCTCTTTCCTCTTTAAGGTTGTGGGTCGTTCAAAGTTTAGACCTGGAATATTAAAAAAAAACACGTTATATTTACAGTTTTATAAGGGGGCATCGGTGGGGATGGGGAACTGGACGCTGAGTGAGTTTTTAATTTGCAGACAAAAATCGTTTCACTGCGTGACCCAGGCTCTTAATATTCCTCTCTGAACCTGAATTGCTTCATCTATAAAGTAAAATTTAAAACAGTTATATCTCACCTGCCTTCAAGTAGGGGGTTGGTCAGATGACCTCATGAAGGATCTTGCAGGGCTAAAATCTCTAATGATTTTGTAATCTGAGGATTTGAAATTTAGGATTAGAAATATGTCATTTCTTTAAAGCAGTGAGTGAAGAGCATTTTCTGTGCATCAAGTATCAGATGCAGGGGGTCTTTTCTCTCTCCCTCTCACCAGTTGGGGCAGGCTAGGGCTCTCCACACTCTGAATGTCAGTGTCACAAACACATAATCAGGGCGTCAGACCTGGGGATTATCTAGTCCTTTAGGATTCTTTGTGCCATTGAGTCTCTCCACTCATATTGATAATATAACAGTTAATTATGTATTTTGAGTTTCTCCTCCTTGTCTCATGTTTTCAATTCTGGAGAGAGAGAGATTAAGAGAGAGAGAAAGGTGACTAGTTCTCATATTTAAAATACCAAAAAAAAAAAAAAAAATCAATCCCATTGATCAATGTGGAAAACCAAAGACCCAAATCCCTTCCATTACCCTCCACTGTGATTAAAATTGAAGTGTTCTAAAAAATGTCATTTCAAATTGAAGCAGGATCTCTCTCTCTGCCTCCCCCACCTTCTTTGCCTCTTTCTGTCTCTGCCTCTGTCTCTCTTTTTTTTTTTTGTAAGGGAGACACAGGGGCCGCTCAGGGATGTTTTTTTGATTCAGGAGTTTTTAGGAGGCCACATCTCAAAGCCAGCTGAGTTGACTGGTTGCTGACTTGAGGTGTGCCCAGTATGAAGACTGTACTGCACTCCAAAAGAATCTAGAATATTTTTACAGGATAAATTACCTGTGCATTTACATTACTGTATTATTTCATATATCTTGTTTTGACCCACCCTTTCCCCGGGATACAAGAGCCGACCTTCTTCGAGAGGGGGAGAAAAAGAAGGAAGATGTGTGAGCTCCCCCTGGTGCTCTCCCATATTCAGGCGGATTGAAAAGAATTGTAAGGAAACACGTCTACACAAGCAGAAGGAAAAGAAATTATCTGGATTATTTCTTTAAATAAAAAGCACACTTCCATGCTCATGTGCAGAACACTTAAGATCAAGGTCTCCAGGCTTTGAGTCTTTTCGATTCTTTATGTCACCTTGTCAGTGTAGACCTGCCTTTATTAGCTAATGTCATCTCTGTCAAGAGTTGGAAGAGGAATCCATGCCTTGTCAGAGAATAAGTTGACAAAGCACGATTTGAAGTGGGGATGTGGCAGGTTGCCCTGTGGGTGGGATTACTCTTGGAATCAAATTGGATTACTTTTTGTCCAGAATTGTTCTCTTTTGTTAGTCTATGGTTATTCATTTGACTGAATAATTATCACACATTTCTCTTTGTGTAAAAAGAAACCAGAGAGATATCACGGGGCTCTGGTACAAACCACCTTGACCAGTAGGGCCTTTAATTCTAGACGATGTCTCCTATCACAATGGTATCCTATACTTTTAATGGCGTTTTAGACACCTGGGTTCAGAGACCTCTTTGGGCTGTGGTCACCGGTAAAGGCTGCGGGGGAAATTCCACGCAGTCCACTGGGTAAATTCACCACAGTGGCCTTCAACAATTTGCTAACATGTGTTTAGTTAGTCCTGCCTTTGGTCCACACTATGGGGAGTATAAAAAATGCAGGAACATAATCCCTGCTGAGACCTGGTCAGATCAGCTAAGGGACAGACTTCAGTGTTCATTATAATAAATAGGTCGATATTATCATGATTCTTTCACCTCATAAGGCAAGGGGGAGCTTTGGGTACATTTATTTTTCTATGTGTAATTCTGGCTGAGCAAGGGTCTGGTCAAGCCAAAAAAGGATCTGAAGGTCCCAGTTCTTCCGCTGGTTCCTGGGATGCTCCTTTCCTAGAATTTAATCACGGAGTGCTGAAACCCACTCAAAAGACCACGGAAGGTTTTAACTGATCAAATTCATTCCACTCCCGTGTTCTTATTTCTCCCAGCACACCATGCTCATTCCCCTTTACCTCTTTGCTAGGCCGTTCCTCCGGTCTGCATTGCTTTCCTCTGCTCCCCCCACCCCAGCCGTCCAGTGTCTACATTTAATTACTCTCTAGAGTGAGGCTCCCCTCTTTCCTGACAATTCTCACCTGCACAAATCGCTCTCTCTTCTCCTTCTGCACTTATTGTTTGTACCCCACAATGAGCTCTCCTTAAAGAGAGCCCCATTCCCTGATTTAGAAAACCTACACATGTATGTTACCTCTGGCACCGAATCAGAAGCTCCTTGGAGAAAGGGTAATGGCTTTTGTTTCTTCTGTATCTTCACACTACCAAAGTGTGCCGATAACAGTGCTCTGTTAAATGAGCAAATTGAAATAATAATTCTGAGGGATTTTTTTTTTTAATCTCAAAAATTTTTTAAATCCCATGTCTCTTCCATGAAAAACTGTAAAATTAAGGAGCCATTTCCAGGAGTTTAATTAATGTATTAGTTGTGCTTTGCCTCCACCCCAGAAGGGTTTAAGGTGGGCTTAAAATATTAGGAAAACTAGGCAAGATTATTAATTCTGTCCCTGCAAGCTCTAAAATTGCATAGTTCTAGATCCCAGTTTAAACAGTGGAGAGATTTTTTTTAAAGGTAAAAGGTGTGCTTTGTTATCTCTCTCATTCTCATGTTAAGGAAAAAGATCACAGATAAAACATTTCGGAAATATTTTTGCGTCTTCTTTGCATAGCACACACACACACATACACACTCACACTAGAACTGTACTGGCAGTGAACATGGGTTGTTTAAAGTATAGCTATTCAACTGTCATATAAAGTGAAATCTATATTTTCTCTCCCTATATGACTATATATTTAACATCTCTATGCATATGTGTGTGCATACATATGTATATGTTATATACACACACTCCACATTATTATTTCAAGGGGGATTTTGCTCCTTCTGGCTACCAGCAATAACTAGTCAATATTTACACTCTTGAATATCGATGATGTCGTGCATACATGGGAAAACTGTGGAAAACATCTCCATTTTCAAACAGAGTTTTAATTATTTGTAAAGCCTTCAATTGTTCACTATCTGATGTCATGGGTTGGTCCTCACAGTGTCAAGTGCACTGTCCAGAACCCCCGTAGTATTATAAATAGGCTTCTAAAGCCGGGTTGATTGATGTTTGGCATGAAACGGTATTCCTCTGAGCACATATATTCCTTCTGTTCACCATTTTCATAGAAAAATACCAGGGCTGATTTTTTATTCAAATCTCCAATTTATGCAGGGTTTAAACTACTAAATACCTAAAGCCTTCTTCAGATCTTTTTCCCTTTTCTGTTAGGTAGGTAACTAAATCTTTTGCTTCAACACAAATAAGAGTTGGAGATTTAGCAAATTCCTGTGGGGGAGAGAACGAGTTTATTAATTATATTGAGAATCAAATAATATGCTTCTTTGACACTAACGTTCCATCCTGCTCCACCCCAAGTATCCTAGGGGACTACTTTAAAACCTTTATCAGGGTCTAGATTACTGCATTTTTGGTTCCTTGGAATAAGGAATTTAATGAATGGCGTTGTGAGTTGAAGAGAGAGTTTGAGATGTTTTAAGATGTAAGCTGAAACAGTGAAATGGTTATTTTCAAAGTATGTCCCAGGGATTGTAATATAAAACATCACCCCCCCAAAAGCACAATAATGTACATTTTCATGAGGTTTAATAAATTGTTAACACTGATGAAATGTAAATTTTTCCTTCATGACCCTTATCTGCATTTGACAGAGTCCTACAGAAAACTTTAAGTACCTGTTTAAAGCAATTTGCAAGATATTGTAGAGAATCCCAGCAATAAAGAATGATTATTTATTTATTTATTTATTTATTTATTTTTTGGCGGTACGCGGGCCTCTCACTGCTGTGGCCTCTCCCGTTGCGGAGCAACAGGCCCCGGATGCGCAGGCTCAGCGGCCATGGCTCACGGGCCCAGCCGCTCCCCGGCATGTGGGATCCTCCTGGACCTGGGCACGAACCTGCGTCCCCTGCATCGGCAGGCGGACTCTCAACCACTGCGCCACCAGGAAAGCCCAAGAATGATTATTGATCTTCTTAAAAATTTTGATATTGACAATATTAAACCAACAGCCTTATCTGGATTGAGCTGATTTGGGCTAGTGTGTGTATTGGTACCTTTATCAAGGGTGCCCTTTTGCTTTATAGGCTTTATATTAGAAGCAAATTTTACTTGAATACAATTTTACTCTTACCTGATGGAGAGCAAAATAGTATTTACTGAGTGCTTATTACATACCAGACACTGCACTAGATGCATTCCATGTATTATTACACTGGACTTTTATAGCTACTTTATAAAGGAAGATACATTATTATCACTCTTTTAAAGGATGAGGCCTACAGAGTTAAAAGTGATCTTCCCAAAGTTTCCTGCTCTCTTCATCACTTTGGGCTGCTGTAACAAAATACCATAGACTGGATGGCTTATAACAACAGAAGTTTATTTCTCACAGTTCTGGAGGGTGGAAAGTCCAAGATGAAGGTGCCAGCAGATTCAGTGTCTGGTGAGAGCCCACATTCTGGTTCACAGACAGTACTTGCTAGTTGTAACCTCACATGGTGGAGTATGCAAGGGAGCTGTCTCAGCTGCTTTTATAAGGGCACTAACCCCATTCCTGAGGGCTCTACCCTTATGACCTAATCCCACTGAACTCATCGGTAGCTTTCTCCCTGCCCCAGTGGACACAAGAAGGTCTAGTCCTGGATCCTGTCAGCTGGTTCTGTTCAGTGTCAGGTTATCGGTTCATGTTTGGCCATGAGGCAGGGAGAACTACTCCCCTACTCTACAGCTTTGCCTAAAGTGAGACACTTCCTTTCTTTCGTACTCAAAAGCTAAGTAATCTGACCATAGAGTATAGTTATCCTAAGAAAGTTATAAAAGGATTGGCCTTACATTTCTCTGAAATAGCAAAATAATGGGAACACAGTCTTGGCCTGATTGGCAAAATGACAGATGCAATTGGGTGAAAGAAAAGTCAAAATTATGGTTGATAATTAAGAAGAACCGAGATGAAACTTCAGATGTCATATGACTAACGATGTTTTCTCTCCTCTTTGCACTCAAACGTCTTTTTTAAAGCTCAATTTTTTTCATAAATCTCAGTGATAATTTTTGTATTAAAGAACTAAGTGGAATTTTTAACTCAGAGGAAAATTCTCTGGTGTTGGAGTTAATCCTTGAAATCAATCAACAAGTCCTTTAAAG
Organism: Globicephala melas; assembly: GCF_963455315.2. Classification (NCBI taxonomy): domain Eukaryota; kingdom Metazoa; phylum Chordata; class Mammalia; order Artiodactyla; family Delphinidae; genus Globicephala; species Globicephala melas. Next base: position 11,685,399 of record NC_083326.1, read on the forward strand.
TCCTTTAAATCATCATGAGATGAAAGGCCTCTTTGGATTGAAAGCCAAAGAAGTAATTCCTTGTCTTGTGTGTGACCAAAAAGAATGATTGTGAGCAGTGATCCCTGCTTTTAAGTAGAGTATAGTGTCATTGCCAAGATAAAATTAAAACATAAGAGACAATGAGGGCTCCCCTGGTGGCGCAGTGGTTGAGAGTCCGCTTGCTGATGCAGGGGATTTGGGTTCGTGCTCTGGTCCGGGAGGATCCCACATGCCGCGGAGCGGCTGGGCCCATGAGCCATGGCCGCTGAGCCTGCGCGTCCGGAGCCTGTGCTCCGCAACAGGAGAGGCCACAACGGTGAGAGGCCCGCGTACAGCAAAAAAAAAAAAAAAAAAAAAGAGACAATGAGAACAACTAAACAATATGACACTCCTAGTCTATAAGTTTAGAGTCGAGAATGACTACTGAGCACTGGAGTAAGCTCTTTGCAGAGAAGGTTGGGTTTGAGGTAGTTGATATCAGGAAGCCACTGATGGTTTTATACAAGCGAACAACTTGAATGTGAGTTCTTTCAGGTTAGAGGTGTCTTAAAATCTGGTAGCTCAAGCACACGTCACACATCGTGGCGCACAATAGGTGCCTGAGAAAAGTTTATCAATAGTATAAAAATGGAATCTAAGTGGTGCAGACTGTGTGTTGAAGAGATTAGAATCAGGAAAAAGATGATAGTCTCTTTGATGACCAGAGGTATGCTAGATTGTTTTTGCCAGCCAGGACCCATAATAGCTATCAGTACTGGGTAAGATCTCAAAACTTTTTCACTAAAATTAACGAGTTAGTCTTGGACAACAATCAGGAAGTTTTCAAACCCTTTTAGTAATTAAAAAAATGTGGAATTTGAATTTAGTGCAAAGAAATAGATCCCTCCTCTTGAGTGAAACCAAGAAATGATCTTAAGCTCAACTTTCAAGGGAAGTAGCATGGTGGAAAAAATTATGGGCAAGGGAGTCAGACACATCACAGTGAGTCACTTGGCCACACCAGTTGTTGTTTGTACATGATTAGCTGGGGGACCTTTGGTAAGGTCATTGTTCTGTGCCTCAGTTCTGTCACTTGAAAAATAGGGATGATGATGTCTATCCAGATGGACTGTGGTAAGGATTAGCATTTATAAACATTGGCACAGACTCTGGTCCAGAGTAGACCATTTACTGATGCTCCTCTCACTTTCTGTTCTCCTACAGAATTGAGTTAAATGAGAGCCTCGACTCAAGAGAAGTCAGGGCGTCCTGAAGGTCCTGGGCTACAAAGACTGGGTCTCATTGGGTGATAAGGACCAGCGCCATGGATGCCACCAGTGTAGAGGTCAGAACACTAGTCCTGAGCACAAGGGAACTGTACTGGTGAGTACAGACAGGAAAGCTCTGGGCGCTGAGTTAGGCTTGTGGAATATTCATTGTTATAGCTCAAGAGGCAAAAGGAAAAGAAGAGGTAGTCACGAAAAAAGAATCACTTTACATGCAGTGGAAGGCAAAAGAGATGACTGTCGTTGGTCAACAATAATATATAAGTGCTTTAGATTTCTGTGAAATGATGTCATCCTGTGTTCACTGATGGGTGAACAGAAAAAAATGGGTCCTGATGAAAGCTTAAAGTGAGCCAGCTGTGTTCAGCTCAAAAGGAGTTCTTTCTCTTCTTGGTATGAGCAGAAGGGCTGGGTCTGTTTAATTAAGGAGAAAAGTGTTGGGAAAATTTGGGCGTACTTTTATTTCTGCAGTGGTGGAAGCAAGTTTACCCAAGAATTGAAAGCCGAAGCCTCTGTCCCGTAAGTGGAGGTTTGTAGACCCTGGATATTTTCCATAAGAACTTCCATTCCATGGCTGTCAGGCTGCTCTCCTAGGCTGCTCGTCAGCAGTAGATGGAACAATTGACTGAAGTCTACGTAGGGGCTGCCGCCCCACCAAACCTGCCTCTTCATTTCCAACTTCTCTCTTCATTCTCTTTCCCAGCCTTTCCCTGGGTGCATAGCGGTACTGAGTAAAGAGTCGTTACAGCAGTTTCTAAGGCACTCGGGCATACTGTGTGTTGGTACATCCTTGGCTGGTGTGGCCTTATCCTGGAAACGGTTATGTCAGCTCCTCCTAGCCCAGGTGCCCTGGTGCAGTGCATCAGCTCTGTTGAGCGCTGCCCACATGGGATCCATCTTTTCACCTCTATGAACACCTCTCTCTTAAAAATGAGGCCACTGAGTGATTTGCCCGGGCCTCATGGACTAACAGATAATAGAGCTAGGATTAGCATACAGGTGTTCAGGCTCCAGGAATTTTTTTCCGCAGACCAGTGATCATCACGTAGGGGAAACAACTTCTCCATCCCTCTGCCCCCACCAGAATGGCAGGTCATAACTAGGAGAAGAGAGCATAGCTTGAAAAAGCATATTTAAATCATTCTAAGTACCTATTGTTTTCATGACCAAACCACCAAAGGTAAATGCTGTTCAGAATCTTCTCGGTTAGTGAGTAAGCAGATGTGGCAGGTGGTACTAATGCCCATGTGACATGGTAACTAGAGCTTCAGAGACACAAAGGAGAGTGAGGACTGTGAAACATCCCTTGGATTTGCCAGCTAGAAAGGAACGGTGATCTTCAAGAGCCCGGTTCCGCAGTGAACCTGGAAGCTGGGTTGCAGGGATTAAGAAAAGAATGGGTAAGGAGAAAGTGTCGGCGATGCATGCAACACAGAAGTGAAAGGATGTAGGGAAATCGAAGTAGAACTTTTGGCAGTTCTGTCTCCTGGCAGACTGGATCAAGGGTCTGGCCTCTATGTCCCCCAGCCCCAATTCCTCTCTCTCCCTTATTTAATGTAATATGTTGCTCAGCAGTTTATGTTAAAAAGGTAGAGGGATTATATTTTAATATATTAATACCTTTAACAAATAAAAGATGTTTTTCTGTCCCCGAGGTAAGCGCATTTCACTGCGTGTCTTCTGAGGGATACATGCCCAGCCCCTGTCCGCATCTCCCTGCTCTCTGCACCCCTTCCTCTCCTCCCCCACTGCAGCCCCACCCGCCCACAGAATTACACAGCTAGAAGGAGAATCACCCAAAACAAAGGCTGAGCATATTTGAAAATCCTCCTGTCTTAGTGTAAGTCAGGAAGATTTGGACACATACTTGGTGAGAAAGTTTTTCTGCCTTCAGAGACTAACTGAGTTCAGAAAGTAGATTATAGATTCCCAAGGGCAAGGTAGGGCAGGGGGAGAAGGTACCAGAGGAATGGAGAGTAGGAGATGAAGAAACCACAGGTCTCCACCAGGGAAGGCCCTCTCTATCCCCCACTCCAATGAGGTTCATGGAAGTCCACGCAGCACCCAGTGGTCCTCACTACGAACTGGTGAGGGCATCTCTGGGCAGCATTCAGTATGTTGTTGCAGAGCTGGGTTTGTGTATTCCCCAAAACTCTTTCCGGGCCTCATCTAATTGATAATAACCCTAGGTGGTGGGGCCCACAGTGGTGATAACAAGAAAAGGGACCTCCTCCTCCTATCCAGGGTGCCATTAGTTGGAAGTGGATTGACATCTTACACAAGATGAGGAAAGTATAGAGTACACTATCCTGCAATGTATGTATTTATGAGTTTGCCTTCCCCACTTTACTGGCATATCCTTGAGGCCAAAGATCATCTCTTTTTAACCTTTGCATACTTGATACCCGGAATAATTTTTGGCACAGAGCTTAATTCATGTTCGTTGAATGAATAAATGAGCAAATGGTTGATTGATGAATAAGTAAAAGTAAAAATGTTTAGAAGTAGATATCAGAAGAAGCCAAAGAGAGAGAGGAGAAACTAAAGATGCTTAAAGAGGAAAGGATGATTGTTTAAACAGAGCTGAGAGTAACTGGGATTGGGAAGTTTGTAAGGCAAATCCAAGTTCTTTTGGAGCCTGGTAAAAGGGATGAGGTGAGAAATGGTGAGCCTCTGGTATGTTGGGATTAAAAATTTTTATTTTTCTTGGGACTTCCCTGGTGGTGCAGTGGTTAAGAATCCGCCTGCCAATGCAGGGGACACGGGTTCAAGCCCTGGGCTGGGAAGATGCTACATGCCATGGAGCAACTAAGCCCATGTGCCACAACTACTGAGCCTGTGCTCTAGAGCCCATGAGCCACAACTGCTGAGCCCACGTGCCACAACTACTGAAGCCCACGCACCTAGAGCCTGTGCTCCGCAACAAGAGAAGCCACCGCAATGAGAAGCCTGCGCAGCACAACGAACAGTAGCCCCCACTCGCCGCAACTAGAGAAAGCCCGGGAACAGCACCGAAAACCCAATGCAGCCAAAAATAAATAAATAAAATAAATAAATTTATTAAAAAAAAAAATGTCGGCTCAAGACAGCCTCCCACCCACGTCGCCCTACCACAGCCCCTGCACTGCCGTGACGCTTGTGAAAACCACTTTTGTCAGAAAAACTACCTTTGGATGCCCTTCAGCAGGAAGGAATGAATTCTTGCTTCTGCCGGGGCTGGCCCAGGTCCTGGGCAGCCTGGACCCACTATGCGGCCATTCGCAGGTTTCACCCTGAGGACTAGAGGACGTCCAGTGGGATAAGACGTGACATTGACCGATTCATTAAAGAAGCCAAAAGCTCTGTGCCTACTTCAAGGGAAAGTGTAAAACGGTGGATTAAATGACTTGATAGAATATATATAATGTTAGAAAGGGAGTTGGGAAGGGAAATCAATGCTTCCGTATCTCGTATTTTAATCCCCAGATCATGTTAATAAATTTTGACATAGACTTTTTGGTGTGAGAAGATATTTCATCTGAGATACGACAAGGTTTAAAAAATAATTCTTTACATAATATCACCCCTTAATTTAAGCTTTTTGGGTGATTTTGTTGTTAAACTGATTTGTCAGTTTGCCTCAGAAGGTTGTATTTCTCTATGCAAGAATAACCGTCTGAAATATATAAAGACACCACAAAAAAGGAAGAGCTTTTCTGAAATCAGAGTACTGCAGTCTTCATTTCCAGCCTTCAAGTCTGTTAAAAAAAATATGGATATATATATATTTTTTAAAGTACGCAAAAATATCTTATTTATTGTAAGCAGAGTATTGAAAATTCAAATTTTCGAGCTGACAGAGAAAAGAATTGCAGATCATCAGTTTGTCAAACATCAACATCAGCTCAAACAAATCTGGGTTGACTTTTCAATAGGTTTCTGAAAGCTGGAGTAGAGGAAATCGCTAGATCCAGGGAGCGAAAGGGGAGGAGCCGGCAAAGATACGTTCCCAGTTCGGGATAAATGGCATCTTGCTGCTAAAACAAGCTTCACACGTTAGCCGGCAATCATTAGGTCGGTGACTTTCCTGATACCCAGGAGATGCTTGCACGAGGAATAAATTTCTGTGTTGCAGCATTTGACAAGCCTTAGTTCCTGATGTCTCACACTCAAGCCTTTCTTTAAAGTCACATCTGTTAGTTTAAAGCATTTTTAGTTTATTGAAGAAGGCTTCACAAAGAAAAAACAGATGACGAAAATCTCATCTGTCAAAACTGTTATTAAAACCAGTAACAGTGTGAAATTTTGTTTAAATTGAAAGCATCATTTATTTTTATCAAACATTTTATAAACAATCACATTTGAGAAAGATTTGGGGGACCTGGAGAGCCCTCAACGAAATGCAGCTCATTATGTCACTTCGTTGCTTGTGTGACTCAGAGAGGCAGGGCCTGCTTTCCTTTAACTCGGGGAGAGACCAGAGGGGCAGAGACATTACCAGGAGCAGGGCTCGTCTGCCTTGAGGAGAGAGAGTGAGCAAGAAAGAGGATGCGCCAGAATGGAAGCTGGAGACCAATGTTGGGGTGGCAGACATCGGGGCCGCCTTATTGCCCTTTTCTGATGGATTAATGTGGGGCGACATGGCCTGTGCCTCAAAGTCCCTGAGAGGGCTTAGGACAAAGAAAGGAAAGGAAGGATACTCATTCACAGCCAGAAGGAGTCAAAGCCAGCCTTAGGACAGAGAACAAGACGAATATCAAGTCCATTTAGTTGAATCTTCATTCAATCCAGATGTCTGGCAACACAGAGACAAAACATCCGACACTTCGCTATTGTGGAGACTTGACCTTAGAATATACAAAAGATCCAGTTTCACATTCTGAACTGTGTCTCCTGCTTCTTTGGCTGTTTGGTATTAACAGCTTGGACAAAGAAATTGTGTCTGAGGCAGCGTAGAACCATGTCAATCTGAATGATTTGTTCAAGTGGTGACCTTTCTCTCCTTTCGCCAACAATACTGTACTTAATTGTGTCACACTTTGAGATCTCTTCCTGGGAGCCGGCAAAGTTTCAGGGGGCCTGGGGCACACAGAGTGGAGAGGGGCATTCCAGATCATCAGCTTTCCACTCCTTAAAGCTGACTGTTCTAAGAATGTGTCTAGTTCTCCTTGGATAGCTTCCCTTTCTCAAGCCCTCCTTTTTACATTTGCAAAAGAAAACCTTACCTCTTACTCATCAGGTATCTCACTAGAGGACGCAGCTCCAGGGTGTAAAGACCCCCTGAGCCCCAGGACTCCAAAGAAAGGGGCTGCCGGGATCTTGGAAGCCCACTAAAACCAAGACCTCACTCTGTGTCCCAGCTGCCTGTTTTCCACATTTTCAAAGAGAAGGTGAAAATTCCATGTTTACTTCCAAAATAGCAATATTATGTTTTCTGGAAATGGACCCGATATTAAGTTAGTGTTGTATTTTAGTTAGTGTTTATATTTCTTGACCAGTTATTCAGAGTTGCAGGAAAAAAACATTTTCATTAACTTTTGCCAGATGATTATATACTGTAATCCTCTATTTTATTTTTAACATAAGCACAAATGTCTTGCTCTCTAGTAACCTCTTTTCTGCTCATTTGTTTATTTTTGCCATGTGCTTATTACAGGAAGGCCTTGTAAGTGCCACTCTTAAGAAAATTAACAACAGGAATTAATGCACCTTTTGTAAGCGCTGAACTTCCTGTGGCCCAATCCTTTTTTTTTTTTCTTCCTGTTGATTTACTCTGAACCCTGTATAATTCTAGCCATAAATTGTATTCATCCATGGAAATATAAACTAATTGGGAGAAAATCCCTATTCTCCTTAAAAGATGCATTTCCAATAAGAATTTTATTTGTTACATTCAGTAATTTAAAAATCAAAATGTATGATACATTTATATTTTTTGAGCAATTGTGGATTAATAACTGTAATGATAATGCATTCAATCTGGAAAAAAGTTAGTAATAATCTATCATTTATTTTTATTTCATGAAACAAAAACAATTTTCTTTTTTTTTTTTTACATCTATTTATTTAGGCTGCACAGGGTCTTTGCTGGGGCACGCAGGGATAGTAGCGGCATACGGGATCCAGTTCCCTGACCAGGGATCGAACCTGGGCCCCCTGCATTGGGAGTGCGGAGTCTTACCCCCTGGACCACCAGGGAAGTCCCAAAACAAACACAATTTAAACTTTTCAATGTGTATACATATTCTTGTTGCAGAGAAGTATGAGTCAATGATCAGTAAAAGACTTTCAAGCATAGAATATACTTTTATTTTTTTGCTGTACGCGGGCCTCTCACTGTTGTGGCCTCTCCTGTTGTGGAGCACAGGCTCGGGACACGCAGGCTCAGCGGCCATGGCTCACGGGCCCAGCCGCCCCACGGCATGTGGGATCTTCCCGGACCGGGGCACGAACCCGCGTCCCCTGCATCGGCAGGCGGACTCTCAACCACTGCGCCACCAGGGAAGCCCAGAATATACTTCATTAAGATAAAATTCCACAAGAAAAATGGAATGGAAATATAAGATCAAGGCGAAAATGATATAAACTTTCTGTTGAAGAAGAGTTTGTTCAATGTTTTGTAAATGTGTGGTGGTGAATATCAAAGGAGGACATGTATCATTCAGGGGCCTGATGGGAATCGGATGGTACACTTCAGCCAGGGAAACTGAGCTGAGTTTATTAACACGGTTTACAAAAGTGTGGGCAGGATTATGTGAAACCTAATTGGGGGTGAAAGGGGAAGAAGGAGCCAAGTCCTGAGGGTGGAAAGTGAGGGAACAGTTACCAATTGGAGAAAGTGACTTAATCTCAGGAAAGAGCTGCCCTGTAGTAGCTGTGGTCTTGGGTAGAAGATGGAGCAGACCTGTGTTCTAGAAGGAAGGAAACCAGGAGAATAAATGCCCCGACCTTACTCTCTTCCTGTTGTCCAGTCTTCTGCCCCTGCCTCCCGTAGAAGACCGTTGGTCCTTCTAACAAGACCCAACTTGTTAGAAGTGGAGACAGGCCTTAATCTTACATTGTTAATGATATTGTGGTATTAGCTGTAGGTTTTTTGTGGATGTCCTTTATCAGATCAAGGAACTTCTTTTCTAGTCATAGTTTTTGAAAGCTTTTATCATGAATTTTGTGAAACACTTAACTGCATCTACGGAGATAATTATGTTTTCACTTTTATCCTGTTAATAATAATATTGAATGACTAGTAAATGTTAAGCTAACCTTGCATTCTTAAGATAAACTACACTTGGCTGTGAAGTATTATCTGTTTTGTGTATAATGATGATTCTTTTTGCTAATATTTTGTTAAGAATGTTTGTGTTTATGTTCATGAGGGCATTTTTTTTTCTTCCTTTAGTTTTCTTTCTTGTAATGTCTAAATCTTGGTTCATTATCAGGGTGATGCTGGTCTCATAAAATGAGTTGGGAAGAATTTCTTCTCTGTTTCCTGGAAGAGTTTGTATGGGATTGGTATTATTTTTTTATTAAATGTTTTAAAGAATTCACCATATATCATCTGGGATGGCATGTTTTGTTTTGTAGGGGGAGATTTTAAATTGTGAATTCAATTTATTAATTGATATAGAAATTTTAAGGTATTTTATTCTTTCTTGAGGGAGCTCTAGTAACTTGCATCTTTTAAGAATTTGTCTATTTCATCTAGGTTGTCAAATTTATTGGCATAAAGTAGTTAATATATTCCTTTATTATCCTTTTATTGTTCAGAATATCTGTAGTAATGCTCCCTTTTTCATTCCTGATATCGGTAATTTTTGTCTTGTCTTTTTACCCTGATAAATTTGATTAGTAATTTATCATTTCTACTTATCTTTTCATATTATAAACTTTTAGTTTCATTGATTTTTTCTATTATTTTCAGATTTTTATTTTATTGATTTCTACTCTTAGCTTTATTATTTCTACTTACTTTATGTTTAATTTTAGCAGCTTCAGGTGGAAGCTTAGATCACTGATTTGAGACTTTTATTTTAATATAAGCATTTAAATCTATAAATTTTCCCCAAGCACTGCTTTAGTTGCCTCCCATAAATTTGAATATGTTGTATTTTCACTTTCTTCCAGTTAAAAATAATTTTCAGTGTCCTTGTTGAAGTTTTTTGAACTGTGGGTTATTTTATTTTATTTTTTTTGGCCACACCGCACGCCATGTGGAACTTCCCTGACCAGGGATCAAACCTGTGCCCCCCCGCAGTGGGAGTGTGGAGTGTTAACCACTGGACTGCCAAGGGAATTCCCGAGCTATGGGTTATTTAGAAGTAGGTTATTTGTCAAATTTTCAAAGATATGTTCAGATATCTTTCAGTTATTGATTTCTAATTTAATTACATTATGTTAGAGATCATACTCTATGGTTTCAATCCTTTTATTCTATTGCGACTTCTTTGTGGCCTAGAATACGATTTATCCTTGTGAATACTCCATGTGCACTTGAAAAGAATGTGTATTCTGCTGCTGTTGGGTGAGTGTTCTATAAGTGTCAATTAAATCCCATTGGATAATTGTCTTGCCCAAATCTTCTTATGTCTTTATTGACTTCCTGTCAAGTGGTTCTGTCAATGACAGAAAGAGATGTGTTGAAGCCTCCTACTATAATTGTAGATTTATTTCTTATTTCAGTTCTTTCAGTTTTTGGTTCATGTATTTTGAAGTTATGTAGTTAGGAGCTGTATTGGTCAGGATTCTCCAGAGAAGCAAAACCAAGAGGAGATGCCAGCAGGACATTTATTACAAGAAACTGGCTCATGCAGTTATGGAGGCTGAGAAGTCTCACGATCTGCTGTCTGCAAGACCCCAGAAAGCCAGTGGTATAATTCAGTCCAAGTCCAAAGGCCTGAGAACTGAGGAGCTTACAGCATAAATCCCAGTCTGAGGACAGAAGATGAGATGAAATATCACAGCTCAAGCAGTGAAAAAGGAGAGAATCCCTCCTTCCTCCCCCTTTTGTTTTATTCAGGCCCTCATAGATTAGATGATGTCCAACCACATGGGTGAAGGCAATCTTCTTTACCGAGATCACCAGTCCAAATGCTAATCTCATCCAGAAGCACCCTTATACACACACACGTGGCCGGTCAAGTTGACGCATAAAATTAACCATCACAGAAGCATACACATTAGGATTACATCTTTTTGATGAATTGTCCACTTTATTATTATTTATTATCCCTCTTTATCCATGATGATGTGACTGTTCTGAAGTCTACTTTGCCTGATATAAGCTATTCTGGCCTTCCTGTGATTAGTATTTGCATGGTGTATTTTTCCATCTTGTTACTTTTAATTATCTGTGATTTTATACTTTGAGTTTCTTATAGACAATATATAGTTGTCTTGATTTTTCTTTCATTTTAGCAACAGATGCCTTTTCATTGGAGAGTTTAGATCATTTGTTTTGTATGTGATTATTGATATGGTCAAGGTAAAACCTACCATCTTGTTATTTGCTTCTGTTTGCTTTATCTGTTTTTTTCAAATCATTTTTTGTTCCTTATTTATCTTTTTGGGAGGGGGCTTATTTTTTAATGTTCCATTTTATTTCCACTTCTGGCTTATTAGCTATACTAAGTGGTTACTCTAGCGTTTACAATACACATCTTTCACTTATCACAGTCTACCTCTAAATCATCTTATACCGTTTCACATATAATACAACTTCTGTCCCCTACCCCTTATCCTTTGTGCTATTGTTATCATACTTAATATTTCTTCATGTGTTATAAACCCCACAGTGAGTTTTTGTTGTTTCTTCTTTAAGCAGTTATCTTTTAAAATAAATTTTTAAAAAACAGGAAAAAATGGTTCTTTGTATTTCCCCACAAAGCTATCATTTTCACTGTACTTCATTCCTTTTAGTAAAGTCAGTTTCCTTCTGGGGTCATTTACCTTCTGCCTGAAGAACTTCCTTTAATTTTTGTAGTGAAAGTCTGTTGGTAAAATATTCTCTCAGTTGTTTTTCTTAAAAGTCTTTATTTCAGTATTATATCTAAAATACATTATGCTGTGTATAGCATTCTAAGCTGACAGTTTTTTTCTTTCAGTGCATTAAACTGGTTTCTGATTTATACATTTTCTGATAAGAAATCTGCTAACAATTTTATCTTTTGTTCCTTTTTTCATAATGTGAATTTTTTCTGTCATTGCCTTTAAATGTTTCTCTTTTTGCTGTTTTTCAGTAATTTGATTGTGATCTCTCTTGCCCCCCACTCCCTTTGCCCACCCTACTTGGAATTTTTGAACTTCTTGGAGCTGTGGGTTTATAGTTTTCACCAAATTTGAAAATATTTTTGCCACTTTCTTTAAATATATATATTTTTTCTGACATCTCATTCTACTTGCCTTATGTTAGATTGATATTTTCTCTCAGGTCAATACAGTTCTCTTATTTTTTTCTTCCTCTGTACTTCCTGTAGAATAGCTTATATCCTCAAGCTCATTGATTTTTCTGTTCTTGTTGTTTTACAGTGTCTCATCTTCTGTCAATCCCATTTGGTGATTTTTTTCATTTCAGATTTTGTACTTTTTAATCTCTAGAAGTTATATTTTTCTTTTTTGTATTATTCTTTTTTCCCCTTGTTATGCACATGTTTTTTCTTTAAATACTTGAGCATATTACACATATTTATAATAGCTGTTTTAATGTCCCTTTCAGCTAATTCCATCATCTCTGTCATTTCTGGGTCTGTTTCTCTTAGCTAGTTTTTCTTCTGATATGGGCCACATTTTCCTGTTTCTTCACATATAGTAATATTTGATTTGATGAGGGATATTGTGAAATCATACTTCTGGGGGCTGGATTTTGTTGTATTCCTTTAAAGAAAGTTAAAGAAAGTTAGACTTGTTCTGGCAGGTAGCTAAGCTTCTTGTAGATCAGTTGAATCATTTCAAGGCTTCAGGATTTTTTTAGAGCAAGTCTAGCTTAGCCTGTACCCTGAGCCTGTACCCTTAGGCTCAGTTCTAAGGCCTGATCTTTCTTGAGTCTCTACTGAAGTATATTCAGTGACATATTTCCACTTTAACCAACGGGAAAAAAAAATTAGTCCTGACCCTATGTAAGCTCTGGGAATTTTTTATCTTACAACTCCCTGGTAATATATACATATATATGTGTGTGTGTGTGTGTGTGTGTGTGTGTGTGTACATATATATTTATTTATTTATATTTGTATTCAGCCAGAGACTCAAGAAGACACCTATGCAAATGTCTGGAGCTCTTTCTCTATGTAACTTTCTTCTCTCTGATATCCTACCTTGAAAATTTTAGCTAATCTGTGACTCTCAACTGTAATCTCTCTCTCTTCAACTCAGCAATGCTATGAAGCTCTTCTTGAGTTTTCCCTCCCTGGGCTTGAGGTTTGCAAATTACTTCCAGACAGAAGGACAGTGCAACTGAGGGACTCACCTTATTTTCTCTCTCTCTTTTTTGTTTTTTCAGAGATTACAGTCCTGTGCTGTCAATTATGTGATGTCTGAAGACAGTTCTTTCATATTTTGTTCAGTTTTCTGGTTGTTTATTGTAGGATGATAAATCTGGACCCTGTTACTTTCTTATGGCTGGAGTTTGAAAGTCCTTGTGTCACCTTTGAATTTTTTCCCCTTACTTCCACAACCACGTTGTTTCTGTTCCCTCCCAAGTCCTATCACTGCAGCCTCTCTCACCAGTCACCTCTTTCCCATTGCCATGGCCTTACCTCAGTCCACAGTTACCTGCCTCCTCAATAACCACAAAAGTCTTTTACCTAGTCTTCCTACCTCTGGACTCCATCCCCCAATCCAGCCATCACTCTCTTTGACAGAATGGTCTTCTTAAAACTCTTCTAATAGTCATTTTAAAATCTCTTTCAAATCTTCAGCGGCTCCACTTGGTAGCAGCGTAATTAAACACTTTTTTATGTTGGTATTAAAGCAACTTTACGCTCTTCTCTTTTGCTTTCATCTGCCATTACTTCCCTTAATTTTCCTCTTTATGTAACTTTTTCTACTGTTTTCTCTTCCCTGTATAGTAACACTCTTCCTATTTTTGTGATTAAGACAAAATTGAATGCCTTTTGTGATGCCCTGCTGGATCTCATTTTATAAAGCATACCCCATCCTCCTCTGAATTCTGACAGTAATTTGTTCATACTTCTCATGGCACTTTTGACTTTGTCCCCCTTTATCATAGTTCTTCATGAGCAAGTGTTATGGACACCAAGTATTGTGTACTGTGATTTTTTTCCCCTATTTTATCTCCTATAGCAAATGATGAAAGTGAATTTCCTTGACTTGGTGCCTAATAAAGTATCACTGAAGAAATTATTGCCTAGGTTAACATCTTGACATTTAAAAGAACTCTTTCCTTCAGATTGGCTGTGTCGACTCCAGAATAGGAATCTAATGTTGACCATCAACTGGGATAAGATTTAAAACAAACCTTCTGTATCATAGTCTGTATCATCTCACTATTACCATTTGCTATCACATATGTGTATCATATCACTGATTTGATATATTAAAGACAAATAATTCTATTTTCAATTCTTAGTTAGTGCCTCTCTTCTCCATTTTATTTATGTCCATGTTTATGTTTTGAGATATGTGTGTTTCTCGCTAGATTGTCAGCTCTACACAAATAAGGCTTTTATCAGCTCTTTAGTACAGTGCTTTGTATATACAATTAGAGGTAATGTAATATAATTATAAGAGCTCTTTTTTCTGAGACATACACACTTTCACACTTTGGTTTACTGAGTAAGCATGGGCCATCACATATTAACAAAGTGAGATATATATATATATGATTTTAGCTAGTGCCCAATATGTGTGCATTCTATACAAAAATTGATGTAAAAATGCTGATATCTTATTGACTATTACCTGTTTCATGTTAGAAAATAATAGCAGAATATTAGTTCTAATATGGGTAGACTACATCTGATAGAGATACTTTAATTTTTGTGTCTCAAATTATGAGGATCCAATTTTCTCTAGAAAATGCTTGTTTCTCTCAACCTCATTATCAGAACACTTTCTGCATACTTTGCCTAAAATTACCTTTTCTTCATTTTAATTATACAACTCCAAATCACTTTTCCTTATTAGTATTTGATAATTACAGGCAAAGAAGCAAATATAAGAACAAGAAATACATGAGCAACACAGTCATGCATTTTCCCCTTCTTTCTGTTGATAGCACTGACTTCATTGAGATGAAGTGTATTTAATTTCAATTCGCTGAATGACCACGTTCATAATTTGAGTTCATTTCCATTTCAGGATGATTTCTTTCCAATTTGATTCAATATACATAATTTTTCTTTGAGCATACACGTGTACATTCCTTTAAACTTGTTTTTATCTAGGGAAGGAGGAAGGAAATTAACATTCATTTTGTATCTCCTTTTGACACAGTCTGTTTTTGGCACTTGACACGTATTATGTCATTTGATTCTCTCCACAATCCTGGGAAGCTGGAATTATTATTCTCATTCTAAAGATGAAAAACTGATGGCTAGGAACCAACATGCCCAAGGTTGTTTAATTAAGAAATGGCAGAGCAAGAATTCAAATAAAACCATTCTCTTATTTTTTTTTAAATGATACTGCATTGTTTATTTTCAAGCAAAGATTCTGCAAGAAACTCACAGGAATCTAGGAAGTTAATAACTTAAAAAAATTGGTTTATCTACAGTGTGTGTGGAGTCCATGTGTTAAAATGCTTCTCAGAACATGACACTTGAACATGCTCTGTGCTAGAATTTTGTGATGTCTCCAGATTTGCTGACGTGTAAAGGTAGACTTCAAAGGGAAGCATTCTGAAACCACATTGTGAAAACGTTTCTATGTGGGCTCTCAATTTTTTTTTTTAAAGACAGTGATAAATTGATCTTAAAAGCCTACTGAGATTAAACTAAGTAGAAACCATCTGTGCATTTACCATCACCCACAAACATGTTAGCTTCTGGGTGACAGTAGTGGAGACCATGATCACATTCATTTCCACTCCCAGCAATTTAGTTTTATCTAACAAGCCACAGGTTTCCCCAGGAGTTTTGCTTAATTGGGTTGTAAGTTGCCCCTTTTGGAATTATTAAAATTCTAAGCATCCAAATGAGAGAATGTAAATTGTGTATTATGATGATACTTAGGGTTGCTGTTGTCTTAGTGACAATTACAAAAGTGAGGCACTGTATAGGAAGCACTGGAATCAGCTCCAGAAAATATAAATTATAATTTCAAATTAGTTACCTGAACTAAGTCAAGTCACTTAACCGTTGATTTCTAATCTTGACCTTCTCCTCCATAAAATAAAGGAATTGAACAATAAAATCACCCAAAGAAGTTTTCTTTTTTAAACTATGTTTTTCCCCAATGGAAAAAGTAATATACGGATGTAATGAAAAAATAAATAAATAATACAAAAGGAAACACAATAAAAAAATAATTCTTCCATTCCGGTTTCCTATCCCTTCTTTGGTGCAACTGCTATTAACAGATTGTGAGCGTGTTGACACATATTCTATGCCTATACAACCAGGTGTGTAGGCATATGTGTGTGATATGCGACATTTTTTTCTTTTTAACTCAAATGGAATGTACTGTACTCACTGTTCAGTTGAATTTTATAAAATGGCATACATACATCTTGGAGATTTTTCCGTATCACCATATTTAGATCCATCCCATGACTTTTAGTGGTTGCATACTATGTCTTTGTACGGGTATGCTACAATTTATTTAATCAGTTTTCTAATGATGGACATTTAAGTTTGTCACAATGACCATACTTGTACATATGATATTGCCAGTATATAAAGGCAAAAAGATATGTAGAATGGACTCCTGGAAATAAAATTATCAGTCCAAATTATTTTAAAAAATAATTTTAGGATAATGCACAGCTGATTTTTTAAAACATAATAACCTCTTTTAAAAAATACAAATTTATAAAAATTCAAGCAATAAACAAAAATTAAAAAAGAAAGCAGAAGTTATTCTAATTCACAACCATTTAGAAATTATTTTTTACATCAGATGAATTAACAGACATTTGTTAGTGTTTATGTAGAAAGCTAGATAGATAATATTTCATTAAAAGGGACCGTGATATATATGATAATTTAAAAAGTATATTACCTTGGCCTTCCCTGGTGGCGCAGTGGTTGAGAGTACGCCTGCCGATGCAGGGGACATGGGTTCGTGCCCCGGTCCAGGAAGATCCCACATGCCACTGAGCAGCTAGGCCCATGAGCCATGGCCACTGAGCCTGCGCATCTGGAGCCTGTGCTCCACAACGGGAGAGGCCACAACAGTGAGAGGCCCACGTACTGCGAAAAAAAAAAGTATATTACCTTTAATTTTTGTTTGGGTCTAACAGAATAAAAATAAACTGAGGTAAAACTGAAGGAATCTCTAAATATTAGGTAAATGTTTCATTACCACAAGCGATATTAGTATCTAAAAGTTCTCCCTATAATTAAAAAGGAGGATTCTAAAACTATTGCAGATGGAATCTACTCTTAACACAGTATTCCACTCTGCCTCCTTAGAGGCACCCACCTCCAGAATTTGTTAATTAAAAAAAATTGTTAAGGTCTATAAACATTACAGTATAGTCTATAATAATCATTACCTCAGTTTTTGTCATATTTTTATATTTCATGGGTTCAGGACTCATTATATTTTTAAAAACCACGGCTTTTCTATTTTTGAGTTTTCTATTTTGATTTATTTCTTGATTACCTGGATTTAATTGACATTATTATTTTTTCAAGAAAGAGTCAAATTACTATTTTTTCTAGGTGCTTGAATGCTTGAGAACATGACTGAGTTGTTCTTATAGACACAGGACAAATTGGCCAAGTATACTATTCTTAGGTCCCATTTTCCCTCAGAATTTTCTAGACATTACTGTCTTACAGAATAGAGAGTTGCAGTGGAAATTGTCTGATTTCCCCTTTACTTTTCACCCTGAAAATGACTTTCTTTTGCTATGTGGATGCCTGAAGATTTTTTTTTTTCACACTAAACCTTAAAACTTTAATCTGAATGTGTCTTGATGTAATTTTTCTTCTGTCAAATTTTCTTGGAATATGATATACATTTAGGATCTGCACATTTACTTCTTCCTTCATTCCAGGGAAATTTTTCTTATGTTGTATTTTACAGTAGTTTTCTCTTTCATTTGTAAAAATTTTCTAATTTGACATAATTATTTTATGTTGACTCATTTTTTTGGTCCTTCATATCTACTGTGTTCTCTCTAATCTCTGTTTTTTGTGAAGTTTGTCTGCAGTTTTTCCTGCCAGCAATTTGATTTTCAGGCATGTAGATTTTTCTCGTGCTGTTTCTAACATATCTGTTAAATCTGTAATGCTACTTTTTTGGTTCTCAATTTATTTCTCCAACTCTGTACACTCCCTTTACTTTTCCTTTTGTATGTTTTTATTATCTTTCCCCCTCTCTCTTATTGAAATGAATTCATGTTGTTATTAGGTTTTCTTCTTCCTTTCATTGTATTTTTTTTTCCACATGGAGTTTTAAAAGTCTTTTTTTAGATTCAAACCCCCCAGTTCACTCTGCTTACTAGAGATGGTGCCTGTCTTTCCATTACTGGAATTCCGCAGGGGGATGGAGGAGCCTCTGTTATCATGGATTTTTGTTCCCACCATTTCCCCAGCCTGCTTACCCACGCCCTCATTATGCTTCTCTCCAAACTAGGGAATATTCATGAGATTTTTAAAAATTTCCTCTTCTGACATTTTCCCCCAGTTTGATTTCTGGGCCTTAAAAGAATGGTGATGAGTGATGAAGGGCAGTGTCAACATCTTTTGTTTACTTCATGGGCCACAACATTTTGAAGATGATGGTATGAAGTTGTCACTTCTTTTCCTTGGCTGTTAGCTGCTGATACTTTTTAAAAAAACTTTGTTTTGAGAGTTCTTATTGCTCATTTTGTTAGATATGAGTAGGGAGGCTTTAGTCTGGTAGTGCCTTTTACATAAAAATTACTCTCCATTGTAAATGTTGGGAATTACCCTCCAAAGTGGTAGTACCAACATACATCCCACTGAAACAGACTGTGTAAGCAGGAACTACCAAACTTCTCAGTCTTTGCTAATTAGATATGTAACAATGTTATTTTA
The DNA here is from genome assembly GCF_963455315.2 of Globicephala melas. Taxonomy (NCBI): domain Eukaryota; kingdom Metazoa; phylum Chordata; class Mammalia; order Artiodactyla; family Delphinidae; genus Globicephala; species Globicephala melas. The sequence goes on from NC_083326.1 coordinate 11,703,844, forward strand.
TTGTTTCAATCGACAGCTCTTATGAGTAAGTTCGGGTGGAAATTCACTTTCTTATCGATTCATAAGAGCTCTTTATCTATTACGTGAAATGGCTTTTGCAAGCCTTTTCCCCAGTTTATCATTTTTGTCTTTTGGCTGTGATTAGGATGTTTTTGTATTAATTGTTCATTTTTATGGAGCCAAATGATATGTTTCTCTTATATTTCTGCATTTTGTAACTTGCTCAGAAAGGCATTCCTCAGGACTAGATTTTTTAAAATATTTTCTGGAGCTGAAAAAAATAGATTCCTGATTTCCACCCCCATCCTGCCCCCTCCCATGTACATACACACTGCTAAGCTGAGTCCATGGGCAAGAGACTTAGCACATGTGTTTTAAAAAGCTTTCCCCTTGGGCTTCCCTGGTGGCACAGTGGTTGAGAGTCCGCCTGCCGATGCAGGGGACACGGGTTTGTGCCCTGGTCCGGGAAGATCCCACATGCAGCTGAGCGGCTGGGCCCGTGAGCCATGGCCGCTGAGCCTGCGCATCCGGAGCCTGTGCTCCGCAACGAGTGAGGCCCAAGCTTTTCCTGGCTAAGACTCTTTGGATCCTGGTAGCCTCTACTGTGCCTTCCAAATATGACATGCTATGACTGTAAGTGATACTCCACAAAGAGGAAAGTAACAGACATTTTGTGAGGGCAAAAATTCGCTACAGGCATTAATTTAAAAATATTTTATGTTTCCAGTTCAAGACTTCATAACATATAGAGATCTATAAAGTACAATGTATTTCCACCATTGAAAGAAAAATGTTAAAATTCAATGATCTCCTTTGTTGGAGGACTGTTGAGATCAGACATTCAGAAAAAGATAGTCACTCTTTTAACCAGAAGAACAAATACTCCTTCAGAATATTAATAAATATTTGGAGAAAAACATGCAACAGGAATGGGTTATTGCTAGATTGGAAGCCAAGCAGACCAAAGGGACTAGAAAGGGAAGAAGGGGGAAAATGAATATTTACTAGAGCCTCATTGTCACTGTTCTCTCAGAAACACATCTTATCAAAGAAAAAAAAAAGCTTGGTAAAATGATTACAGACGTGTGCCATCCCATTTTCTGAAGTGGTTCTATTAGAATATCCTGTCGTTCTCAAGGATGTTTCATAGACAGGATATCGTTTCATTTCAAAATGATAAGGTGGAGAACATGTAGCCAAGTGAAATTAGCCAAGTGGCAGAACATTCGCATATAAAACAATTCATAGGGCTTCCCTGGTGGCGCAGTGGTTGAGAGTCCGCCTACCGATGCAGGGGACACGGGTTCGTGCCCCGGTCCGGGAAGATCCCACGTGCCGCGGAGCAGTTGGGACCGTGAGCCATGGCTGCTGAGCCTGCGCGTCCGGAGCCTGTGCTCTGCAACGGGAGAGGCCACAACAATGAGAGGCCCACGTACCGCCAAAAATAAAAAAATAATTCATAGTTCACCGTAAATGTTGTGAAATCTGGGATGTGTACAATGCTGAGTTATGAATTCAGCCCTTGTTAATGCTTCCTTTGCAATATATGGTGGGAAACAGCTATTAAAAATACTAGCGTCACTATTTACTCAAAGATTCCACATCACCAGAATAAATTGCCTGAGAGGAAACATCTTGTTCCTAATGATTTGGAATACAGAGCTTAAGGTTTCATGCCCTGAATGTTTAGCTCTATAATAAGGAAGCATTCATAATATATGTGTGATATTTGTTAGTGCTAAAGATATAGCTAAATGTTTCATGAAAGAACTATTGTGCACTTGATTTTACAATACACGGTTAAAACTCCTGGAGTAGATTTGATGCAAGTGGAATGTTTGCTTAGATTTAGCAAAGAGGAATATTGTAAATAATTCATGGGGTGTAATTTAACTCCGTATGCCTCTGGCCTATGAGGTCTGTGGATCTACTTTTTTTTTTTTTTTTTCATGTAACTGTTCTCTCCTTCAGTTCTCTCCTTCTTTCCTCTCAGCAGCTCCTTATGGTTTCCAGCTCAACTCTGGGGTCAAATGGAAAGTGAATTCAGGTCAACTGAGGGAAATGTATGTGATAGATCAGAGAGAATCTTGTGCCTTCTCCTCTACATAGTCTCGAAGGCCTTCAGAGGTACCACCTACTACCTCCTTTGAGAAAGACAATGAAAAAGAAGAGCTGGAGGGCTGAACGCAGATGGTTCCCACTGCTTCTTATCTCTCTCTGTCTTTTATTTGGGAACCATTCTACATCCTTTTTTTTTGTTCATCCTGTATTCCAGACACATAGGGTTCTCTCCCCTGATAAGATACCGTATTTGCTTTATCCTCCCCCATAATTATAAATAGTAAGTATAAACACTTACTAATCGATACTTTTTTTTTTTTTTTTTTGCGGTACATGGGCCTCTCACTGTTGTGGCCTCTCCTGTTGCAGAGCACAGGCTCCGGACGCGCAGGCTCAGCGGCCGTGGCTCATGGGACCAGCCGCTCCGCGGCATGTGGGATCTTCCCGGACCGGGGCACGAACCCGTGTCCCCTGCATCGGCAGGCGGACTCTCAACCACTGCACCACCAGGGAAGCCCTTGATACATTCTTTTATAAACTTATTGAAGAGGCTGTCTTTTCCCCATTGTATATCCTTGCCTCCTTGGTCATAGATTCATTGACCATAGGTACGTGGGTTTATCTCTGGCTTTCTATCCTTTTCCATGGATTTATATTTCTGTTTTTGTGCCCGTACCATATTGTCTTGATTACTGTAGCTTTGTAGTATAATCTTTTTTTTTTTTTTTTTTATGTGGTACGTGGGCCTCTCACTGTTGTGGCCTCTGCTGTTGCGGAGCACAGGCTCCGGATGCACAGGCTCAGCGGCCATGGCTCACGGGCCCAGCCGCTCTGCGGCATGTGGGATCTTCCCGGACCAGGGCACGAACCCGTGTCCCCTGCATTGGCAGGCGGACTCTCAACCACTGCGCCACCAGGGAAGCCCTGTAGTATAATCTGAAGTCAGGGAGTCTGATTCCTCCTGCTCTGTTTTTTTCCCTCAAGATTGCTTTGGCTATTCACGATCTTTTGTTTTGTGTCTCCATACAAATTTTAAGAATTTTTGTTCTAGTTCTGTAAAAAATGCCATTGGTAATTTGATAGGGATTGCATTGAATCTGTAGATTGCTTTGGGTAGTATAGTTATTTTCAGTATATTGATTCTTCCAGTCCAAGAACATGGTATATCTCTCCACCTGTTTGTGTCACCTTTGATTTCTTTCATCAGCATCTTATAGTTTTCTGAGTACAGGTCTTTTACCTCTTTGGTAGGTTTATTCCTAGGTAGTTTATTCTATTTGTTGCATTGGTGAATGGGGTTGTTTCCTTAATTTCTCTTTCTGATCTTTCATTGTTAGTGGATAGGAATGCAAGAGATTTCTGTGCATTAATTTTGTATCCGGCAACTTTACCAAATTCATTGATGAGCTCTAGAAATTTTCTGGCAACAGCTTTAGTATTATCTATGTATAGTATCATGTCATCTGCAAACAGTGACAGTTTTACTTCCTCTTTTCCAATTTGGATTCCTTTTCTTTCTTTTTCTTCTCTGATTGCCGTGGGTAGGACTTCCAAAACTATGTTGAATAACAGTGGTGAGGGTAGACATCCTTGTCTTGTTCCTGGTCTTAGAGGAAATGCTTTCAGTTTTTCACCATTGAGAATGATGTTGGCTGTGGGTTTGTCATATATGGACTTTATTGTGTTGAGGTAGGTCCCCTCTATGCCCACTTTCTGGAGAATTTTTTTTATCATAAATGGGTGTTAAATTTTGTCAGAAGCTTTTTCTACATCTATTGAGATGATCGTATGGTTTTTATCCTTCAATTTGTTAATATGGTGTGTCACATTGATTTGCATATATTGAAGAATCCTTGCATTCCTGGGATAAATCCCACTTGATCATGGTGTATGATCCTTTTAATGTGTTGTTGGATTCTGTTTGCTAGTATTTTGTTGAGGATTTTTGCATCTATATTCATCAATGATATTGGTCGGTAATTTTCTTTCTTTGTAGTATCTGTGTCTGGTTTTTGTATCAGAGTGATGGTGGCCTCATAGAATGAGTTTGGGAGTGTTCCTTCCTCTGCAATTTTTTGGAAGAGTTTGAAAAATATGGGTGTTAGTTCTTCTGTAAATGTTTGATAGAATTCAACTGTGAAGCAATCTGGTCCTGGACTTTTGTTTGTTGGAAGTTTTTAAATCATAGTTTGAATTTCATTACTTGTGATGGGTCTGTTCATATTTTCTATTTCTTCCTGGTTCAGTCTTGGAAGGTTATATACCTGAATTCCAAGAATTGTCCATTTCTTCCAGGTTGTTGATTTCATTGGCATGGAGTCACTTGTAGTGGTCTCTTATGACGCTTTGTATTTCTGTGTTGTCTGTTGTAACTTCTCCTTTTTCCTTTCTAATTTTATTGATTTGAGTCCTCTCCCTGTTTTTCTTAATGAGTCTGGCTAAAAGTTTATCAATTTTATCTTCTCAAAGAACCAGCTTTTAGTTTTATTGATCTTTGCTACTGTTTTCTTTGTTTCTATTTCATTTATTTATGCTCTGATCTTTATGATTTCTTTCCATCTACTAACTTTGGTTTTTGTTTGTTCTTCTTTCTCTAGGTCCTTTAGGTGTAAGTTTAAACTGTTTATTTGAGATTTTTCTTGTTTCTTGAGTCAGGATTGTATTGCTATAAAGTTCCCTCTTAGAACTGCTTTTGCTGCATCCCATAGGTTTTGGATCGTCGTGTTTTCTTTGTCTTTGGTCTCTAGGTATTTTTTGATTTCCTTTTTGATTTCTTCAGTGATCTCTTGGTTATTTAGTAATGTTTTGTTCAGTCTCCATGTGTTTTTGTTTTTTATGGGTTTTTTCCCCCTGTAATTTATTTCTAATCTCATAGCATTGTGGTTGGAAAAGATGCTTGATATGATTTCAGTTTTCTTAAATTTACTGAGGCTTGATTTGTGACCCAACATCTGATCTATCCTGGAGAATGTACCATGCACACTTGAGAAGAAATTGTAATCTGCTGTTTTCAGGTGGAATGTCCTATAAATATCAATTAAATCTATCTGGTCTATTGTGTCATTTAAAGCTTGTGTTTCCTTACTAATTTTCTGTCTGGATGATCTGTCCATTGGTGTAGGTGAGGTGTTAAAGTCCCCCACTATTATTGTGTTACTGTCAATTTCCTCTTTTATAGCTGTTAGCATTTGCCTTATGTCTTGAGGTGCTCCTGTGTTGGATGCATATATATTTATAATTGTTATGTCTTCTTCTTTGATTAATCCCTTGATCATTATGTAGTGTCCTTCCTTGTTCTTGTAACATTCTTTATTTTAAAGTCTATTTTGTCTGATATGAGTATTGCTAGTCCAGCTTTCTTTTGATTTCCATTTGCATGGAAAATCTTTTTCCATCCCCTCACTTTCAGTCTGTATGTGTCCTAGGTCTGAATTGGGTCTCTTGTAGACAGCAAATAGATGGTTCTTGTTTTTGTATCCATTCAACGAACCTGTGTCTTTTGGTTGGAGCATTTCCATTCACATTTAAGGAAATTATTGATATGTATGTTCCTATGACCATTTTCTTAATTGTTTTAGGTTTGTTTTTGTATGTCCTTTTTTTCTCTTGTGTTTCCCACTTAGAGAAATTCCTTTAGTATTTGTTGTAGAGCTGGTTTGGTGGTGCTGAATCCTCTTAGCTTTTGCTTGTCTGTAAACCTTTTGATTTCTCCATCAAATCTGAATGAGATCCTTGCTGGGTACAGTAATCTTGGTTGTAGGTTCTTCCCTTTCATCACTTTAAATATATTGTGCCACTCCCTTCTGGCTTGTGGAGTTTCTGCTGAGAAATCAGCTGTTAACTTTATGGGAGTTCCCTTGTATGTTATTTGTCATTTTTCCCTTGTTGCTTTTAATAATTTTTCTGTGTCTTTAATTTTTTTTAGCTTGATTACTACATGTCTCAGCATGTTTCTCCTTGGGTTTATCCTGCCTGGGACTCTCTGCGCTTCCTGGACTTGGGTGGCTATTTCCTTTCCCATGTTAGGGAAGTTTTCGACTATAATTTCTTCAGATATTTTCTCAGGTCCTTTCTCTCTCTCTTCTCCTTTTGGGATCCCTATAATGCCAATGTTGGTGTATTTAATGTTGTCCCAGAGCTCTCTTAGGCCGTCTTCATTTCTTTTCATTCTTTTGTCTGTATTGTGTTCCGTTGCAGTGAATTCCACCATTTTGTCTTCCAGGTCACTTATCCTTTCTTTTGCTTCAGTTATTCTGCTATTGATTCCTTCTAGTGTATTTTTCATTTCAATTATTGTATTGTTCATCTCTGTTTGTTTGTTTTTTAATTCTTCTAGGTGTTTTGTTCTTTTATTCTTCTAGCTATTTGTTAAACGTTTTTTTGCATCTTCTCAATCTTTGCCTCCATTCTTTTTTGGAGGTCCTGGATCATCTTCACTATCATTATTCTGAATTCTTTTTCTGGAAGGTTGCCTATCTCCACTTCATTCAGTTGTTTTTCTGGGATTTTATCTTGTTCCTTCATCTGGGACATAGTCCTTTGCCTTTTCATTTTGTCTATCTTTCTGTGAATGTGGTTTTCGTTCCACAGGCTGCAGGATTGTAGCTCTTCTTGCTTCTGCTGTCTGCCCTCTCATCCTACATCTTTATCTGCTATATTTATTTCCTTTTTTTTTTTGGCCCCCTGGCTTGTGGGATCTTATTTCCCTGACCAGGGATCGAACCCGTATGCCCTGCAGTGGAAGCGCGAAGTCTTAACCAGTGGACCGCTAAGGAAGTCGGTACCCATTGGTTCTTGTTCTTTAATTGCAAATGTCTCTGCCTCCGACTTTCCCACCAGCAAACCAGATGTAATTAGCTGAGAAGTTTAGTACAAGACCAAAAACAGTGAAATATCTGATGTCTTAGTGCCATTACACCATGGTAAAGGGTTAGTTGTACATTACTAACTTGTAGTGTGTGCTCAAAGGCCATCCCTAGGGGTTGTGTAGGGCTCTACACTCCTTCCATCGGCAATTATATTCAGGCAAAATCAGGTTTCAAAGAATATCAGGGGCAACCTTGAAAAGTAAATGGGGAAGGTGTGAGGGGAAAGTCCAACCATTCTTCTTAGTGAGACTGAGGACTTTATAGAGCTTTATAGCTGCCAATGCCACCTTCTTCTCACCTACCAGCTTCCTTTGAAAACACCTTTTGGCTAATTTCCTTACTTTCACTTAAGTTATTAGGAATCTAAATATGTCTTTCCATTTCTAGTGATTATCAAACTCTAATGAGGTGCTTGGTGGTTTCCTTTCTTTGATTTGTTATTGAGATTTCTTTAGAAGGCAGCAAGGCAAGTATTATTTTAAAATTGGCTGGAAATAACCCACCCACTACATGGAGTTTGAGTCCACAGATGTTTTCTCTTTCCAGTATGAGTTGTGTTGAAGTAGGCTTCTGACAGGGTGATTACCAGGCTCATTCTTCCTCCCTTTACCCTCCACCACAAACACATAGAAGGAGAAATATTCCCCAAGGCTGCCAGAGGAAATAGCCTCAACTAAGTGATAAATCAGAGGAAAAACAATTGTTTAGAAAGACATTTATATCAAGAGCACTAAAACTTTAAAATAATGAGAATCGTGCATAAACCCTTCCTTATCTGCCTTCACATGTCTTAGATGGAGAAAGGTGTACTGAAAAGTGTGTTTCCTCAGTGAGCATCCTCCAGAAAGGATGCAGTTGGCAACAGCTCTGGGAGACAGGAGATGGGAATTCTAGCCTTGGCTCCAACATCAAGTAGCTTCTGAAGTTGGCCCTTTCCCCTCCAGCTCCCTTAGGCATAAGCTGATTCTAGAATCAGTCATGTTGTTCAAGCTGAGCGTCTCCTGAGTTGCAGTCAGACATGTCCAAAATGGGCCTGGGTTGAATCACCAGTTTTCAGTGGAAGAAAATTTGCTCCTTAAAATGTGAACAAAGGAAATATTCTCTTTACCTAGGTGTGAGCTTGTTGAGAATGAAGGATTCTGAGCGGGGAAGTCTAGGGAGGAGATTTTGTTTAGGAATAGAGCCTGGAAGAAGAATGGTTCATGAATTGTGAGTCCTCCATCTTCAACTTATATGCCATCTTTGATGCCAGTGTGACTCCCTGGAAAGCTGAGAACTTTAAGGATCATAAAGACTCTTCAGGGTGCTCTGATGCACCTTGAAGGGCATGTGACTGTTTCAGGTACTACCAAAGACTCCGTAAGACGTCAATATAGGCATCATATTATTATGGTGATAATATATTGTGTATGTCATAGAACACAGAATGACCCCTTGGTGCTTTCACCCTGTGAGTTCCATTGCCTGGGAGAAATGGCTGTCAAATGTGTTGACCTGCAGACCACTTCAGCTTGGCCAAGTCACCGCATACAGCCTCCCTACTCATGCAAACCGGAAGGGACAAGGCTGTAAAATTCCCTCTCCCCAGTCTTGACTCCTAATCGCCAGAGCAAAATCAGCTAAACCAACCAGTCAGACCAAGACCAAATTCATTTAAGTAAATGAAAAGAAAAGAATGTTTAAAATGAGAGAGCAGGGACTTCCCTTGTGATTCAGTAGTTAAGAATCGTCTTGCAATGCAGGGGATGCCGTTTCCATCCCTGGTCGGGGAACTAAGATCCCACATGCCATGTGGCAACTAAACCCATGTGCTGCAACTACTGAGCCCGTGTGCCACAACTACAGAGAAGCCCGGGCACTGCAACGGAAGTTCCTGCATGCCGTAACTAAGACCTGACACAACCCAAAATAAATAAATTAATTAATTTTAAAAAATAAAATAAAATAAAATGAGAGAACAAAGATGAATCAACAGGTAGATCATCATTTTGTGCCAGGAACCAAAATACAGGCACTGACATATTACGAACCCCATATTGAGAACTCTCCCCTGGAAGCAAGTTATTTGCCTCAACAGGGTTACCTGCAGCTCTGCTTTTTAAAATTTTCTTCCAGAAGCCAGAAACTTGGGTTCTGACCACTTCAGAGTCTCACACACCTCTTTCTGAGTCACTAGTTTGTAAGACAACAGTGTGATTTTCTTTGGAGCATGTCCACTGTGGCACTGACCAGGATGGAACCTATTTAGCGCATAAGACCTGACAGTTTCATAGCCAAGAGGTGGGTTAAAAGGCAGTTCATCAAAGTTCAAATCATGATGAGAGAACCAGCACGAAATGGGAGGCTGGACTTGCCATAAAGAAAGGTATTATTTTGGGAAAGGTTGGCATGTTTATGATTTTTGAGGCTATGTGAGCTCAGTTTTTCCCCTTAAACATCTGCCACAGGTGCTGGGGAAACACTGCTTGTATTTTTGTATGAACATGGTGTAAATAATGTCCACTTTCAATAAACCTTTCAAACCCAAACAGCTGCCATTTGGGGCTTAAAAACAACTTGTGACTTCCTGTAAGTCTGAGCGACCTTATCACCATTCTCCATTGAGAAATGTTACCCCCTCCACTCTCCCCACCTTTGGTCTGTAGCCCTGTAAAGTTCGTAGCCCTTGACTCTGTTTTTCACAAATACATGGCAATGGCTTTAAGAAATAAATAAACCGCTTGTCCTAGCTCTTTGGAAGAGGTGCTGAAGCTGGAGCATGTACTGCTATCTGGTAAAGACATTCTCTGCTTCGTGATTAAAAAGAAAATCTTTTTAAAACCCTGCTACTCAGAGGGTTTTTTAAAAATATGCATGGCTCTCTCTCTTTTTTCTGTGTTGTATGTTATATATTGTAAGTCACAACAGCTAGGACTTTATCTTCTAAATTCTTCTATGATTCCTAAAGATTTGGAAGCAATCTATAAAGCTGATGCATGTAATAAATATTACCTTTGAGTTTCAGGCACTTATATATGTTTTCTTTCTTAGCCACAGAGGGTATTCTTTTGTCAACTCCAGTAGATTCAAAGGTTTTCCTTTCAGTAAGCTCTTCTTGTGTCCTGGGAGCAGACTGGTGACATCCAAGAGATGATGGGTTTCTATTCCCACTTTTAACACAAATAATATGGTTTACCTCTTTTAAGATTTTATTTCTAAAGATGAGATGTGAACTGATGGAACAAAAATAATCCAGAACACTTTTATGTGTTATGTGATTTTTTTGTGTGTGTAGGGGCTCTTAATAGCTTAATACTTAACGGATTAGGTAGTTGAGTGAAGCTTTTAACTAGAATCACTAGTTTCCCTGGTCAAGATCCCTGGTCCTGCTGATTGGGCCCAGTGGCTCTCGACTGGGGCAATTTTGCTCCCCCGCTCCTGGGGGACCCTTGGCGATGTGGTTTGGTTGTTGTAATTTGGAGAGAGGGTGCTAGTGGCATGTGGCGGGAAGAGGCAAGGAAAGCAGCTAAATATCCTGCAATGCACAGGATATTTGTCTCGTGACACAGAATTCTCTCGTTAAAGTGTCAGTAGTGCTGAGGTTGAGAGATTCTGGGGGAAAAAACGTGACAGCAGAGTAAACACAGGGTTAAGGGCCCAGAGTTAAAGAGGGTTTAAGAGATTACTTTGAAGATTACAATGTTCAAATGCCAGGTCCTGGCCCATCATCATGCAAGAAAGAGAATCCTTCTTCAAGGCACCAGAGTAGAGGCTTATGCAGGGGGAGACTTGGGGACCCAACCCCAGGGAGTACCCCAGAGCTCTGTGTTGTTTTTCGCACTCTCCCAGAAATCTCTAAGAGGCAGAACCTGATACCTATGAAGGATATTTGTGTAATTCGCTGGGCATTTCCATTGCCCACTCCCTCGTTTTTTTGTTGGTTGTAAGAGTATTTGTTTATTGTAGAAGACAGAAGCTAATGGTAGCCATGTAAATAATATGGAAGTGTCTACAATAAAACAATCTCTTCTCCCCCCTCTTCAATCAAGCCCCCGCTTTGCTAACATAACATTATATCAGCTGTATATTCTGTAGAAATTGTAGATTCATGAGTGGAGCTTATCTTTCCACTCTCCCCCAAATAACGCATTCCCCTGAAAAATTTTTTCATTTAACAAATATGTCGTGGATGCTTTTGGAGCTTAACTCATTTGGACTGACCTTAACTCATTTGTAATTTTTAACGTTGGCCATGTAATATTCTGGATGAGGAATATACTGTTATTTATCCAACCATTCCTCTCCTCTTTTGATCAACATTCCTGTTGTTTCTAGCTTTTTGCTGTTGTAAACAGTGCAGCAATGAACACCTGTGTACATATAGTTTCAAGTACTAGTACACTCACCCCTCAGTATCCACGATCTTCTCAGAAACCAAAGTCTGTGGATGTTCAAGTCCTTTATATAAAATGGTGCATAGTATGTGCATATAACCTACTCACATTCTCCTGTATACTTTAAATAATCTCTACATATAATATCTAATACAATGTAAGTGCTATGTAAATAGTTGCCACCAACAACAAATTCAAGTTTTGCTTTTTGGAACTTTCTGGAAATTTTTAAAAAATATTTTCAATCCATGGTTGGTTGAATCCCTGGATGCAGAACACACAAGGATCCAGAGGGCTGACTGTACCCTTATTTACTTATTAGTATTCTTATTTCTGTTAGATTCGAAATGGGATGGCTAGGACAGAGTAATACATTCTTGACTCTAAAAGTTACTGCTGTATTTCTTTAGACATTGTAATAATATGGCATCAATAGGATATGAGTGCCTATTTTCCCACAATTTTGCCAGTAAAAGTTATTGGTAATCCTTTTACTTATTTAATAGCATCTAGTATGCTAACATCATATATATAGGCTAATGTATCCTAAAGGCATAAGATAGTCACTATAGTTTCTTGTGTTATAGGTGCATATATATGTGTGTGCACACATACATGTATTCATATATACATATAGTATCATTAATCTGGACTTCATTTTTATGTCTGACGTGAAATAACTGCCTCATTCTGTTTTCTTCAAATGGAAAACCAATTGCCACAAACTGTTGTAGAGGCTATACAGTATGTTTTCATAGATTTAAATATGATCTCTATCACATACATCATTTCCATAACACCAGTGTTTGTTTCTGAACATTTGGTTTTATTATGTTGATTATTTTCACCTCTGCCAGTACCACACTGTTTGACTCTTGTAGCTTTATAATAAATTTTGATATCTAGTAAAACAGGTTGCTCTTTTTTTCTCTTTTGTGGTTAAATACACATAATACAAAATTGACCATTTTAACCATTTTAAATTGTAAAGTTCAGTAGCATTAAAACATTTACACTGTTGTTCAGCCATTGCCACTATCCATCCCCAGAACTTTCTCATCTTCCCCAACTGAAACTCCACAGTCGTTAATCACTAACTCCCCATTCCTCCCTCCCCCAACCCTTGACAACTACCATTCTGCTTTCTGTCTCTATAATATAATTCCACTATTCTAGGGACCTCATGTAAGTGGAATCATACAACATTTGTCCTTTAGTGACTGGCTTATTTCACTTAGCATAATGTCCTCAAGGTTCATCCATGTTGTGGCATGTGTCAGAATTTCCTTCTGTTTTAAGGCTGAATAATATTTCATTGTATGTATATATCACATTTTGTTTATCCAGTTATCCACTGATAGACATTTGGGTTGCTTCCACCTTTTGGCTATTGTGAATAACAAACTTCTATGAACATGAGTGTATAAATATCTATTTGCATCCCTGCTTCAACATCTTTTGAATGTATATCCAGAATTGGAATTGCTGGATCATGTAGTAGTTCTATAATGTAAGATAAGGGTTCACTTTCATTTCTTTGTATGTGGATATCCAATTTTTCCAACACAATTTGTTGAAAAGACTGTCCCTTCCCCATTGAATGATCTTGGCACTTTGTAAAAAATCATTTGACCATACCTGTGAGTGTTTATTTCCGAACTCTCTATTCTGTTCCATTGATCTGCATATCTATCTTTATGCCAGTGCCACTCAGTTTTGATTACCATAGTTTTACAGTAAGTTTTGCTCTTGTTTTAAAACTTTATTTATTTTCCAAAAATGTCAAGGCTATTCTTGCTCATTTTCTCTTCAGATTGAAGTTTAGAATAAATGTCTCAATTGAGATTTTGAGCATTAAATGTATAGACGAATTTGAGAATAACTGATGGCTTTACAATATTGGTTCTTACCTTCTATAATTATGGCTAATCTTTCTTTTTAGTCAGATTTTTTATGGCCCTGAAAAAAGTTTTATAATTTTCATCAATACCTTGCATACTTCTTATTAGTTTTATCAGTTCTTATTAGTTTTGTTTTTTATAGTTCTGTTGGTCTTTCAATGGAGTTTTTTCTTTTAAACTACATTTTCTTATTGGTTATTGTTGGTGTTGAGAACAGATTATATTTATTTATTTATTTATTTATTGCTGTACGCGGGCCTCTCACTGTTGTGGCCTCTCCCGTTGCGGAGCACAGGCTCCGGACGCGCAGGCTCAGCGGCCATGGCTCACGGGCCCAGCCGCTCCGCGGCACGTGGGATCTTCCCGGAGCGGGGCACGAACCCGTGTCCCCTGCATCGGCAGGTGGACTCTCAAGCACTGCACCACCAGGGAAGCCCCTATTTTTAAATTTTGATGTTTTATCTGATAATCTAATTGAACTCTCTTACTTGTATTAAAATTATTCCATTGCTTCTCTTGGATTTTTTAGATATGTTGGATAGTCATACTGTCCTCAAATAATGAAATTTTATCTTTTCAATTCCATTATTTGTATAATTTATTGCTCATATCTTATTGTCTTGCATACTATGTACCCAGCACATAGTATTCTGTGATAGTAGTCATGGCAAGCATTTTTATTTTATTCTAAAATGGCAGTGTGTCTAATGTCCACCATCAAGTGTAATGGTAGCCATCAGTTTCTGATTGATAGCCTTCATCAAGTTAAGGAGGTGTTTTCTACATTTGGAAAAAAAATATTGAACTTTAGTATATAATTTATTAGCATAGATTGAGATAATCATTATTAGTTATCTTTAATTTATTAAGACACTAAATTGCAGTGTTATTTTTTAAATTTTGAATTATCCTCATGGTTCTGGGATAAACCTTCCTTGGTATACTTTGTTTTATATTTTAATACCTTACAAGAGTCAATTTAACAATATGCTGTTTAGGATTTTTTGTATTTATATTCACAAGTTAGGCTGATGCATAGCTTTCTTTCCTAATTTTGATATTGGGGTTTTGCTCACCTTATGATATGTTTTAACACTTTTATTTTTTGGTGTGAAATAAATTAAATAATTTATTTCATTATTTACTATTAATTGTTTAATTATTTACTATTACTATTTAATACTATTTACTATTTTTTGAAGTATCAATTACACAAAACCAGAAGGGGATTGATCTTTGACTAAATTTTCAATTTATTTTATGGTTTTTGATTTAGTCACGTTTTTTTTTTTTAGCCTTTCTTGACTCAGTTTTGAGCATTTATAAAGTAATAATACTGAGAGCACCACACAACTTAGAAAATTATCCATTTCATCTACATTTTCAGGTATATTTGCATAAACCTCATGTAGTATTTTCTTAAGGTTTTAAAATTTATTATACCTATTTATTATACCTATAGCTAAGTACCTTTTATTTCTACTGTTACTTGTGTTTTTATTTGTTCCTGATCATATTAGTCCTACTTACTCTTCAAGTAACAATTCTTTGCTTTGATTGACCAAATAAACTCTTTTCTTTTCTATTTTATATCTCTATCTCTATTTATATATTCACATCTGGTTTTTATCCTTTTTTCGTGTGTGGGGAGACTCATTTGTTCTTTATTTAACTTTTTTTTTTTTTTTTGGTGGTACGCGGGCCTCTCACTGTTGTGGCCTCTCCCGTTGCAGAGCACAGGCTCCGGACGCGCAGGCTCAGCGGCCATGGCTCATGGGCCTAGCCTCTCCGCGGCATGTGGGATCTTCCAGGACGGGGCACAAACCTGTGTCCCTTGCATCGGCAGGCGGACTCTTAACCACTGCGCCACCAGGGACGCCCTTTATTTAGCTTTTAGTGTGAGTGCTTAGTTCACTTGTTTTCAATCCTTTCTTGCTTTCCATGAGATTCTAAGGGCCCCTAAATTTTGATGTGTGGTGCCCTTAGTATTATTACTTTATAAATAGTCTGTAATATAAATCATGAATTTCTTTTTAATCCCAGGCTAATTAGAAAACGCTTTAAAATTTCCAGTGGATAGACTTTAATTTGACCATTTTTTGTTTTTAATGTTTAGTTTTATTGCGTTATAGCCGTGGAATATGGTTTGCATGATTTCTACTATTAAAAACACTTCTGAGACTATTTTTTGTGGTCAAATATATCATCAGTGTTATAAATGTTCCATGGGTATTCGAAAAGGATGTTTATTCTGCTTCCTTTGTTACAAAATTTTCCATATATTTACTAAATCAGGAATGTTAATTGTGCTATTCAAATTCTCTCTCTCTCTCTTTTTTTTTGTGGTTTTTTTTTTTCTATCAGTTACTGAGAGAGAAGTGTATTTTCCATTATGTTATTAAATTTGTCAATTGCTTTTTGTATTTCAAACAGATTTTTTTTTTAAATGTAGTTTGATACTCGACTGTTAGATGTACTGAGTTTATATTTTCCTTGTGGAGTCGGCTGCCTTTGTCTTATTTACTGCTTCTTGCCTTTACTAACTAAAGTGTTGCTAGTCCTGCTTTATATTATTAGTATTTGCCTCCTATATCTTTGTCTATCCCTTTATATTTGATCTCTCTGAATCATTTTGTTCTAGGCGTATCTCTTGGAAACAGATAACACCTGGATTTTGTTTAAAGGAAAACCTAATCTGAAATTCTCTGTCTTTGAATTGGGAAGTTTATCTGTTGCCATTTACTGGGAAAATGGAAACATTTGGTCTCACTCTGACATCCCCAGTTGTCTTCCTATTTTTGTGTAAATTAGTTTTTCCCCTTTCCTGGAGTGATTTAGTTTTCTTCACTGTTATTTTTTGTTTACTCGTTTGAAAGTTATACACACTGCCACTGTACCTAGGGCTTATGCTTATTTTGTAATAACATATTTGAACATGTTCCCTTTTATTGATTTCTAACATTAGTTAGTGTCTCTCACCTCCTCCTTAAACAAGAGGAGACTGTGAAACTTGGCATCTTACCTCTTTTCTACTCTAGTTCCTCCTCTGAGTTGATAGAAATACCATTTCAACCTTGTGTTTGTTTGTTTGTTTGTTTTAAATCTTGCGTTTATTTTATAAGGATTAATAATAATTGAATTAAGCTTAAAGCACCATTCTAAACAATTATTCTGATCGAGCTGAAAGTTTCGTGCTATCCTTCACTTAATCATTGCTTCTTGAATCTCATGTCTTTCTCCTCCTTAGATTTGTTTTTAATTTTTCTGGCACAAACTCTTGAGTAAGTCTTTTAAAAGGCTTTGTGGGCGTTACATTTTCTGAGTCCTGGAAAATCTGTAATTGGCTTTACTGAGTACTGGGCTTAGGAATTGATATCCCCAATTTTTTTCCTTCTAAACTTTGAAGATATTTCTTCACTATATTTTAGGATTTCAATTTTGATCATTTTGTAAGTGAAAGAATGAAAAGCAGTGCAGTCAGTTGTTTAGTCATCTAGCTACTGCATTTGTTAGGCACGGTATTAGGCTACAGGAATTTAGAAAAGGTAATACTGATCTATAAATGAATGTCTGTGGGAGGAAGAGGGATCAAGTAACTGAATTCGCTTAAAGTAGTTTCCTTTGCAGAGGAAACATTTAAACTGGTTAGTGACGGGAAAGCAGACATTTACTCGAGAATTTATAATCTTATCTAGTCCACATTCTGGTCCTTATATAAAAATGTTAGATAGAATTTGCTTAGATAGATCTGGACTAGATTAGACTTGCATAGAATTAGAAGAAATAAATATATCTTCCCCCAATTACCAATACATTTTATTTTGTTCTAGTATCTAAATAGATACCTTTCCACTTATCAGATTTCCTAGGACAGAGGTTAGTAAACTAAGATTGGCTACCTGTTTTTGTAAATCAAATTTAATTGCAACAGCTATGTTCATTGATTTCTGCATTGTCTATGGCTCTTTCATAATGTGGTAGCAGAGTTGAGGATTTGCAACAAAGACTGCATGGCTCCCAGAGTCTGAAATATTTACTGTCTGGCTCTTTACAGAAAACATTTGCTGACCCTGCTCTAGGACACGCATCAGGGCTTCTGTTAGCGCTCCTACAAGGCCATCAAGGTAGGTGACAACAGCAAATCTTGACTTCCTTAGGGTGGTGGATGATATTCATAGCAAGTTTGGAAACTCAGTCGGCCTATATTTTATATTGAGAAATGGAAGCTTATCTCTCAGTCATGTACCATTGTTAATAATCACTTGCCCTTTAAATTATTTCCTTTTTTCAATCTTGTTTTTTTTCTCATCTTCTGGGAGTTGTGCAATTGAGTGTTGCGATTTTCATTTCTTTGACTGCGTGATGTGAGGGAAGCTGGCATATTTGCTAATGTGCTGTTGTGTGGGCTCGGGCTGCTGATTGCTTTTGGCCTAGGTGCTGTGCAGAGCTCCAAGGTTTGGCTTTGTGAACGCTGCCTGGCAAAGCAGAAACATTTTGTGAAATTTCACAAATGTCACACACACACGCACATTTTCAATTGCAAAATTCTCCCCCTTGGCACACAATTTTTCCCAGGTTTCTGTTCTTCATAATAAATCTTTAGCCATCTTTCTTCCAACGGGAGCACTTCAGTGGGTAGACTGGCTGTCGCTTTGATAAAACTTGCACTTAAAAGTCCTCGGTTTCCAGGGTGTTCTGATGGTTTTCCCTTTCTCAGAAATTTAGTATGATCTTTTATTCCGAAGAGAAAGCAGCTTTATTTCAAGCCCAAATGTTCCCTCAGACAAAGATTCCCTGATTTAATTTCCAGCAAAAACCATTTTTCAAGATGGAACCCGTAGAAACTGATCTCTCAGCTTCACCATCCTGAACCCAGAGTGAGATGCAGGGGATTGAATTCAGCAGAAAACTGGGCAAATTTCATTCTTTTTGTGCATGACTCAAAGCATCTAAGAGACTGTAATAAGAGTGCTTAATTTCAATAAAAGCACTTGGTGGTATATTTTGGTACTTCTGTCATGGGTAGCTATGAACACTTTACAGACAAGTCACTGACTTCAGAATGAGGGGAGGGATTATTGCCACTGAGTCACAGATGACATTAAACCATGGAGAGGTAAACTTTTCTTAAAGTCAATCAAGATGTCAGTGGGGGCCAAGCGGGCTTTAATTTTGTGGTTTGGTGTATCTGTTCTGAGCATTTTGCCAATTTTGGGATATGCCTCTGATTAAAGAAAATTCTTCCAATTTGACTCTCCAAATTTGTATCTCTGTCTGGGCTTCAAGCTCTGCTTTACAGTTTCCTGGCCCTCTATTTACTGTTATTACTGACAGTGACCCCTCACCCTCATCCCTTCCTCTTGACCCCAGGGTCCTCGCACCTGTGAGTTGCCATCCTGGCAGCCTTGATTAGACGGGCTTGGCTGTGCCCCGCGCTAGCCATGCCCTTCCCAGTTTAGACCTTTTGAGTAGCGATAATTGGGCAGCCCTCTGCATCCAGGCCTTCAAATGCAACCAGGCCAAATGGGACAGCCTCAGCCATGCTGTTTGAAACACATCATATTTACTGGAGAGCAGACAATGCAGTTGAGAAACTCTAAAAAGAAAATTAGTGTCTTTATTTTGTCAGCTATAGATCTGGCCCCAACTGTTTAGGGAAAAAAGAAATAAAATATTCCATCCAGTCATTTAAACAGTACCTTTAGGTAATGCTCAGTGTTCTGGGATGATTGCTCAGAATTTGTCATGGAAATATTAGAGTTAAACATGTGCACTCCAGAGTCAGACTGTCTGGGTTTAAGCAATGATTTTACCACCGAGTAGCTTTGTGACCTTGACAAATTACATAGCTACTCTGCCTCAATGTCCTCATGTGTAAACTAGAAAAAAAATCTACTTCTGTGCCATCCAATTCAGTGGACACTAGCCACATATGACTACTGAAATTTAATTAAAATTAAATGAGGGTAACAATTTATTTCTTCAGTTGTACTACCCACATTTCAAGGGCTCAATAGACAACATATAGCTAGTGGCTACTGGATTGGAGAAGAGAGAATAGAACATTTCTAGCATAAAGATCTATTGGACAGCACTGGTCTATATCAAAGTGTTATAATGAGGAGTAAACGAGTTAATACATCTAAAGTGCCTAAAACAATGCCTAGCCCATAGAAGAGGTTCAATACGTTTATCATCATCATTATTTCTATACTTCTCTCTCTTCCCAGCTCTTCTTCAAAATGGCAGCTGGGTCTACTGGGGAAGAGTAAGGTTACTCCACTTCCTGGTTACTAGTTTTTGTACAAAAGCTTTATTTCCTATACCATCTTGTAAGTTTCCATGGGGCAGAGATTTCTTTTTTTTTTTTTTCTTTTGCGGTACGCGGACCTCTCACCGTTACGGCCTCTCCCGCTGCAGAGCACAGGCTCCGGACTCGCAGGCTCAGCGGCCTTGGCTCACGGGCGCTCACGGGCGCTCACGGGCCCAGCCGCTCCGCGGCATGTGGGATCTTCCCGGACCGGGCCACGAACCCGCGTCCCCCGCATCGGCAGGCGGACTCTCAACCACTGCGCCACCAGGGAAGCCCCAGAGATTTCTTTTTTAAAGAGAGACACCATCATAGAATGGCTCTGTGTGAGGGCCATACAGACAAACAGCCTGGTTTTTTTTTTTGCCACTTAGTAACTGTGTGACCTTAGGCAAATTATTTGCTCTTTCTCTCTCTCTCTCTCTCTCTCTCCCTCTCTCTCTCTCTGTTTCTATTGATACATATGTGAAATAAGAATAATATATAATATAGTAAAGTCTCTCAAAGGTTGTTGGGAGAATTAAGTGAATTAGCATACGTACTTAGACTGGGACCTGGCATTGTTAAGTTCGCAAAAAGTATTACTTCTCATAAATATTATTATTTCTGCGCTGTCTTTGACTTCTCTTCAAAATGGCATTGGATACTACTCGGGAAGTGTTTGTCTCACTCAACCTACTGGTGGGGAGAGGTGTTGGAGTCTTGCAGCTCTTCTGGTCTTTGGGATGACATCCCTTTGTCCCACTGCTGGCTTCGGGGAATGAAATTGGTGGTTGACTTGATCTGTGGTTCAGTGTGTCTCAGTCTAGCTAGGGATCTGCAACCCTGCCTGGCTGACGTGGTCTTTCCTTGGCTCTCAATGATGTCACAGACCCACTGTGTCTCTTCCATATCTTCCTTTGGTTTCTGGTTGGTAGTCACTCCCAGCTTCCACTGCAAAGTCTCTCTCCATCTCATCATGGCTGGTCCTGGGCATTCCACTCTTCTCCACTAAGCTTTCAACTCCCTTTGGAAGAGCTTTGGAAACTTCTGGGCGTCATCCAAGTTGAATCCACAGCTTGATTTCACTATAGGTAGCTCTGAAACAGGAAACAGGGCAAAATCCCCTGCCCTTGGTACTCTCTTCAATTTACCTAACATACCAGCCCCTTCCCCCAGTGATTTTAGATGGAAATTATCCCCGTCCTACCCTAGCCATTGGTCTCAGCCCATGTAGATCCTCGTAGAGAATGAGGTCATCCAGGGCAGGTCTCAGTGGAAATGAAATTTCTCATTCAGACATTCCTTAAGACTGACAGCCATTCCAAAGTGCCTTGAGGAGTTTTAGGATCATTATTCCGACTCTAGGTCTGGAGATGCCTTGATACTGACTCTACTACCCATCACTTAGTCATGACTTGAGGTTGGAACCTAGCTTTGGGCATATATATGTATCCAGACATAGCAAATGACCTTATGCTCATGGATGCCACCCTTAACTGGTAACGGGGATTCTGAATTAGTGTGGTGGAAAGTCCAGTGATGGAGGGCAAGAGATAAATGCATCAAACACTGTGAAAGTAGAGTTAGTAGTTTTGGCCCCTGTTTACATTTATGAAACAACATCTAACTATAACTGGATTGAAAAATATAATACTCAGGTAATGATTTGGACATCTTATCTATAATATCAATAATTGAGCTCTTCAAATAAAGCCACAAGTAATTGAAATAAAAAATAAAGGTGATTCTCCTCAGGAATACTCATTTCTTACCTCATAGCTTGATGATCTGAGTAAGGTACGACATCATCCGTTTAGAGTCCAGTGTGTATCTCAGAAAGGGGAAGTTGCCTTCCCTTTCTTAAATGAGAATTTGCGTGGTATGTAAGATTTTGGGCACTGCCATGGGAGAGTTATATATCTCAGGTGCACGTGAATATTATTTGATGATGATGAGTACTTGATGAATGATTTTCAGAGTGTTGTTTATAACTACTCTGGTAATAGTAATTATCAATCCAAAAGCAAAAAAGCCTAACAATTAGATATAAGAATAAGAAGTTAAGCCTCATAGAAAAGTGATCATTTTTAGTGGTTGTGGAGAAAATGTTGAAATGACTAAAAGAACATATGGGGAACTACCAGCAGACCAATTCATGTGTTGCAGCTACTTAACTGAATTACAAATGCAAAATGCATTATTTTCCCAGTTTCATTCCATTTAAACCCAAATGGCTCTGTGAAATGATGTCATACACCTGGTGAAAAGCTCTGCTTTTTTTTTTTAAATCTTATCGCTTCACCAAAGCACCTGGTGTTGAACCAACAACAACCTTCTTTCTGTATTTTTTTGAACAAATTTAACCATTTTTCAGAATATTCACTTCTCTCTCCGTGAAAAAATTAAGCATCAAAAGAAGCTTAATTAATCCCGTTTTTCCCCTCCTGGTTCTTTTGACATCAGTCACGATGCTGGTCATTGTCAGGAAAGGAAATGAAGAGGGACTTTTTTTTTTTTTTTACCTTCAATCCAGGAAAAACGAGGAGTAAAAAAAAATTTTGTTATTGTTGTTACAAGTGGAACACTATGCTGTAAAACAGGAAGAAGCGCTCTTCCGAACTGCTAAGAGGATGTTACCAGGAATGGAGAATCAGAACCCACAAATTAAAAACTGGGAACTAGACTTGGGAGGGCAGCACCAAGAAAAACAGAAATAACATTTAGGTGAGGCAGAAAAAAATTGAGCTCTCTCGTAAAAACAGATGAAAACCAATATTGGATGTGTTGGGGAACATAGGCTATATTTAGTTACAACAAATTAGATAAATTGGACATTGCAAACTGTTGGCCCCTGAGCCACATCTGGTATCCAGTTGTGATTTACCCAGTATTCCAGAAAAATTCCTATTGACTACCAACATGTAAAAATTGGAGCATTCATATAAAAATTAAGACGTTTTTAGTTCTTTAGAAGAAAACTCTGGCAGCACTGGGCAGGAGTTTCTGTGAGGTGTCAGCTGGCAGGAACTGAGCCCGGCTGCCTCCTTTAGGTGGGGTACGTGTCCTCTAGCTGATCCAGTCCCCACCACCCCCTATTGCCTGCCTTATATGATGAGTCTGAGTCTCTAGCTTTTTGTTACCTGGCCAGTCTCATTGGTCTTCTGAGCTTGCACCTCTGCTAGGAGTGATGCATCCGTTCTGCCATGATGGGATTATGCATTCCTGTGAAATGTGGGGCCAGGACTGTGAGATTTATACAAGCAGTGGGGCTGGCACGCAGCCAGATGCAGGGAGTTTGGGGTGGTTTGGTGTGTGTTCCTTTCTACCCTGCTAGACTTTGCTACACTTAATGGCTCTTGTCTGCTCTGACTTAAACATCAGTGGGATTGACTTTGGCTTCCTGTGACTGGTCAGTCCATTCAGCACAGAGCCAGTGATTCCAGAAATACCCTGGTTTGTTGGTTAGCCTGATCTGTGTCCCTTTGAGAAGGTAAGGAGTTTAGCTTGCTCCTCGTTGAAAATGAGGACTCAGCGGAGGATAGAGCCAGTCATCATTTGTCTGTATTCAAATTTTCTGTTATAGGCTGCAGTATTACAAGGTTTTAAATACAGAAAGTCACAGTCTATATAAACAATGCTAGAATAGGTTAATAGACTGCCACATAGGTTATAAGCATCAGTGAAGACATGGTGGGATATAAAAAAGTTAATTTTCCCATCAGATTTTTAAAGTGTCTACCTCATGATGGTTCTGGCCTTCAGGGTAATTATGATTTAGTAGAGGAGCTGGGACATATGTGTTAATGAGCAGTAATAATAAAGGCAGCGTATATGTGCCAAACAAATGTTATAGACCATAAGTGGTGTGGGAGTTCAGAGGAAAGAGTTCACGTTGCAGGCTACATCATTTGGGGAGAACTTATTAAAGAGCTAGTGTCCATCGACAGATGAAGGGATTAAGAAGATGTGGCACATATATACAATGGAATATTACTCAGCCATAAAAAAGAATGAAATTGAGTTATTTGTAGTGAGGTGGGTGGACCTAGAGTCTGTCATACAGAGTGAAGTAAGTCAGAAAGAGAAAAACAAACACCGTATGCTAACACACATATATGGAATCTAAAAAAAAAATGGTTCTGAAGAACCTAGGGACAGGACAGGAATAAAGACACAGATGTAGAGAATGGACTTGAGGTCACAGGGAGGGGGAAAGGGAAGTTGGGACAAAGTGAGAGAGTGGCATGGACATATATACACTACCAAACGTAAAATAGATAGCTAGTGGGAAGCTGCCGCATAGCACAGGGATATCAGCTCAGTGCTTTGTGACCACCTGGAGGGGTGGGATAGGGAGGGTGGGAGGGAGATGCAAGAGGGAAGGGATATGGGGATATATGTATACGTATAGCTGATTCACTTTGTTATACAGCAGAAACTAACACACCATTGTAAAGCAATTATACTCCAATAAAGATGTTAAAAAAAAAAAAGAACTAGGTTGGCCTTAACATGTATTGAGGAGCAATTCTGATTACAAGTTGTGTCACAATAATCATCCAGAATAACCATTCAAGGGGTCGGTTCTGGAGCAAAAAGACTTCTCAGGGTAGAGAAACAGTCAAGCTTCTTCAGTAAAATTCAGAACTATTTAAACTCACTGACTCCTCAATCAAATGAAATTAATGTTAGAAAAGAAAAGAAAAGAAGAACCAAGCCACTCATCATCAGAGAGTCTTTCAATCTAATTCTCTGCTTGGAGAATCAGAGGTTTCAACTACAGACTAGAGGGGCTTCAGTCATCTTTCGACAGCCTCATTTCACAGACGAGGAAACTGAAGTCTTCAGGTGTGTTGCCTGAGGTCACAGAGCTGGGAAGCTCTGGAAGGAAGTGCACGGGGGTGGGAGAATTTATCGCCCTGACGGAGATTCAGCTTCCTCCACAGCCTCTGAGGTGCCCTCGTGCAACTTTGGAACTAAGAACGGGCAGTCCTGATTCTGAGGCGCTCACCTGGGCTGCGTCTTCCCCCGGCTGTCTGAGACAGCTCTTAAAGCCAGACTCGAGTGACACAGTCATCAAGATTTACACAGATACAGAGCTGTGCAAACCTGTTTTTGATTTTCTATAAGTAGGTTTTTCTCATGGTGAGTTACCTTCAGCGATTCATATTTTAAGTTCTTTTTGATAGAATTAAACAATCCAATCATGTCATTTGATGGCTCTATTCACA
The DNA here is from genome assembly GCF_963455315.2 of Globicephala melas. Taxonomy (NCBI): domain Eukaryota; kingdom Metazoa; phylum Chordata; class Mammalia; order Artiodactyla; family Delphinidae; genus Globicephala; species Globicephala melas. Next base: position 11,728,570 of record NC_083326.1, read on the forward strand.
ACTTCTGGACCCCGTGCAGCCCCCAGGTGGCCTTTTAAGCGAAAGCGCTTAATTACTTCCTGCAACCTAAGGGAATGTGAAATTGCAGATACTGCTAGATTACTTAAGCACATGTTTAGTTGATAATTTGTCTCTTCTGCTCATTTCCATCATGCAGTAGAATAGTTTAGAGGACAGAAACACAGAAAGCAAGGGGGATGCTGTTACAACATCCTTTGGGTCAACTTTTAAATAAGTTTCATTCATTTATTCTTAACCTAGAAACTTAGGAAGATGATGAAATGCATGGCGGAGCTCCCTCTTAGAATGCGGCGCCGTCATTTCTTTGAAGCGTTATGCATTTCTAGGATGTAAGGCACTCCGATAATAGACAAACATTACTGTGGACTTGCCCACTCTATATTATCTGCATACCTAGCCAATAATATGCGTAACTAAGAGACGGCCTATTAGTATTATGAATTCGCTGGTACTTAAGCAGAGAGTTTATTCATGTACTTTAACATTTTAAATATCACTCTTTCAAGTACAGCTTATGATTAGTTTGTTATGAGAATGTGAGGGCATAAAAAGTTCAGGTTTCTTTGAAAAATGATTTTTGAATGGAGGGAATTCCAAAAGCTCAGGAACTTAAAAAAAAAAAAAAAAACAAAGTCAGAAATACTGCATTTTCATGACCTTTTCCTTCATGAGTAACTCAGAAAATTTGATTCAAACTTTCCAAAATAAATTTTTCTTTGGCTTGAGACTAAAGCATAATAACTTTCGGTTCAAAAGGGGCTGTTGGTGGACGTTTTTGGACAATATGAGAAAGGAAAGAAATTAGGGCCCCAAATAGAGCACTAGTTTTTGACTTGATTAGGGAGCAGGGACGGTGGCGCTATAATTACTGAAAATGAGGCCTCCACGTCATCCATGTTATTTTGCTGGTAAATTTTTGACTTTCTCTTCTGAGAAGAACAGCGATGTGTGCTCGGAGCTGAAAAATCCCTATCGATGTCAGTAAGTGTGCCGTACATCTAAGATTTGTCTATGGGGAGGGAAGTGACACGGGTGGGCGAGATAGAATATATGTTTTAAATCATGAGATGAAAGTCCAGACAGAAAGGTTGCAAGGAAACAGAGGGTCTGTGGAAGGTAAGGGGAGGTGGATGAAGAAAGGTGAGAACCCAGGAGGTCATGGCCACTTTGTAGACACCTCCCTACACACTAATTCCAAAAGCAAGACGGAACTCCTGAGATTTCATGGATGGATGAGCATATAGGGAGAAGACACAAGAGGAAGGGGTTTTCTGGAAGCTCTGCAAAGAAGGGGGAGAAGGAAAGACTGGAAAATGTTATAAGCATTCTGTTTGTGTTGTGTCACTTAGTGCAGTCTTGTCTGCCCGGCCCACCAGTCTGCAACAAAAGTCAGTCTCCAGAGTAACAACAGACACTGGTGAGCTCTCCAACAAAAGACCACCTCCCTGAGGGCAGCATGACGTGATGACTGAACACCAGCCCCATGAAACAGAAACACTATAGGGGCTGCCTGGGCCCGCAGTGGCTCCTTGCTGCCTCCGAACGAACGTGTTAAAAGACCAAGAACTGGGGCTTCCCTGGTGGCACAGTGGTTGAGAGTCCGCCTGCCGATGCAGGGGACACGGGTTCGTGCCCCGGCCCGGGAAGATCCCACATGCCGCGGAGTGGCTGGGCCCGTGAGCGCCGCTGAGCCTGCGCGTCTGGAGCCTGTGCTCCGCAACGGGAGAGGCCGCAACAGCGAGAGGCCCGCGTACAGCAAAAAAAAAAAAAAGACCAAGAACTGTGCTGGGAGATGATTAGACTGGAGAACTGGGCGGTGGGTAGTGTTGAGAAAGCCCCAGACACGTCTGTGGCCACTTGGGGCTGGTTCCTGGCGGCGGGGGAGGGGAGGAGAGCCCGTTCGTGGTGCAGTCCTGGAGAGGACGTGACTTGGATCCGCAGGCGGAGAGTGGATGGTGGGGCCTCTGATTTTCTCCTGCGGGTGGAGGGACTCTCAAGCAGTCTATTAACTCTTCAACTTCACACCATTTCCTCAAAACTGCCCCCCACCTTGGGCAGCTGGGAGGGTGGTTTGTTCTCCGTGAAGTACACAGTATGAGCTGTAAAATGTTGGTCACTAGCCGTGGCATGGTTCCCTTACTGCACTTCCCTCAGTTTACATCAACATAGTCTGCTGAGCGCCTGCCCATTGCTTGGGGCTCTGCCACACGTTGAGAGTAGACAAATAACACTGGGCCCTTGACCTTGAGAAGCTCACCACGGAGTCTGGGGAATAAATAACTTTGATAAGAAGTATTAACTAGAGGGATAGAGGCTTGCCTGAGGAGCCCTTGACTCGGAGGAGGGGCCGTTATAGCTCAGCCAGGCTGGTGGGAAGACAGTGACTCATGAAATTGGCAAATGGTGAGAAGAGGGTGGTAAGTTAAAAAAAAAAAAAAAAAAGGTTACTTAACTCTTCATTTCACCAACATTTTAGCCTCCTTCTTCACATGTCCCTGTTTTGACTCAATCAAAATCTTGGAGTTGGCACCAACAATGTGGTTAATCCCTGTCCTAAATTCATTGGGAATGACCCGCTCCCATCAGACCCAAGCCACCCAAGCCAGAAACCAAGCCACTCGAGCCAGAAACCCACAGAGACGTCCTAACCCCTCCGTCTCTCTCATGCCACACCAACTGGTGAGTCTATTAGTCACCAAGTCCTGACTCTACTTGCAAATATCTCTGGCATTGGCCCCTCACTTTGCCCCATCTCTGTTGTCTCCACTTTTTCCCTAGCTCTCGTCTGCCCTCACTTACACTATTGTACCAGCCTCCTAACTGACCCCTCGCCCCACTCTCACTTCTATTAACCACTGCTGTGAAGATGATCTACACAGAAATTTCTAGATCAGAAATCATATCATGTTACTCCACTGCTCAAAATCTATCAATGGTTTCCTTCTGCAGATAGAATAAAATCCCAACTCTTTAGTGTGATCTAAAAAGTCCTATGAAAAATATTTGAACAGACACCACCAAAGAAGACATACAGGTAGCAAATAAGCACATGAAAAGGTGCTCAATGTTATTAGTCATTGTGAAATGCCAACTAAAACCATGAGATACCACTACACAACTATTATTAAAATAGCTAAAATGAAAAAGATTCACATCACATCAGTGTTGGCAAAGATGTGGAGGAAACGGAGCCTTCAGACATTGCTGATGGGAGTGTAAAATGGTACAACTGCTTTGGAAAAGGGTTTGGTAGTTTCCTATGAAGTTGGACATACATTTACCATATGATCCAGCAATTCCGTTTCTAGGTAGTACCTAAAAGAAAGCGTGTGTCCAGAAAAAGACTTAAACATGGATGTTCATAGCAATTGTGTGCATAATAATCAGAAACTGGAAACAGTCCAAATGTTCATCAGTAGTTAAAAGGTAAACAAATTGTGTATTTATCTGATGGAATACAGCAATAAAAAAGAATATGGATACCCACCACGTCATAGTTACACTGAGGGAAAGAAAGCAGAGAGTATATACTGTATGTGTTAGTTTGCTGGGGCGGATATTGCAGGCTGGGTGACTTAAACCATAGAGATTTATTTTCCCATGAATCTGGAGTTTAGAAAGCGGATATCAAGGTGTCGGCAGGGTTGGTTTCTTCTGAGCCTCTCTCCTTGGCTTGCAGATGACCGTCTTCTCCTCCCTGTGTCCTCCCTCTGTGTGTGTCTGTATCCAAATTTCCTCTTCTTACAAAGACGCCAGTCATATAGGATTGGGGCCCAGCCTAATGACCTCATTTTAATTTAATTACCTCTTTAAGGACTTGATCTTCAAATACAGTCTCATTCTGAGGTATAAGGGGTTAGAACACTTGGAGAAACAAGATTCATCCCATAACACTACATGAATCAATTTATATAAAAGTTTAGAAAATTCAAACCAATCTATAGCAACAGGAGGAGGGATGGATTCTTAGGAGGTACAAAAAAACTTTTTGGGGGGGTGATGGAATTTTTCATTATCTGGTTTTGGTGGTGGTTTCATGGGTGTATACTTATGTCAGAACATTGCACACTTTATCTATCTATCTATTAAAAAGTTTTTCCCGCTGCGTGGCTTGTGGGATCTTAATTCCACAACCAAGGATTGAACCTGGGCCCCGAGTCCTAACCACTGGACCACCAGGGAATTCCTGCACACTTTAAATATGCAGAGTCTACTGTAAGTCAGTGATACCTCAATAAAGCTGTTCTTTAACAAATGCTTTTTATGACCTTGCCTTCCCATTTCTTTCCAGGTCTAGGTTTGACGATTCTTTTTTCAGGCCCTATGCACCTTTGCTATACCAAATTCTTGCAGTTATTTGAATATTGCAAGCTTTCTCATACCACCGAGTCTTTGCAAATACTGTTTTCTCTGCTGGAATGCCCTTCTTCCTTCTCTGCTTAGTGACTTGGCCATGACTTTGCAGATACCAGTCTGAGCTGACTGTCTATCCTTCCTGCTTCTATGGCTTTGTTATAGTACATATATAGTATTGGATTTTGGCTGTTTATTTATTTTTTAAATTTATACCCTATTAGGTTCAGTTTTTTAAGGTTAAAGATTTTTGTCTTGGTACCTTTTTTTAAAAAGAAATATTTAATTTTGGAATAATTTTAGATTTATAGAAAAATTGCAGACATAGTACAGACCCTATATACCCTTCAATCAGTTTCCCTTATTAAGGTTAATAGTTTTACATTAGTTTGTCAAAACGAAGTAGCCAACATTGGTATATTACTGTTAGCTAAATACCAGACTTTATTCAGATTTCATTGGTCTTTCTCTGCATGTCCTCCTGTTCCAGGATCCAATGCAAGATACCACATTGCATTTTGTCATTATGTCGTCTTGTTCTCCTCTGGTCTGTGACAGTTGCTCATTCTCTTCTTAGTTTTTGATATCTTTTTATTCCCTGAGCTTAGTTCCTAAAAATAAAAACAAGAAACAACAGCTAACATTTATGTTGCCTACTGTGTGCCAGGCATATAGTTAATGTCTTTTTGTGTACCATCTCATTTAACTCTCACAGTAATCCACAGGTAGTTGCTATTGTTATGGCTGGTTTAGCAGGTAAAGAAGTTGATGCTCAAACAGTGTATGCCATTAACTAGCTTAGCTCTTAATGCTATTCTGTAGGCAACTAATAAATGTTAGCGCATAACTGCCTTTCTCCATGCATTGAATTATTAGGAGGAATGAAACTGCAGAATTTGCACAATTCCAGATCTTTTTCAAAATTTTTTTTTTTCTTTTTTGGCTGTGTTCCTTGGCATGTGGGATCTTAGTTCCCCGACCAGGGATGGAACCTGTGCCCCCTGCAGTGGCAGCTCGGATTCTTAACCATGGGACCTCCAGGGAAGTCCCTCCAGAGCTTAAGTAAATAGGATACATTAAATTATGGGAGGCCACTGGGGGAAAAGAATGAGGCCGTGGTCCTGCTTTGGCAGGAACCAGTATCTCTGCCTGACTCACTCATCTGTTACATGCAGCAGCCAGAGTGACTGCAGTGCGGCATTTGTCCCACCCACCAAGGAGAAAGACCTATTAGAAAAGACAGTGAGTTTACCAACCATTAATGCAAACTCCAAGACACAGATTTTTAAAAAATTGTATTGAAATATAGCTTTAAAAAATGTTGTATTAATTTCTCCTGTATAGCAAAGTCATTCAGTTATACATATATATTCTTTTTCATATTCTTTTCCATTATGGTTTATCACAGGATATTGAATACAGTTCCCTGTGCTCTACAGTAGGACCTTGTTGTTTATCCATCCTATGTATAATAGTCTGCATCTGCTAATCCCAAACTCCCAATCTTTCTCTCCCCCAATCCCCCTCCCCCTTGGCAACTACAGGTCTGTTCTCTATAGACACAGTTTTTTAAAATGAAGTCTAGTTGATTTACAATATTGTGTTAGTTTCAGGTGCACAGCACAGTGATTCAGTTTTTTTCTGATTATATTCCATTATAAGTTACAAGCGAGTGAGTATAATTCCCTGCTACACAGTAAATCCTTGTTGCTTATCTATTTTATGTATAGTAGTTTGTATCCGTTAATCCCATATTCCTAATTTGTCCCTCCCCCCATCCCTCTCCCCTTTGGTAACCATAAGTTTGTTTTTTATGTCTGTGATTCTGTTTTGTAGATAGATTCATTTGTATGATTTTTTAGATTCCACATATTAAGTATCATCATATAGTATTTGTCTTTCTCTGTCTTACTTCAGTAAGTATAATATTCTCTAGGTCCATCCATGTTGCTGCAACTGGCAATATTTCATTCTTTTTATGGCTGAGTAGTATTCCATTGTCTCTATATATACCACATCTTCTTAAGCCCATCACAACACACAGATATTTATGGTAAGGAAATGACTGGCAATGCTGAACTATTTTACAGGGATAGTGAAAAACACTTAAGTTTGTAATGACTAGAAATCAGCTGAAATGCTACTGGAAAGCTGAAAGCAAACCCAGCATGTGCCCAGTATTGTTCAAGGTGTGCTTTAAACAATGAAATTGGCAAGGCAGCCTCACTGACCTCTCTCTGGACACCCTGTGGATTCCTTAACATAAGATCACTGTTGTTCTTCCCTCCAGGGCACTTCAGTGTCTCCTCAAAACAGCAGGGCAGTTAGCTCTATTCTTTTCCCGTTGCCAATTTCAGTCTCCGGAGGATGTGGAGTTATTACAGCCCCTTCCTGACTATTGCTCAATAAGAGAGTGGCTGCCTGGGGCACAAGGACAAGGAAGTAGCATATAAAAGTATCTTTTTCCTGTCTTTAGAAAGTCACATAGCAATCTGCCACACATAAACTGGGGCAAGTCCAATTTTCAATGTTCCCCACTTCGATCTACTTTGCCTAAAGAGTAAAGATTCATTGCATCCACTGAGCTCTTTACCTTAGATCAGGGGTTGGCAAACTTTTTCTGTAAAGGATCGAAGAGTAAATAGTTTAGGCTTTGCAGGCCAGTCGGTCTCTCTCACAACTACTTATTTCCACTGTTGGGTTTTCACTGTAATAACAATAAGAACATGAAAACAGCCATAGACAATACCTAAATGAATGAGCATGGTTGTTTTCCAATAAAACTCTATTTACAAAAACAGGTAGTGGTTGGATTAGACTCATGGCTCATAGTTTGCGGGTACCAGGCTTAGATGATAGCAAACAAGATTCATAACTTTCTTCTCTTGGTAGCATCTTCCTTTTCTTTGCCTGTTAGTGTTTTAGGGTTAGTTCTTGATGAAGTGTATTGCAGTACACATCATATTAGTGTAAAGATTAAAACCTGGAAAGGATGCAGCATTGGGATAGGATCTTATTTCTACAAAATAAAACTCAGTCCCATCAGAGGTTAACCTTATCCATCATAACTGATGCTTATTTGAAGAAGCCCAGTGGAAGTTAATACAAAATTTCCTCCTTGGATAATTTTAAATGTAATCATTTAGGATTTTGTCAGTTTTCCCAATGCTCAGCCAACTAATGATAAGATCCTTTCTTTACCCAGATGATGACAATAATAATATTACCTAACGGTAATATCTCACTTCCCCATTCCTGGTTATCTCTCTGGAATAATCTTGAAAACCATTTCTTCTGGATCATCAGGTGTAGCCCAAATCTTTCCTGAAAATTCAAATGAAGGTTTATAAAAGTCCAGATGTCACAGTCTATCAGATAATTTAGGTTAATGGTAACCAAAAAAAAAAAAGAAAAGAAAAGAAAAGAAAAAAAAGAAATCCCTTGTAAAACACATGTAAGATAGTCTCCATTTGGTCAACTCTGACAATGAGCTAGGCTCTTATAGCCGAGGTGCAGACTCTTTCTGGAGCTCATGTACCCACCCTACGGTAGACACCTCCACTTAGGTGTCTAATAGATATAACCCCAGTAGTAATAGTAATCCTACCATCTGCAAATCCATCTTCCACCCCAAATTTATTTGAATAAATGCACCACCATCTACTTAGATATTCAGGCTCCAACTCTGGGAATTATCCTTGATTAATCTGTTCTCCTTGCTCCCCGCATCAAAACATTCATCAGTCCTGTGCTCTCTATAGTCAGAATATACTCCAAACTTAAGTCTTCTCTCTGTCTCTGCTGCCACTTCGATGGTCAAAGCCCTGTAGCCTCTGTCTGGATTATTTTACCACCTTCTGTCTCCCTGCTCCCCCTAAGAGGCTCGCCTACAGTTCATCCCCTCAGAGCAGGTTCTAAAGGGTAAAACAGATCATGTCACTCTGCCTGCATGAAGCCTTCCAAACTTCTGTCCATCAGCAAGTTTTCTTCACTCTCCCTCTGAATTAGAGTGTAAAGCCCATCTACTTCTATCCATCTAACAACAATGTTTATGGACCACCGTCCACTTTGGCTCAAGCCCAAATCACTTCATCCCCATTTGAATTTCAGACAATTTCAGAATTTCTCTTACCTACCCTACGTTGCTACCATCAACTGATACTACTGTTGATCCTTGGGTCCTGAAATGCTTCTGAACGTTGACGAATTTAAGCCCATCCAGGGATTTATGCAGAATGGTTCAAGTTGGGTAACTTATTATTTCAGTCTTTCCTTCATTCCTTTGCTGGTGGAAGCAATTACAATTTTGTTTTATTGGCATGTTACATGAAAATACAGTTTTCACAATGGGAGAATCACTGGCTAGATACTGCCTCCATGAACTTGCCATATTTATGAGGAGGTAAGGCTAATAAGGAAGAAAACAAAAGAGTATATAACAGTGTATAGGCACTATTAACATGTTGCTTCAGACTTGAAATACAGTGGGAATTCAGGAGAGGAGGGGTCAAATATTGGAGCAAGAAATCCACAGAGGTTGAAGTTAGGAGATGGGGAATATTATTGTGGACTGAATCTTGGGAAAACCCTGGACATTATGTATTGTGTATGTGGGTAGCGGCTGACTGATCCTTCCATGTTTTGTCTGCGTGGCTTGCCGTTGTGTGAATGAAGGATAATTAGACTTTGGTTATTGGGATGTTTTAGTTCTTTTGCCACATAAGTCCACTTTTAAAATTCTGCACTTACGTTGAGGGCATTTCATGGTGACTTCTAAACTTTTTCCTCTTTTTCACTAATGATGTTTATTGTTTGTCCTTTATTTATCGATTTATTTATTTTTGTCACTTTTCAGCCCGCATAGCACCAGTCTAGATGGGCCAAATGAGGAAGGATACTGACATAGGGAGGCCACTGCCAAGAGAAGTGGGCATCTGGGTCTTCAGGTGTCACATCTCCCAGTGAGTAACCACAGTGATGAACTGTAGGACAGAGCTCATAGGAAAAGGAGAAGGAGTGTGGCAGGCATTAGATGCTCTGTTATGTAATAATCAAGAGGGATAATGTTTTGCCAGCTGGATAGGGCAAGAACACTATTATGCCAAAAGAGAACCAAAAAAACCAAAGGGTAAACAGAAATGGCTCATCTGTTTGGACATTTCCTTAGAAGATGGCTATTTGGGTTTCGTCTCTATGCAGAAGTAGTTCTCCTTGACCACTTGTGCGATCCCCAAATAATCAGAGGATGCTAAAGCCCTTTAGGACAAGATTCCCAGCTGATCTTTGCCCCCGACTCTACTCTTACTGCTCTTCAAGTATTTTTTTTTCTTTTTTTTTTTGGCGGTACGCGGGCCTCTCACTGTTGTGGCCTCTCCCGTTGCGGAGCACAGGCTCCGGACGCGCAGGCTCAGCGGCCATGGCTCACGGGCCCAGCCGCTCCGCGGCATGTGGGATCCTCCCGGACCGGGGCACGAACCCGTGTCCCCTGCATCGGCAGGCGGACCCTCAACCACTGCGCCACCAGGGAAGCCCCAAGTATTTTTTAAAGTTCTGGTAGACCCAGGAGAAACTTAATTTACTATTGTGTGAGTTAATGGACATAAACCATTTGGACAGGTTAGACTGTGGTATTAGAAGTTGTTACATAAAGAGGACTATTTAGTACAGATGTCGGGGGTACTGGGTTGGTGCTGGTGCCCAGATCCTTGGAATCACAAAGCTCAAGTGGCACGTTGTACCAGATCCCCACCTTATTTTGCTGTTAATCAGTTTCTGGCATTCTTCCACTAATGACTTTCTTTAGAAAATGGGAAATGAATTGGACTTAGAAGTGTAAATGACAGCCCAGATTGTCATTGCTTTTCACAGCCCACATAGCATTCTACGATTCTTTATATTGTGAGTGCAGAGAATTATTACCACGGTTGAGCCCAGCACCCAGTTTAGGGATTCGGTTCTTTCACCTCTTTTCCAAAAACCTGAGTTCATGTGGGTTCATTATTAAAATGTTCATTATGTCTAATTATGCCCTCACATTCTTCTAAATGCCGCAGCTACAGTGATAAAATGAAATAATAGATGTGAAACAAGTTGTGAAACTCATGCCATCTCTCCTTTATGGTGCTTCCTCTCTCTACCTGGGCAAATATTCATTGTAGGACATTTGGAAATCCAAAAAATTATATAGAAGGAAATAAAAATTAGCCACTGTCCCTTTACCTAATAAAAAGCACTGGTGACATTTTGATGTGTATAGTATACAGTTTTGTATCCTTTGGATAGTTTGTAGTTTATCTAGATGATAAATTGGTTTCTGTTGTTCTAAGTTGTGTGTATATCTTATTTCCCTTATTAGAGTGGAGCTCTTTGAAAGAAAGACCAGTTTCCTACAACTAGCATTGCATTTTAAGTTAATTTACACAAGCGGTTGAGATTGCTAATTACTACTGAGTATCTGTTCTCCCCTTCCTCCTCTGTAAAGAATGCTGTTGGACAGCAGTAAGCCCAGTTTTAAAAAAAAAAAAAGAAAGAAAGAAAAAACACCATATTTCCCAGACTGCCTTGCAGATTGGGAGGTCATTAAAAAAAAGTAGAAGTCATTGGGTAGAGCTTCTGGGAAAGTTCCTTAAAAAGGCCTAATTAAGGTGACAGGCATCTATTTTTCGTTTCCTCTTTTTATCTCATCTTGCCTGAGATTTGAATGTATTGGCTGGAGCTAAGCAGTTATTTTGAGACCATGAGAGAAAGGCCATGAAAATCAGAGGGGCTTGGACCCTGACATTCTGAACCATTTGCTGAACCAACATCAAAATTGTTGACCCAGACTTTTAGTTCCATGACAAAAATACACCCTTGTGTGTTTAATCCACTGTAGTGCAGTCTAGCCAGCAGCTGAACTCAATTCCAAACTCACACCATCAGAACACTTCACTTCAAAAAAGGATTTGACCACCAGTGCCTCTTTATACATCATAGTATTTTCAAAAGCAGCCAACACTGTGTGTCTTCCCAGTGGTAAGTGTTCTATAAATGTGTGTTGAATGAACTCTGAAGAGTTTAAATTCAACCTCACCAATAGCCTCTTCTTCCTCCAGTGCCTTACTTGTACCATTTTCTTGAACCCAAGTGGTCACTTTTATTTTTTTCAAGCAGAAAAATGTAATGGTTCAAACCTACAAAAGGCATTCATTCTGGGAAGTGTCCAGCTAAGTTTTTATTTATTTCACGATAGCCTTTCTTCTGTAGCTTCTGACATCTTATTTCTCATAGTTTAGTGTTCATTAAATACTATACCATAAAAATAATACTTTACAATTTTCGGTATGTTTAACTTAACAGGAACTCAGTAACTCCTTTGTTCTCATTTTACCCACACTCTGGCAAGGGATAAAAATAGTCTAAATGACTTAGATTCTAAAAATAAGATTGAGATGAGAACAAATCTCTTGCTTTCCATTGCTAACTAGTCTCTATTCTCAAGACATATTAAAGGTTTTACTTAGTGTGCCAGCTCTGCTCAGTTGGTAGAACACAGTTGGCTGTCTAGAGAGCTGTGTTAAGTAGGATTCTGCAGCCACGTTAAGGCTCAGCTGGCAAAAGGGCAGTAATTGGATTAGCAATGCCTGTCATATACACGAGGATAAATAGGGAGTTGTCTGTGGCAACTCATGTACCTGGTATTTGCCATCCCGCATCTATACCAAGATAGATTTACTTATGCACGTGTACACACACACACACACACACACACACACACACACACAGCTGAAAGGCATCCCACTCTTTAGGAGGATTTTCTCAATCCCAGTCTTTCTCTGCCAATCTTTTTCTGCTCGTTTAGATTTATTCAGTCTAATTTTTGTATTTATGTAATGTATATACATACTATATATATGTGTGTATATATGTGTGTGACAAACACACACACACATATATATATTTTTTTCTGTGTCCCAATTTAGATGAGGTTCCTTAGGGTAAATCAGGCATCTATTCTGAGTCTGTCTTTCATAGAATTACTAGAATCACAACATGGACACACTGTATGCTAGGGTAGTTTCTGATGTCAGTATGCTTCTGAATTCACTGGATACAGATCAGAGTGGTATTGTTTATATTTTATCCTGCCCAGGAGGGAGGAGATGGTAGATGGCATCTTACGGCCCCTTTCAAATATTCAAGTGTGCAAAGGCGTAGGCTGGGGTTGGCAAACTTTTCCTGTAAAGAGCCAGATAGTAAATATTTTAGTCTTAGCAGGCTATATAGTCTATCACACAAGTACGCAATTCTACAATTGTAGTTCAAAAGCAGCAGTAGCAACAGGAGAAAATAAGTTAATGAATAGGCGTGGCTATGTTCAATAACAAAGGGCAGGGTGGAGAGCAGATTTGACCCTTAAGGTTAGTTTGCTGCCCCTGCAGAGGGAATTCAAAGACTGGATGGTTCCCTACAGGGGGCTTGTGTGAACTTCAGTTTATCTCTGCACATCATATAATTATCTGTGACGTTGATGATGATGATACCTATCTTCCAGGGGTGTTGTGAGGATTAAATGACCTGAAAGTGGGTGCATCTAAACGGTACCATATCTGGCTGAGAAATGCACATCTCAGTTGATCATTTGGATGTTCTGTCCCCACCAGAGCTCTCACCCCCGCCACCTGTAGGGGCAGGTGAGTGGAACGTGTGGAGCAGAAGACCTGGTAGAGATGGGAGAGCAGTGTCCCCATTAAGGAGCAAGCTGATCCTCAGCCCCAGGTCACTGTTGTCACATGAGGCTGGGATCTTCTTATTGCCAGGTCTTCTGAGTTTTTAGGAAAAGATAGAAATCTACATTCTAAGTAAAATTTTCCACTTTCAAAATTTTTGCAAGCTATTTACAATTTTTAAAAATGATGGGAGCTTAAAAAATGATCCAAGTATAAGGACCAGGTCAGGGGTGCCACTGTATGACTCTTGGTGCACTATTCCCAGGGTCCAGATACTAAGTAAATAGTACAGTTCAGGGACATGGAAGCAAGGTAATGTCAGTATCCACCTAGGCCTCACTTATCCCATGCTGAAGTGCTAAGCACTCAGTACTTCAGTTAAGCATCATAACAACTCGATTCATTTACTCAGTAGATACTAATGACTGTGTCCTCATTTCAGACACTGGTCTACATACAGGGCATCTAGCAGGAAACAAGACAGAAAAAAATTCCCTGCCCTCATGAAGCTTTTAATCCATGAGATCAGTAGGTTCACAACAATATATGTGGAAGAAACAGTATTGAAGGATGGCATTTGGAGGAAATGATTCTAGGAGCAGAATCATTTCTCCCCAAAGTTGCAAAGGTGACAGAATTATCAGCAAATATGAAGGTTATGAACAGGAAGACTACATATTAACAGCATAGAAAAGTCACGCACTGGCTATGCTCTGGTTTCTCTGAGGATAAGTAGGAGGAAACCTGGTACATTTCCAGGACGGGAGTTTAAGTAAGATACCAGGAAGAACTTCCCAACAGCATGGTTCTTACAGAGAAACAGGTGGCTGAAGTCGATTGAGAACTCTCTTCCCTGGAGAGCTTCAGGAATGGGGTAGTCGACATTCATCCAAACAGAGTCTCTCTTGGAGGCCGGGAATTGGACTGGAGCCAGGGGCCTGAGAACCTCGGTGAAAGATTTTAAATTTCTAAATTTCTTACTTAGGCCTAGAGAGTCATCGTGTTTAAAATTAAAAACAGTTTGTGCCTAGAAAGGTCTCTTCTTCCATAGATCAAGCTCCATGGATGAGCTCATGTAAGGAATGCATTTTTTAATTTTAGCACTTTCTATAAATGGGTTTTCTAAACCTTAAGCTGAAGTTGTTACCACGATGGGGAACATGGAGATAATTTTTCATTCTTTCATGCTATGCTGAATGTCAGCAGTAGAAGCTCTTAAAAATAATCATACCTTGTATTTATATAACACCTTTCCTGGAGGTTCTCAAAGTGCTTTGCAGGCATCATGTAATTAATCCCTATAGAGCATCCTGCAGAGAGTAGTGTAATATCAAGTTAGTATTTGTCTTGTATCTAAAGATGATGCATCTTATACTTACATATTATATTTATATTGTGTTCTGGGAACTCTGTATCAGGCATAGACTTTGCTGCCCAAAACCACTTTCTGGTTATTGTGTTGCATGGGTTGACAGACAGGAGAGATGAAGAAAATAACTGCAGTGTTCAAGAAGGTAAGAGCACGTGAGAAAAGGGGAATTCACACCAGGGCTGCCAGGAGTTGGTGAAAGTGTCATTTAAGTGTCATTTATTTCTAGGGTTCATGGGAAGCCATCACAGGAGTATGAGAAGGGGACGTGGAAAGGGAATTCTAACACCCCAAAAAACACTCTGTATAACATATTCGAATGAGTAAATGCAGGTCTGGAACGAGGTAGGCGATGCTGTTAATTTGCTGCTGTTTCCGTGCCAAGCCTCCCCTTTGTAGCCCTCTTCTCTCCCTGGGAGCACACAGCCTCCCCTGACACGCCTTAATCTTTCTCAGCTCGTCTCTTCTGCACATTCAGAATAAGTTAAGAGCCCATTTGCCATCAGCCATAGACACTTTAGTATGAACTTAAGCCAGGACAACGTCTCTGCTGGACATTTTGACCCTTTACACCTCATCTTGCCATGCAAGGATTAAATGCGTGAATGTGCGTCCCTGCTCTTAGAATAGTGCCAGGCCCATGGTAAAAGCAAGTCGTTATTAGTAGTATTTGCAAAAATGTCAGGCGTGGATGAGCGGCAGCGACAGTAGACTGGGTTCCTGCAAACACTGGTGCATCCTTCAAATCAGGCTGCATGGGTAGCCTTGGATTCCGTCAATGCCTAAAGCTGGTCCTGGCAGCGAATACAGCAAAGAAATTGTCACTTCAGCCCCAGCAGGTGGCTGGAAAATTGACAGAGGAAAGAGGGAGGGAGGTCAAATCTGAGGAGCGTCACTGGGGCGGGGGGCAGGGGATACTGTGTATGATGATAAATTGGACAGAGAGGAGAAGGGGGAGGGAAACTCTGGAGAAGACCCCCAGGTCCTAGCTCGGAGGGGTGGGCAGTCAACTGTTACAGGGCACAGTATGTGGGTTTGGAAAGGGAAACTGTTTGTGTAGGCTCCAGCTTGTGGCTGGCCCAGTAGGCTGCCTGTGTAGGTTTACAGCTGAACATTACCATCGTGGCACCGTCTGCTCTGGAGGAACCAAAGGAGGGAACGGCCAGGGACATTTCCGCCAGCCCAGAGGTTCTGATGCTGCCCTTGAGTGTTTCTGAATTGGCAAGACTGGTCTGGTGATTTTCCACGGGCCAACTCAATCTTCCATGCTGATGGACCCAACATTTAGCATCTGTACTGGGTCCAAAATTCCTCTCATGGGCTCTGATAAGCCCTTTCAAATCAACTGAAGACTTAGCACCAAATCCACTTTCAAGTGTGAACTAGGCCTTGAGTCGTCCAGCCCCTAAACTTGAAGTATACTGTCTGTTTTTAGTTGACTCTTCTTCAAGCACCTAACCTAGTCTTGGCTCACCCTGAAAAGAAGACATTCTTGAGCCAAGGCCCAAGGCTGTGGAATTCTGCCCTTGGCACTAAAGGAGAAGCCTTAAATGAAGCATTCAGAACAACCTTAGCTGCATTAATTCTGCCACGCTGGAGCCACCTACGATTCAAGGCCACCCAAGAACATAATGGGCGAGGTCTTTTCATGAATATTAGCTGCAAGACAAATATTCTCTTTTTAAAAATTTAATCAATTTTCTTAAACAAAAGGAAAGCCACCTTGAACATTTCATTTAAAAATGGATGTTTCAAAGACTTTCTGAAAATATTAAGATTAGCCTATGACGTGATTGATGCCAATATTAGTGTCTGTTATACTCACATTAGTGTCTATCCTAAATGTGTGAAGCAAAGTTGAATGTTTAGTTTTCCTAAAAGAACAGAAAGTCTGTCATTTTTCCTGGAAATATTTGTTTTCTAGCTCGGTATTGGAAAAGAGAGGCCTGGCCCTATGTGGAATTGGTTGAAGTTTAATAATTTGGGTGTTTTCTGCGACCCTAAGAATGAGAATTCCCTGAAGGCTCTGGGTGCAAGTGACAGAAATACAATTTAAACCAGCTTGAGAAAAAAAGGAAATTTATTGGCTCTACTGGGAAGTTTAAGGACTGGGTATCTCTGAGCTTTTCTGGATTGGAGAGTGCAAACAGTGCTTTCAAGGCTCAAGCTCTCTCGCTCCCTCTCTGAAATCGGTTTTCTTCTGTGTTAGATTTTTCTTAGGTGGTGTCTCTCCACATTTTGGCGAGGGTAGGTTCCAACTACTGCAGGCCTCCGTCACTCTTAATGCTTAGTTATTGGTTCAGGCTAGTTTAGTCGCTGAGGAAATGGGGAGGAATGTTCAGATGGGGATGCCGTTTGGATGTCCAGGGGCAGAGGCAGGGGATCACAGAAGGAGATTTGACTCAAGAAGGCCAATGTGAGCCCTTTCCAGTGACTGATACCAAACTTTCTTCCCCGATCCATCGTTAAAACCATTCTCTTATTGGAATCCTCCTATACTGTTGGAGGGAATGTAAATTGGTGCAGCCACTATGCAAAACAGTATGGATGTTCCTTAAAAAACCAAAAATAGAGCTACCATATGATCCAGCAATCCCACTCCTGGACATATATCTGGAGAAAACTCTAATTCGAAAAGATACGTGCACCCCAATGTTCACAGCAGCACTATTACAGTAGCCAAGACATGGAAGCAACCCAAGTGCCCATCAAAGATGATTGGTTTAAGAAGATGTGGTATATATATACAATGGAATATTACTCAGGCAAAAAAGAAGAAAAGAATTAAACAACATCGGTGGACCTAGAAAGTATCATACTAGATGAAGTCAGACAGAAAAAGGCAAATATTATATAATATGACTTATATGTGGAATCTAAAAAATAATACAAATGAATCTATATACGGAACAGAGACTCAAAGACATAGAAGGCAAACTTATGGTTACCAAAGGGGAAAGAGAGGGGGAGGGATAAATTAGGAGTATGGGATTAACAGATACACACTACTATACATAAAATAGATAAGTGACAAGGATTTACTGTATACCACAGGGAACTATATTCAATATCTTATAATAACCTATAATGGAAAATAATCTGAAAAAAATGTATATAACTGAATTATTTTGCTGTATACCTGAAACAACACAATATTGTAAATCAACTATACTTCAGTTAAAAAAAAAAACTATTCCCTGATCAACACTCTTAACCCCTTTGCCCCTCACGCTCTCTCTCGTATCCCTTTTATTATTATTTTTATTTTTTTGCGGTACGCGGGCCTCTCACTGTTGTGGCCTTTCCCGTTGTGGAGCACAGGCTCCGGACGCGCAGGCTCAGCGACCATGGCTTATGGGCCCAGCTGCTCCGCGGCATGTGGGATCTTCCCGGACCGGGGCACGAACCCGTGTCCCCTGCATCGGCAGGCGGACTCCCAACCACTGCACCACCAGGGGAGCCCATCTTGTATCCCTTTTAAATGAAGACGTCCTCATACTCTTGGGTCGTTGTCCATCCCTGTATTGTGAGGGGCATGGACTTGTGCTTAAGACGTAAGAAACCATGCAGAGCAAGAAAGCGGCAAATCCCGGGAGGAAACAAGCGTTCTGTTTCCAAAAGGGGTGGCTGGGATCCTAAACAAGAGAAGTCCACTGCGAGTGTAGAAGCTGACCAGTGCATTAGTACATTCTTGCCAGCACCTGCCCACGAGAATGGCAACCTGATCTTGGCACATTGAATGTGAGTCCTGGATAATCATATCTTTTTCAAATGCTTTGATTCTTCAGCAAGCTTAGGTTCAGCCCATGTAAAGTGGGAAAATCAGGTGACTCTGTTTAGGGTCACCATCCCAATACCTTATCCCATTCCTATATACATTTTGATATAAACCGGGAATATGATAGTAGGTAGCTATCTTTGAACGTGATGTCAAATTTTGACGTTTTCACCTTGGAGGCAGTAACAGAAGCTGCATCCTTTGTTACCTAGTAAGAGTTTGCTTTTCTGTTTGATTTTTTTTTTGCTGGGTGCATGGACATATAAAATTAAGACCATATTTTCAAGTCTTCTTGACAGCTAAGTGCGACCATGTAGGTTTTTGTGTCTGGGATTTGAATGGAACTTGGGTGGACACCTTCTGGGTCATACCCTTAGGAAGAGGTGTGCTTGCTCTCTCTCTCCCCTTCCCATATTCTGCAGGCTGGGATGTAGACAAAGTGATGCCCCATCTTGAGGGATTCAGATGAGGGCAGAGTCTTAATGATGACCAAACAGCAGGAAGGAAGGAACCTGGGGCCCCAACTCCATGAAGCCCCATAGCAGCTGTTGGTCCTCCCAGCCGAGAGCCACCCCTTCACAGGGATAGGAGAGAAATAAATGTGAAAGAAAAATAGTATTTTATCTTGCTCAAGCCACTGTTATTTTGGGTTCCTGTCACATGTGCTAAGCCTGTATCCTAACTAAAACAGTGAACCAAAAGCTTTTATAGGAACATTTGGATCAAGCAATCCAGAAGGTGCAACAGTGAGAACTGGGCTAAAGTCTAAGAGAACTTAGATTATCTTAAATAATTACTGTCTTGACATTCAGGGGGAAAAAAACGTAGCTTTAAAAAATAGAAAGTGATAAAAATAATTAATTGAACAGCCTGAGAGCATGGCATTTATGATGCATTATGGAAATCAGAGACTTAGGAAATTTTTGAGCTGGAAGGAGTGGGAAAATTCACCTGGTCTCATCACCTGGCCCAGTCGCTTCATTTTAGAGCTGGGTTTCTCAGTCTTGGCACCATATTGATATTTTGGGCTGGATAATTCTTGGCTGTTGGGAGGTGTCCCGTGTATTATCAGATGATTAGCAGCAACCCTGGCCTCATCCACTGGATACCAGTAGTAAATATCCATCCCCACCCCACCCCCTGAAATCATGACAATAAAAAGCCAAATGTCCCCTGTGGGGAGGGGAGTTGTCAAATTTGCTCCCAGTTTATTGAAAGCACTGTTTCAGAGATCAAGAAGTTGTGGCCCAGCCAGCTAGAGTCAGATTCCTCCTATATGCTGCAAACTTGAAGCATGCAACTTATTTATAATACTGATTTAGAACTTGGGAAAACACTAAAAGTACTTTAAAATAAATACAGATGAAATGATAGCAATAACCGATATTTATGAAAGTCAGGCTTCATAAGCATGTCTTACTTATCTTCACGAAAACTCTAGGATTCTCCCATTTTAAAGTTGAGGAAACTGAACATCTTAGAGGCCAGGTAAGCTTACACAAAGTGGTACATCTAAGAAGCAGAGGAACTAGTGTTTGGACCTGGCTTCAAACCCACACTCTTACTCAGCACTTTGCATATAAAGGGAATAATAAGTAAAGCATCTTGCCACTTTGAATCAAATTATCAAGTCCACAAAAATAAGCTAAATATATACGTCCAGATAAATTCACATTTTCCTTAATAAACTTATATATTTCCTTCATTCAATAAAAATGTATTGAACACCAACTATATGCATAACATTGAAGGATAAAAAATGAAAAGTTTAAAAAAAAATAGTTTACATTTATTGCCAGACCCCAGCGTAGATTTTACATGTATTAAGTCTTTGAATTAATTCCTTGATTCCTTGCAATAGTGCTAGGATATTGGTTTTATGATTCCCACCAAACCATAGATGAGGAAATGGAGGCCTCAGACGCTTAAGTAAATTGCTGACCAGTACGCAGCAGCAGATTTCAAATCCAGGCCATTTGACTCTCTAATCGTTCCCAAGGGCCACCATAACAAAGAACCAAAAATAGTGTGGCTTCAAACAAAAAGAAATGGATGTCTCACTGCCTTGGAGACCGGAAGTCAAAGTGTCAGCAGAGGCATGTTCCCTCTGAAACCAGTGGCAGAGTCCCTCCTTACCTCTTTGCAGCTCCTAGTGGCTTCTGGCAATCCTTGGCGTTCCTTGGCTTGCAACTGCTGTACTCCAATCTCTGCCTTCTTCATCACATGGCATTTTCCCTGTGTGCTCCTGTCTTACAAGGCTGTTTTCTTGTAGCAACACTAGTTATATTGGATTATGAGCCCACCTTATTCCTCATCTTAACTGATTACATCTGCAGTGACCCTGTTGACAAATAAGGTCATATTGCAAGGTACTGGGCATTAGGACTTCAAATACATCTCTTTGGAAGACTCACTTCAACCCATAACAACTCTTTTTTTTTTTTTTTTAGAAGATGTTGGGGGTAGGAGTTAATTAATTAATTAATTTATGGCTGTGTTGGGTCTTCGTTTCTGTGCGAGGGCTTTCTCTAGTTGTGGCAAGCGGGGGCCACTCTTCATCATGGTGCGCGGGCCTCTCACTATCGCGGCCTCTCTTGTTGCGGAGCACAGGCTCCAGACGCGCAGGCTCAGTAGTTGTGGATCCCGGGCCCAGTTGCTCCGCGGCATGTGGGATCCTCCCAGACCAGGGCTCAAACCTGTGTCCCCTGCATTAGCAGGCAGATTCTCAACCACTGCGCCACCAGGGACGCCCCCATAACAACTCTTAACCATCATGCCATAGTGCCTTCTTGTAAGGGAGATGCAGTCCTTGTCTCTGGAAGCTCACAGGAGCACAGGAAATAAGGCATTGCATGAACAAGAGCAATCGTACAAACTAGAATGATCTGATCAGTGTCACAAGAGAGGTAAAAAACAGCCATGGGAATTCAGAGAAAGTGAACAGATTTAACTGAGGCTGTGGAAGGGGACATAATGGGTAGGCCTTCGCCAGGAGGGGTCCTGGGACAGATGAGGGAAGGTATAAGGACAGGCAGAAGTGCATACAAAAAATGCACTCAGCTGGGAAAACTCAGGGCTTGTTCCTAAAATGCGGAGCTTACCCAACATCAAGTCTACAAGCCAAGATAGAGCGGCTCATAAAATCACAAATTTTCAAAATCAGAACTGGACGAGATCAGCTAGACTAGCTTTCTCCTTTAAGAAGGTCACGATATTGCACAGCTGGGGTGACTGAAGCCGAGAGGGGTTAAGTGGCTTGCCTTTATTAGCATAGCTGGCCAGTGATGGAGAGTGGTGAACTGGGACCCAATTTTTCTATCTTCTCCTTGAAGCTTTCTGTTTTTTCTGTATTATAAAGCTAGACAAGTAGATTTGGGGAGGTATCATGAGGTGTTGAATGCCAGGTTGAGTCACTAAACTGAGTCACATGGTTTCAATGTCGTGATGTTACTTCCGGAGATTGTGGGTGCACCAGGTGCTGAATGAGAAATGGGACCAACCGGAAGAGGGAGAGGCTGGTGGAGATTCAGGATGGAGATGAAGGGCAGTGAAAAGGAGAAGGTAGAGGAAAGAGCGTCTTCAGACGTAAGAGACAGAAACTCTTGAGTATTTGGATTTGGGGACAGGAGGCCAAGATGACTTTGAGATTTGACTTTGAGGTTTGTGCCATTAATAGAAGTGGAAAATTCAGGGGGTGATACAGGGTAATCAACCATCCTGGTTTGCCTGGGTTGGAGGGGTTCCCTAGAAGCCAGGACTTTCATTACTAAAACCAAGAAGTTCCCAGTCAAAAGTCCTGGGATGAGTTGGTCACCCTAGAGGAGAAACAGGTTTTGCTTTAATTTTACTGTTATAAAAATAAAATAGTTCATATTTTATCTAAATATACTAGTGGGACTTCCCTGGCGGTCCAGTGGATAAGACCTTGCTTTCCAATGCAGGGAGTGTGGGTTTGATCCCCGATCAGCGAGCTAAGATCCCACGTGCCTCGGGGCCAAAAACACAAAACATAAAACAGAAGCAATATTGTAACAAATTCAATAAATAGTTTAAAAATGGCCCACATCAAAGAAATTTTTTTGAAAAAAATATACTAGTAAATTAATTAATAAATTTGAATGACTACTAAAGCTAGCATTAAAGCTAGTTAACACTAGATTTAGACTTATAAAACCTAAAAGTGGGACAATTAGCTCAAGAACGTCTTTCAGCTCTAAAATTCTATGAATCTATGAGTACAGCCGAGATTACCTAACTAGTCATATTTACCATGTGGAAGAATGGTGGAAGCCCCGAGGAAAGAGTTCATTTTGGAGACCAGCATATTGGAAGGCTCCTGCCTTGTGTATTTCACAATCAGAAGTTTCTGTAAAACCAGTGTTCCCTTTGCTTGGACGTAAAAAAAAAGAAAATGCAAGGTTTTTTTTGTTTGTTTGTTTTACTTGAAATATAGTTGATTTACAATGTTATGTTAGTTTCAGGTGTGAAAAGTGATTCAGAATATATATACATATATTCTTTTTCAGATTCTTTTCCATTATAGGGTATTACAAGATATTGAATGTAGTTCCCTGTAGTCCCTACTGTAGCTCTACAGTAGGTCCTTGTTGTTTATCTATTTTATGTACAGGAGTGTGTATCTGTTAATCCCAAACTCTTAATTTATCTACCCTGCCCCCCAACACACACCTTTCCCCTTTGGTAACTTAAGTTTGTTTTCTATGTCTGTGAGTCTGTTTCTGTTTGGTAAATAAGTTCATTTGTATTATTTTTGGACAACACTTCTGTTTGTTGGGGGAAGGTCTTTGATGTCTGAGTTGTTCCCATCAATTCTGCCCTGAGGATATCACTAAAGATGATCTCAGTATTTGTCTGCTAAATGACTTGAATCACCAGCTCCCTGTTCACATAGGGACTGTGAAGGTATGTTGGAAAAACTCCTGATTTCCCAGGCTCTTCTTGAATCTTATTTTAGACAGTAAGAAGTAATTTTTCAGTGCAGTGCACGTGAAATTAAGCATACAACTGCTGTTATTAATGGGACTTACGCATCTCATTTCCCCCCTTACACGGTAACATATACACATGTGGGAGGCTGAAGCTGTGCTGTAGTTGTTCCATCAGAATTTTATAATCTGTTATCTATCTGTCCCTTGAGATAAATGCATAGTTCATTTTCTCATTGAAGGAAAACTGAGCCTTGTTCTCCGACATCTCAAAGGGCTTGCTCCAAAGCATCTCTTTCTGGTGCTAAGTATTTGAGTAGTATGTTTTATTTTTTTTAAAATATATCTCCTTTTCATTGGAACATGCTGAAAAATACATACAGCCCTTTCTTTGTGATGTTGTGAATTCAATATTGAACAAATTCTGCACATCACCTCAGCACATGAGGAATAAATATCCTCTGTTTATTTATAAATTGCTGTGTTTTTATGACAAGAAAAGGTCTTCCATGTTGCTTTCGTTAGGTGCCTCAGGGGTGCGTGGAGATACCTGTTCTCCTAGCGTGTAACAGTTTTGGTCTTTGATGCCTGAATTTTGTCTAGAAAAAATTTTTTGACTTAAAAAAAGTCTTAAACCAGGACTGGAAACCATTAGTGCCCAGTAAATATTTCTGGTGACCTCATCTGTTCTCACCCTATCTTGGTTGGTCTAGTTTGGGGCAGTTTACAGTTTTAGTGGAAAATCTGGATCAGTTATAGTGGACAAATGACATGGGATAAAGAAGAGAAGAGTTAAGAGATGGCAGCTCTTAAGAGCAAGAAGCCAGTGAAATTATCTGGTATGAAAGAACAGCAATGACCAGGCATGATGGTACCACCTGTGATTTAGAAAGGAGGCTTACTTCTATCCCGTTGAGCACTTTGTGGGTTTCTCTTGGCAAAATTATTGATTGTGGCTGGAAGCCTACAGGTGAAAGCTATTACTTAAACTATGAACTTCAGGAAGTCTTTCAGCTTAATCATCTGGGCAGGCTTAGCTACCAGATCTTTCTGCTGGGAGCAGATCCCCCATCCAGAAGGCCAATGCTGTTATTAACGCTGCTCACAGCAAAGTTCTTTTGTTTTGTCTTCTCCGTGTTCCAAACTGACAATAAGTATAACTGACATCAGCTTAGGAAATAGAAAAAAGATATTTCTTTCCAATCCAAACGGGCTCTAAAAACCCTTAAGTTATTTGGTCGTCACGATTTTTTACCCCCCAAAAGGATTTTTTCCCCCTATCTTCTAAGTTTCCTTTTTCCCCCAATAATTTAAACTTGGAAATATGCTCGACCATGGAGTAAAAGCCACCGAGCAGGTCTCTCCAGCCCTTCAGTTAAGTCTCTTCCAGCCTTGAAAAGCTGCCTGGTTTGGGGTTGGGTTTCTGTGCCACCCCATTTTGTATTTTCACTGTCACTTTTAGCAGACGTGAGGATCATGGCATAGAGCTGTACAATGGATGTCCCATGTTATGCAGGTACGCTGTATGCACAAAACCCTTATCTTCCGTGGCATAAACTGCATCAGCACCTGTGCCAGAGATGAGCGGGCAAGAACCAAGGCTAAGAGGGAGCAAATCCACCTGTCACACTGTTCCTGCAGCTCTTCCAGCATGTTGACAACATCACGGTCATTTTGAGAGCCCTTCATACAGAAAGCCCTTCATACAGAAAGTTTCTTAGAAATGCATATTTAGATGTTGGAGAGAGTAACATCTATGTTCAAAAACAAATCACGGAGCAGAATATCCTGTGTCGTCCTACCATGCAGGCGACAGCTGCGGGGAAAATAGAATATTTTAAATAAGTTAGCAAAACAGCAGTCCCCTGGGGACTCTGGCTTCGCCTTAATATGTGAAACAAAGCACCTTAAAAGGCTTAGTTTTATATACATATACATTACTTAATTCCCAAGGACACTGTTCTCCACAACGAGAATGTGTGTTTTTTTCTCGGAGAACTTTCTTTATTGAAGGTTTGTGCGACGGTTCAGCGGAAATTATGCAGCATCTTTCCTCAACAGAACTGCATTAATGTGCCAATGCCCTTTATTTAATGCACTTTAAAATTCTGACGCGCCTTTTAAAAAGTATGAGTTGTGTTGGGAAAGTCTAATCACCGTTCTGCATGAAGGGAAATGTGCTATTTTTGTAAGGGGAGTGCTGGAGTCGGGTTTTTAGCATAAGGGTGTCTCTATAGTACAGATGTCCGAAGACATTGGTGCGTTTTGATGCCCAAATCAACCAGCTAGAAATGTTACTTCTGCCAAAATTAGTCAGAGGAACTTCAACTAATCATCATTTAAGCAATTTGGGACTGAAAACTCTGAAGACTGCAGGGAATATTTAGAATTAATTCTTCAGAAACTCAGCTTGGAGGGCAAACTTTCTCTGCATTCTAGAGCGTGCATTTACCCTGCAGGATTATGCTGTGTGCCTGTAATGACTTCATACAGATTTTTTAAGAAGTCTCTTGGGATCCTATCGTTTTGGTTTGCTGATCTAATCCATTTCCCTTTCTTCTCTATCACGCACTCACCCTTCTCTCTGTGGCTGCCTCTCTTTGGATCTTTTCCCATTCCAATCAGCGTGTCCTTTTGAAAAATGTTTCGTTAAGGTTGAAGTTCCAAGGACATCACTTTCCCTCTTTGAATAAAACGTGCCCTCTTGTTTGAATGCAAACTGCCCATGCCCTGACTGTAACATCAAAACAACGGGAAATACACTGGGTGCACTCAGGCAAAATTGGTGTGTGAGTCTCTTGGAAATATCTAGTAACAGGTGCAGTCAGATAAGCTGGCAAAGTATTCTGGTTTCATAATAATTACTAATAAGAAAGTAAACATTAGGTATGCATTATTTAAAATATTTTTGTGATTTTTTTTCTACTAAAAAACCCCCCCAAAACCTATCCAGTAACCAATTCTATAGCGTTAAAAGCTTAATAAAAAAAAAAAATCTGAGTCTCTCTCTCCCAGTTTAAGCAGTCTTCTTTCTACTTTAGTGAAATTTACATGAGATGTTTGTTCTTGTAAGAAGAAAATATATGCAATTTTTACCCAAATCTTTGAAAATCTGTGTTATCCATCAAGTCAGTAGGAGATTCCTCTAACTGTGGCTTTTGATGATTATACAATCATATTTATTACATGCATTCCATATCCTCAAGGAATGTCAATTGTAATAAACCAATAGGCATGCATATGTATTTCCCTTTTTAGTAAAATGAAATGTTTGCCAGTTGTTTGGAGGTCTTTTGGTATGAATAAGCGTTCTAGACAGTCTTAGGACTGGCTCAAATGCATTTTGGTAAGAAAAGCTGCTTTGCAATTCTTGGAGATTTCAAAAGCATCAATTAGGAAACTCTGACTTTCAACGTGCCTGCATGCAGTCGGAAACATACCTACATACGTGGAAATTTGATCATTTAACGTAGTTTGCCATCTTTGTGCTATTTTGTATAGAACCTGCAGGGAAAGGAAATAGTTTCCTTTTATAACCAACAGAAGAGCATACTGTATATCAGTATCTAGTAACTTTTTTTTTAGACTTTGGATTTCTACATATGGATTTAGTGTCCAGATTTTGCTGCCTCCAAAGCCACAATGTCAGGTTTTGTAGAAAAGAGGGGATGGCTATATTATAGAGACCTTTTATAAGTTGAAACCAATAGAATTTGCGGGGGGGATGTAGAGTATAAGTATTAATATTTGAAATATAGCAGGAGAGTGGGGTGGGAAGGAAGAAGCAGGGGCAAGCACAGAAGCAGTGAGCGAGGAGGAAATCTATACACTTCAGCAAAAATGTTTAAGAGCCTCAAATTCTAAGAAATGTATTGAATTAATTGCACAGCAATGTGAAGATGTATTTGCGGGAAGGAAGTTCTAATTTGACATGCTCTGCGGGATTTCTAGGGATTAAGGTTGAGAAAACTTGAAAACAACATGGGTCTAGATATTATCAATGCACTAAAATAAGAAAATGACTACAGGTGAGAGAAAACAATCAATTCTGATCCTACTTTGAGAGAGAGAGGAGGAAGATGAAACAGTGGCTTCAATTCTTTCCGTTCATGAAAGCTCTCATCACTCCCAAATGTTCATATGTGATTTAAATTCCGAGACGCTCGGGCTGTGGTGAGCCAGCCACACTGAACAGGGGATGGGGGAACAAACTCCCTTTAGGCCAGTCACCTGTTAGGTTTGGGATAAAACAGAAATTGAAAAATTACTTTCCTCTCAAAACATGTTGGTAATTCCAAAGCATCAAAGACTAAAACTTTTGCAGAGTCCGTTTGTGTGTATGTATGTATGTGAGTCGTTTTGTGTGTGTGTGTGTGTGTGTGTGTGTGTGTGTGTGTGAGACAGAGAGAGAGGGAGAGAGACCAATGAAACAGAGGACTGGGGGAGAGAAGAGAGAGAAGAAACTTGTTAACATGAATGAAATTGAAGAAAGATTCTCCTTAGGAGCATCTATATTCACATATTAAAGAACATATGTGAAACTATGGAACGTGTTTCCAGCCATGTAATTAAAAACACACAC
This sequence comes from Globicephala melas, assembly GCF_963455315.2. Taxonomy (NCBI): domain Eukaryota; kingdom Metazoa; phylum Chordata; class Mammalia; order Artiodactyla; family Delphinidae; genus Globicephala; species Globicephala melas. The sequence continues at coordinate 11,756,327 of NC_083326.1, forward strand.
ATATTGTGTATACATGTGTATGTATGTGTGTATGTGTATTTTATTTTTTGTGTTATAGTTTTTTGGAAAAAAAAAAGGAAACAAGTTCTGTTTCACCAGTTATATCATCATAGGCACAACCACTGGCCCCCAAGTCTCCTGACTCCGCCAATTAGCCTTGTTTAGCTTTTCATTACCCCCATTGCTTGACCTGCCTCTATGCATAATAGGGTTAATCATAGTGAAATGAAATCTTTTGATTTTATTAATTTCTTATGCAGTATGTCTTCCAGATTTCTTACTGATGCTAGGACATCAGGGAATACTGTTCATCTGCTAAACTTTGCTGCCTCTACTGGTTGTCTCTGAGGGAATGGTAAAACCGCTGGCTCATGCGTAAACAAAGACTATTGTTTGGGAAAACACACACACACACACAGACACACACACAGACACACACACACGCACATACCCTTAGAAAAACAGTACCATTGAACTGAGAGTTAGTTCTGTACTCTTCCAGGATTGACAACAGCAGCACCATCAATGCAACATTTTCTACCCAGAATGCCATGGTCACTGAAGGAATAAGAAGCCAGGGCTGGAGTGGGAGATGGCAGTTGTGGGAGAGCCAAGGCTTCGATAAGCATACGGCTCCCACCTCATGAATTTATTTCATCTTGTTTGCTTGCTGATATCTGTTAGTTCCTAGAGGGGAGTGGGGAGAGCTTTATCCTGTGAGCGTTCCCCAGCGTGAAAGCAATTTGGTACAAATAAATTTGTCACATTTGGTTCCACATGTGGAACTGAGCATGAGACAGGGTCATGGAGTTAATTAAAAGGCATGTCCTCATATTAGAATCCCTAGATTCATGGGAATATAAGGTTATTTACACAAAATATGTTAAGTTAAAAACATTGAGTTAATTTTTCAAAATGAGTTAGAAAATTTGAAAGAAAAAATTTAGGGAGAAACTTGGAAATATATAAATTTTTATTTAAAAAGGCATTCTGTTTAGTAACAAAACGGGTTCAATAGCTACTTAAAGTTCTAAGTATATTTTATCTCCAAATCCAGACATTAGGAAAAATCAAGCAACTGTGGAGAGGTTTCAATAAATGGATAGATTAGGTTAACCTAACATAAAATGTGTTTTTTGTCTTGAAGTTAGGAAAAACTGCCTTTCTCTCTGAGGTACACAAAATGATTTCTTGCCCTTTGTGAAAAGATTAACGAAGTTAAATCTTAGCTTCAGACTAGGAACCATTAGGAGATTAAAAAAGAGAAGAAGAAACGAAGGAAGGAAAGAAGAGCATGGAAGAGAAACATACTATCTCCTGTATAAATCAGTCTAAATCTTTAACGAAGTTTCTTAATATACTTGATCGTATGACAGAAAATTTCACGCACACCCCCTTACTCAACGCCTTTCTTAGGAAAAAAGCCACAACCAAAAAAGATAATAAAGGAAATGAGTCTATAAAAATCTGAATAAATAGGAATTTTTACTTTGTTTAATGTCAATCTGCTCTAAATTTTGTTTGTTATGTGTACTCGCATACACGGCTGGCATCGGCATTTAATGAATTGTTTTGGTATTGAAATATACTCTCTTGCCTTTCAAATTCATGCAGACTCTACTTGTCCTTCAAAAAGGAAAACATCCTGTTTTGGTTAATGGGCTTTAAAAAAAAAAAACAACAAAAGTAAATTGTGATAGCAATTAGGCTTCTCAGTGAGCATGCTCAGTGGGTCTCTCCTGGTTGCTAGGCAACCAGCTGAAGGTGTGTGGCAAGAGAGGGCCCCAAACGTAAAGGCATAAGCACCTTTGGCACAGGTCTCACCTGGTGTAGAAGCCCATGCTCATTTATTTAATTAATGGCTGGATATCCCTGGGTGACTTTGGTGGATTCCCTTTCCACGTTTTGGAGGAGCTGGTTGGGAGTAAGGAAGGGATACCGGCTGGGGGGGATCCAGCAGGATGGGCTCAAGAACCATAGCGAATATTTCTCGAAAAAGCCCTGTGCTTGACTTGGGTTGCACTTTTGGACTGTGTGCGTGTGACAATTTATTTTCCATCACGGGAGTCGCAGTTAGCTCTAAACCACTTGGGCTGCCTGGTACATCCCAGGCACAATTCGAATCCCACCTCGCATCAGCGTAACGGTGTACATCAGACCTTTCGGTCTTTCAAGTAAATCCATGTTCACATCCTCGGGTCATAGAACAGAAAATTCCCAGTTAAACCACATTGTTCAATTAAAAGTTGCAGCCCATATTCGAAAGCCCATTCGCACACCCCGGGATTCTGCTGAAGAAGCACTTACAGTAGTTCAGAGACCGGTGCCGTGAAGTAAAAATGAATCAACTTTTAGAAACCACACAAAATGCTCCGTCTTTGCTGAGTACAGCGCCATCTCCATCAGCACCTCTAAGTAGCAACCCGACCAAACACCTGGTTCGGTCCACAGTGACAGCTCACTGTCTCTCCAGTGGTAACAATTTAGAGGCATGATGCTAAACAAGATATATACATGATGTCAAATATTGGCTGCACACATCTAAGCCAATCACTTCTAAATAAATTAACCATGGCAAAGCCTAATACGATCCACCTGCTTTCTTCCCTCCGTTGTTCCAGACCCTACCTGAACCCCCCTTTGATTAAATGTCAAAAGCTTGCCTTGTGCCTACAGATTTCACTGAAGGCGGATAACAGAAAGGTTCCTCCTGTGACTCCATAAAACTGAAATAAATTCCACTGGCATCTTGTAAATTTTTATTTTCTACAATGACTGCAGGCCCCATCTGCGGCCCAGCTGTTATTAGAACGGAAAGCGTTGGCCCTTCTGCATTACAAAACAGCATAGAACAGTAATTGCCAGTGGAAGAGATTAAGTGTAGACACTAAAAATGTTTACTCGCAATGAATATGCATAACGATGGGTAGGAAACAGCCCTGGAAGATTAAAAAGAGAGAAGGGTTTGTTTACAAGGCTGGGAAAAAAAAAAGAGAGTGGAATGTCATTTGGCCCCGAGCCTGAAATAGGAACGAAAAACCTTTGGGCAAGGCATTAGGGAGAAAAACAGATGGTTTGTGAACCTTTTATTAGATAGAAAAATCATTAATCAAGCCCAGGCTGGAAATGGCAGGGTTTTTGGTAGTTCATATTTTAGTTTATTTTTTCTTAAAGTGACAGTATACTTTTTTTTTTTTGTCTTTCTGGGACAGTCATCTACGGATCTTATGTCAGTAGGCGCTGCTTCTGTACAACATTCCACGTTAAAGCCAGCTTCACGTTAGGTTAGTGTGAGCCCTGAGTGGTTATATGGAGAAAATTCCTCCAAAGGGTTTCACATTTCAGCACCTGTTTTGCCTGAATAGCAATTAAAAAAAAAATTGCAGCATGGAATATCTTTTTTCATTCATGTTCCATTCCTTTGGTTTAAACTTGGGAAGAAAATAGAGAAGAGGAACCTTTCGCATGTAAGGCCTTGCTGAGTAGGTTGATTTATAGCAGTCTGAGCAAAATACGTAGTAACAATAATTACAAATTGATTCATCTCCTGAGAGGGAATTCACACCATTTCCCTGGAAAAAGCCATCAAGAGAGTAGAAGGGTCCCCTTTGAAACTGTACTTGCCACACAATTAATCTGTGCCCTTTGAGGTTGAAGAGGTTGCATTTTACTTTTTCTTTTTTTTTTAAATAATGGTAGTGGAAATCTCAGAGAAGGACATGTAGAGATTAACAAAATGATGGCATTAATGGTGCAAAGTCCATTATCTGCTACTAGCCAATCATCAAACCCTAGGAAGTACCCTATGCTGGGGCATTATTGTTTAAATGAAATGCATATAACATTCAAACGCCCTCATAAACATACATCGTGTGTGTTCATAAACATATACATATCTATGCATATACACCTATACACACATGGGTGTGTATGCGTGTTCAAGGCTTGAAATATTATTTCTATGTCATCTTCAGGAGTGGGATGCCAGGGTTGGGCAATATCCGAATAAAGGTGCCTATTGTCAGACCCAGAATTAATGTTGATATCACAGTCCTGTAGTTTTGCCATGGTCTGCCAGGTACTTGGAGCTGGTAGCGCATTTCTACTTTGGGAAGCTACTCGTAAGCTTAACTATAAAATGTACCTGCTCCTCTGTTGATACTATGTATAAAATAGATAACTAATGAGAACCTACTGTATAGCACAGGGGACTCTACTCAGTGCTCCTTGGTGACCTAAATAGCAACGAAATCCAAAAAAGAGGGGATATATGTATACGTATAGCTAATTCACTTTGCTGTACAGTAGAAACTAACACAACATTGTAAAGCAACTATACTCCAATGAAAGTTAATTTAAAAAAATGTACATGTTCCTGCTTTGTGTGTTTCCTGTTGGATGGGGGACTGGCTTCGTCTGGATTGTCACTTAGAGCTAAGCATTTTTGATGCAGGATTCCATGAATGTGCAGTGGGGCAGTTTCTTCTTAAGGAATTAGAAGGTACTTCAAAAGTATCTCACTCATGGTTTCACTCTTCTAGTGGAAAATATTTTTTCAATAACTTTATTCACCAGTGAGTATCAGCAACACATAGGGCAAGTCATTCTTTGGCAAAAAGTGACCCGAGAGAATCCATTGGTTTCCTTTCCTTATTTTTCATGAGAGGAATTGTGGAAATCAAGGCCAGAAAACAGCTGCTACATCATCTAATTTTTCCTCTGATCCTTACCGATCTTTCATATTAAGGAAAAGAGACCCGACAAAATGGTCACATGAAAAGAAGAAGAAGAATCAGGAGGTTTTTCAGACTATAGGTCTCTGTTCTGATGTCATCACTGTCTGCCTCTGATGATCATTCTCCTGACAATCTGAGCTTCATTTCTTCCCTTTCCTTTTCCTCTAGTTTCCTTCATGGACCTATTTATCTTCGTGCAGTTTGTTTGGCACTAATGTCATTGTCAATAAAGAACGCCAGTGAGAAGCGACATCAGCGGTGACCTTCTGCACAGATTTTAAATCGTTGCCAACCTACCTCCGTGTCCTGGGCTGACTTATTACAGAAACAGAAGTTCAAAGACATGGCTGACATCCTCCTTTAAAAACACTTTTACAGAGCAGTCAACGTTTTCTGTTTTCTGACATTCTTTTTCAAAAGAGATGCTTAAAGCAAGAAAGGTTTCCTGCCACGAAAATGACATTAATATTTCGTAAATCAAGAACGAAGATAATGTTTTGGCTGCCTCAGAGACGTTTACCTTATGTCGTTTATCTAAATGCTTTTCGATTCAAACATGACACAATTTTTGGACTGGCTTTAACCGGAAAAAACAATTCCAAGAACTTTCTTACTTCAGAGCCTGAAATTCTTTAGTATATTCTTCACCAGAATTCACTGTGGAGGATACAGCCTTTCAGCTCATTGAAAAAGACTTCCCAAATAATAAATCTTTTCCAACGATCATTTGTATGCACTAAATCAAAGAATTTACTAAAGTCAAGATGAGACCTTCAAATGAAAACCATATAAACATGTTTGTTAACTTTTGAGTTAACCGCAATGTTCCCAAAAATAAAGTATTTTCTGTATTGACCTATTAAAGAACTGATCTGTTTAAAGAACAGATATTTTGTATGAAAAAGTACAAAAAAAAAAAAACCTTTATAGGTCATAAATCCCTCTCAAATGAACATCTGCTGGAGGAAGTATTAAAATCGCAAAAATGATCATGCATTTCAAAGCTCCTTACCTATCTGAAAAATATGAGGAGGAATGAGGTGTTGGAGGCTGAGCCATATAGGGTAAAAATATGATTTTCTGGTATTATACATAAACACTGTCAATTTTTTTTCATACAGAGTTGCTTAAAACAAGCATTTTATCTCTGACTCTTTATCATATTTTATCTATGGTTAATGAAAAATGTTTCCTTCTAAAACCTTTAGGGTTTTACCAATTGATTTTGACACATTTAGATTTGGGGAAGGAAAACACACTTACAGAGCAGCAATTTCAAAACATCGAGGAGAATAACAGTTGCAAAAAAAAAAAAGCATTAAGATTCTGCCATAAACCATTCAACAGCAAACGGAAGACCACAATTAAGGCCAAGCTGCTTCTCCAGGGAACATTGAAGAACAATTTCTTTTCCGACAGTGTATACCACAGAGGAACTGCCCACATAGTTCCTAAGTCCTGGACTAATAACTTCCTGCAGGAGATGAGCCCCATCGAAGTTGTGAGGGACTGGCTGTGGCCACCAGGATGAGGGAGAGGGGCAGGATCTGGAAAAAGAATGCACAATGGCTGTCTAAGGAAGAGTAGCTAGGATCGCTAGGCTTGCATATGCTATAGCACATCATTAATAACAATATCAAAAGAAAGAAGATATCTTAGCATCTGCATTAAATTATTATGGAAATCGGCATTTTAAAATGGATTCAGGGTGAAACAATAACAAAAGAGTACCTACGTACGTATGGGACGGGTCACGTTGGAAGGCCAGAGAATAATTCTCAAAGGTAGAGTATCTGTGATCAAGCAGATTCTTCTTTCTTTTTTTTTTTCCTTACATGTATAGAATTTGCAGAAAGATGGTCTTCCCCACAGCACCTGAATGAAGTAAGCTGCTTTAACAAGACTGTGTTCTCTGGAAGGTATAGGAAATATTCAATACTATAAAAATATGTAAATATCCTTATAAGAAGATCTGGGTGAAAGACGGCAGTAGTCTATAACTTTCAGTTTAACAATGATTAAATATTATTAAACTACAGTTTTGAAATTAAGGATTTTTTAGTGGAAGCAAAAGATTTTGAGACAATCTGACTTTGATGTAAACGTTTTGTATTAATAAAAAAATAAAGTACACATAAGGAGCTGCTCTATCCTTTAATGGAAAAAAGGAAAAGATTAAAAAAAGTAATTTGGAGTTGCATAACATTGGAATCTTTGATTTTCAAGGTGTCTTCTAAGTCCTGTACTTTTTCTCTTTAATAGTTATTAATCCATTAATCCTTTTTCTGTAGGTTAAAAAAGTCATGATTCAGTGATTTTACTGAAGTTATAAAATTCTCAGAGTATCTGACGAAAAGGTGAACAAGGACGTGGATGTTTGTGTCTGCAAACCTGATATCCAAAGGCTGGCTGAATGTTTTCCTTGCTGAATGGAAGTTTTGGTCCCTGGTGTAGATCTAATGTGGATTTCTGTACTACAAAGGAGCTATGAAAGGTCTCTTCCTCAAAAGTTTAGAATGAGGAACAAATGCTTCATAATTGGTTACTAGTACCACAAGCAAAACAAAATCCTCCATGAAACACTTGAAACTTATACCTCAAGCAAGAAGAGTGCTATGAAGGTAAGTTAAACTTTTACTCTTGAAGTCAGTATGATAACGTGGGGTTTCTTTTAGTCCTTGATACAGACTTGAAATGAACATCACTTGACTGATGTAAGGAATATTTTTAATTTGGATGGTCTTGATTTTGTGATTATTTGGGAAGAAGAAGCCTCATCCAGTTGAGAACTTACCATCATAGTCTTTGTGACTTCTGGCTATCACAGTGTTGTCTGTGGGACAGGAAGAGAGCCACCCTAAATTGCCTAATATGGTCTCTGCTCTTGGTTGTTCCCCAGTTCTTGCACATTTTAAACCTACAAGCCAGTAAGGACTGACATAGCTGCAGTGAGCTCAAGAATCCTGCATTTTCATGGGCCTGTAAGCTTCAGTTTGCAAGCGTGCATGAGCAGAGTTTTGATAAACACTTAGCTCTTCATCAGTGTTTTTCAGTCCCGGTCACATGTTGAAAATTATCCACATATTTACATTTTAGAAAATGTATCATATGTTGGGGCCTCCAACCAACTGAATGAAAATCTGGAGTTGAAGCCCATACTTCTGCATTTTAATAAAGCTTTAATGGTCATTCCAATGCACTGCCTGGCTTGAGAACTATTACCCTATATGTGCTCATGAACCAGAACATATACACAACCTTAAACTATGGGAAGGCTAAATGTTTTTGGTTCTGTCACTCACCAGTTGACTGTGGAACCCTCATGCAGTAAATGGTATACCATTAGTCTGAAAGAATTCATACACTTCTAGGGGTGCTCAGTTTATGCTCTGAGAATAATTTAAAGACGCAGTAATTTCAAGCTCCTGGAACAAGGGCCTAGTTGTCAGGGTACAGATGAATGTTTAACAGATATAATGGGAATATCCAAAGTGGCTTCGTAATATTCAAACAGCTTTGCCCTGTTGAATCTGTTTTCTGGTTTTGCCCCAGTCTGAAGACTTAGCAGGTGCTTTCTGCACCTCAACTTCCTCATCATCAATGGCACTTTACTCTCTGAGGAATGATCTGAGTCCTGAGAACTGCTGGGCTGCAGAATGAACAGCCATATAGGCCTTTAAAAGTACTATATGCACCTTCAGGTCCAAATGTCTTTCTTTCACATTCTGCAAGAGGCTGCATTTCCATTCCAAGAAAGACTTCTGATTTTTTTAAAAATATGTTTTCAGAGTGGAAAAAATGTGGAAAGATAAGGTCTTCTGGGGGAGTAGATCATCCCTGGGAATGACTTGGAATGAGTTTTCCTGATGAGTTATGGGAGCATGAACACATATCCTGTTTTCCTTCTCAATTCAGAGAGGTTCTCACAGAGATGCCTGTTTGCTCCAGCTCATTCATTCTGTTTGCACTCCTTTTTCTAAGACATCTGAGAAGAACCATTGGCTCAAAGGTTCCATCCCAGGTGTGATGAGGATTTCTGGAAGGACAGCTCTTGTTGAATGTTATTATTGTCCACATTTCATTTTTCCTTTCTAAGGAATTCCAAAATGAGCGAGCCACTCTGCATATCCCAGATGTTGTTGTAAACCAGAATTTTGGAACATTTGAACGAAAATTCAATCCCCTAAAGTTCAGCCGAGTCCCAGCTCTCCAACTAAACACTGACAAAAATGTATTTGTGCAACGGTTCACATGACTTCCTCAGCGCGCTGCGTCCCTGGCCGCGTGACTTAGTCCCAGATGAGCTGACATACCGTACTGTAAATTTTATAACCACCAAACTCCAGGATGCTAGAATCTAGGCCCTGGTTCGTGGGGGTTTTTTTTGTTTTTTTTTTGCGGTACGCGGGCCTCTCAGTGCTGTGGCCTCTCCCTTTGCGGAGCACAGGCTCCGGACGCGCAGGCTCAGCGGCCATGGCTCACGGGCCCAGCCGCTCCGCGGCATGTGGGATCTTCCCGGACCGGGGCACGAACCCGCGTCCCCCGCATCGGCAGGCGGACCCTCAACCACTGCGCCACCAGGGAAGCCCTGGTTCGTGTTTTTTGAGAGACTAAAGTTCTGGAAATATCCTTTAATGTTGATTTTTATAAGACCTTTAAGCAATGTTGTTTAAAAAAAAACACCTCCAAAAAAAAAAAAAAAAACCCTAAAAAGTTCAAGTTTGTTAAAAAGCTTCCTACATAGTGTTGGCAATCATTTCAGTAAGACTAGTATTTTGAAGAATACGTCTTAGGGGATGAGTATTAGTCGTTATTATCTTGTCCAGATTTAAGCAGATCATTTTGGGAAATGTCAATATCCATGATATAAAAAAACAGTCAAGAGACAGCAATATATATATCATGGAAAATGCTTTCAAAGGTTTACATGCCATCTCGAATGTTCGATTTTAACGTGTACAAATCTCAATTTTCCATTCTTCCTTCTGCCCACCATTCACCTGTGTTTGTCTAATAGAAATCAGTTACTACAGCTCTGGTTACACATCTGTTTCATGCATGTGTGATTACAAGCCATTTTAGCAACTAGTAAAACTACAGGTGTCTGGGTTTTAATGTAACCATTTTAAAAGAGCAGTTCATGGACTCTGATTATTATTTTTTATAGCTGGCAATGTTCCTACTATAGACTGCCAGCTCAAGGGTTAAATGTAACTCTTTTCTCATTCTGGTAGAATCTCTGAAATCGTCCATAAACTAATTTCTTAAACTTGGAATCCGTACTGCCAAATACAGCTATTGTATCCTGTACAGACAGCCTGTACTTCTGTTTCTATATGTCTCCAGCGACAAATAATTAACTGGATTTTGAATGCTGGATGCTAAAGTCATTAAGGAGGTGCATTTATTTGGCTTGCTTACTTCTATACCATAATAAAGACCACAATTACCATCACATCACTTTGAGAAATAATGTGGACGCATGGTTTCGTAACAGCTGTAGAAAGTCCATCAGTGCCCTTACAATCGGTTCCGTTCTGTGTAAATGAAAAATTTGACTTGGAAATTTCTTCATTTTTACCTCTCATCATCTGAGTGTAACTGGAAGTTGCGAGAGTTCCAAGAACTATTCTAACAACTACTGAAATCCATTATTTCTGCTAAAATACTCCAAGAAAACATTCATTGTCTCTTAGAAGAAAAGATGGGTGTGGAAAAATTATAAGTGGAGAAAACTTATTTTCAGATTAATCTAATTAGACTAAAATTAAGATTTAAAAATTCAAAAAAATCCTGTCCAGTGCCTCCAAACTCAGCACACATTGAAGGAGGGACAAGTCTAAATCAATTACAAATATGACTTTGCTTCACAGTAATAGAGACAGGTCGCACTGCTATATTTAAGGCTCTGGTGACATTTCTATTACAAACATAAGCATCATTTTCCAGGGATTTATTGCTCGGCCATAACAATTTTTAGATAGGATCATTTATGAAATTCTAGTGCTTGGCTCCCAAACCAGATAGTTTTATTTACTTCTTTTAAAATAATAAACAGAGTTTAAAAGTTCTGGATGAATGAAAAAAAATTAGTAGTTATAATTGTGAAAATTTCCTTTGTTAAATAAAGTTTGGCTACTTCACAGAAACATTAGAGACTGTAGTTAATTTCTCAGTAACATACTTTCATTTGGCCTTTAACCATAACAGCATGATGATGTTTCTATGGCACAGATAGAACCTGGGATTGATGACACCCCAAACATTTTAATCCTCTGTATGCTAATTAGTTACTCAAATTACAGAGAGAAAAATTTCCTTCTATTGTATGATAGCTTTAAAACACAAAATAAATGAAGGCAAACTTTCTAGAATATGTGAGAATTTGACTCTAGCATTAGTTTGAATAATATTTTAAACATGTTAAAATACTTTAACATATTTAGGTATTTTAAAAGTCAAAATCCTTGATTAATCCTCAGTAGTGACTGTTGTCTTCTAGAAAAAGTCGTCATGTTTAAGGTACTCCAAAAATTTGTTCCCAGCTTACCTTTTCCACCTCAGCTTTCACTGCTTCTGTTTGTGAACCCTAGTCTGCTGCTAACCTTGACTTCCAGCCATTTCCAGACACATCTGACCTACCTGTACTTTTGCCTTTTCTCATAACCCACCTTTATCCAAATCATTCTCATTCTCCCAGGCCCAGTTCAAATACCACCACCTCCAAAAATATTTTACTCATCCACCATACAGAAGTAATTCTTCTCCATGAACTATGAAATTATTTGGTTTGTCTATCAACAAATGAATGGATAAAGAAGATAAAGAAGATGTGATACATACGTACATACACATACACACAATGGAATATTACTCAGCCATAAAAAAAAATGAAATTTTGCCATTTGCAACATGGTTGGACCTGGAGGGTATTATGCTTAGTGAACTAAGTCAGACAGAGAAAGACACTTATATGTAGAATCTAAAAAATAAAACAAATGAATATAACAAAATAGAAACAAACTCATAGAACAAACTAGTGGTTACCAGTGGGGAGAGGGTAAGGGGAGGAGGGAAGATAGGGGAAGTGGATTAAGAGGTACAAAGTACTAGTTATAAAATAAATAAGGTACAAGTATGTAAAGCACAGCACAAGGAATATAGCACAGTACAGCACAGGAAATATGACCAATATTTTATAATAATTTAAAATGGAATAAAGCTATAAAAATTATTGAATCACTATGTTGTACACCTGAAACTAATATAATATTGTAAATTAACTATACTTCAATTAAAAATATTTGGTTTTTACAATCATTATGTATGTATATATTATCGATGTCCTATATACTAAAGAGGGGCTCAGTGGAGGTTTGCAGATCACATAAATAGCTGAATGAATAAATATCTACTATGTTTGGACTATGCTTTCTATTAGGGTCAGGCAATAGATAATAGAGTATGACATAGAAATATGTTAATGTAGATACATAATGTATATGTTAACACGATATTTTTAGGAAATCCTAGCCCATCCAAAAGTAAATAACACTTTGAAAAAGAGGAAAACGGAAGCAAATTGGATGTGCTGTAGTAGGCCAGACTCTTCTTATTCATGAAGGCTAAAAATACTAACCTTGCCCTTTCCATTGTGATATATATGAAATGTCATGCTTATCTGCCCCCTGCTCTTCCTGCCCTGTATCAAGCCTGCACCATCTCTTGACAGCAAAACGTTTCCTAACAGGTTTCTTTGATTCCAACTTCATCCATCTTTCATGGGCTGTCAGAATGAACTTCCTGATATAAAGACAAGAGGATGTCAATCCCCTGCTTAGAAATCTTTGATGACTCACAAAACAAACTTCTGACGGTCTACGTATGAAGTTCAAATCCCTTAAGCTGTCATTCAGTGCTCTCAGTCATCTGCTCTCAGAGTGCCTCGCCTAATCCATTTCCTGTCACCTCCCACCTCGTGGCCTATGCTCAGTCTCCTGAAAAACTTCACCTCACCTTGAAAATGCCGATATACATCCTTCCTATGGACAGGAGCATCCTTCCTCCCATTTTGCCTATCAAACGCTTCCTATTGTTCTAGGCTTAGCTCCAGTGCGCCCGTCTCTGCTAAGCCTTCTCCGATCCTTCCGGTCAGGATGGATTGCATTGCATTTGTTATTCACCTATATTTCACAGTGCCTAAACCTAAGATGAGCAGCTTGCATTTTCAGCCCTACCAGATTGCATGGATACTTCTAGAAAACAGGAACCATGTCACCGTCATGTTTGTACCTCTTCCATCAAGTCCCTTCTCACTTTGCTTTTCCCACAGTACTTGACTGCCTCATGATGAATTCAGTCACACCTTTTAGATGTATAATATACTTTAATAAGAATTGTATTCCTAGGATAAATAACTTCAGAAAATTCTGATTAACAGTCATAAGTTAATAATGGGTTTAATTGCTGAAGCATTTAATGGTTGACGGATTTGAGTGAATTATCTCTGTGTCAATTATTTTTCTCCGTCAAATCCATTGATGAATAAGAAAAAAAGTTTGATATTTAACCTCTAAATTACTTTTTGGAATCCAGGACACTTTGGAATTGAATGATCTCTGCATGGATAAGTATTAATATAATAATAATGCCTTTAGTGTTGGTACTTTTATTTAAGTTTGGAAAGTTAGGTGGAGTATAATATTACCCGTGGAGTGAGTGATGACCTCATTCTCCATGGCAATAATCTACCTCTCAGAAAAGGTCAAACAAACTCCTTTATTTATTTTTTATTAACCTTTTTATTTTGAAACAAGCTCCTTTTGTAAAGAACAAAAGTAGGCTTGAGTTTAACTTTGCTGGTTGTCTGGACTATAAAAATGAAAGTATAAGCCAAGCCACCAAATGAAAAGAAACAGGGGGTCTCTTTCATTTGGAAAAGAAATTGTAAAACACAGCTCACACCAGGCGTTTATTCATTTTTATATTTCATGCATTTTAAGAGTTGCTATTGCAACTATAATATTTTAAATACTTAATTTTGGGAGGGGTGTGTGTTTGCGTGCGTGTGTGTGTGTGTGTGTGTGTGTGTGCGTGCATGTGTGTCTAAGGCTAAGATTCTGAATTGTAGGATAGGTGCCTTCTTCTCAAGATGCAAGAGCCCCAGACACTTGTACATACAGAGTCTTACTCTGTATGTAAACGTTGATAATTCCTTAAGGAGATGTTCTAGCACATGTCTGGTATCAGATTTCTACAAAGGGCAAGTGAACATTGTCCATTGGCTATAGATGGAACAGAGCTCTCTGATGACCTTGGAGGTGAGGGTGGCAAATTATTTTAACCTGATAATCTTGGAAATTCTGCATTATGGCATTTGTCAGTATGAAACCACGCTCAACTTACCTTACAGATAAGAATACAAAATCCAGAGAATGAAAATAACGTCTCTAGACAGGGGCCAATCTGGACTGGGTTGTTATTTTCTCAATGCCCAGTTTTTATCACCAGCTCATTCTTCTCACCATTATAAATTTGGGGGTTTTCCTCCTTGGTAAACATTGTGATCTATCCCTTTAATTTATTTTGTTCCCTTCTGAGCTTGGCAGTTAGTTGGAGGTAAGCACAGCTGCACGACTGCTGAGCCTGCTTCCAGATGCTTTCAGATGAAGACAGAAATTCTTTTATCCTGTAAGCTCCAGCTGAATCAGGAGGCCAGAGGCCAGGACTACCTGTACACATTTTCTTTAACATCTCCAGCCAGCTTTGCTGACAGAATTGTATGGTTCCACATGTCTTAATTCAAGAGAGACTTATTTAGCCAGGGATTCCTGGTGAAGTGCAGCATTTTGAAAGTTTTAAAAAACCTCTATAAATGAGTCAACTAGAATTAATTGAAAGGAAGATGTTACTTTGTTATATTCCCTATAACAGTGCTGTCCAGTAAAACTTACTGTAATGATGGAAACATGCTATACCAGGGCTGTTCAATATATTAGCCATTAAACTTCCCTGGTGGTGCAGTGGTTAAGAATCCGCCTGCCAATGCAGGGGACACGGGTTCGAGCCCTGGTCTGGGAAGATCCCACATGCCGTGGAGCAACTAAGCCCATGCATCACAACTACTGAGCCTGCGCTCTAGAGCACGCAAGCCACAACTACTGAGCCCACGTGCCACAACTACTGAAGCCCACCCACCTAGAGCCCGTGCTCCACAACAAGAGAAGCCACCGCAATAAGAAGCCCGCACACTACAATGAAGAGTAGCCCCTGCTTGCTGCAACTAGAGAAAGCACGTGCACAGCAACGAAGACCCAACGCACCCAAAAATAAAGAAATAAATTTAAAAAAAATGTGATAGCCGTTAGCAACATGTGGCCACTGAGCCCTTGAAATGTGGCTTGTGTGACTGAGGAACTGAATTTTCAATTAACTTTAGTTTAATTTAAATATTCACATGTGATTAGCAGTTTCCATGTTGGATTGAGCAGCTCTACAATAATCTGTGGTTGAAATATAGGAAGAAACATTTTTTAAATGGATTATAGTTAATTATTGCCTATTTTTTCTTGTAGTCTGTAGGCGCCATACCTTTTTATTGATTAATCGATATAGTGGCGCGATTAATACAGATCCATGTGATAATACGGCTTCATTACTCATTGAAACTACAGTGCTTCAGTGAAATAATGGAACTGCTTGCAACATTTCTGTTACAGAGAGTCAAAGCATGCCTTCGAGCACTAAAGGATCTGGAAGCAGAAGACTTACATTTGGCTTTGCCATTTTCTGAGTGACCTTGGGCAAGTAAAACATATTTCATTATTTTTTTCTTTCTTATTGCCAGCTTGATTCCATTTTCTCTTCCTCCCTGTATCAGTTAGCTATTACATCATTGATGCTGCATAAAAAAACACCCCCAATTCAGTGGTTTAATATGATAGTTGTTCTTATCTATGTACCTGAGTCTGGTACTGCAGGTGTTTAGTAGGTCTAGGCTAACCTCAGTTGGTGTTGGCACCAAGCTGCAAGTTAGTCCAGGTCTGCTTCATGTGTCTTTCATAGTCCTGGTCCCTGTGGACCTGCTTGGGCATGTTGCTTTCATGGTGATGGTAGAAGTGCAGAAGAGCAAAAGCCAGATTGCGGGAGTACACTTCAAAACTCTGTTCATTTCATGTCTGCTAATATCTCATTGGGTAAATCAAGTCATGTGACCAAGCCCAGCCTCCATGGTGCAGGATATTATACTCCACCCACGGAGGTGCAAGGAGAGAGCAAATAATTGCTAAACAATCAGCTAACTGGTTGGCCACACTCTACTCTAACCCTGTGTCCCCCAAATAGTGCCATTTACTATTTGATGAGCTCAGTGTTCACTTGTAAAATGAGAACAGTAGCAATGATGCCTGCCTCACAGGATTTTTTTTAAGATTGCTTGAGAACTTAGAAAAGGAGCTGTTTAATGAATAAACTATATCAAATGACTAAAATATACTTTTAATTATTTTAATGAATCTCTCCACCATCAGAGTTACCACTTTATAAACAGCAAACTTTTAAAAACACATTGCTTTATCCTACACTGGATAGTGCAATTTAACTTAAGCATGTAATCTTCCATACTCAATCAAATAACTTACCCACTGACGTTAAAGGAGACAAATCAATTACCTGTTAGAGTGGATATTGTTGACTCTTCAGTATCTATTCTGTACCTGCTCAGTAAGAGGCAGCAGTATGGTTAGAGGAATTGACTCCTGCTTAAAGGATGGGCCAAGCTGGTATAGGGATAATCTCATTCTTTCTGTTAGTCCTTCATTTGGGAATGTGTGTTTAATATGGTTTTATCTAATGAGACCCAGCTAGAGGTTATTGGAGGTTTCTAAGGATGTTTCTCTACTCTTGAGAGAGTTATGGGAAATCATTCCCTTTCTCTCACTAGATGTGAATGAAGTAGCAAGGTATCTTAGCTGCTGCTAGTAGGTATTCTGCAACTCTGGCTCAAAGAAAGGCTGAGCAAAGAGAATGACAGAAAAAGTCCTAATAGAGCCCTGCCCCAAACCTACCCTACCTATTAACTTTCAATTATGTGACTTATTAATTGTTCTAATCATTTAAGCCTCTTTGAGTTAGCTTGTATGTCTTCATTCTCTTTTAATTATTCATGCTATTTAAATCCCTCCTTTCTTATTCATTTATTGATTCATTCACTTGTTCACCTTATATGATCACATGAAGGTCAGTGAAGTGCGTAGTTCTCACTAGGCTTTAGGAAAGATGCAAAATGAATTTAAGAAACAAACTTCCATCAATTTTGGGTAAAATTGCTAAGGAAAATTATGCTTTAATAAACTCCTCTATTTCAAACACTTGCCAGCTACAGATAGAATTAAAAAACAGATCATCAAAATGATATAGCTAGGTACAAAAATGAGTAAACATATCTGTGGATCACAAATAAAACAGAAACACAAAGTGTGAGCAGGGATGAAAGTGCAGATCTGACAGATTCCAACTCTAGAAGCAGGCAGTGGCAGCTTGGAGTAGGGTGCACCAAGACGGATAGCAGACCTAGCCAAGCTTACAGCTTGAAGCCAGGAACTGAGGTGGGCCAACCACCTCCTGAAATGAGGTTGAAAAAAGTTATTGCTGACTCACTGCCTGAAGTCGTAGTTTTATAGGACTCAGTGGGCCCAGGCAGACAAGCAGACAAAGACAGTCTCAAAACAGGGAATTGAGCCAACGCATCTGATGACCGGTTTTGTGATATCTCTCAAATCAAGATGAAGCAGGAGAAAAATCCAATCTTGTATAACCTGGGTGTTGACTGGGTGTCAGTCTCAACGATTACAGACTGGAAGGGAGAATCCAGGAAGATAGATAAAAAGAGAAAAGGAGATGAAAACAGAGAGAGAACAGAAAAATTATGCAGAAAAAAAAAATCCCAAACAAGAGAAGTCTAATACTAAACAAAATAATCAATAAAATCAACAAACAGAATAGGAATTAATTTAGTGATATAGTCAGAAAAAGACTAAAATGAGAATGTTTAGAATGTTTAAAGGGATAAATAAAAAGATTTTACTCATTAAAAAGAAAAATACTGTGAAACAAAGGCAGCCAGAACTAAATCAGGGACAGAAAGATATAAAAAAAAAACTGGGATCATAGAAATAAAAATATAGCTATTGAAGTAAAAGTTCAATAAATGTGATACTATCTAGAAATTGACAATTGGTGTCTTAGATGATATTACTAAGTAATGACCTTTGTCTCAGCACCAAAGCTTTAAGAGACAAATGTAGCATGTCTTTATTTCAGAGCATAGAGAAGGAAAAGATTACTATACCTTTGGTAAAAACTTTAAAAGGAGAGTAAAAGAAGGAAATATAGATTAATAATACATAGTTGCATGCATCCTAAATAAAATAACAAATTATTTCTACTAATATATTTTAGAAAACGTGAACAAGTAGAGTTTACTTCAAGAATGTAAGAATAATTTAACTTTAGAAAATATACTAATGTAATTCAAATTAGCTGATGAACAGAGAAAAAATGTGGTTATTCATTCATCTGTCAATGGACACTTAGGTTGTTTCCATATTTTGCCTATTGTAAATAATACTGCAGTGAACTTGGGGGTGCAGATATCTTTTCAAGCCAGTGATCTTGTTTCCTTTGAATAGATACCCAGAAGTGGAATTGTTGGGTCATATGGTAGTTCTATTTTTAAGTTTTTGAGGAACCTCCATGTTATTTTCTGCTATGGTTTCACCAATTTACATTCCTACCAACAGTATACAAGAGTTTACTTTTCTGCATAGACTCTGCATAACCAACCCTTGTTATTTCTTGACTTTTCGATAATAGCCATTCTAACAGGAGTGAAGTGATATCTCACTGTGCTTTGAATTGCATTTGCCTGATGATTAGTGATATTGAGCACTTTTTTCATGTACCTGTTATCCATGTGTATGTCTTCTTTGAAGAAATGTCTATCTAAGTCCTCTGCCCAATTTTTTATTGAATTAAATTTTTTTCTATTGAGTTGTTTGAGTTCTTTACATATTTTTGATATTAAATCCTTTGTTGTAAACCTAACTCTAATGCAATATTTTATATCAGTTATATCTCAATTTAAAAAATGTAATTATCTTAATAGATTCAGATAAAATTGGTAAAAATCTGTGTTCACTCACAATGAAAACACAAGAACAAAATACAAAACTCAGAGCAAGTTAGAAATAGAAGGGAAATGTTCAAACCTGAAAAACGAACTATGAAAAACTTTGAAGAAACATCATATATCTGTGAACTGTTAATGAGAAGCACTCCATTTTGGTCAGAAAAAAAGACAAGAGTGAATCCCTACTATCAGTACTCTTCAGTATTTTACTTGCAGCCTTACCAGTGCAATAAGACGAGAAAAAAATAAATAAATGTGCAAACTAGAAAGGAAGAGAGAGACCTGTTTTTATTTCTGGTAATAGTGGTTCTACATAGAAAAACCAAGAATCTCTATAGACAAATTATTAGAACTAATAGGAGAATTCAGAAAGACTGATGATCCAGAGACATCAATATGCAAAAATTGAACAGTTTCTTTTCAATGAAATAACCAATTAAAATATAATTAAAATAAGATGTTTCAAATAGTAAAATGATTCTATAAGGTATCTAGAAGTTAATTTAACAAAACATGAGCAAGATTTTTGTGGAGTACCTTAAAAACATTATTGAAAGACAAAAAAGTATGCCAGAATGAAAAAGATAAACCAAGATCCAGGAAGAGAAAATTTTAAATTGTAAAGATATTAATTCCTATTTCCATGGTTAATCTATGACTTAACGCAATTTCAATAAAAACAATCATTATGTGACTCTAAAACTATTACTAAAACACCAAGAATCAAGAAAAATTAGTGTAATTCTGAAGAATAATAAATAGTGGAATAAGATGTTTTAGCTCAACAAATTAGGCTGGAATAATTTGTTTTCTATGAAATTGAATGCCTAATCATACCAATGCTTAAAAACAAACTACAGGGATATTAAGTATCCAAAAATTAGGCAAAAATTAATGCTTTCAGAAGAAAATATAAGAAAATATCTTTATGAGTGAAGATATCTTTCTTAAATAAGATGCAAAAAGTATCAATCATAAAGGAAAAGGCTTATGACTTTCACTGTACTAAAATTTGAAATTATTATAAACAACAACAGAAAAAAAGAAAGTTAAAAACAACAACAAAAAACAAACAACCAGGGCTTCCCTGGTGGCGCAGTGGTTGAGAGTCCACCTGCCGATGCAGGGGACACGGGTTCGTGACCTGGTCCGGGAAGATCCCACATGCCACGGAGCCGCTGGGCCCGTGAGCCATGGCCGCTGAGCCTGCGCGTCCGGAGCCTGTGCTCCGCAACGGGAGAGGCCACAACAGTGAGTGGCCTGCGTACTGCAAACAAACAAACAAAAAACAAACACTGGGAGAATATATTTATAGCTCAACAACTAACAAGGGTCTACTAGCCAGGAAATACAACAAGGTCTTATAAATCATTAAAAAGAGACAATCTAATATAAAAACAGGCAAAAGATGTGAACCCAAATGGCCAATATATACATGGAAACATACTGGTCACACCAGGAATAACTGATATAAAATTTAAACCAATTGGATCAGTAAAAAAGGGTTTAGCATGTAAGTGAAGTCACATGAATTTTCAGAACATGTCAAAACCACTTTTGAGAGAAATTTGTCAATATCTAGTAAAGGTGAAGAGAAGGCCATATCTGACCCATTTCTACATTTGTGTATCACAGAAACCCTCATCCTTGTGCACAAGGAGACATGTACAAGAACGTTGATGCAACATGTCACAATCTGCCACGGGGAGGATGAGTTTTAAAATTGGTGTATTTATGCAAAAGAAGGCTTTATAGCTCTTACAATGAATGTACCTTTAATAATTAAGTTTCAAAAATATTTTAAACAACAAAAGAAAGACGTGTAGGATCATATATACAGCATGATACCATTTACATAAGGTTCAACATCATGCAAAAAAAAAGAATATATACTATGAACATTTGTGTGTGAAAAAAACACTAGACTTGGGATATTCAGGTTTTTCAGGTTCATATTAGTAGTTCCCTCTGGGGAAGGAAATAGGAAAGTGGAATAGAAAAACAGTATCTAGGCAGGTTTCAGTATTTTGAAGATTATTTACATTATCTCTTAAAACATCAGAAATAAGTGTTCAAAAATGTCAAGATTTGACAAAGCCAGTAGAGGGAAGGGGATACATGGGAGTTCCTTTTGTTAATTCTCTGCATTTTTCTCTCTGATATATTTCATGGAGAAGATAAAGAGAGGATGAGAGTGAGATTTTCAAGATGGAGTGATGATTATTGATTTATGAATGATGAAGAAAACATTGTGGTTGAAACACTAGTACAGACAACTCTTCTGATGGAGTTGTTGCTTCCTTTCCTGAGTGAGCTTTTCAATATCCTCTCTCTATCCATCACCTCCAGCCACTTTCAGCTCGATATACACTTCTGGATTCAGACGAGTGGAGAAGGAGAAAACCAGTGTTTCTGGCACACGCTCATTACAGGGGGAGTGTGTGTGACCGGAATTCCCTTGTCAAGATTACAGAAACAAAAGGCATTTTCAGGTGTTCTGGGGCTTTGGGAGGTCATGGAGTCTGTGATTCCCAACTGGTCCAGAGAGGTAATTAATAGGGGCGGGCAGGTTTTTTCCCAGTATTTCCAATAGGCTAACAGAAATTGAGCAATTATCCAAGCTGACTACCAAGGCTATTAATGTTTCCTTTTTTTTTAAAACTGTTGCATGACATATATCAATGACATGGTTTTACTAGCTACCTCTTACTGTTAAGGGGCTCTCATAAACTCTAACAACATTATAGGCATGTTTGAGCATCTTAGGGAAAAATAATAGGAGAGTCCAGAAGCTTAAGTAGGATAGACTGGGAAATACAGGTTTGCATCAATGTCTCTGAAAAAACAAAAGAGACAGATTTCATGATTTATTCAGGCCCATTCAATCAGATACGGCAGAGGCAGGGCTTAAGCCTGGATCTTTTCATGGTCAGTTCAAGCATTCTTCCCATTGATAACAATCCTCTCTCTAGTACTTCCTGTTAGGTGCAGGCTCTAACTCACTCAAGAGCTATGAGGCAGGCTGAACCAGTTCTGGAAGCAGAGTTAACGTGTTGTGGTAGCAAAAACACTGGATTTAGTCATACGTCTATTTTGAGTTCTGGAGATTCCACTAACTGGCGTGTAGCATTGCCTTTCTCTTCTGTAGAATAGAGTTGCACTAAAAATCATCTGCCCAGGCAGGGATTGTTTCTCAGCACCATCCTCTTGTGTCCTGGTGGGGTTCGTGTCACTTGTTCTACCCATAGAATATCAGCAGAAGCTGTGTGTATCACTTCTGAACCAAGGACCTTAATGCATGAATGCTTATTTCACTTCCCCTTTCCCCATCTGCTTACAGAAGCTTTGAAGACTAGAGGAAGGTGAAGTCACAGATTCAAGGAGGCTGGATCTCTGAATCACCACATGGATGACGCTCTACCCCACCTTTATGGGGCTGCAAGATAATAAAAGAAGTAAGATTTATTATATTAGGTTTCTGAAATTTTGGTATTTGTTTGTTACAGTTGCTAGCCTTCCCCTAACTAATATACAAGTTTTAGGCCTTTTAATGTGTCATTCACTCTTCTGTGCTTCGGTTTCCTTATCTGAAAAGTGGATGCTAGTCCCTAGAGCCATACAGGATTATTGTAGGTCTCCAGTGAGATATAAGAAGGAAGTGCTGGATAAACTGAAGCAAATTGAGGGCAGCCACTTAGAGCTTCACAACTTAAATATCCTCCTAGCAATTAAAGGAAGCAAATGGGAATCATTCTGCAGCTGCCACCAAAACTGAATCAACTTTAGTGTTTAACCACACCATTCTCCCTCTGTAATTCCTTAAGCTTTATGTCCGCTTCCCACTAGTGACACCTCTTCAGTCAATCAATTAGTCAATCAATCAAACCAACGAATAATTAATCTAAAGCTATTTGGTAACTGCCATGCTCAGGGCATGCAGTTAAGCCATTCCTGAGTTTTATGCATTTAATTCCAATGATTAATATTGACCTTGATGTCTATTACCCTGTTTATGGAGAAAGGAAAGGCATACAAAAAAACAAAATAAAATTTGCCATAATCCCACTTCGGTGATAATCACATACAGATAAATATTTTTCAAGCCTTTTGTTTTCTATATGTATGTAAATTTTTAATTAAAAAAATGGGAACCATGGTCTACATACAGCTTTGTAAAATTTTTTTTCACTCAAAATATGGAAAAAATTTTCAAGTCAATAAATAAAGAACTATGTAATCATTTTTAGTAGTTATGAGGATTTTGCTGTATAGATATTTGATTATTTATTCAACCAATTGTGACAAACATTTAGGTCACTTAATATTTTTCAAGATTATAAATAACATTGCAACATTATTTTTTGTATACATATACAGATCTTTGGCATGTTTGTTTGTTTATTTTCCTAGGAGAAATATCTTAACATTTGCATTTCTGTATCAAAATACAGGCACCTTTTTAAGGTTTTTCATTCAGAGTGCCCCATTACTTCAGAGACATTTTTATCCTATTTTCCAATAAGGCTATTTACATTTTTATTTTAAAATCCTTTGTATATAAAAAAATGAAATGGCTATTATTACCCTGTGCAGGGTTATTTGTTCCGGCCCTAACATCTTAAAAATGTCCCAAGGTGTCCTCATTTTCCTGTTATTATTCTTCACTTCCCTGTCAATGTCTGCTCCTCCTTCAAGAACTGAGCCCTCGTGCTGCTACCTAGCTGCTGATAGGTGTCAACAAAACCTGTGCACACAGGCCCTACCCCATACTCCATACAAACTTACTCTTTGGCTCTTTATTTATTTCTATCTTCTTCTCCATCAAAGCTGTAATGCCTGTGGTGAAGATTTATCTCATCTAATCTTTAGAGGGATATTCTTTAATTTAGGTAATTCACATGAAATGAATGGCAGATAATTGTCTTCATGGGCTACCCACCAGACTATAACCCTGGTAAAGGATCATTTCACTACCGACTCTTTTTGGTGGAAGACTTCTAACTCTTAGTTCTGGATACCAAGTGCTAGCTGTACAACAAGGTCTTCTTTTAACTATTTTGGAACATATATTCATGCCATTGGTTGCCTTCCAAGCTACAAAAAAAAAA
Organism: Globicephala melas; assembly: GCF_963455315.2. Lineage (NCBI taxonomy): Eukaryota > Metazoa > Chordata > Mammalia > Artiodactyla > Delphinidae > Globicephala > Globicephala melas. The sequence goes on from NC_083326.1 coordinate 11,780,359, forward strand.
AAAAAGGAAAAGGAAGAAAGAAAGGAAGGAAGGAAGGAGGCAGGGAGGGAGGGAGGGAAGGAAGGAAGAAAAAAATCCCAGCAGTTTCCTTTCTGAGTGGCTACTTATTCAGTTTTATAGGTTAGGACAGCCCTAATCAATAAATATTGCATTGATCACTTGAAGCAATTTTTGTGATGTAGAGGTTATGATCAAGATGATCATTAATACTGAGCTTCCATTACATATGTGACAGTTACTTCTCTTCCAACAAACAAAGAAAATACAGTCTAGCACTCATGAATTTTATAATTCAAATGAAACAACATGGATAATAAATACAGAAAATGGTATAGGAAAAAGGTTAAGTATATTCAAAACTAACATGCATAAAACATCTCGACTGCCATATTTCACTGGCTGAACTGCATATCGACTGTTTCTTGGTGTGAAAATGCACTCTAGTGCAACTTACTGAGTTATATCATGCTTGCTACCTGGAAAGTAAAAATGAATTAAAGATGTCTTAGTATTTCTTTCCATCAGTCTCTAGGTAAATATAATTAAATGAGAGTATAGGAGTGGACTGTAGTCTTATTTATATTCTGAGTATAAATATGATTCGAAGTAGACATGACTGTGGACATCTGTCAAACTGACATGACTTGGCAGAAAAATGTAAACAGCTCTGTTCTTTATTTCCCCCAGCTTTATTGACATATCAATATAATGGACATATAACATTGTGTAGGTTTAAGGTGTACAAAGAGATGATTTGATACACGTATATATTGCAAAATGATTATCACAATAAGGTTAGTTAACACATCTATCACCTCACGTAATTTCCCTTTTTTGTGGTGAAAACATTTAAGATCTACTCTCTTAGCTATAGTAACAATGCTGTGCACTAGATCCCCAGAACTTATTAATCTTATAACTGGAAGTTTGTACCATTTGACCAATATCTCCCCATTTCTCCCCACCCACCAGCCCTTGGCAATGAGCAATCTACCCTCTGTTTCTATGAGTTCAGCTTTTTTAGATTCCACATATAGATGAGATCATACAATATTTGTCTTTCTCTGTCTGACTTAGTTGACTTAGCTTAATGCCCTCAAGTTTCATTCATGTTGTTGCAAATGGTAGGATTTGCTTCTTTTTTATGACTGAATAATATTTCGTTGTGTTTTTGTGTACGTATATGTATGACTGAATAATATTCTGTTGTGTGTTTGTGTACGTATGTGTATGTACATACGTATGCATGTACGTATGTATGTATGTATGTATCTATCAAGCATTTTCTTTATCCATTCATCTGTCAGTGGACACTTATGTTGTTTCTTTGTTTCTATGTCTTTGCTGTTGTGAATAATGCTGGAGTGAACATGAAGGTGCAGATATCTCTTCGAGATGGTGATTTCACTTCCATCAGATGTATACCCAGAGTAGGATTACTCAATCATAAGACAGTTCTATTTTTAATTTTTTTAAGAACCTCCATACTGTTCTCCACAGTGGCTGCACCAATTTACATTCCCACCAAGAGTGCACGAGGCTTCCGTTTTCTCCACACCCTCACCAACACCTGTTTTCTCTTGTCTTTTTGATAATAGGCATTCTAACAGGTGTGAGGTGATATCTCACTGGAGTTTTTTATTTGCATTTCCCTGATAATTAGTGGTGTTGAGCACCTTTTTCATGTACCTATTTACTGTGTGTCTTCTTTGGAAAAATGTCTGTTCAGGTCCTTTGCCCATTTTCTTGATTATTTGCTTTTTTCCTATTGAGTTGTATGTGTTCCTTATATATTTTGAATATTAACACCCTATCAAATGTGTGGTATGCAAATATTTTCTCCCATTCCAAAGGTGCTTTTTCATTTGGTTGATTGTTTCTTTTGCTGTTGAGTTTGATGTAGTCCTACTTGTTGATATTTTCTTTTGTTCTTTGTGCTTTTGGAATCATTTCCAAAAACTCATTGCCAAGACCCACATCAACAAGTTTTTCCCTATGTTTTCTTTTAGAAGTTTTATGGTTTCAGGTCTTAAATTTACATCTTTAATTCATTTTGAGTTGTTATGAGTAGCGTAAGACAGGGATCCAATTTCATTCTTTTGCATGTGAATATCCAGTTTTCCTGAAACCACTTATTGAACAGACTGTGCTTTCCCCATTGAGTGTTCTTGGCTCCCTCATCAATTATTAGTTGATCGCCCATGCATGAGTTTATTTCTGGGCTTTTGATAATGTTTCACTGGGTCTATCTGTCTGTTTTTATGCCATACCATTTTGGTTACTATTGCTTGGTAATTATAGTTTGAAATCAGGAAGTGTGATTTCTCCAGTTTTGTTCTTTTATCTCAAGATTGCTTTGGCTATTCAGGGTCTTTCGTGGTTCTGTATGAATCTTGGCATTATTTTTATATTTTTGTAAAAAATGCCATTGACATTTTGACAGGGTTTAAATTGAATCTGTACATGGCTTTGAGTAGTATGGACATTTTAACAATATTAATTCTTCCAATCTATAAACACAAGATATCTTTCCAGTTATTTGTGTCTTCCTCAATTTTTTTTAACAATGTCTTAAACATTTCTGTTCTTAATTGTCAAGGAATCCCTTAGGGTACTTAACCTGTTTGCGATATTTGTAGGTTATTTTACAGGGTATTTATTACTAAAAATTATTACTAAGAAATCAACCTAATTCATAGCTTTTAGCTTTGTGAGTTCTGCTGTGTCTAGCCTGGGTGAGAGATAATTGGAAATTTGGATATTAAAATATAAAATAATTCATTGGACATTATAATAATGAAAGTAATCAGATGGGCACATTTGGCTCTCAAATATATCATAAGAGATTTTATATCATGTAGGATATTAGCATCGTTATTAATACCATTTTTAATAATGGAAAAAGCAAGTTAGAGATTGTGGTAGCAGCCATAGAATAGTAATACAGATTTTAGTACCTACCTTAAAGTGGCGTGCTGACATATCAAATACCTAAAAATGAGGAAGTGGCTTTGGAATTGAGCAACGGGCAGAGGCTGGATGAATTTTGCGAAGCATGATAGAAAAAGCCTAAATTGCTTTGAACAGAGTGTTAGTAGAAATATGGATGTTAATGATGCTGCTGTTGAGGTCTCAGAAGAAAGTGAGTAGTAGAGAAAGCATATTTCCCCTTAGAGAATTTGTAAATTGTCATGAACAGACTGTTGGTAGAATTATGGATATTAAAGGCACTGTTGGTATGGGCTCAGAAGGAATAAGGAACATGTTATTGGAAATTGGAGGAAAGGAAATTCTTTTTTATATAGTGGCAGAAAGCTTAGGAGAATTGTGTCCTGCAGTTATGTGGAAAGCAGAACTTGTAAATGATTAACCTAGATATTTAGCTGAGATTTCCAAGCGAAGTGTTGAAGGTGCAGTCTGGTTTCTTCTTACTGCTGATAGTAAAATGTGAGAGGAAGGAGATAAATTGAGGGAAGACTGATAAACAAAAAGTAACCATGACTTGAGAAACATTCAGCCTACCCAGATTTGCAAAAGGTGCTAAAATTAATAGATTCACTGTCAGGAAACTGCAGTAGGAAAAAAAACTGAGATGTGATAGGAAAACCTTTTGCTAAAATCAGAAAGATCAGAAGGTCAGAGTATTCATTCACACAAAAGGCTCTTTGAAAAAATTAAATATGTGATCCCTAGATTCCCTCAGTCAGCTCAGCAGAAACCAAAATAGAGATGAGATTATCTAAGACAAACCTGTGTAAAAGCTTCTTGTCTAATTGAATGACATACACAGGAGACCCACAAAGTTCTTGATAATTTTATATCAGTAGAAACAATGTCAGCTTGAACTGAAAGGGACAGATAAAATACAAAATGAAAAAAGGTTACTGAATCCTCAAAATTCTATAGGCAGGAAATGGGTTGCTAGAACTACTCAGCTACAAAACCTGTGCTACTTTTCATAAAAACTCAAAGCTTGTACCTGGTTTTCCTACATCAGTCAGTTTAATTTTGATCACTTGGGGTGTGCCACTCCTTAGCTTCAAAATTGATCACAACTTCCAGACATGTCCTCATGCCATTTACCACACAAGGTTATTTATTTACCAAATAAACTCCTCTCTTCCCCACTCCAAAGTCACACTTAATAAATTCTTTCTTGAGATAGTAATAAAGCTCTTTAAAATTCTAACATTCTTGTCACTCTAAGGAAGTATACGCCCTGAGGCCAGGAATAATACCTTACTTATTTTTTCTTTAACAGTACTTGATTGAGGTATAATTTACAAACAGTAAAATGTTAAATGCACCTCAGTAATTTTTTACTTACAGCCATCTCCTAGATCAAGATAAAGAAAATTTCTGTAAGCTCCAAAGTTTCCTTGTGGACTCATAGGCAACCATCATTTTGATTTCTATCCCATATAATCGGTCTGTTCTTAATAGGAAAATGAAATCGTACAATAGGTGCTCTTTGTGTCTGCCTTCTTTTGCTGAGTATCAGCCACAGTTGGGCCTCATTCAGCATAGCTCTCTCATCTGACCTCCCGTACAGGTACTATGGCTTTCTCATTACTGTTGTGTTTTTTTCCCCCTAATTGTCAAGATCCCATTAAATTTTCCAGGCTAAAGAAACTGTAAGACAAATCCCTTAGATTACCTTGGGGTTTGTAAAAATGAAAAGTTGAAAACATGTTTGCATTAATTCTATTTTTTTTTTTACTGCCCTAGAGCTGCTTCCTCACTTTATAGTTGAAGAGAAATCTAAAGTTACAGAAAGCATATAAGATGATAATTGACATAGATGATTTATTGTCTTTTTGTCCCTTTAACATACACTGTATTTTATTTTAAATAGCATGTCATAATTAATTTCTTTATATTTTCCTAGTAAATACTAACAACTTTATCTTAAACCCATCAACAAAATTTGTTTTTGAGAGGTATCTCTATATCTCCCTCTGTATTTATAGCAAATCCATGCAATATGCAACAACTGGGTCCCTCAAAGTGCCTGGATAAATGTTTGTTTTTCTGAAATGGGAAATGACTTTTTCCCCCCAAAGGACCTTATGCTTTTTTCTTTTTTTTTTTTAAGTAGCTGACTTAAAACTGGAGAGCCTATAAGACTCAACAGAGTGTGAAAAGACTCTGTGAAGAAGAAGGGAATAAAGAACAATGTTCAAGTGGTTATTTATTATTTTTTAAAGTAGAATATTCCACAGACTTTAAAAAATTTTTATTGGAGTATAGTTTATTTACAATGTTGTGTTAGTTTCAGGTATACAGCAAAGTGAATCAGTTATACATATATCCATTCTTTTTCAGATTCTTTTCCCATATAGGTTATTACAGAGTATTGAGTAGAGTTCCCTGTGCTATACAGTAGGCCCTTATTAGTTATCTATTTTATATATCATAGTGTATATATGTTAACCCCAATCTCCTAATTTATCACTCTCCCCCATGTTTCCCCTTTGGTGTCCATAAGTTTGATTTTGAGATCTGTGAGTCTGTTTCTGTTTTGTAAGTAAGTTCATTTGTATCATTTTTTACTAGATTCCACATGTAAGTGATATATGATATTTGTCTTTCTCCATCTGACTTACTTCACTTAGTATGATAATCTCTAGGTCCATCCATGTCGCTGTAAATGGCATTATTTCATTCTTTTTTTATGGGAGTAATATTCCATTGTATATATGTACCACATCTTCTTTATCCATTCCTCTGGTGATTACATTCCTAGGTTGCTTCCATATCTTGGCTCTTGTAAATAGCGCTGCAATGAACATTGGTGTGCATGTATCTTTTTGAATTACGGTTTTCTCTGAATGTATGCCCAGGAGTGGGATTGTTGAGTTATATAGTAGTTCTATATTTAGTTGTTTAAGGAACCTCCATACTGTTCTCCATAATGGTTGTACCAGTTTACGTTCCACGGACTTTGGATGCTCAAAACGAGTCTGTCAGTTTTTCCTTTGTATGCCTACCAAAAACATAAGAGACATGTTAAAAAGAAGTTAGATGTAAGAAGCCAGGGATATATCACTATGTATGGACACTGAGAAAAATTAGAATAAAGGAAAGAATAATCTGTCTTACTTTTCTCCTGCAATATCTCTGTTATTATGAATTTATTTACTTCTTGAACATTTATTAGACATTGCCATGTGATAAAGAAAGATATGCTGATAGTTAGGTGCATTTTTCATCGATTTGTAAGAGGAGAACAGAAGTATTAGAAAGGCCCGAAGTATTAGAATGCAGATCACTTTATGAATTATCACATCTAATAAACTGACTTTTTGGTAACTCTTGACCTGAGACAAGCCTTCTCCATTCCAGCTGCTGTGTCATGTGGGCAGGTGAGGGTAATGTATTTTTACAACATGTTAGGTCCTGTGACTACAATTCCTTGATGTTACCATAAATAAAAGTATGTTTAAGTGAGGAAGGACAGAGAGAAGCAGAGGCCTCTGGAGAAGACAGGGTGACTGTATAGAGATCGTGAAGGAGGTGAGGGAGGGTTCTGTGAGCTTGGAGTGGTATTCCTCACGGAGGGGAGGCATCTCAGGCCAGGAATCATGAAGACAAGTCTGCAGGCATGATGCGAGTGTCTGGAGAAGTGGAGAGGACTGTCTTCTCTGTGATACAGTATGGAAGAGGGCGCTTCAGTCAGGCATTGCTGCTGCTGTCCTTAAAATCATGTTTTATTCTGGCTCTCAAGGTAATACGCACTGTCACAGGAAACAGAGAGAGGTAAATTTGCTAAGAGCAGATATCAAGTGTTCTCACCACACACACACACACACACACACACACACACACACAAATGGTAACTATGTGAAGTGATGTATATTCATTATCCTGATTGTGTTAATCATGTCACAATGTAATACATATGTGAAAACATCCTCTTGTACATCTTACATATATACAATATTTATTTGTCAGTCATTCCTCAATAAAACTGGAAAGAAAAGAATATACAGATAAGTATAGACTAATATAAAACAATTCTTAGGAATATTCAAGAATGTATAGGAGAAGATCCCGTGGTCCAAAGAAATGAGTTACATAATCAATAGCCCAGCATATGCCCACTGTTCCTTTTTGCTCTGCCCTTTGGGATGGAGATCACATAAATGTGCATCTTTTCTCACTGCTGTGGCCTCTCCCGTTGTGGAGCACAGGCTCCGGACGCACAGGCTCAGCGGCCATGGCTCACGGGCCCAGCCGCTCCGCGGCATGTGGGATCTTCCCGGACCGGGGCACGAACCCGTGTCCCCTGCATCGGCAGGCGGACTCTCAACCACTGTGCCACCAGGGAAGCCCAATGTGCATCATTTTAATATCTTTTTCTCAGATTCTGTGTAGTCCCAATCCCATTGAGAATAACGAAGCAGCCTTCTACATTCATTACAGCAAGTGGCCATTCCAAAGAACAGGACTTACTGAGAAGCTTCAGGACCTCTGATTTGGGGGCCAGCCTTTCAAGTCTTTACTCAAGTTGCTTTATTGTAGTCTTTCTTTAGGCACTCACCAAATTAAAAGAAAACAAAACAGAACAAACCTAGCTATTGTCTTCCAAAGGAAGTCTTCGCACAGATTTTGAATATGTTCTCTTTCTATCCAAGAGCAAATAAAGAGGGGGTTAAGCAGTCTATAAGGCCTTATAAAAACTAGTTTCCCTTTTGAAAAAAATGTTATATTCCTCTGATAGAGTAAGTGGAGCTGCAGTTAAGGGTTTAGTATTGTCTAGCCAGGCTGAAAAATATAAATCCATTTCACTTTCTAACATATCTTCTATGTCCCAAAGTTTTGAGTTTAGAGGAGGTGGAAAATCACAGCCTGTTAAAGAATCCTTCATTACCAGAGGATTATTTTATATATATATATATATATATATATATGATATTATATATATGAATTTATATATATATAACTTGTTATATATTTTAACAGGGTAGGAGATATTATTTTCTTAGAAAATGAAAGTCCTTTTTTTTAAAACACTGTCTGGCTTGAATCTAAATTTTTAAATAGCTTACATTTGAACTTCTACTGATAGATTTCATTTCACTGGGACTTTTCAGTAAATACTCATTCTTTGTTTTCTGAGAACTTTTATAACTTGGTATTCCTGTAATTTCTGTAAAGCTCTGAAATAAAGTTCTGAGATTTGGAGACTCAATTGAATCAACAGCCTAGAGCTCTGGTGATATACTCCAGGGAGCACTTTTATTTTATTGGAAGGCATGAGTTTTCTCCAGACAGTTTCTCTGTCTGCATATGTATCTATTCGTGTGGCATGTGGCACCTTGAATATATAGGGCTACCTCATTACCATGGGTTACCAGTGAGAACATTATATTGAGCTGAATCTTTCTTTTTTAATATTCTGTCTGTAAGTCGTATCCTGGGAGATCACAAGAGAATAGAAATGGACTAGTCTGGCACAGATTGTCTCATGTTTTTAATGGTCATTTTATATGTATATGTAACCAGTGGGACAAATAGCAAAATGTCAAGAAAGCACCATATGTCTCAATTGAAGAAAAAATAGGTTAGTGGGCTCAGCTTCTCCCTGTGACCTACTTTCCATAGGACGTGTCTTTGGGTTCTCTTTGTGACAATACACTGGACACGGTTCTTCCAAGATTCTGCAGTTAGGAACATAGCAGATGGTAATTAAAGACTATGGGTGGACATTGGTCTTCTCTCTGTAATAAGAATTTTAACGTAGAAAAGGTATGCTATTTAGGTTGATTGTTCCACTTAATTAGAGAGAATTTAGCCATTTTTTATTCTCATGAGTGTTTGTATGGAATAGAAATACTCTCATGGCCTGGGAGTAGAACCTTTCTGAATAAAGTAGAGAGGACTAAGGACCATATCATAGAAAAGTAGAAATTACTTCTTTGGCAATTTGTATGCACGTAGCTCTCCATTATTCATGAGCTGCTTCTTTAGTTTTGAATGATCAGTGTCTTTGCTGTTCCTTCTTCTCCCTTCTGTTTCCACCATGTTGGCATTTCACTGCTCATTAATAATTGTGGGAAGAAAAAAGGGAATACATTAACTGATGATTGCATCAATCAATACATAACTTTCCACTGGTATAAAAGTCCTGGTGGCATTTTTAAAAGGCTAAACTACCAGTGGCACGTGGGGTGGGTTTGTGGTTATTCTTGCCCATCAGCAGAGCATGTGATGGTCCTCTGGCTTTCATGTGGCAAAATTCACACCCCAAATGAATAGGAAATAGATATTATAGATCTTTGAAATTTCTGTTTTGGAGAGAGACGTGAGAAACAATTTTAGTAGAGCGAAGACAGACTTGAGAGTTTTTCGTTATGTGTTTTATGCCTAGCTCCAGTGTCAGTATTGTGTACACACAGGTGGATAATGGCTGTGTGATGGCAGAATAGAATTAGACAAGGGTCACCTCACCAACATATTTGTTATGAACTGTTGTGTTCTATCAGAGCCCAAGAAGCCTTCTCAGACAACCACGATGTAGGTCTAGCACATGGACTAATAGAACGGTCAGTGTGCTCAGGCTAGCCTCCTTGCCTTGTCCATTTAAATGGATGACTTGGGGTGAACTGGCTAGCCTGATTTAAGATTCTCAAATTCTTTGAGCACCATGTGTTTCTGCCCTTGCATGGGATCAAGAATCTCTACAAACCTGTTATGTTGTAGGTTACAGTTTATGCTAGAAACATAAAGATGTATAAAATACCTGGACAGGCAGATTATCGATTGGAGTAAAAAACATATAATTCTAAGAAAGCTAAATAACAAATCAAGTGCCAAGACGGTGACACAGACATCACAGGCTGGCGGAATGCCTTGAGAGGAAGAGAGAGAACTTGAGTTAGGCCTGAAAGGAGGACTAATGGGAAAGAGGAGGGAGCATTCCAGGCAAGAGCGGCAGGCACAGTAGCCCATACGTGGGAAGGGACATGTCAGTTTTGGGAAGGAAAGGGATCCCCTAGGCTGAGTAGAGTAGAGAGCTCACAGAGGTGATAGGTCAGGAGTGGTAAGAAGGCAGAAGATCTTGACTGCCTACGGTGTTGGGCTTTGCTCAATAGACAGTGAGTATCTTTTTTTTTTTTTTTTTTTTTTGCAGTACGCGGGCCTCTCACTGTGGTGACCTCTCCCGCTGCAGAGCACAGGCTCCTGACGCGCATGCTCAGCAGCCATGGCCCACGGGCCCAGCCGCTCCGCGGCATGTGGGATCTTCCTGGACCGGGGCACGAACCCATGTCCCCTGCATCGGCAGGCGACTCTCAACCACTGCGCCACTAGGGAAGACCGACAGTGAGTATCTTTAAGAGAGTTTACAATTGATTCTAATGTTGGAATCTTTTTTTCTTTCTCTTTCAAAATAAGATATATATATATATATATATATATATATATATATATATATATATCTCCTTTAGGTCAAAGAATGTGGCAGTGGTTATGAGAAATGAGTCAACTGACTGTTCCCAGTACTAGAGCTTAAAACAGATCGTCCAGCATTATCAGTCAGTCTGTCATGCCCGAAGAGGTGGAGCCAGCAGGCACACCTTTGGTCTATTACTTCCAGAGCTCAAGCTTAACCACTGCCTTGTACCACAAAGCTATGCCAGCTAGAGAAGTCGGGATGGAAGGAACTATCCAGAGGGGATTAGGTTATGGGACAAATTGCATTTCATCTTCTTCATTATTACTAATAAGCATGATGATTGTCTTGCTACCTTCCTTGTGGGCTTTATAGTCTTCAACACGCTTTCAAGTATGTTATATCTCTTGATCCCTGAAACAGCTCTGTTAAGTAGGCAAGAATTTTAAATTATAAACTTATTTCTGGGCTCCCAATTATCTGTGCAATTAATCCTGGTTGCATATGCAGTACTCTCATTTGTGTTGTCGTAAAAATTATAATGAACAGTTTTCCCTTCCTTTTTCCCAAAATAGTTTAAAATTCAGGACAGGTTGTTGAAATTCTCTTCAAAAGAGTGGGCTTATTTTAGCATTGCTTTTTTCCCTCAGATTTAGATCCCTCATTCCACATCAAAATAAAAGCTTGGATGCCACAAAAAATCATTTGGAACAAGGCACTGTGTCTTTAACACTCCTTAATTACAGCTGGATAAGGTGATGCACTTGGAAATCCTTGGAGAGTAGGCAGGTGATCTGCTACATGTGTTTATTTATCTAAAACAATTTAGCAATTTACAGCCGTATCAACTCTAGTTCGCCTGTTGTGGGGCATTTTCCAGAACTCTTTGATTTGGTTGGTCTGCATCAGATTTTCTTTTCACATCAACTTATCCTCCAAGCAGTATACTTTTGTTGTTCTTGTTACTGAGCCCAAAGTTGCCCACACCCCTTGAGTGGATTAAAGATAATGCTGTAAAACACACATTTAAAATTTCAGTCTGCTGCAGACTAACTTCATTGGTATGAAACTTGGACCTCTTCTTTTTAAACACTATTAAATATTCTCTTCATTTTCAAGACAAATATGAATAGAAACACAACCAAACATGTACTGTCTTAAAATCATTGATTCACAATATTTAAATTTTCAGCTAGCCTCCAATTAGCAGGCTTTCCAATATTTGAACAGAAGACCATTTTAATGTAATTACAAACACATTTTAGGCATCTAAATTTTTTGCATAATTAGTTCCCTATTAAACTATTTATGTAGCCCTTTTTCCATCAGAAACAGAGAAAGCAGAACAATTTTATTCCTTACTGTTACAATAATTAACTATGCAAGTAGAACAGCATATTAATAGAGTATAATTTGTTTACATTTAAAAGAAAATTGTGTTAGATTAGCATAGCAAAAGACTATTTCCATATCCAGGCAGTAATATGCAGGCCTAATAGCAATTTACAGTGTAGTTAAAGAATATTATTAATAAAGTAATACAGTGTAATTCTGTTTGCCCCACCATATTTCACAATGTCCTTAATTACAGCTAATTCCGTGGAGACTAATTTGGGGGTTATTAAGCAGTAGACACAGGAATCTTAAATACAACCTTTGCTAATAATGAATCTAGAAGTTACCATAGAACTTGTTCTTTTAAAACATAGGTACAAGATGAGTATTTGTATTTTCTCCCCAGGGTGAAATCTATAAACATACACGTATGTAATTGATATCTAAAAACAAGCTTTTCTGGATCCAGTGTTTTGTTAACTACTCAATGAGAGGCTTACTGTAAATAAATATAGTTCAGGTAAGATGGGATAGAGATTAGCAATTAGGTAACAATTTAGATTGGTAATTCTTTTAGGTGAAAATTTTCATTTATTAATGGCTTGATTTTTTTCAACCAAAGGAATGATGGAAGTGACTATACTATGTGGTGTGTTCGTGTTTTTCCCTGAATGGAAGTTAGTAATACCTCCTGCATTTCACCCGTCACTGTGCTCAATGCTTTATATGTACATAATCTTCAGTCCCCAAGGTAACCCTGTAATGTTGGTCATGTTTAATCCATTTTCCAGATGAGGAAACTGAGTCTTATTCCAAGGGGTTCACTAGAGACCACACAGTTAGGAAGCAGTCAGAGAAGAGGCTACCCAAGACGTAGTATATCCTCAAAGCTCACACTCTCCAGATGCCATGCTGTTTCCCGTTTAGGATATACACCCTTGATCTTTCACAAGTGGGGTGAAAACCAGTACCCTAAGTTTTGTTGCCCTTTTGGTAGCACTTCAATATATGCCCCTAGTTTTGAACTGGATGTGTATAGATGTCAAAGTGGATAATAACAAGTCTAAAAACTGTGTAAAATTCAATACAGGCAAAAGTAGGATTATGTTCAGATTTCTCCTTTAATACATCTATTTATTGATACTTGTTTCTTTTTTCAAAGAAAACATGGATGATGCATGTGCATAAAATTGCTCTATTAACTCCAAGGGGTGGGATTCCAGTTTTGGTTTTGCCTATTACAAAAGTGTCATTGTACTCCCTACTTTGTTTCAACAGAAAGAACAGGTATCTGATAGTGCTTTGGATCGGGTTGGCGGCAGCCTCTCTGGTACTGGGTTATCTACTGAGCTCCTGGGGCTGCGGCCCCTACCAAATCCAACCTTCTAGTTCAAGCCAAAATGTGGAGGCCTTGCAAGACTCTTGGGAGCACAGATGCTTGTATTTCCCTCCCTCTCTTAGACTGATAAGATATTCCATCACTTTGATAGTGAAAGTGTTGTCCCAAATAAAGGCAGGGTCTATTCTCTGACTGCAGCTATTAAGCTGAAATCTTATCAGTCACAACGGGGCAGGAGACCCACCAGCTCTCATCCTGAGTTAATCAAATTAGAAGGTATTTGTCATTCTCTCCCTAGCTAGCAGGAAAGTAAGTTTCACTGAAGCATTTGGGTCACACCCTTGGTATCTAAGAATGATCTCCCTGTAAGATAAATTTACAGCATTCAGTTGCTTTGGAGCATTACGTTTTGAATAGGTTTTTGCGTAGAGTGAACCTGTTTAAGGCAACTTTAATATTTTGTAAACGGCTTTTCCACTTTCAGGATCAGCATCCGCGTTGTCACGTGGTAACCCTGGCAAAGTCGCCCCTCATGTCAGAGGGGAACCTGGAAAAAAACTGGATGAATGTTTTCTCAAAAGCAATCACTTTGATTTTTTTCAAGTGGGTCTTGTTTTCACTGTAAAATAGTGTCCAGTTCTGACAGGCGTTACGCAGTAGTGGCAGCCTTATCTTGAACGGAAACAGCAAGATTAATCAGCCTCCAAAATGACTGGTTTCTACAAAGGTGTTTCTCTCATTCACTTTTTTTCTGTCCTTTTTACCAATGACTTTGCAGCTGTTTCTCGGGTCCGGCCAAGTTCTTGCTTGTTTTTCTTTTTATGCAGTTGACTATCTGGGACTCACATCTTCCTGTAGCAATACTCCTGAAACAAGCTCGACACTCTTGGTATGCTCTCAGACATTCAACACATGAAGAAAAGCCTCCTACAATTTCCATGTGGTACAGACTTGGAGCATTTCATTCTCAAGTTCTGCTGTCTGTACTTAGGTGCAGGGTTTCAGAAGGATTTGAATGTGGGAGAGATTCACAGGTTAATTGAAGAACCAGCAAATCGTATGACGGGCTCTTTCCAAGTTGATATTCTCCATCTCACACCTGGACTACACATGATTTTCATGGCCATTTGATAACGTTTGGAAAATTGCTCCCCTCCAAAGAAAAAATCAAAAAACAAAACAAACAAACCTACCAGAAGAGAAATTCAGTGGCCCTCTCTACCATTGATCCCTTTATTTCCTCTTTTGTTGATTCTATAAGAAAGAAGCTACATGAGTGCTTCGTTTTCATTTTAGAATTAAAATTCAGAATATGATGAAATTATCTCTGTGTTACATTAGTGCACATGTCTGAGGCTTTTCAGGTTACAGACGGCCCAAATTTGACAATTCTAAAAATATTCATACTGATCATTTCCGTTTTTCCCATATTTCTGACTTCCTGAAAAAGAAGCCATCATTATAATGGCGGACCCAGATGAGCCTGAGAAGTTCCCGAGCTTATGGAACTCTACTACCCTGAGGGTTGTTGGGAAGTCTGTACTTTCGTTTTTATTCATTTTATTTTTTTACATTTTTCCGCCCTTCTGTCCAAAGTTGCCTAGTCAAATATAATCTTTGTGCTTACAAATAAATTCAAATGGCTTGCTACTGTTTGTCCCAATTTTCATTTGGGCCCTTCGAATCTAGCTTTCTTTTTGTAAAAGCCACATTTTACATTCATAACCATTGCATGTTTTGCTCATTTAACCCTGTTCCCACACTCCACTCCAAATGCATTATGGACTGACCCCACATGTCAGCACTATAGCATTGTACAGTAAATAGAGTGTTTTGCTTCATAAATCAAGCATAGAACTTATAAGCCAACTTCAGCATAAAAAAAGTCACTGAAATAATATGGCCCAGCTGCTGGAGATAGACGTTGTATTCATAAAGCTAGCCTTAAATTACTGACATTGAAATCCATATCTGACAAAGCTCACACTATTTTGGAGGATTCTGAGTAATCCTCATGAAATTCCAAATTTCTCTTTTGTTGTTTTGAAGGAGATTCATTTTTAAAAGGAAAGAGGGTTAGATTTTGTTCTCTCTGCAGTATCTTTGATGGTATCAGAAAGGTGTACTGAAGTGGCTGGTTCATCTCATTATGGAAGTCACTTTGCAAATCATCTATTTTTTCTTTGGGAACCTGCTCTCTAGGGCTTAGCGCTCTTATTTTTATTGTGTCCATCAGCAGTAAAATGCAAAGGTGATTTGGAAAACTCAGGTTTGGATTTCTCTCCCATCTAAATCAGATCCAACACTAACATCTCATCGAGGGCATCCAAAGATAGGAGCTAGTCTTATTTCAAGCAGCAATTTGTATTTCTGTGTTGGAAAAAAAAAGAAAGAAAGTCTAAAAGCCCCACAATTGGCAGGACTTCCTGCTTTCCCTGTTCTCTGTTCATCTCTCCTTATAGATAGAAATTTTAGCATTCAAAATTTAAAAATATGCCACCCCCCCAAAAAAAAAACAGACATTTACAGTGCTCTCTCCAAAAACATGCTTTGAAAATCACCTATAATGGGAACACCTTGTCCATGGTGAATTTTCAGCATATCAGCTAGTGTAGGCCATAATCTCTTTAGCCAACATGATTTACTGAACTAAATTAAAATCATTTTATTTTCCCATTAAATTTTACTATCCCCACCTCACACACACAAAAAAATCTGTTTTTTTAAAGCACAAAACCAAATGCTTATAACAAACGTAATTACAATAGTATAAGAATTAACGAGAGATGGGAAAAGCTAATGTCTGTATCTTTCACGCAAGTGGATTAAAACCCATCACCGCTTGTTAAAAGCATTTATCTGCTACCTGTAAAATGAGTTAGACTAGTTTCTTTTTTTTGTTGTTTGTTTGTTTTTAATTTTAATGCCCTTACTACAGGTACTTTCTTTGTTCACCCAAGATAGAAAGTCCAACTTGAATTATGTTCCGGCGTAAATTGTCTTCTGGAATTCAACTACTTCTTTTTGGAAAGTAACAGTATCTTCAGATTAACCTCAGTTAACACGAATGGACTAAAAAAAATTGTTCAAAAAATTATGTAGTTCAAAAATTGTCAGATTTGTTGAAATGAATAATGTGTTTGGATTTTTGGAAGACCTTTATAAATTTTGAACCTCCTGCAGTTCCATTTGGTGTAAAGAATTATACTATAAACAAGGGACTCCATCTGTACTTTTGAAATAACTATTCGGTTTTCCATTTCAGACAAATTGACATGACAAACTGAAAAGCAGAAGTTGGTGTTCAAAGAAGTTCAAGAGTAAACATTTAGTCAATTCATCTGCTTGGACTGAGAGAGCCTCAGTGGACAGGGGTCCAGGATTCTGAAGGTAGGTTCTCGATTGGTGGTGAAGATTCTCTGTATTCTCTTCCCAGCTGCCTCAGGTCACATGCAGAATGTGAGTCTATTCATAGGGTCCTCACTATTTCTGGGTATTGTGTACACGTCTTGCTACATTTATGAATGAGGAAATAATTTATATTAAAATTTCATATACTACCTTTCGTTTTTTTTTTTTTTTCTGGTCCTTTTCACTGATGATCTAGACCACTGTTTGGTCTCCGTATTTGACAGAGGGGCTAAGAAATTGCATTTCTGAGAAAAGGAATAAGATACTAATGGCTGTTGGAAACTTCTTTGATAGGGCTCAGCAAGACAAGTTCTAGAAGGCTCTTTTAGTTATATTACTTTCCAGTTCAGCTTGACGGGAAGTTACAGAGCTCCAATACACAGGTTTTGTCATAGGTGCTGTGTGATCTGCTCATAGCACGATCAGCACTTTTTTTCATGTGGGGTGCTGTGCCATTGCTACAGATTTGGGAGGGTGGAGGGATTCTGCTTTGAGCAACTCTGGTTTGAGTCATCCAGTAGGATGAGCCGTTAAAGCAAGAGCTCTTATAGCCTTCTCCAGTTACGGTTTTCAGTGACGTGGTTGCTTACATTTAAATTAATTACAATTAAATAAAAGGAAAAATATAGCCTGCTGCTCTTGTTTGAAGAAACTGAGAGGTTTCCAGAGGTTTTCTGTTTGAGGGACCCTGAGGTCTGGAGGAGTGAGACATTGAGGCAAGCATCCTGGAGGAGGTTAGGAAGGTCACTAATAAGGGGCTTGCATGAGGAACTTCATCAGGCAAAGCTAGACCAGAGATACAATTTTGTGGATATTTTATTATGTACCTATTGATGAATGTCCATAGCTATGTACCTTTGGTTTGGCTGGCAGTCATCCTCATGGTTTCTGGTTGGTCTGATAATGTTTTGCTTTCATAGGTCTCCTGATACTTGACTCTCTTCTCCACTCCCCTCTCTTTTCTCCTTTTTATGATCCTTACAAAGCCATTTTTGTTTGTGTTCTAGGTTGCTTTTCATTTTTTTATTTGTCAGCTCTCTTCGTGGCCAGTCAACTCTACTAGACTTGTTGTGGCAGTCTCTAAAGATGGCTGCCACAAATCCTCCTCTCCCTATATGCACATGACACACCTCTCATTGCAGGCTAAGGTCTAGTTCCCTTCTTCTTGAATCTGGGCTGGCCTTGTGACTTACTTGGCTGATAGAATGTGGAAGAAAAGATATTGTGCTAGCTCTAAGCCCAGCCTTTAAGAGGTCTAAAAGCTTCCTCTTTCCTTCTTGGATCCCAGTCCCGTGTAAAAAGTCACACTACCCTGAGACTACCATGTTTTAAGAAAGCCTAGACTTGAGGGAAGAGAGAGAGATACTCAGCCAGCCCCTAGCTGTTTCAGCCGCCATAGCTGACGCATGAGATGGGAGAGTGAAGGAGCCATCTTGGATCTTCCGGTCCCAGCAAACACCATGTGGAGGAGAACAGCTACACAGCTTACCCAGCCTAGACTACGAAATTGTGAGAAAATTTGTCATTGCAGTTTTAAGCTGCTAAGTGTTGGGGCGTTTTGTTAGGCAGCAATAAATAATTAAAACACCTGCTTAAAACTTGTATCCATAATCCACTGTGATATTTTAGAGCTGTGTTATCCAATATGGTATCGGCCAAATATGGTTGCCTAAATTTAAATTAATTAAAATGAAAGAAAGGAAAAATGCAGTGTCTTGGTTTCACTAGCCACATGTGAGCTCAGCAGCTCATATGTGTATCTAATCTGTTCATGGCACGGCTATGGGGCTATGAATGAAAAGATGACCCAGGAGGGTCCTTTCTCAAAGAGTCTTGGCTGGAGAGAGGAGATGACCTTGTCCTGGAAGGAAAGGGACCCCAGAACTGCCCTTCAGAGGCTGTCTCTCAACTCAGTGAAGTAATGTCAAGAGGCAGATTAGTTCTCTGCTTGACCGTGCTTGACTCATTGTACCTTGTCCTTATTTCCGTGGGTGTTAGCATCATGTTTTTTTTCTGTTTTTGCCACTTTTCCCTTTATCCTGCCTCATCTGTGGCTATCAGAGAAACAGCCATCCTTCATTGTTTTCAGATGAAGGTGTATATTCAGCAGTATGCCCAGTGCATGATGTAAGAAATATCTTTGTTGAAAATAGTATGCACATAGATTTACGGAAGTGAGTAAATATGCTATATTAGAATATTTTTGCAGTATTTTGTAATCACCATGATCTCAACTAACCAGTAAAGATATCAATTAATCTGATAGAACAGTTTGAATGTAGGAATCTCTTTTCTAGGAAATCAAATGAAGCATTATAGTTATTAACAGATGAAGTTTACTGAGCATTTACTACATGCCGGCTATTGTGCTAAAAGCCTCATAGGCACTATCTTACTTAATCCTCTCTAGGAAGTAGGTGTCAATTATCATTTACAAGTTTCAAATGGGAAGATTGCTACTTAATAACATACCTAGATTCATCCAGCTAAAAGGAGGCTGGGCTAGGACTGAAATGTAGGCAGTGTGGCCCCAGGGTTTCTCTCTTAGCCATCCTGTTTCCTTGGTCTATGATTGAAAACAAAAACCAAGAAACAAATCTAAAGATTTGAGAGTCTTCTTCTCTCTCCACCCACAAGAGGCAATGTTAAGACTCAGGTTCTCCAAGGAATAAGCCCAGTAACCATATCTATGACCAAAACAATGGTCATGCCTGACAGCACAGGATCCTTCCATTCTGACTAAATGCTGATGCGACACGTCTTCTGTGGGCCGAGACCCTGTTTCCCAAAGAGGCTCCGCCACCTACAAGCCCTGTGACTCTCTGAGCTAATGGACCAGAGGCTGCTTTTGTTTCTCCTGTCTCCATCAGTCTGTGCAGCTCTTTATTCCTCATGTTTTCAGCTCCCTCTTTTAAAAAGCTGTGACTTGATATCTGCAGCCTCTTCATTCTCCCAGACTCTCCCTGTCTACTGTGACCCTTAAGCTCCTTTTGGCAGGAACGACCTCTCATGAGATCTGCCTTAGCACCTAGTGTTGGATAATTGGATTGAACTAAATTATCTCAAGATTGCTGTTATCTCTCATTTTATCGCTAAACACACTCTTGAAAGTACATCTCCCTCTCCACGAAGAAAGCATTTTGGTGCTAAATAATAGTAATTAATAGATCTTCATCAAGAGGTAGAGAGCAAATCCAGAAAGTAAGAGAAAGAGAGAGTGGTCAGGAAAGTGCCAGGAAGGGAGCCAGGGGAAAGCAACCAGGTAGCGCTTTGAGGCTGGACAGAAGCTGGGGGTGTCATGGGTGGTTGGGAGCAAGACAAGTATTACCCTAGAAATGGACACATGGGGACAGATGTTCATGCTTTTATTTAAAAACATTTATTTACCACACCTTATATGTCAATTACTGAGCTACGAGGATAAACAAGACACAACCCTCTTTGCTGAGGACTTATATCTGGTAGGGGAGAGAATGATCTAACAAATAAGTTCAATAATGCTAAAGAGTGTACAGATAACCCTGAGGATACAAAAAGAGGGGTCAGTTTGATGGAGCAGGTTAAGACAGCCTTCAGCGAGGAGGTGTCACCTAGGTATGGGGCAGGAGGACATTCCAGGTAGAACATGGAAACAGGAAGCAGGCAAGGCACAGATACTCCAAAGCAAGGACAGCAGGGCTGTTTTCGGCTGCAGAACAGAGCACCACTGGGGTGTGAGTCACAAAGATTGGGCTGGAGGGATTGAAGGGCAGAGCTGTTTGTGAAGGGCCAAGAGCCAAGGCAGAGCCCTGGAGTCCCACACGGCAGTCCAGAGGCCAGGAAGCGGGGGGAGAAAAGGAGAGCTCTGTCCAGATGACCCAGACGCTCTCTAACATCAAAGCATCAAGCACCCCATCAAAGCTTGTTGCTTTTTTTCCCCAGTAATTTCAATTGCAATAAATGTTTATGGAGCATTTACTGCGTGTCTGACACTATGCTTAGCTCTTCACATGTAAGAAGAGTTGTGTTTAAACCAGCTGTATGGTGGAAGCTGAAGAGGATTCAAAGGAGACATTACTTTTTAAACTCAAGTACCTGAAAAATCTGTGACTTATTTCACTTAGCATAATGCCTTCCAAGTCCATCCATGTTGCTGCAAAAGGCAACATTTCATTCTTTTTTATGGCTGAGTAGTATTCCATTACACACACACACACACGCGCGCACACACACACACACACACCATGTACAAAAAAGAAGCAGACTCACAGATATAGAGAACAAACTAGTTGTTACCAGTGTTGGGGGTGCGGAGGGTGGGGTGGGCAATAGATAGATGGGGGAGTGGGAGGTGCAAACTATTGGGTGTAAGATAGGCTACAAGGACGTATTGTACAGCACGGGGAATAGAGCCAGTATTTTGTAATAACTGTAAATGGAGTGTAACCTTTAAAAATTGTATAAAAAATAAAATTTTAAAAAAGGACCTGAACATCTATATGGGAAGATAAGAAAATGTGTAAGAAATAACCACATGATGATATAAAAAATATAGGGTTAATTGCTGGTATATATCCTGAAAGTCACAAGGAGGATGGGGGTCCTTTTCCTCTGCAAGAAGTCTTTGCAACTTAACAAAGATTTGCAACTTAACAAAGTTGCAAAGTCTTTGCAACTTAACAACATCTTAGTTGCTCCGCAACTAAGCCCATGCACCACAACTACTGAGCCTGCGCTCTAGAGCCCGCGAGCCAGAACTACTGAGCCCATGTGCTGCACTACTGAATCCCGCATGCCTAGAGCCCATGCTCCACAACAAGAGAAGCCACCGCAATGAGAAGCCCAAACATAGCAATGAAGAGTAGCCCCCGCTCGCCACAATTTGAGAAAGCCCGCGCACAACAACGAAGACCCAGTGCAGCCAAAAAAATCAATCAATAAATTTATTTATAAAAAAAAAAAACAAAACACGGGGCAGCTTGATGCTCTAGGGGGCCCAAAGTGACATGGAGATTTGCTTAATGAACACGTTGCAGAGACAGGAGCTAAATACTATTTGACTTCATGCTATTGTGTTTACTCATCTCTCCTCTATAAGCCAGAGGATTCAAGGATGATTGAAGTCTAGAAACTGACAGGATGTAAATAGTTAATAGTCAAACCTAGTGCCCACTCTGAATCTTTCGAGGCAGCCAGTAAATTGAACGCAGTAGCAAGAAAACAGCCACTTCTGCTCACCCATGGAAACAGTCAAGCTGCCATAATTTGCACAAGGTGCAAGTAACAGATGAGCCTTTCAGAGGACCCTGCACACACTGCACATTGCTGCAGTCTCACCTCGGTCACAGAGCCTCTGCCTCACAGCTGGGCTGAAGGAATTAGCTTGCACCCCAGAATATTAATGTCAGCATCTTTTATCACATGGGCTGGGGATTTGCAACCATTTGAAAAAACCACCAACTCTGCTCAGGATTATCTGTGATTTAGAGAAAGGGGCAAAGTTATTTAAAAAGAAAAAAACACAACTGTCTGTCATCAAACGCATGGATGAGAGTCTCTGTGTAAGAAAATGTAAGTCGAAATATTTGGGATGCTTTCTTATTTCTAAGCAGTCATGACAACGGAAAAGCAAAACAGAAGAGCAAAAAACTCCGGAAGGCGCTTTGGCAAAAGAATGAAAGGAATGCTTCCCCACTTCTACCCATCCCCCCAAACCCACCTTGCTATGAATTGCATCACCTAGGCAGAGAAATAACATAAAATGCTTTTGGATTGTGTGCTGCTATTTCGTATATCTTACCAAGCTTGGTAGGACCGGATAATAGTTTAAACAGGAAGATTCAGGGAAAGGTGGAGAACTCGGGGATAGGAATAAACTGGAGGTGTTAGAAGCCCCTACTTAGTCAAGGAGGTGGAGCCATGCCAGTAGCCAGGAAAGGACTCAGGGCAGCAGAAGCCAACAAAATACAACAGAGAGAAGCCGACTTTGGCATTGAGACAAGGCCATCGGGCACAAAACATCTCAGACTTTTTAGACTAGGAACCAGCAAGAACCCAGCCTCAGGTCTGGCAGGTTCTTACTTGTCACCAAATTCCAGAGTTAAAGCCATGTCTCTCCAAGCTTGGCACATGCCATCAGGGGCTGCCTTAAAATCAACTGGATTGCTTTATCAAGCTATCAAAAGTCAGTCAAGTGTGCTCTCTGCCCTCCAGCAGTGACCATTCTAAGACAACAGGATATTCACATCAGATACTCAACGGCAGTAATAATCCATCCCAATGAAACTTATTACAGCACAAATTTTATATACTTATATTTTTAAAAAAGGGCTTCAAAATGAAATTCCAGTACAACTTGTCTCATATGAATAATGTTCTTACCAAGATCTTAATCTAGATAAATCATTTTCTTAAATGTTTCAAATATGCAATATTTGGTGCTTATCATGATATGTCTTAATTGCATCCTGTCATAACACCTGCTAATCCTGCCCTTTGACTTTTTAGGAATCTTTATAGGCTCCTTCCTTATTCATTATCCTTGTTTTATAATCTCTTGAATACTCCCAGCTTTGTGCTCATAGATACATAACTTTTTTAAAGAAGAGGTGAATTAATGAATTCTGTAAGCTACCAGCAGTTCCATAATTGTTATCTAGCAGTGATGTAGTAAATAGCATAAAATTTGAGGTTCAATACTGGACTTTCCACTTATCAGCTGAATTACCATAGGAAGTTTACTTAAATTCTCTCTGCCTCAGTTTTCTCATCTGTACAATAGGGATAATGACAATTATCTCAAAAGTAGGTCATGAGGATCAATGGAGATAATAGACATAAATGACTTGATATCATCTCTTTCACAGAGTGAGTTTCCAATAAATGTCAGTTCCTGCCCTTGGATTTCAGGAAATAATGGTTGATAAAGATGAAATTAAGGGCCTATTCTGGCCAAAGTTTCATATTTATGATATTTTCTGGATTAAGACAAGATTGGTAGAAAGTTAAGTGCCCAGCTTACACATAGACGTATCCTTCTAGTATATATTTAATCAATTAATATATTTTATAGTGTCCTTTTCTTGTCTGAGGAGGAAGCTTTCGTAGAAGGCGGCAGAGTGAATGATTGGAGCATGTTATTGTTTGGTTGAAAACACCTTACTCAAAACTGCAGGTACAAGCTACGTATGGCAGCTCAAATCACTAGCTTCAAACTCTCTTAATTCCAGGCCGGGGGAGTCATTCGGGGACAATGATGCTCTGAACATCTGGATGATGAGAAGATGTCTACTCCTACTTCCAGGGACAATGACAATATTTCTAAAAGACTGCATGAGCTCTCATTTGCAAAGTCTCATCAGTTTGGGACTTGATCCGTGACACGAAAGTAAACCTTTGTCCTTTCTGCTAACATACCAAGCAGAGGAACAGCAGGCCCACATGAAAAGGTGGCATATTTACCATCGTAACAAAACACACGATTTTTCAGGAAGGGGAGTTGCATATATTTTTCATAAAACAACATACTTGCCATGCCAGCATGGGCAGGTATTCTTCAGGCTGAACCTCAATTTCCTTAATCCCCTTTCATTATTGCCTTAATCCCCTCTGGGCAGTACACGGTTAAGCCCATCCCAGTTACTGCAGGATTTTGAAATTTAAGAGCAAGAAAACAAACAAGTAGACAAGCATATAAAGAAACAGTCTATAAATCCATCTTTCTTCTTTTTATACAGCATCTCTCCCAACCAAGCATCAAAATTATTTGGAAGTCAGTCAGGGATGGACAACAAAGTTTAATGAGTCCTCTTGTGAATTTGAGACGTGCACAGTACTTTACTGTATTGAATCTCAGGGCTTTTGAGATTGGTCCATAACCAGCCAAAGAGAAATTATTGACACTAGCACCAAGGTAGTTCCTGTAAAATAGAACTTCTTAAAAACATATTGAATCTTAACAATATAATTGACAAGCCACCACTAAAGTTGTAAAACTAATGAGCCATGATGTTTGTAAGAATGTGCTTTAAAAATTGAAGAGTGCCTTATCATTTGGTCTATATTTCGTGATCAAATGCCTACAACCAGAGAGACAAATGACCTCTCCATTCTCATGTCTTGCTATTCCCAGTAAAGCCTCTGTGATGTTTTCCTTGTGCAAAGATCTTAGACTGTACACTTCAATTGGCAAATGTTACACCAACCAAGGGCTTTATTATATTATGTTTCTTGCCTCTTTTGTTTCTTTTCATTTTTTTAATAGAAACCCTCTCTTCCTTTATGCGTGTATGCTTATCTTCCCAACTAGATTATTAACTCTTCAGAAGATCACAGACAATGTCTAAACTCTTATTGACCTTCATCTATGTCAATGGCATACTCTGCAAAAAGCACGCAGTTTATAAAATTGATTTTGTTTCCTGTCTGCACCACCTACATTGGAAACACCTACATTTCACTCCCCATTTCTGGAGCCAGATGGAATATCGTCCTGATGTGGGTCTCTACAAGAATGGGATGAAGGTATTTCTGATAATGGTGGAAGAAGCTGTCCTCTCCTGTCCCCTCCTGTCCCCACCTGGCCTCCAGTACTACCTACCCGATATGATACCATGTGACACCCCAATACCATTGAGGAAAAGTCAAAAGATGGAAAGACCAGATACGTGATAGAGCACAAAACATCGTGATACACAAAATGAGCTACACAAACTGAAATTTAAATCACAGTCTGTTGTCCCATGAAAGTGCAAAAATTGCTAATTCTTCTTCAATATGGGAACTTCAAATAAAGAAAAACTAGTTATACCATTTTGTGGCGCATCCATCAGACTATGTTTCGTGGCCGACTCCCAGCCATTTTAACCATGCTATGCCTCTATTTGGGTAGATATTATTATAGTTAGCAAGATCTTTTGAAAGTTTGCTAGTAAAAAGGGCCTCTTCTTTCCATTTCTTGATTGGACAGGCAGTGAATAATCTGTGGAAATATTATTTCACTGATAGGTGACCATACTGTAGCAAGAAAATTTTTTTAAGTTTTTTCTCTTAGTGAGTGATTGGGTCTCACTGAATTCATCCACTGGAACCGAGTGTCAGGTGTGCTTGCTCCTTACTTTATTCTTTATTATTTAATACAGTTCATAGAATTATAGAATCGGAATAGAATTCAAGAAGTCCAGTAGAGCCTTCTGGTCTCAGGGAAGACACTCTGAAACAATGTCAAACAGAATTGTTTATTGAGTCCATATGGCCTAAAATGGCAAGAGCAGAATATACTCTAGCCCAGGGTATATCCTAGATATCTCTTCTTCCCTCCCTTATCTATGTATATTTCAACTTGGTTTAGAAGGAATTCATTTCATTCAGCATGCATTCCTCTTTACCAAGCTTTTTTGGATGTTTCAATACATTGTTGTCTTCCAGATAAAACAGTTTTATCTCTTTATAAACTATAGGACCTATTTAAATGCCTTTCTGATATCTTTCCCTTAAATATAAATGCTATGTATGTCTTGTTAGTTTATAGTTTTGTGGGATTTTTCTCCTGATCTTTCAATGACTTACTTAAAAAGATACTGATTTTAAAATATTAGCTCTATTCCTTAAAAAATTGTATTAATAAAGGTAATGCAATCACATTAAGGATGGCATGGCAAACGCAGAAAAAAAATATAATCAGCACGAGTCCCACCATAGGACAATCCCTGCTATTATTTTAGTATATTTCTTTTCAGCCTTTTTTTCTGATGGAAAATTTTGTTTGTCCATAGTTATTATCGTATATTTTTTTTCTTGCTCTTTTTCAGTCAATATGATAACAAAAGCATTTCCCAAGTTTTTAGTCTTCATAATAATCACTTTTGCAATCATTTCATTGAATGGATCTGCCTTTCATTTCAGGACATTTTGGGGTTTGTTTCTGTATTTTGATTATAAATAATGCTTCAATGAATATCTTTGTATGTATACTTAAGATTATTTCCTTAGAGTCAATTTCTAAAGGGGCTAAAATATATAAATATTTGAGGATTTTGCTATGCATTGCTAAATTTCTTTGTAAAAGATTTACACTAATTCAGAGTACCATCAGCAATGTTCAAAAGTGTTTATTTCCTTTGATCTTCACCTTCAATGGGAATTATGCACTTTAAAAAATATGAATTTAACAGATCAGAAAAATGCATCATTTAAAAAAACAGATTTATTTCTAGTGAAAAGGGATATTTTTCTTTATATTTATTCCCCTTTGTAAATTATCTATTCTCTTTATTTGTCCATTTATCTGTTGACTACTCATAATAGGCTTTTGAAAATATTTGCTTCCAATTTTTTTTTTTTTTTGCGGTACGCGGGCCTCTCACTGTTGCGGCCTCTCCCGTTGCGGAGCACAGCCTCCAGACGCGCAGGCTCAGCGGCCATGGCTCACGGGCCCAGCCGCTCCGCGGCATGTGGGATCTTCCCGGACCGCGGCACGAACCCGTGTCCCCTGCATCAGCAGGCGGAATCTCAACCACTGCGCCACCAGGGAAGCCCACTTCCAATTTTTTAAAGCCACCTAAAATGTATGTATTCAGTATTTTATAGCTGAATGTGTCTGTTTTTTCCATCTCTTCTACCATTTCCCCCAATCTATTTTTAACTTAATTCAAATTACTCACTCTGATTGTCAAGCCAGCAAATTTTTCTCATCTCTTTTTGAAGGAGCTGTACCTCTTTCGTGATTTCACTTTGCTGATTTGTTCTCATGTAGTGATTTGGGGTTTTGGCATCATTCTCCACGATCTTGGCCTGCTGCAGACTGTCTGTGGTTCTCATTCACAGGACAGCACCTGCTCGAGTCTGCGATAGCCTCCTAATTATTTTACCATGCGCTGCCAATCTCATGTAACCCATCAGCCTAGTTAGTGACCCCGGGCGTTAATGGAGAGTCCTCTAAGGCTGCAGTGAATAAAGAAAAACTTGTTTAGCAGGTTTTCTCTTTATTCCAGGACACATCGCACTGACCGGGGGGACGAGATTGTAATAGGAAGAGCACGACGATGGTGAGTGTGATTTTGTTTTTCTGGCCACAGACTTTTCATTCCCAAGGTAGAGAACACTCATGTCTGTTCAGTAAGCTCAAGAAAGAAATAATGAGAAACAGGTGACGGACTTGAAAGCATCATGGAATCAGTTCCCTGAGCAATTGACTGCTCTCCAAAATGATGCCCTGAGCATGTGCAAAGGAAATTTAAAAGAGTATAAATGCAGCAAACCGATCCAAGTCATGTCTGGAGTGAAAGATGTATCACGTTGGGACATAGAATAGCCATTAGGGTGGGCAACAGAACAGGATCTGTGATTTCAAGAACTACAAACCATACCGATGTGAGAGGCTGCTAACCTCTTAAGACAGGATTATATTACTCTTGTCCCTCCTGGGGTCCCTCTCTTCAGTCTCCTAAGACACCGTCACTGTTTTCTTTGATTTGCCTTAAATATATAAGAGGCAACAGAGTTGAGGGGAGGGTATGGGCTTTGTGATCAAACAGGTCTGTCTACCTATTCATGGGCAAGTGACTTAATCTTTTTGATAATCCTCAACAAGGATTAATCCTCAATGCTAAAACGGAAACAATGGAAATCTCCCTGTCCAGGTTGTTGTGAGCTTTAAAGCTAATGTCTTAAAATGTCTGACTCTAATCTTAGCAAATGATGGGCTCCAATAAATGGTATTCTGGTTGCTATTGCTGTTTTTATTAATGCACAGGGTTAGCTCTTGAGACGTGACCTTGCTATGCGTCATAAATTACCATGTGGAGAACAGAACTTGGATTCAAGTGTGTAGAAACTGTTAATTCATACTGCAGTGTTTGAGAGTAGAAAAATATGTACATTGTTCCCGTATCAATGCTGCTTTCATTGGGAAAAAATACTTTCTCTTTATTTATATTTTCATTGCATTATATTTTTGCAGGATATTCTGTGTTGTCTATATTGGAAAGGAGAAAGGAATTTGCAATATTGCTGATTAGCTGTTTGGGGGGAGGGTCAAGAAAGCACAGCCATGGCTTCATTAACTTTTATACCCTCTTGGAAATCATGACAGTGCTCTCAATAATTATTTTCGTCACCCAAAATGTAATGCATAGTATTGCTTAGCCAAAGGAAACATCTGTTTATTTATATATCTGTAAACTAGATACTCCCAAAAGATGAAAATCTTACTTATTAAATTAGAAAGTAGATTTGGAAAAGTACTGAAATCCATGATCAAATTGACCTCCCCACTAGTTGGGCTAATTTTTAAAATAAGTAGAATTCACTAGGAAAATGATAAGAAAGAAACGATATGGATGCATTATTTCAGCCCCCATAGAAAGAGAACCTTCAGGAGTCCCTTGCCATCACCTCTAAAGATGTAAAGCACTGACAAGAAATTCTAGTCAACAATGACAGAAAACAGGTTGGCAATCATAAATTAAAATTAAGGAGTTTAAATATGATATGAAATCATTTAATCTTGATGATTTATGCTGGTTCTCAGAGGCAATTATTTACTAACGCTTATGTTTCTTGCTCTTTTGACTTTTTTAATTACAGTAAACCCCCAATTCAATTATCCACTCTAGTATATATTTCAAGCAATAGTATTGTAAATAAAAGGAGAACCAATTAATAATGTGCTTAGTCTAGCAAAGCTAAATCAGAGATAATACAAAACATGGGGCAACTTGATTAAGGTTTGAAAGCTGTGGAAAAAATCCCATCTGGTTAAGTTGGAAAATCTGAAGGTTGGAAATGATGATTCCTTTTTTCTTTTTTTTTAAGAAATAGAAGAGCTCTTTACTAAGTGACTTCTAACAGGGTCTATACGTTATAATTTTCTAAATTTAGAGGCAGTTAAAATATATATATTTGAAAGCCACAACTTTCTTATCAATAATCCGGAATGTGGTTTTTAGGCCCAAACTACAGTTTTGTGGGTTTATCTTCCTTATCATCTCCCACTGGTGTATGCTTTTGGAATGATATAGGCTGATCCAGCTGTGTTTTGTGTTCCTTAAACATCTCACACTATTCCTCAAATGTTTGGGGTTTGACAAAACCCCAAATGCATTTGGCCAAGCACATTTTCCCTTGATTTTTAAACACATGTGGGTTTTATGGGAAATTTAATCCATGTGTTTTTGATTCCTTTACACTTAACTCATCAAAATGTTGTTGTGTAAGGTCCCTTTGATGTCCAAGAAGCTTTTGGAGCTTTTCTTTTTTTTTTTTTTTTATGGGACACTTTAATCCTTTTTTCTTAGAAACAGGAAGTTACATGATGCCAAGAAAAAACAAACTCACACACTAGGATGGTGGTATTTGATTGAACATTTTAAAACCCTAGGGTTCAACTTGGTTCAGAATTTGATTGAAATAGTTCTCCTGGTCATTAATTTCTCATTAAATTTGTTGCTTCTTGGTGGTTTTGAAACAGTAAAACGTTATCTTTTTCTTCAGGAGAAAAATACAAAGGTAGCAGAAAATCACAAACAGTTTTTAAATTGATGGTGACGTCTTATAAATGAGGTTGGTATTTTTAACAATACGTATATAGACCAAAAGAAGCTCTGTAAATTGAGGATCAAGTCTGTCCTTCTCTATATGCCACAAAGGGTTCTGGAGAAAGCGTATTTGACGGGAAGTTACAGTGAAAGGGAAAACCCACTCAAAACATTTTGAGAAACATGTGCATGGATTTTATTAGCATTTTGTGTTTAAATGTGTCATAGAGACATTAGGAAAATGTCATACATGCACATATAAATGAGGGGGTTACATGATGAGAAATATATCTACAGGATTGATTTTATAGTCTGGGAAGTAAGGATCATGGTAGTACTTACCTCCTACAATTTCTGCGAAGTTTAAATCAGTTAATACATAGAGGGTGCTGTACTGGCTTCTTGCAGGAGCTCAGCAGGTGTAGCTAATTTTATTGTTTAGGGTCAGACAAGATCTGGGTTTGACCTCCAGCTCTAGCAATTACTGTGACCTTGAGCAAGCCCCTGTCTCCTCAACCTTGGTGTCCTCATCTCTCAGGAGTCCTCTGAAAATTGCTGGGAGGCGTATGTAAACATCATGTCACGTAATCATAGCACCTAGGGGTCTTCTATGCATTAACATGTGAAATGTCAACTGTTTGATAGTTGAAACAGTAACTTGGCCAAAGTCACGAAAGTGTGAGTAATAGACCAAGCAAGGATTTGAGCTCACTTCCTCTAACTAAATAGCTCATGTTCTTTCTACTGCTTTTTAAAAAGACAGTTAATGAATGTTAAAAAATAAAAACAAAGAACAAGAAAGCAATGTGGATGGTTTTCAAGATTGTCAGGGGCCAATACCTTAATATAAAAACTGGTCCTATACTTGATCCCTGAACAATGTGGGGTTAGGGGCACTGACCCTCTATGCCATCAAAAATCCAAGTATAACTTACAGTCAGCCGTCCGTGTCCACAGGTCCTGCATATCCACGCTTCCTCTGTATCCTCGGATTCAACCAACCGAGGAAAGGGTCATGCAGCACTGTAGTATTTACTGTTGCAAAAAATCCATGTGTAAGTGGACCCATGCAGTTCAAACCTAGATTGTTCAAGGGTCAGCTTTACTTCTTTCTTTGAGAATTTTCCCTCTACAGTGTGGAAGTCTTTCCATGAAAATTAGTCATGTTAAGCAAGAAAAAGGTTGTGTTTACAAGACAATGTTCTGGGGACGTGATCTCTGCTTTCCCAGTTCTGAGGCCAGGCAAGCCTGTATGGAAAGCCCTTTAAACTTTCCTCTCTGTTCTCTTCCTTTGTTCTCTCCTTAAAGCCCACCTTTGAGTTTAGGTGGCAGAATGTAATGCTGGGGGTAGGACAGACAGATAGACCTTATTACTGGGGAGATCTCGTTCTCTCTGTCTAATAGCACAGTGATGTCGAGGGATTCTGTCTCATATGAAATCATCAACTCATTCCATTTTATCATCAACATCATCAGAATTAACCTACCAGTTAAAATGGCAGAAGTTTTATCTTACAATGCCTGAAGATTATTACAATTCATCAGTGCCATTTCATTGATCCAGGAGATTGAAATGGTAGTGATAGTAGACAAATGCCTTATAAAATTATATATATCATTAGCTACCTGATAGGAAAACTAAACCGAGCAGGAAATACCAAAATTTCACATCTCAAGAATGATGACCAATTTAAGATCAATCGGATCAGAAACCAATAATGTAGGTTAATGAGAATTTTTTCTCTAACTACAAAATTATTATTTTGCACTCTATTTTGAGAAGCATCTTTTGGGCAAAGTGAGGGGCCTGTATTTTATTCTATTGGAAAGGAATATATGTGTATATTACTTTTTTGATCGTATTTGCTCAAATCAGCAAATAAAATGATATTCTTATTTTAATTGTAGGTTCCATGACTATAATGTGGAAAAATGGCTTAAAATAAATTATTGATCAGCAGTAATAGATGGTAGCTTTTCAGCCTAATTCTTACCCTGTTAGCATTTTTTGCTATCTACATATTTATTTAAATAACAGTAATAATAACGTGCATTTATTGAGTCCTTTCCATGTACCAGACACTATTCTCAGTACTTTATAGAAATTAACTCATTAAATTCACACATGTAGGTCTCATTATTATTCCCATTTTACAGATTAACAAAGCAGATTACACAGGTTAAGGAACTTGCCCAATGTTATTAAGCTAGTAAGTGGCAGAGTCTGGGTTGCAAAGTTTTACTTAAAATATAGATTATCTGAAAGCGCCGCTCATTCTATGACTTCCGTGTCATAAGCATAACTTTCCTCTTTCAAAAGAGCTGGCCCTCTGAAGACATATTCTGTTCTCTGATGGGTTCTCTGGGGTATTGTCTGTGTCTAATTCATCTTTGTGTCCCCAAAGGGCTAAGCAAGTGCCTTGCCCATTGTTGTTACTTACTGTAACCAAATCTTACTTTCTTTTAATATATCAAATGAAAATATGTCTCTATTTTCAGAACATCTGGCCATGCAGAACATTTTGTAACTCGCCACCAAGAATGTGATGCCCACAGTTTTTAATAAATCTCTGAGTGTGTCAAAACACCTGGCCAATATAGGCCATCTAAGGGAGGGAGAGAGGAAATCTTTTGATGTCTCTGCCCAGGGAATTGTGGAGAGTGCACCCTGGAAATGAAGGAAGGAACTGAGCCCAGTGCCTGGGATTATGTGGAGCTGTACCTTCTCATGAGGCTTCCCATCCATCATACCTCCACCTAAAAGAACCAAGGATGCAGGCCCTCTCTCAAAAGTCTTACTGTGGAAAACCAGGCTTTGGACATGCTAAGTGCAAGGAAAGAGAAAGAAAACTAAGGCGACAGGGAGACTACCTGACTGTCATGCTTCATGACACAGAAAGTTATTAGAACTTACAGACATTATATAGAAGTTAATATTTTCACTATGCTTTTTATTTTGGAATAATTTTAGATTGGCAGGAAAGTTGCAAAGATAGTATAGAGAGTTCCTATATGTTTTCCACCCAGCTTCCCTCAGTGCTAAAATCTTAACATAACTGTGGTGCCTTTGTCAAAACTATGATGTGAACATTAGTATGACACTGTCACCTAAACTAGAGACTTTATTTGGATTTCACTAGCCTTTTCACTAATATGCTTTTCTTTTCCCTGGTCTGATGTGGGAGACTACACTGCACTTAGTTATCTTTTCTTCTAGTGTTATCTAATCTGTGACAGCTTCTCCATCTTTCCTTGTTTTTCATTAGCAGTTAACTTTTAAGAGGAAAGAAAGTTCTCTATAAGTATCAAGCCATTGTGTGTGTGTGTGTGTGTGTGTGTGTGTGTGCACGTGTGCATGTGTGCATGCACAGAATGGTCAGGGAAGTCTCTCTGGAGGTGACACTTGAATAGAGACCTAAATTTAAAAGATGAGAAGAGTCAAGGGATGAAAAGAGCTTAGAAAGGATTCCAGGTAGAAGGAGTAGCACATACAAAGGCCCTGAGGCAGGAAAGCAGGAAGAAGTTTGATGTGTTCAAGAAGCAATGGCAAGCTAGGATAGTTGGAGTGGAGGGCCAGATCATACCTGGCTTGGAGGCCATGATTGTAAATGTGATCTCTTTCCTGGAAGCTTTCCTTTGTGTCTTTCACAATGTAAAACATAATTCTCCAGAACTCAGCTCTAGGTGGAATTAAGCTATGACTACTCATATCCAGACAACCTTTCTCTGACCATAAGAATCAATCCAGGTTCATTCTTAAGAGGGCAGGCAGATACCTGACTATCATCAGAGACAGTTCAACAATATCTGCTTTTTCATGTGAGGTTCTGGCAGAACAAACTAAAAGGAGTTGCCAATATTTCTACCTACCTAGGTGCTTAATGATCTATTAGTTGTTGGCTCTTTCCTTCCCTCTGGAAACTATTACCGTAGCTTAATCTACCCTCACCACCACTGCTCCGCCAGTCAAATCTATGCAAGTTGCCAAATGTGTCAACATTGAAATGAATGATATAATTATTTTAGTGTCTGAAGGAAAGATTGTATCTCTTATGAGAGGATGGCAAAAACGTTTTGACTGTTTATTTTCTCTCCAAATTCCCTTCCTTGACGTGGTTTTTGCAATCTCTTGATTTTCTGCTATCGATGGAGCTGTATAGATCATGATCCGAACACCTCTCCAATCACCGGACCCTTGCCTTATGGGTGCTATCCAAGAAAAACAAGAGTGGTTTATGAACCATGCGTGTTGTTTCTTCTGCAAAAACTGTCATATATATAAAATCGGAGCGTTTCAAAAGCAATAAGTAAAACTTCAGCCACCTCTCTCAATAGAGCTCTTCAAATCTCTGTCATCCACAAAAATAAAGCGTATAAATTGAAATTGATTTTTTATAAAACCTTCATTAAAAAAAATCCAAACATTTGGTAACATCTGCTGGATGGCTCAGGAATTTTATTTTTGTTATTTCTGAATGAGTCCAGCTTTTGAAGAGCTGGGACCAATTACATCTGAAAATGTACAAAATCAATCAGATGTGTGGATACACACGATAGAAAGAGACCATCATAACCTTGGTTCTCCTGTTGGTCACATTTAACCTCAAGCTTCAACTGTGGAGCATAGTAGGTACGACCACGGGCTTTGGTTACATGTAATTGTGGTTTTTAATTCTGGCTCTTCCCCTCATTAGCTCTGCAACCTTGAACAAGTTACCGAAACATTTCTAAACTTCAGTTTATAGATTTAAAAAATGGTGATAATAATATTTCTGCTATCCAGAATGATTGTGAAGATTAAATGAGATCATTTACGTTAAGGGCTTAACAATGCCTTACTCATTTAAAATGATCAATAAAAGTTAACTCTTAATATAATTATTATTGTTAATAAGCTCAACCCTTCTTATGTGCAATGCAGTATTCCAAGCACTGTAGGGACTCAAAAAATAATTCAACATGGTTTCTTTTTGGAGAACTTGGACCTATTCACATGGAAGTTTCACTATCAAATCGAAAATCTAGGAACAAAAATAAAAGGAATTTAGAAAATAAAGTAAATGATTAATTGTCAAAGACCAACGCAGGCAAAAAGGAAACCTCTGAAAGTGAAGATGGGCAGGATTCAAAGAGGCCAGACAGAGTATTCTATATTGTGTGTAGAGATTATACAATAACGAATCGTATATCAAAGAGCGCATCAATAAAAGACAGTTACTGTGAAATGAATAGTTCTATATTTAGTAAAAGTAAGATACTGATATGAAAATAATATGGTGATGGTTAACAATAGTTAATTCGATTAATTAATGTCAATTAAACATAATGAATTCATTAAAGCCCTTCCATAAATCAGAACTTTTCTTTTCACAAGAAATTCTTGTAATGGGTTGGAATGTTTTTGTTCGACTCTGATTGCAGCTTTCACTCCGCAACTCTGATCTTGTTAAGCAGTTGTGATAAGGCCAGCTGCATCCGAAATGAGCATGTATCAGTATTCTAACACCTTTAGGTCTATCACCCCTACAAAACCCTTGTCACTTTAGTTTAATTGCAAATTCCCCGGAGAGCCTCCTCTAATGACCCATTTACATTAAAGCTTTTAAATTAGATTTCAATCTTAATTTCACTTGAAATGTTACCCTGGAGTAATCATTCCATTATAAATCATTTTATTTGATTTTATGGAATAGCTCAATTACAAGAGAAGTATTGAAATAAAGTGCAACTATACTGAGAAAAGCAGAGAGACAAAAGCAGAGTCTGACTTTGGGAAAATGTTATCAGTCAGGGCAAAACTTAGTCATTTATAAGCCATACAATGTCTTACAGTACTGAAATGGGGTATATTTTCAACCAGAGATAATTGGAGTACTGTGACTGTTTGAATGGATATTAAGGCTTTAAACTTGGGAAGGAAGCAGGAGAGAATGTCAAGCCCCTTCCAGATCAAGATGGGATGCATCTTTCCTTTCTGGAGAAATCATGGACCCCAAGAGGCCACCTTTAATACTGAGTGGCATTTTAGAAATTATCTTCTTCTTTAAATCTGGATTCCATTTATACATGTATGTGCTATCGAGTCTCCTTCAGTTGATAGCTCCTCACCCTGTGGTATGTTTTATTTAGGCTTCACTCTATAGCTGGTAGTGTTACACTGTATTGCTCACGGTGAGAACTTTCTGAGGATGTTTCTTTAATCTACTATAGGGTGGGTCAAGATGCTTTTTGTTATTTAAAAATTAGCTACATTACATTATTTGGTTAACAAATTCAGGGAGGAAAAGAAGGAAAGATGGATAGGACGTTTATATTGGATAAGTAGCAGGTAAGTCTTAGAAGGGGCTGAAGATACAAATAGTCCAAAGGGAGCCCTGAAGCTTCCTCGGAGTTAAGTGACCTGCTTCCTTTGGACCCAGTTACAAGTCTAGTTATTTTGGCAGAGCAGAAACTACTAACTAAGAACTTCCACACATTTCCTCTCTATAATGTCGATATTTTACTCTCTGGAACTACAAACTTCTTTTAAAAATTCAGAAAGGATTGATTTACAGTCTTCTAAAAAAAAAATGAGGCAATGATTAGGAACACCAACTTGTCATAGAACACAGATTCCATCATTTGTAATTCTTTTGATTTTCTTTGTAGCCTCATACCTGGTCAGTTATTATAAATGTGTTGCAAGTACTTAAAACTGTTTACTTTCTATTTGTTGGGTGTAGTTTCTCTATATTCATTCATTCATTTATTCATTCAGGAAATATTTAGTATCTGTTATGGGCCAAGCACTCCTCTAGGCAATGGGCATGGAACAGTGAGCAAGAAAACAAAACATCCATGTCGTCTATTAGCTTGTTACTTCTTATCAAAATTCCTGCCGTCTTAGTCATTTTTGGTCTGGTTGAGAACTCAGTTTTCCGAGAGACAGGTGTTGAAATATCTACTGTTGTGACTATATCATGTTCTGCTTAGAGTTCTGTCAGTTTTTGCTGTAATTCTTTAGGCTAACGTTTTAAGTGAAGACAAACATGTGATATGGCGCATCAGCGGACTGTCACTCTTGTTTTTAGGAGTGCCCCGCTTTTGGTGCTTTTTTTGCCATGCATATTTTGCCTAATATCAGTATTTTTAGAGCAGTTTTCTTTTGACTTTTGTTAAATATCTTGTGCAAAAAAATCTTTTCGTGTTATTTATTGCAAAAACATTTCTTTTAAACAACATACAACTATTGTTTAGTTTTGTATTTTATTCTTATAAACACAGCAATTCATTGACCTCATTTTTTTTCCTGGCAGCTCCCCTACTTTACACACCCATTTTCCTTCTCTAATCTATGTTTAGTTTTCTTTAAGCCTGGCACAAATCTTGAGATTTCCCTTTTCTGCTATTTATTGTCGGATGTCATATTTATTACTTCTATATTTATTCCCTTGTTTCGTAGAACTATATCTTCCAGTAGCTTCTTGTAAACAGTCATACAAGGAGTAGGCTATTGGATACTTTATATATTTGAAAATATCTTTATTTTGACTTCAGGTTAGATTGATTGGTTGAGTATAGAAATCATCTTCCCTTTGAGGTTTGATTGCTCCGTTGTCTTCTAGCTTCTAGTGTTGTTCCTGTAACTAATGCCATCTGATTCATTCTTTGTATTCTACTTTTTCATCTTTTGAAGAAGATATTAGTATTGTAAAATGTCTTGGGGCATGTCATTGTCTTTTTATTCTGTCTCTGGGACTTTATATTTTATTCATGTTATTGATAGCTTATGTTTTTACTAGCCCATTTTTAATTTTCAAAGTCTTCATGTTCTTTTTTGAAATGTATTATTCAGATTTCTTGTGTACATTGTCTTCCTTTATTTCTTGTGTGCTTTGTCTTCCTTTTTCATATCAAATAATAATAGTTCTTTTTTTGTTTTTTTTGTTTTTTCTTTTTTGCAGTACGCAGGCCTCTCACTGCTGTGGCCTCTCCCGTTGCGGAGCACAGGCTCCGGACGCGCAGGCTCAGCGGCCATGGCTCACGGGCCCAGCCGCTCCACGGCATGTGGGATCTTCCCGGACTGGGGCACGACCCCGTGTCCCCTGCATCGGCAGGCGGACTCTCAACCACTGTGCCACCAGGGAAGCCCCAGATAATAATAGTTTTTGATGTTTCCTTCTGCTTCCTCCATTGCCTTTCTCCATGTTCCTCTTTCCTATTTGTTTTGAGTTCTATCTCTCATGTTGTAGGTTGTCTTCAAATTTCTGGTGATCTTTGTCTCTCACGTCATATTTAAGTGGTGGGCTTCATTGTAGTGTGTGGTTGGAGGGTAGAAGAGGTTTTTGTTGGGAGATAACCAAATGGTAGTATATATGTATTTTTTCCCCTCTGAGGATGTTCAGCTTCTCAGAAGAAGAATCTTCCAGCCTCCACCTGGTAAGCAGTGCTCTGGGAGAAGTGTAGGAGGTATGGGGTAGGTGTCTTACCATTCAGTTTAGTCAATGACTCGCTCCCCTTACTGGGCCTTGGGTTCTGTGTCTGAAGCCTTCCAATTTAGTTACTTTTTTTTCACCCCCAGATAAATGAATACATCCCTAATGTGGCAATGGTCATTGTTCAGCTGAGGGAGAAGGTGGGGGAACTTGTTGGGTATACACAATCCCCCCATTTTTAGCCCTTGCCTCTCCACCAAATCAGGTAATTCTATTTCTTGACAGCTTCTAGGTTTCTACTTGACAAATGACCTTGCTTTATATGATATCACACTCCTGCATTTATGTTGTGATTTTCTCCTCTGTGTTGAGTCAATTATCACTGTCCTATCTTCTTACATTTGTTGACACATTTCGTTCTCTGTTGAATCTTCTGTTCAATTTGTCTTTAAGGGTTTACAGCATTTTATTCCTTTATTTTGATGGAATTGGGGGAAGGAATGACACTGAATACACATGTTCATGATGCCACGTTTAACCAGAAGTCACTTGGCTTATGTTTTATCAACTTATTTTTATTATTGCTCAGGTCTTAGCCAGAATTTCTCTCTCTATATTTTTTAATTGAAGTGTAGTTGATTTACAGTGCTTTATTAGTTTCAGGTGTACAGCACAGTGATTCAGTTATACGTGTGTGTATATATATGTATATATATACATTATTCTTTTCAGTTTCTTTTTTTCTTATAGGTTATTACAAAATATTGAGTATCGTTCCCTGTGCAATACGGTAGGTCCTTAGAAATTCTATATCTCTATGAGTTGAGGAGGATGTGTGTGTGTGTGTGTGTGTGTTGGGGCAG
The DNA here is from genome assembly GCF_963455315.2 of Globicephala melas. Taxonomy (NCBI): domain Eukaryota; kingdom Metazoa; phylum Chordata; class Mammalia; order Artiodactyla; family Delphinidae; genus Globicephala; species Globicephala melas. The sequence goes on from NC_083326.1 coordinate 11,819,631, forward strand.
GGGGCAGAGGGGTTTAGGGTGTGTCCTTCCATAATCAATCCAGTTTGGTATATTTACTCCTTTATCTTTATTTCTTATTAAACCCTTCACAGTCGATATTATAATCTCTGTTTTACAGATGGGGAAACTGAGACTCAGGGTTAAAAAGTCACTGACCCAAGACAACAAAATCATGTTAAGTTGCAGAGCCAATATCTAATTCCAAAGCAAATGCATAATATAAGCTCTATATATGGTTAATGATTAATGAGTTAAGACAATAAGTGTGTCTATTAATAATAAATCAGTTTCACCCACCAATGATATGATTCGTGAAGTGTCACTGTTTATAGTTTACTTATATTCACCTTTCAACCATTCATTATTTGGATTCCCACCCTTGGTCCTAAGATTTTCATAGCAATAGATTTTGCCTTTTTGAATATTGACACCACCATACATTCTAGAGGGCAAATTTTAATGAGGAGACAGTTAAATATGATCTTATTGGTTTACTGTGGCTGAGTTCTATAATCAATCTACATAATTAACAATTAGATGTAGCTGATGGAGTAATGTGGCAGTTTGATAGAGAAGCATGGGTCAAACTAGTTCAGGGAACCACTTCTATCACATCCTTCCTCATAAAGACAATCAGTAACCTTCAGATACTCACATTACAAATAAACTGATGTACTCTCCACTCCTCTTATCCCACCAGCCCTCCCCTCTCCTCCTCTCTCCTGTCTCCTTACCTTTTCTTTATTTTCCCCTTTTTTTCTTCTTTCTTTTTCTGTTTTTTGACTATTCCTCAAAAATTGTGCTCAGGATAGGCAAGTAGAGGCAAATAATTCAGAAACATTTGGGTCATTATAAGAACCTTACCGGGACCTCCCTGGCAGTCCAGTGGTTAAGGCTCTGTGCTTCCACTGCAGAGGGCACGGGTTCGATCCCTGGTCAGGGAACTAAGATCCTGTATGCTGCGTGGCATGACCAAAAAAAAAAAAAAAAAAACTTTACCATGAGTACTGTGCCTAAATAGCAAATATATTTTCTGAGTAAATGAATCAGTGAATGAGTAATTATATGTTCACCTGTGGCTTCTGTGAAACACAAAGGAAGCTGTACAGTTTCTGGGGAAACTTGAACAATCTGCATGGTGACTTCTTCAGTTTCTTCACTATCTTTTCTTGAACAAGTCACAATTCTTAAAGATGATTGACCCAGGCTATAAATATATACATTAATTAAAAACAAATGAATAAAAATACTATATTTTGAACTGGTCAGTGCATCAGGTTCTATAAATATGTGATCTGAGAAGGTGTTATGTCTAGAGATGATGGTGGGGCCTATGGGAAACTAACACAGGAATTAAACATTGAAATACTTAGAGTAAATGTATATAAAGTACATGACATGTGCCTATAAGGCGTCTGCTCCCAGTTCTAGCGTGTGTGTGTGTGTGGTGGAGGTGTGGGTTGGGGGGTACCTCACTCCACCAAGCGATTCTCCAAGGCTAGGCGGGTGGCCTCCAATCTGCTCAATTCTGACACCATCTACCCAGAGACAGCATCAGATCCCACAGGTTAAGGGCTCAGTCCCACGAGACTGCCCTTGACTTCAGATGCTGATCTCAAGTCCAGGCTGTTACCTGTGCTTTTACTAGACTGGCTATAAATCAGAGATTCCCTTGATGTCCTCCTTGTGTTCAATTAATTTGCTAGAGCAGTTTACAGGACTCAGGAAACCAGTTTACTCTCTAGTTTACCAGTTAATTACAAAGGATACTAAAAGGTATGAATCAATAGTCAGATGAAGAGATACACGGGACAAGGTCCTGAACAAAGGAGCTTCTGTCCCTGTGGTTTGGGGCGTGGCACCACGGAAGCATTCTGGTTCCCCAACCTGGAAGCTCTGCGAACCCCCTCCTTTTGGGTTTTTATGGAGGCTTCATTACATAGATGTGATTGACTAACTCATTGGCCATTGGTGATCGATTCAACCTCCAGCCCCTTTCACCTCCCTGGAAGCTAGGGGAGGGACTGAAAGTTTCAACCCTCTATTCAGGGCTGGTCCCCCTGGCAACCAGTCCCCATCCTCAGGTGCTTTCCAAAATTCACCTCATTGACATAAACCCAGTTGTGGTGGAAAGGAGCTTGTTTGAATAAAAAATCAGCATTTCACTTCTATGTCCTTATAGCTTCAGGAACTGAGGACCAAATATTATAACAAAAGATGTTCCCATTGTTCTTATCTCTCAGGAAATTCCAAGGGTTTTAAAGGCTCTGTGCCAGAAATGGGAGGAAGACCAAATATATATTTCTTATTATAAATCACAATATCACAGCCTAGTATGAGCAATCCTGCTGAATGTTGGCCTATAGGAATATAAATTTAGGGTTGCCAGATCTGCTCTTCCAAAATAAACCAGAAATTCAGATATGTTGGTGAATTCTCTCAATTTTTTAAGGTTGGAAAATGTATTAGTTGCAAATAACAGACATTCCTCTAGCTAGTTCAAGAAACAAAAGAATTTATTAAATAATATACATGCACACAGGCTACAGGAGACCAGAGAATCACTGCTATGGTCTGAATGTCTGTGTCCCTCCAAAATTCAAATGTTGAAATCGTAACCCTTAACGTGATGTTATTAGGAGGCGGGACCTTTGAGAGGTGATCAGGTTATGAGGGCAGAGTCCTCGTGATGAGAATACTGCCTTTAGAAAAGAGGCCATGGAGAGCTCCCTTGCCCCTTCTACCATGTGAGGACACAGGGAGAAGTTGGTGGTCTATAGCCCAGAAGGGGGTTTTTACCAGAACCTGACCATGCTGGTACCCTGATCTTGAACTTCCAGTCTCCAGAGCTGTGAGAAATAAATTTCTGTTGTTCATAAGCCACCCAGTCTGTGATATTTTGTTACAGCAGCTAAAACAGACTAAGACCATCAGTCTTAGAGATTATGCAGCCAAGAGCCGCACCCAAAATGTGCTGCGGGGCTAATAGCCTAGTGAAGGCACTACTGCGGCTACCAACGGGCACTTACACTGAAACTCACACCATAAAGAAACATCTGCTACTACTGTGGTCACCCTAGTCAGACAGGATTGCTTGCGTGCTTATTTCTGAAGTGATGTCTCACTCTAGTGTATCTGATTGGGAGAACCCATACTCTTGCTTCAAGGCAGTCTGGGGGAAGGATTATATGTCTTCTATCCTGGAGAAATAAGGACTTACAAGGCAGAAAACAAAACAAAACAAGAGGAGTATTCAAAGGAATCGGTGGTCAAAAAGCATGACAAATTTCCACTGAAATAACCAATTCAAATTTAAAAGGATAAACACCATGCTGGCCATCAAAACATGACTTTGTGTGAATCTGCCTGTCCATCACTAGTTTGTAGCCTCTGGTCTAGAAGGATGTTTCACTCCGTGTATAAAAATAGAGCAATACTATTAATACATGGAAAAATAATTGAGACAACTAGCCTGTCCTTCAGAACCATGATAGAAAATAGGATCCCACAGCTCTGTGTTTACTCTGCCAGCAGTATCACATGCAATGTCATGGCTTGTCACATATATGTTATATAGTCGTATAAAAAAACCGTCCTGGAAGGTGAATGAAATAATAACTTTCTGCCTAACTAACATTTCTAAAAGATGCTGCTTATGTGTTAGAAAAGTTTTATTTGAGCAAAAAGCAAAGATGGAATCAATAAACTCTGAGAATAGATTCAAAACATCCCTCTTATACTCGATGGCATATCCCATCCCTTTCTTCCATCTCTCCTAGACTCTCAACATTTGAGTTTTGAGCCATACCCTGGCTCCAAAGGAATCCTGAATGCACTTCTAGAAACCAGGTCCTCTTAAGAGATCCTCTTTTGAAGTTATTGCCCAATAACTATGTCATCTCCATAATTATAACTTCCACACTGTAAAATTAGTACCAGGAAATTAGTGTGTGGCCATCTTGTCCTTATGTATATTGTATTACTGAAATATCTTTGAGACTATGATTTAACTATTTTGGTATGGTAAGTTGGGCCTTCCATCCTCTGGTTTAATTAGTCTTATGTCTACCCAGGAGGAAATTTAGGGTTTTCTGTCTTTCAGAATTGAGGGCTTCCTCTGTGTTTCAGACATTACCCTGATGTTTAGGAAGTAAATGGGTTTTGAAAGGAGAGCATCGTGTCATCATTCAGGTGAAGTTCCTTGGCCTTAAGACAAGAAAGCTGTTACAACCTCTGAATAACTAATGGTAGATTGCTCTTGAGGGTAGCTCTGAATGTATTTTGATCTCTCTCTAGCCTTGGTCTTTTATTCTATCAAAAATTCAAAGTTCAAATGGGGAAAAAGGATAATCAATAAATAATTTTGAATTATTGTGGCCACAGCAGTTGAGATTAGCTCAGAGCAAGACATTTTTTCAGCTTTCATGGCATACCTCTCCTGATCTGATTTCTTTTACCCATTAATAAATTGTTAGTTAAAAGTTTTGAAGTCTGACTCTTAATCTGGGTGTCTTCCTCTTGATGGGAGGCCAAGACCAACCTATTACGCTCACTGCCTTCCCCAGATTGGATGGCTGGTATGTACAACACAGGCTGTATACAAATAATTGTAGCTATTACTTGAGAGTTCCAAGCTCACAATGTCACTATTTTCTGGCTATGGGCTACAAGAGAAACAAATCACAAGAAGTAAGAGTATAGGAGCTATGGAACTACCACTTGGGTTGGCCAGTTTTCACAAGGTCATTGAGTTGACAGCCACAAATTTCCCAATGTCATGCCACAGTAGAAATCGTTTCTATTGTGTCAGGAGCACGTGACTAGAGAAAGAACAGTCAGCTGATTGCTCCCCAACATCGACCTTTGCTTCATTTTAGAAGTAGAATTCTTTGGGAACCTAGCTGGCGAAGACCTATCTCAGCCTCTTTGCAGCTAGGTGCTGCAAAAGATTGAAATCATTGGATGTGAGTACAAGAGAGTTGTATAACTTGTGGGTCAAATTGCTAAAAGGAATCAACTTGTTCTCGCTTTCCTCTTGCCATGAGCAAGAAGGGGTAATAATTAGCTAGCTTTACTTATATGGTTGGGGAGATCAATCGAGAGAGTAAAGCAGCAAGATAGAAGTGGTTTAGGTTCGTGGATGACTTCATGGGGCAGAGTGCTGTACTGGTCCTGAACCACCTGTTTCTTTACTGCTCAATGACAGAGAAATGAACGTCTATCTTATTTATACTTTTAAAGTTTTCTATCATGTTTGAATTAGTTATAGGAGCTTAGTCTATAGCCTAATTAATACAATATGGAATTTAAAAAAATTCTTTGTTTACTTTCCACAATTTCTTCAATTACTAAAAGACTGAATACTACAGTGGAGATACTGTGATATTAAAGCTAGACAGATCTGGGTTTAATCCAAGTCCTGCAGTTTCTTGCACGATCTAGAACATGTTATTCAGTGTCTTTAAGCCTCAGTTCCCTTATCTTTGAAGCAGGCATTTTAGCATCTATCTTATAGGGCTGCTGTGAGTTCAACAATGTCTTTAAAATTTCTGCCACATAGTGGATATATAATATACTGCAACTATTATGCTTGGATTGTCAAATGGAATTGCTCCTAAACTGTGGTAATGGTATAGTGGTTATATTTTATTGAAAGAGTTCCTATTATTTAAGGAGATATACTGGAATGTTTACAGATGAAATTAAAAAAACCCTAAAGATTCATCATAATTGATTTCTTAGCCTCCATTCTATATCGCAGCCAGGTTTACCTCTTCTAGCTTTTAAATTTAGCTTCCTAAAATGTTGGCTTTTAACTTTTTAATTGGTTTGTTTATTTTCTTATTGCTGAACATTGAGGGTTCTTTATAGCTTCTAGAAAAATGTCTATTATCAGATATGAGATTTGCAAGTATTTTCTCTTGGTATGGTATGTGGCTTGTCTTTTCATTCTCTTAACAGTATCATTCAAAGAGCAGGTGTTCTTAATTTTGATGAAGTTCAATTTATCACTTTTTGCTTTTAACTTTTATAGTTTGGGCATGTGTGTCTAAGAAAGTTATACTTAAGTCACGTCACAAGGATATCTCCTATATTTTCTTCTAGCAGGTTTATATTTTCAAGTTTCATATTTATTTCTATGATCCATTTTGAGTTCAATTTTACATATCATACACATACATATTCAATTATTATAGCACCATTTGTTGAAAAATGTATTTGCACCTTTGCAAAAATTAACTGACTGCAAATATATGGGTTTATTTATGGACTCTCTATTCTGTTCCATTGATCTACTTGTGTATAATTATGCCAATTTCACCCTTTCTTGGAAACAGTAGCTTTAAAAATAAGCTTTGAGGGCTTCCCTGGTGGCGCAGTGGTTGAGAGTCCGCCTGCCGATGCAGGGGACACGGGTTCGTGCCCCGGTCCGGGAAGATCCCACATGCCGTGGAGCAGCTGGGCCTGTGAGCCATGGCCGCTGGGCCTGCGCGTCCGGAGCCTGTGCTCCGCAACGAGAGAGGCCACGGCACTGAGAGGCCCGCATACCGAAAAAAAAAAAAAGCTTTGAGGGGCTTCCCTGGTGGCACAGTGGTTAAGAATCTGCCTGCCAATGCAGGGGACACAGGTTTGAGCCCTGGTCTGGGAAGATCTCACATGCCGCGGAGCAGCTAAGCCCATGAGCCACAACTGTTGAGCCTGTGCTCTAGAGCCTATGAGCCACAACTACTGAGCTCATGTGCCACAACTACTGAAGCCCACACGTCCAGAGCCTGTGCTCCACAACAAGAGAAGCCACCGCAATGAGAAGCCTGTGCACTGCAATGAAGAGTAGCCCCCGCAACTAGAGAAAGCCCGCGTGCAGCAACGAAGACCCAATGCAGCCAAAAATAAATAAATAAATAAATATCTTTTTAAAAAAGCTTTGAGATGAGGTAGTGTAAGTCCTTCTACTTTGTTCTTTTTTAAAGTTGTTTTGGCTATTCTAGGTGTTTTGCATTGCCATTTGGATTATAGAATCAGTTTTTCAATTTCTTCAAAAATGCTTGCTGTCAATTTGATTGGATTGCATTAAATTTGTACATCAACTTGGGGAGAACTGAAATCATAACAGTACTGAGTTTTCAGATCCATAGCAATAATATCTCTCTCCATTTATTTAGGTTTTCTTTCTTTTCTCTCAAATTGTTTGTTAGTTTTCGTGTGCAAGTCTTACCCATTATTCGTCAGATTTACCCCTAAGTATTTCAGGTTTTTTGATGCCATTGTAAATGCTATTTTTTAAATTTTCTATTTCTGTTTTTTCATTGCTTGTATATAGAAACTCAATTGATTTTATCCGTGTATCTTGTCGTCTGTAACCTTGTTACACTCATGTATTATTTCTAGTAGCTTTCTTATAGATTCCATAGGAATTTCTGCAGGAATGATCACATCGTCTGTGGATAGAGTTTTACTTCTTCCTTTGCAATTTGGCTTCCTCTTATTTCTTTTTCTTATCTCGTTTTGCTGACTAGGCCTCCACTATAATAAGGAATAGATGTGGTAAGAGAGGATACCTTTGTCATGCTCCTGATCTTTGGGGAAATCATTCAGTCTTTCAACATTAACTGTGTTGTTTGCTGTGGCTTTTTTGTAGATACCACTTAGGTTGAGAACATTTACTGCTATTGCTAATTTGCTGAGAGTTTTAATGAGGGATGGCTACTGGATTTTGTTAAATTCTACCAAGAAACATAAAAGAGGAATTGAAAAAAAGAAAAAGCATTTTTTTTCTTGTAGGAAAACTCAATTTAAAAAATATGCTGATTTTTATAAATTAATCTATTCAGCTCAATCTCAATCATTATATAAGCAGGAGTTATTTTAGAACAAAATATGATAAAGTAAAGTTTATGTGAAAAAATGAATTGGCAAGAATAGGCAAGAAAATTTTGAGGAAAAAAAGAGTAATTAAGGAAGACTGAGTTCACCGATTATCAATACCATGATACAATGATCAAGTACAATGATTAAAACAGTATGGCACTGGCACAGGAATAACAGCTAAGCTCTCTTGTGGGGAAAGAAGCATATAAACTGCTAGCGGGAGCATAAATCTTTACAACTTTCATGGAGGGCAATATAGTAACATCAATCAAAATTTTAGAAGTATATACCCTGTGATCCAGAAACTCTCCTCCTAGATATTTATTCTGCAGACATACCTCCACAGGTATAAAATAATTTATAATCAAGAACATTCGCTATGGTATTTTATAATAGGAATTGACTAGAACCCATGTGAATTTCAACGATGGGGGACAAGTTAAAAGATAAACTGAGGCATGCATATTAAAAATTCTAAGAGTTTATTTGAGCAAAAATCAATTTTCACGGGGCAGGAAGTCGTTAGGAGTGCTCTACCCACAGCAGCTCTGGGAGAGATGTTTAGAGAGAAAAGGGGAAAGTGAAGTAAGGAAATTATTGATCAGCTCTACTTTAAAGCCTAGTTGGCTCTTTGTGATTGGTCATCCTTAGGTTGCAATTTCATAACCTTGAGGCATGTACAGGCTAAGAGTTTTGTTTACTTCTGTAGGCCACCACTGTCATTAGAGCCACCTCAGTCTAATGGCCTCCTTGTTTAATTTAACACAGGTTAAGTAAATTTTGGTAAATCCATGCAATGGAATTCTCAGCAGCACTTAAAAGCAATGAGTCTATTCCATAGGTAATACTACAGCTAAGAAATGTCATCAAGTGAAAAAAAATAAGGCATGAGACACTGTGTATAGTATGCTACCATTTGTAGAAAACAAAAGAATATGCATGCCTGTTTTATATATGTTGAAGATTATCCCCAGGAGAGTCCAGAATAAAAGAGGAAATAGCTGTTAGCTCTGGTGAGGGGATCTGGGTGGCTGAAGGATTTCAGCCAGAGATTAATTTATCACAGAACATTTGTCTGCTTCTCTTGAATTTTGTGTCATATGTGTGCATTATCTAAGTAAAAAAAAAAGAAAAGAATTGAAATTAATAGGCTAAAGAGTAATGTTCACATTAGGCTAAATTATATTGCTCCTCCTGTATTGTGTATTCCAGAATATCGAAAATCATGCTTATGAACTGCCTTGATATTTTATTGATTTGTTTTTAGTGTAAATGATCATCTCGTGCTCTATCCAGGACGTGTAATTTTAACCTTCACTCTCCAAAGGGCATTCAAGCCCCTTATTCCTTCCCACGTCTCCATTAACCTCATCGAAGCTTCCTGGCAGTGGGTTATGGAAACCAGCACTTTGCCTAGTTTTCCTTAGGACAGACCTCCACTACCTGAACCCTTACATGTAATTCAACCATAATTCAATGAAAGATTTTTAAAATATTAAACGTATATACTGCAATGTAAGGCAAATTAAAATTGCAAAGTATTTCCATAGTCTTTCAATCTTCATCCCCAGTGTATTCCCGTGAGATACTGTACTGTCCCCATTGAGAGCTGGGATGAGCGTGGCTCTCAGAGGAAGGTGTCCCCTGAGCTGAAACACAAAACCAAGTGGAGCCCCTGCTCGCTCGCCGGGGACAACGTGAAGCCGCCTCCCTCAGAATGAGAGGGAGATTGATTTCCACGGTGGCAGTGTAAACAGAATTCTTTGCTCCCCTGAGAGGAGCCCCCCAAAGGAAGTAATTCATGGAAAAGGTAATTACCAATTAAATAGTAAACGTGCTACTTGGCCTGTAAGAAGAATTAAAACATATTTACACTTCAAAAAGAAGCAGTTAGTGATCGTTGATTCACTAAGGAAAGTGCCAGACCAGGACAGAGGAAAGTGTGTAAATAGATAAAGACAGAGAGATTTATTATTAAATTAAAGTCCTGTAATTACTGCAAATGTTAAATGTGCAGTTTTATGACATTTAAATGATGCTTTTCACCCAAATGAAAATGAATTGTCCACCTTGGATTCCCAGTTCCTAGGCAGGATGTAAATGTCAGTCCTAAATTAAAGTTAACTAGTTTCTGCTATACATTAAAAAAATGTAATTAGAATCAATAAATCATTTAAAAAAATTTGAAGTCAAAGTGTTTTAGTCCAAACATTCAGCCAGTTCTTTAGAAGGAAGGAAGTGGTCAAAGAGTCCCTCGGGTCTGGGTATAAGGGAGACCTCTGCCTCCAAGGCACTGTCTTGGAACCAAGGTGACAAATTGGTTCACAGTGACAAGTGCCTTGGAGTGACAAGTGCTGATTCCCAGGGAAAGCTCAGGCCTTTTTAACCTGCACCCTCTTCCTTGGCCCTTCAGTGCCCCCAGGTGATTAAAGGCTTGTGTTCTGAATTAGAAGCACATTCCTGTTTAGAATGTAATATAGCTACATTTATGTGTCACCTACTGTGTACCAAGAGCTTAATATAGTTCCTTATTTCAACCTCATAAGAGCCCTCCAGAGTTTTCTGATCAGTATTTTGTCCAACCTAGATGAGATGGCTGACCTTCCTGAGTCCAGAAGCTTAGAAAGAGCTGGGATTCAAGCCCAGGTTCACAGGGCTTGAGCCCAGGTTCTGCCACAACACCATACTGCCACCATTAAAACCAAACCAAACAAAAAACCAAAACAAACAAAAAAGCTAAAAGGTAACAATAAACCTTAAATTTTTAAAATCTACTCAATCACAGCTTTAGAGAGCATCTTCATCATTCTAGAGTGTTCCTGGCCGTATTGTCTCTAAATCTTTATCCTAGAATTACTGGAAGCTAGTAACTATTCTTAAAAAAATTTCTCTTCTGCTCAAATTGGACAAGGTTGGTTTCTATTAGTTGCCACTTAGCATACTGAAAGCATAAGTCAGGTCCTCCACTTCCTGCTTCAACTGTACCATGTCATCACTGAACAGAAATACTTATAACTCCATATGTGTTTATTGAGTGCCAGGCACTGTCCTGTGCATTAGGGGATCATAAGCTTCTTAACATGAGTCTTTCCAACCGTTCTCCTCCTGAAACAGGGATCAAATCCTTTGAAAACACTAGACTAATCCTTGTTCACCAGATTTCTCTCTCTACCAGACTTCTCAGAGCCATTATATGCCAATGTGCCCTGGGAATCTTAAAAAAGAAAGACATAATATGTATCAATTTCAAAACTTTCAAAACTTCAAAAGACATAATATGTATCAATTTCAAAACTTAACAATCACAAAACTTATGTGAAACCTTTTTTTTTTTTCCTTTCATTGAAGATTCTCTTGTGTGAATGTCTAATTAAACATGATAAGGAATGCTGGAATAACAGTAGAAGCTATGAAGGGAGGAATAATTTGAGAAAGTTTGGGAAAGTCAGTAGAATTTTAAATAGGCATGAGGAAAGGGCAAAAGGCAGAAGGCGGGGGGGAAGGAGCTGGCTTCTGGGAAGGCAGATCAGTAAAATCGAAGTTTTTGAAAAATGTTTGCTTCAAATTACTGTCACATGTCATTGTGCTATTTTTGAAGCTTTCCCTCTGTATAATTTCTGCTTATGCATTTGTATAACTTTAATTTACTTAATATTTTTGTCCATAAAAAAGAAACACTTTAGGTTGCTGTATTGAACAACGTGTCACTAAAATATTGGCTTTGATTAAAAAAACAAATTACTGTCACATGCAGTATGTAGCAAAAATTCCTCAAAAAGAAATGTTACAGAGTATTCTTAAATCATAGCATATTGGTATCTCAATATGCCTCATTTTTAACACAGTATTTCCATAAAACAGAAGTACGAGGTGACTATAAGTTACAGACTCGAGTCCAGTGTGGAAATCCTCTTGCCTCCTGAGTTTACACCAAGAAGGTCTACAAGGTGCTGGTCATCATCAGAAGCAAAATAGCAAATCTTATATGTAGTCCATCCACAACTGAAATATTTCAAGAGCTATTCTGATCTGTCTACCTTAAGAAAGAGATAAAAAGCTGGAAAAGACTGAAAAGAAGGAAATTCGAATTGTCAAGAGCACAGAGCAACTTTATATGAGGCATGAATGGAAAAAAAAGTATTTAGAAGAGAAAGTAAGTTAGAAGAAGACCAAAGTTTATGTATCAATATTTATAAAGTACATGTTATATGCAGGCCTTGTGCTAAAATAAAATCTTAAAGATAGAGATTGTGGACTATCAGTTTTCAAATTAAATCCTGGAATAGGAAATTTCTCTTCTTGGATCATTTCTTGGAGCTTGAAGAAATTGTCTTAAGGAAAATAAAAAGAAACTCTTATTTACCAAACCAATCTATACATTAAAAAAAATTTTTTTTTCCTAAAGGATTTGTCAAAGTGTTTCCATGGTATTAATAGGTCTCAAATTTTAAAAAGATTCCACGATCCACCCGTCATTCTTCTTCAGTGACTTTGATATGCTTACAGAGCATCCTGACTCTTTACAAGAATATACAGTATTTTGCAAACTCCTCTGATCATGCAGTGTTGTTCTGAGGCCACATCATCATGTATAGATGTTGATTCAAGGAACACATTTTGGAAAATGTTCTTAGAGATGAAAAATACAGAATAAGTTTTAATAGATCATTAACCTGTGAGTCCAATGACCTAAAGGAAAACTATCTTTGATTTTCAGTTAGTTTCTAAATATTCCCAATGGATTAGAAATTAGGTAGATTTTTAGATCCTTCTATATATTACTGAAATCTAAGGGAAAAAATACCTTTTAAAAATGTTAACAGCTCACCTGATGTCTTTACATACCCTCTATTGTGTAAGTATCTTCACAACAGTCTTTTCAGGTAGATATTATTAAACTATGATTCAGAGATGGCCATTTATTTTCCCAAGATCACACAGCTTATTAGTGGAGAAGCCAGAACCTAATTCCAGGACTTCTGATTGCACATTTTGTTTTCTTTCCATGACAATCATTCTTCATAAGACTAAAGAAGATAATTATAACCTTTAGGCTAGTTCAGAAAGTGTCCTAAAATTGTATTTATTGCAATCCCTTGATAGATACAAGAGTAACTCAAATCTTCCTGTGGTCAGTTTAGTTACCCCTTAAGTCTTGCCTCATACATAATACAGAATTTCATTTTCCTCTCTGTCCCAAGGAAAATCATAGAATTTAAATAATAATTGATCATTACTGGGGTGTTTAGTACATTGATACATTCATGGGAGGAAACAAATATCTGCCTCCTTTTATTGGGTTAAAAAAAAACCAAAATGAGTTTCATAAAGCAAATTTTTTCCTATTAACTTTTAAAAACCCATGTGCACTTTAAAGGAAATTTAATCCACATGTTTTTAAATCATTTGCACTTAATTCATCGAATCTTTGGTAAAAGCTATTTGATTTCCTAGAAGCCTAAGAACACTTGTTTATAGAATTTTAAAGCCCTTTTTTCCTTTAACTAGGAAGTCTCATCTTATAAGGTTTTTCCACTGAACTAAGCCACAAATGACTCAAACTCAGGATCCCTAATCTTGGGTTTCCCAGGTAACATCCCCCAGATGGACCTTTTTTTTTTTTCATCTTTATTGGAGTATAATTGCTTTACAATGGTGTGTTAGTTTCTGCTTTATAACAAAGTGAATCAGTTATACATATACATATATTCCCATATCTCTTCCCTCTTGCGTCTCCCTCCCTTTAAAGGTCAGTCTTTCCTTGGCTTCTACACTATCAAGCACTGTCACAGAAGTTGAATTCTCTCTCTACTGTTAGACTTGTTGTCTTCTTTGCTGTGGACCCAGACAATCTCTGTTAAAGTTGGGCTTCCTTGCCTTTGTGGAATTAACCACTAAACATCTTGTCCTTGAAATCAATTACCCGTTTCTTCAACATTCGTTCTGATTTTATTTCCAAAGTTTCCTGAAAAAAGCTACCCCTGTCGTTAGCCAACGTGATTGGTCCTTGATGCATCAGTTCCTTCTAAAACTCTCATTCTTGCTTTTGAGACTATAATAAAATAGCATAAAAGGAGGGAAAAAAAAGAAAACCATGAGATCTCGCTGCTTAACAGAAAAATGACAAGTGGATTTCTTTTTAGAGAATTTTAAGTTCGAGTCTTTCATAATAAGGATGTTCAGAAGGTCTAGGTCAAGATGCCTCAGGATATAGGAGTATTAATAATTGTACTAAAGTGGCTCTGAGTTTAGGTTGAGTTGCTGGCATAGTATGCTAATGATTAGTAAGGATCCTTTCTATACCATTTTTATAAGGCCTTTTGCCAAAATTCTGTAGACAGCTCTTCAAAATTACAATAATCATTAGTCAGTGTTAGCATTATTGATGTTATCGTTAATAAAAACTAATATTTATTTGCTGTGTGCTAGAAAATGTAGGATCTCATTTTGTACTCGTAGTTACCCTATAATGTAGATGGTATTATCATACCTGTGCATTTACTGTGACCAGAAATTCCACCAGAATGCCCAGAGTTGGTCTCTTGCATAAAAATATTTTATCATCTTCATTAAGGAACAAAAGACTTTTGGTCAGAGACTGGCCCCTGAGCTTAGAAGTGATTTCTCCAAGACAATAAATTTAAATAATTTTAAGGAAGCTATTTCTTTAAAATTGTTAGAAGGGTCCAACTCGAGGTAGTATTGAAAGATTTCTCAAGATATTTGCTGAGGATCAAGAAAATTTACAATAAGAAGGCAGAGAACAGGCTGGAATTAGAACTTTTGTTCTAAGAAAAAAAATGATGAAGTAGCTTGAATAGATAAACAATGTGTTCTCCAATTAACTTTTGGTATACTATTGGTCATTCATTAATCCACTATTTGTAGTCAATTCAACCCCTCCGAATTCCTCCTCTTTTCCCCCAACACATTCTAGTATGTTGAGGAAAATGAGATCACCCTTGTTCAGCTGATTTGACAACTTGTTTTGAATGGGGTATACAAGCAGAGAGGAGGAACTGAATCGCAGAGACTATAGAGGGGGCTCTTTTAGAGGCTGTGGGGAAAGCAAAGTGGTAAGAGATGAGAAATTTGTTGAGAAAACCAAATTTTGTGGGAAGACCAGAGATGTCTAACCAGGAATAAGAATTTGATGTTCAGATGCAAATCAAAACTACAATGAGATATCATCTCACATCAGTCAGAATGGCCATCATCAAAAAATCTACAAACAATAAATGCTGGAGAGGGTGTGGAGAAAAGGGAACCCTCTTGTACTGTTGGTAGGAATGTAAATTGATACAGCCACTATGGAGAACAGTATGGAGGTTCCTTAAAAAACTAAAAATAGAACTACCATATGACCCAGCAATCCCACTACTGGGCATATATGCTGAGAAAACCATAATTCAAAAAGAGTCATGTACCACAATGTTCATTGCAGCTCTATTTACAATGGCCAGGACATGGAAGCAACTGAAGTGTCCATCAACAGATGAATGGATAAATAAGATGTGGCACATACATACAATGGAATATTACTCAGCCATAAAAAGGAACGAAACTGAGTAATTTGTAGTGAGGTGGATGGGCCTAGAGACTGTCATACAGAGTGAAGTAAGTCAGAAAGAGAAAAACAAATACCGTATGTTAACACATATATATGGAATCTAAAAAAGAAAAAAATGGTCATGAAGAACCTAGGGACAAGATGGGAATAAAGATGCAGATGTAGAGAATGGACTTGAGGACATGGGGAGGGGGAAGGGTAAGCTGGGACAAAGTGAGAGTGGCATGGACATATATACACTACCAAATGTAAAATAGATAGCTAGTGGGAAGCAGCCACATAGCACACGGAGATCAGCTCAGTGCTTTGTGACCACCTAGAGTGGTGGGATAGGGAGGGTGGGAGGAAGGGAGATGCAAGAGGGAGGAGATATGGGGACATATGTATATGTATAACTGATTCACTTTGTTATAAAGCAGAAACTAACACACCATTGTAAAGCAATTATACTCCAATAAAGATGTTAAAAAAAAAAAGAATTTGATGTTCAGGTAGTGTTTGGTGTGAATCTTCTTCCCACCTCTACATGAGATGTTAATTAAAAACTTTCTGTCCAATACATTATGAAATTAGAGCCCCAAAGTGCACTTGTGAACTGAATTCTGATTCAAGTCAAGTGCAGGGTAAGACAGAGGTTGCTCAAACTGGGCCCTACACACAGGAATTATAAATTTATTTAACGTATTTATCAAGTGCTTTCTCTGTACCATGGTCTGAGCTGGATACTAGGGATATTATGTGAAGAAGGTATTGTTTCTGTCCCCAAGAAATTTACAGTCATAAATAGACAAATTTAAAACAGCACTTGAAGAATTAAAAAGGAGGTAAATGTGGGGTGCTTGGGAATATCAGTGGAGGATGCTATTCCCACAATAACAGGTCGAGGCAGGAAATGTAAATTTTGACAGCAGGACAGTGAGAGGGACTCTAAGTTCCCTTATTGGGAGACTCTGAAAGCTAAGAGGTTGCTGATGGATTTGGGTGACTGTGGAAATTGATGCTTTAAAGTTTTCATCTTGGAGAACAACTAGGGATAGAAATGAGAATCGCCATCAGCCTAAAAGAAGGCCAGAGGATATGTGCTACAAACCTGCACTCTTTTCTGTTGTTTTTAGCAGCCTTTAGCAACCACAGAGTAGATTTTCAAAATGTGTCCCTCCCTTTGTTGGTTAAAAAGTGCTTTTAATAGACAGGCATTTTTCACGTGCCAAGAAAGAATATGGCAATGGATTAGGCCATGGGTTTGGGGTAGGAAAGGTTGCTGTATTTTGCTTATGTTTTCTCTTGCAGGTGATTGCAGGAATTTTAGGTTAAGGTTTCCTCAGGTTTAAAGAAGAGTTCTGAAAGCCCACCCATCTCTTCCTTGATCTATAACCCAACACAATAAAATCACATGATTCAACACTGACCGGAAACAAAATATCTGCTCTCAGGTTTCACAAGGATTGTCACTGCTCCCTGCCTTGGTCAGTTCAGGCTGCCATAGCAGATGACCATAAGACTGGGTGGCTTAAACAACAAACATTTATTTCTCACAGTTCTGGGGTCTGGGAAGTACAGATCAGGTGTCTGGTGAGGGCCCACTTCCTGGATTGTAGATGGCTGTCTTATTGTATCCTCACATGGCAGAGAGCAGAGAGAAACAAACTGTTTTGGGACTCTTATCAGGTCACTAATCCCCTTCAGGAGAGCTCCAGCCTCATGACCTCATCTACTCCTAATTACCTTCCAAAGGCCCCACCTCCTAACATTATTACATGGGGGGCAGGGTAGGGTGTCAACAGATGAGCTTTGGGGGCAACAAACATTCAGTCTATAACACTTCCCCTGACTCTATGTTCGTAATGAACGAGGCCACCACACAAACCCGATGTGAAGAGTTCGGCAGATCCACACATTTAAACTGGAAACACAATTGCAATATCTTTTTTTCTTAACTTAAACAATTTTAAAGTCTCCTTACTTTTTTGTTAGAGGCAATCTCAGAAGGCCACTAGGCAGCGCAACTCTGTGAAAATGAGTCTCTTTAAAAGCCATTTAAACTGTGCAGGCATGTGGCTCACCCTGTCATCAACACAACATTGCCCCTGACTCACCAAGCCTGAAAGAGAGACAAAACATTCTGTAATTGGAGATTGCTTTGAATGAGTTTTAATTTGATTAGTAACATCCCACAAGGCTAACCTAGTATATAGAAATTATGGACAATTAAAGCTGTGATCAATTAGGTCTAAATTGTTAGTCCATTAAGAGGCACTAACAAGAACTCTGATTTTCAAAATCTTTTTCCCTAATCCTTTTGCCCTAGCACTCTTCATGATGACAGACAAAAGCTCCTCTATCCCTCCTGTATTATGCCACAAATTTAGATAAATCCATTCATTTTTATTACTTAGGAGCATGCAACCAGATATCCTAGGTATAAATAACGTATAAAAAATCTTTGTAAATGCAACACACTTTCTTTTTATCGCCATCATAAAACCAATAAAAATAATCATCCGAGTGGCTTTAGCAGTCCAGAGTATGCAGACCATGTGTGCAGTACAAGGACCTATCATCTCTGGATAAATTAGGTACAAATGTCCTCAGATTAGTTTATAAAAGCTTCAGAACAGTGTCTTCAAAGGGCACTTGAACTTTAAAGATATGAAGTGAGAAATAGCAATGTAGAAAAATCCTGACTTCAAAACTATCCTTTATCCTTTTTCTTTTTCTTTTTTTAGCAATGAACCAAGAAAAGTTATCTGCCAGAGAAATTTTCAGTAACACATTTCAGTGGGCCTCTATTCGGGACCTTGTATATCCATCCAGGCCAAAATTTGTCTCCTTCATATTTCCCGGTGAAAGCCTCCCAAGCGTTCAAGGCCCGGGTCCTGTGCCACCTTCTCCAAGAAGCTGTCTGTGTTCATCCCAGAAAGTGAACCTCTAAGCTCTCATAGGCATTGCTTCATGGGGCCCCTTACAGTTATGTTGTGATTTTCCTCTTTGTCTTAGTTTCTCTGTCCTTCACATCGGGTACTGTTTTCTACATTCCATAGTATTTGTCATGTGATCTTGAACCCAGAAGGCACAGATAAGCTTTTGCTGAGTTTATCAATGACATTAAATTCTTATTACAAATTTACTGTCATTGCCTTGAGGAGATTACATATATTCTCTTTATTTTTTTCCCATTACTGAGAAAGATCTGCATTTGAGTTTCATTGAGATTTAACTTATGACCCTCATGCATCAGCCAAAATAAAAATCTCATTGCTCACTTAAGAGGGTTCCTATAGGTGAAGGTCCATACGACAGACTGACAGAGATGCTCTCTAAGCTGTGATTAAGAGTAGATGTTTAATGCAGCCTTAGTAGGAGTTGATATTTAGAGGAATTTCCCTACAACCTTTTGATAATTTGCAAACTCTTATTTTCAGAAGGCAAAGCCTATAAACGTGAGAATTTTATATATATTTTGTGTGTAATAGCAAGTAAAAGATTCTGGGCAATAGTTTATATGTGATTCTATATCCTACAGGAGAATGCCTATTTTTTAAAGGTGACTGTATGTGGATAAAGCAGATAGCAAAGGGATTGAAGGTGACGGAAGAGAGGAAGGTTGTCCACCTGTGGCTGTGATCACAGCCAAAATGACTGCTTTCCAGGTTCAAGACTCTCTCTCCATTTTATAGTGAATGCTCAGTAAATGTTATAAATGAATAGTCATTTGAATTGCTGCAAGGGGTCACTGACAAAAGAGACGAGGGTAATAGCTTCAGGTGAGATTAGGGTTTTAATTCCTTTGACGTTTTTGTTTATTACAACCATGCCTTGTTTTATTGCGCTTCATTTCATTGTGCTTCGCAGATTTTGCATCTTTTACAAATTGAAGGTTTGTGGCAACCCTGCATTGAGCAAGTCTATCAGTGCCATTTTTCCAACAGCTCATCACTTCGTATCTCTATGTCACATTTTGGCAATTCTTGCAATATTTCAAAGCTTTTCATTGTTATTATATTTATTGTGGCGATCTTTGATCAGTGATCTTTGATGCACTACTATGACTTGCTGAAGCTTCAGATGATCATTAACATTTTTAGCAATAAAGTATTTTTTCATTAAGGTGTATACATTGGTTTTTTTTAGACATAATGCATGCCTCGTAGACTACAGTATAGTGTAAACATAACTTTTATATATATATATATTAAATATTTTTATTTTTGGCTGCGTTGGTTCTTCATGGCTGCGTGTGGGCTTTCTCTAGTTGCAGTGAGCAGGGGCTACTCTTCATTGCAGTGCATGGGCTTCTCATTGCAGTGGCTTCTCCTGTTGCGAGCACGGGCTCTAGGCACACTGGCTTCAGTAGTTGCAGCACACGGGCTCAGTAGTTGTGGCTCACAGGCTTAGTTGCTCCGTGGCATGTGGGATCTTCCCAGACCAGAGCTCGAATGTGTGTCCCCTGCATTGGCAGGCAGATTCTTAACCACTGCACCACCAGGGAAGTCCCAACGTAACTTTTAAATGCACTGGGAAACCAAAAAATTTGTGTGATTGATTTTACTGCAATATTCACTTTATTGTGGTTGTCTGGAAACGAACCTGCAGTATCTCTGAGGTCTGCTCGTACCTTTGTAAGATAAAGTAATATTCCCTTCTCTTGTTTGACATGTTTTATAGAAATCTAAGGGTCGACTATCACTGCAGTACAGTAGGGGATGCATACAGGAAGTGATCTTGGTGAGCCCAAGCAAGAAAGGTCAACGGGGAGAGCAGAGGTTCAGATGGAAAGATGTCCCTGTAGAGATAAGAGTAGAAAGCTGAGGAGGGCACTAAATGAGGCCTGCATGCCATCCCTGGCTTTGCCATGTTACTTTGTTGGTATTTCTTCACTTACTTTAGATTCTGTTTCCATAATTCTTGACATCTAAAGACTAAGGAAAGAGAGTTAAGATAAAGTTAGTGAGAAGAAATTATGAATGATTTGAGTTGGCAAGTGCCTTAGTAATTGGATAGAGGTCAGCAAACTTTTTTTGCAAAGGGGCAGATGGTAAATACTTCTGGCTTTTCAGGCCCTTTGAGGCCCATTATAATTACTCAACTCTGCCATTTCAGTGGGCAAGTAGCCGTAGACGATACATGAATGTGGCTGGGTTCCAATGAACGTTTATGGCACAGAAATTTGAATTTCTTATAATTTTTGCATGTCACAACATATTCTACTTTTGATCTTTTATCAATGACTTAGAAATGAAAGCCACTTTTTTTTTTTTTTTAAAGCTCGTATAGAAACAAGCGGGAGGCTAGATTTGCCCACAGACTGTAGTTTGTCAACACCTAGTCTTGTCCAACCTCCTTATTGACGAATACAGAATGGAGGCCCAGAGCGGGGGAGTGACTTGCCTGGGGTCACACAGCAAGTGTCATGGCCACTTTCTTTTCTTGACCAGATTTGCTCTTTTCATTTCATTTTGAGAAAGAACAAAAGGGAAGTATCGTTCATAGAGGATAGCTCTAGATGTTGGATTGTTGAAAATACAAAATGTTAGGCTGGAGGACATAATTGTATATTCTGGGATCTGTTTGTGATTGTGGACATTCCAGAGACCAGTTGGGCATTGGTCTGATGAGGTAAATATTCATGTTTGTGGAAATACTGTTACCTGCCCCTCACTAGAAACCTCACCAAGACAGCAGTTCTGAGACCATGCAAACCTTTTAGCAGAAAAAGAATTTTTTAATGGTGCCAAGAAAATGCAAAATGTGACTCTGTCCCTAAGCAAACTCCTAGATTTCCCCCCGAAAGTAAGATCTTCTAAATTATCAAATGATTTTATGTAATTTCCTCTAATTTTATGTAAATCCCTTTAAATACTAACTTCTACCTGAGTGTGTATTGTTAAACGTCTTCTCTTGAACACGACTTTAGAGAACATTACTGTTATTTATCACTTTAAGTGGGATATTTCTCTAATTCCTAATCTTTTTAGAGAAATTAGAGGTAAAAGACTGCCCCAAAGAGTGTGGCTAGGTGATACTTTGGCAACTGGCATTGGATTAAAGATTCCTTCTATATTGAAATATTTCTGGACAGAAGAGAGGCTGCTCTTCCAAGGCACCCTAAACTTACACACTTTACATGTGGTAGTGCCTTTGAATGTCACCCTCCCGGCCAAGGGCATACAGTGCTGTTACTGCTGTTCTACAGATGAGGCAATTCAGGTTCAAGCAGGTCAAGCGGACCCCTAGTTAATTAGTACCAGGCTTGGGAAAGAACTCCAGGCAAGAGGACTTTGAATCCCCACACAGGGCACAAGAAGTTAACGTTGTAGCTCCCTGATGACACTGAATTTCATTAACTTGGTGTTAATATTGCTAGTGTGAAACATTCTAATGAAGTGTTTATTCAATGAGAAGAGGAGAAGGGCGGGGCCTCCATGTTTTACCCACAACACGAAAAGAATCAGAATTTTTCTACAACTTACTGACCTGCGGGGCATCCCGCACTGCTGGGATATACAGATGTCTCTGTGTAAGAAAATCCATTTCAAGGAAATCAAAACGTTGCCTTTTGGAAGTCATTATCTGCACCGCCAAAAGGATTCTTAACAAAAGATTTACATTCTGTTTCCTCTAAATGGTGAGTTCCTTAAGTGCATTTATAATATGATTTCATCTATGAAAAGATTTCATTGACACAATTTCCAAATAGATCCTTTCATTGATTGCTATGAGACAAACTACATATATATTGCAAAGGCTGAATGAAACCAAACTGACAGACCAAAGAGCGATAAGGAAGAAATTAGAGAATTTGATAGTCCTTTGAAGGGAGTACCTCCTTCATCCCAGGGCAGGGATACACCCTTCATAGCAGCTGAAGTACAGAGACCAGCCCCTGCTGGAACAAGCATTAAAATGGGAAAACCAAATCACTGATCTTTAGAAGCAACCATTTCATATTTTGGCAAAATTTGCTTTTGTGACACCTCCACCCCATTCTTTGTTCTGCTCTAGGGAACAATCAATAGCAGGTTGCCCTTCTTTCTCAAATTATTCTAATAATTCCATGAAGACAACTTAGATTCTTAAAAAAAAATCATATCTCCTTCCTTTGTTTCTCATAAGACATACTTTCCAAACTCCCCTCTTTCTTACATTTGTCCTCTTCCGGACAATTCAATTCTGTCACTGTCCCTCTTACATCTCGGGAACCAGCACTGAAAAAGTTTATAATAAATGTGTTCTGCAGAGCACAGAGGATGATATGGACACTCTACCTGCATTAATGAAACCGAAGGAAAAGGGTTTTTCAACCTCCACTCCTGCAAAGAGGTTGCTGACTTACACTTTTGATGGTATTGAACCAATGTTTTAATCCTTGGTTCACATCTACCAATACTGTTTTCAATGGGCGACTATTATGAAACATTTAATTTTAAAGCATTTTCTTTTGCATTTGGTATTAATTCAAAAGAAAACAGGGGTCACCATCAATCAACTCCGTGAATGCTTACATGTACATTACAACAGAACTATTCATGTTTCCCGTACATGGACCCTTAACTCATTTAAGGGAACTAGCTTGGGGGCACTTACCCACGGAAAAACCTTGCACTAAAGCAGATACCAGTGGATTCTTTCATTGTTGTTCACTGAAGTGGAAATTCTGGTGATGGGAGACTTCTGTTTACGTGAAACGGGTCTGTGCAAAATGTAATTTCAAGATGGCTTTTTGGTGGAAACCTGCTGTTTCCATGCCACTGGCTTATTACTCACATTTAAAAATGTACTCCATGCTAGGCAAGACATCCATGTGTTCAATCACTTCAAAATGATTATGGCTGTGTTTTCATTAAAATGTTTCAATAACCATGGGGAGCTTATGAAATTCAAAACATGAAAAATGTCTGGGTGATAAACATGTATCCCAAATTCTGATTAAGCAAGGCGACCTGGGCTTCCATGAAAAATGAATTAAAAAAAAAATTGAAGTTAAATGATTTTTAGTTCAGTCCAGTAAAATGAGGGTGTGTGTTTGCAGAGGGTGAAGGTGGCGATGGTGTGAATCAGTGGTCAGTCTGTGATTGTTTAAACAGTCCCAGTCTCATCGTTCAACTGTATCAACCACGGAGAGGAGATGTGATACCAGCCGATGCCCATGGGTCACCTATAGTCATGAGCTTTCCATGAGAACTAGAATTCTATGGCCCTACTTTCCTTACTTCGTTTGTTACCACTGCCCCTGTACCCTGATCTGCCTCTGTAATCCAATGTGAGTCCCTAACTTTTGGATCAAGGATGACATAAACACGTGGCTGTTATACAGGGCCCATGGCAGACTTTGGTAATCGTACTTGACTGGTCCTTGTTCCCATTGAGCCTGGATACAAGGTCACACCTACTCTCAACATGGGGCTCTAAGCAGGCAGTATACAGAACTGGTTCAATTCTCATTCAGTCCCATTCAGAGAACCCATCCCTCTTCACCTTTGTTCTCCTTGAGCAGAGACACCCAAGGAATCTTGACTCATGCTAGACACATCCTTTCCTGTCAGCTCCAATCCAAGGGCTGGAAGACTAGATACACTTAGAGTAATAGGTGGAATGTAAAGAAGCAGTGGGCAGCCAGGGAACACAGGCAACATGAAGGAGGCTTAAATAATCCTCAATATCCTCCATTATGTCATTTTATTTTTTCAATAACTGGGTATTTTATTGGCAGCAAGTTTACTAAGAAAAGCAAATAGATGGAACAGAGAGCCCTAATCCTATTCAGGAAGTCTTTTCTATGCTTTAATGGAGTAAAAACATTAAAGCGTGGCTCATTCTTGCAGAACTGTAGGCCATCAAATGCCAACATGATGGATGTCAGTGTACCTTATTTAGCAGGAGATGATGTTGGTTAATCTTTTTTTCTTCCCTCCCCAAAGAATTTATCTTTAAAGTCAGTCATCTTTTGCAATTCTCTCTCTCTCTGTCTCTCTCCCTCTTCCTTCCCTCTCTCCTTCCTTTCTTCCTTTCTTTCTTTTACTATTTACTTACGAATTTTCTTGCACTCATGAACATTTGGGAGAAGTTAAGCCAATTCAGGGATGATATTTCATGAAAATTACACCTAGTAAGACAAAAACATATTTTGTCCCTCTTTTGGATTCCTGAATTAGAACTAAGCAAATAAACACAGGTGGGAGGTGTCACTCATGCAGCAGAAATCACTGTACTCCGACATCTATCTCAATCCACTGTAGCTATTATTTTCTACATGGGAGAAGGCCTTGGTCACTCACCTTTGTTCTTGCGGGCGGCATCGTCATCCTTATGACAATAGCTAATGGGGATCAAGTGCTTACATCATTATACCAGGCACATTATATGCCTTATCTGATTTAATCTCCAGCATCCCTATGAGGTAAAAACTTTTCAAATGTCCATTTTCGTGATGGGGAGATTGAGGCTTAGAATGGTTAAAGATCTTGTCCTAGAGTCACAGTTTTCAAGTAGTAGATAAGGATTTTAAACCAGGTCTGACGGCCCCAGATTCAGAGTTTGTAATCACAGTGCTTTCGTGTCTCCACAGAAGTAGTAGGAGGATGGATTTCTCTTCCACCTCTGTTATAAATAAGCTTTTGTCTACAAATTCATTATTGCTACCTGTAAGAAATGAGATACATAATGACATGAATAAATTAGCTCAAGCATGTTTGACTCCAAATTAGAAGGTGCAAAACATTGGTGATGAACCACCAGCTAACCACCTGCCTCCACATTTCCTGAGTAGTTACAGGGCAGTTACAACCTCTTTTAAATCTCCGGATGTGCAGGATGATAATTTCCCAATAAACCAAATCCTGCTACTATCAGAAGATTTGAAAATTTCTAACGATTTTTACCAATGCCTCTAAACGACATGGACTGGGGACAGACATCAAAAGCTTCGACTTGGGTATGCTTCAGTTTTATTTCCAGAAGTTAACTTAGCAGCAATGGAGTAACTGTTCATTATTTTCTGTCATTTTTATATCATTTTTTTGCCATGCATATTGTGCAGTAATTGCAGGAAATTAAATTTGAATCTTGTGACACAAGCATGTTGTGAATATCATAAAAAACACATATGTTCATAAATGGTAAAAAAAAATAAAAGGAGGAAAAGAAAGGTGATAAAAATTACATTGAGAAAACTTTTACAGTCTTTCAGAACAATGGAAAAGGGAATGTCTTAGGGTTCTTTGTTCAGGCTGAATTCTAGGATGAAATGCTTTCAGGAGGCAAAGTTTTGTTTGGTGGACATATTTGTATTTTTGCTATTTTCTCCAGGTCTTTTTACATGGTGTCCTATGAGCAGCAGGACATCTGAAATCCTACACAAAGAACTGCCTTGAAAAGAATTCCCAGCCAGGTCCA
The DNA here is from genome assembly GCF_963455315.2 of Globicephala melas. Classification (NCBI taxonomy): domain Eukaryota; kingdom Metazoa; phylum Chordata; class Mammalia; order Artiodactyla; family Delphinidae; genus Globicephala; species Globicephala melas. The sequence goes on from NC_083326.1 coordinate 11,845,462, forward strand.
GTAGATGCAGATCCTACAGACAAAGCCATTTTTCATTTGCCACATGGAAGTAAGAATAGATAGGAAATCATCATGACTTTTTCGGCTTCTGCTTTTTTTAGGTCTCCTCTTCCTGGTGGTACCTGTTGCTACTTTCCTTGCTGCCTCTTCCTGAATAAGGTTAATTCCTATCGATCCTTTTAGTGATACTGTAGAAACATCCATGAAGCTGGATGTTTACATCCTATGGTCTGATCTGACCTAGAGTCAACCTCATCATTTGACATGATGGAAGAGCCCATGATCGGCTCCTGAGTGCTGATCTAGCTGCTGTCATCAATACCATCTCACATCCAGTTTTCATTATTTGATTTCTCTGGGTCCACAGGTGGTCCTCTGGGATTTGGAACAATCTCACTCTACGTTTTCCTATGCTAATGGCAGACAATGAATTCATCCTAACACATTTACAAAATTACAAAGCATTACCTTTTACCAAATCAATGCCACGCAGAGTTGGCAAGTTATGTAAGTGGTCAACTCTATTGACCAAAATCCTCTATCAACCATCCAGACATAGTGTATGGTCTAGCTCAATTCCAAACTTTCCATGAAGAATTCTCTGACTACTCCAGTTTATCCTAGTTCCTCTCTTAGAAGTAATTATTGACCGAGATATTCATTTCAGTTTAACTGTTAAGCATCAATTACTAAAGTCTTTTATTAAAATGTCAAATCTTTGTGAGTAGAAATTAGGTCTTCATTATCCTCCAGATGCTGCAGGGTGCTTCAATGATATCTTTATCTTTAACCAAAATCAAAATGATCATATTTGCCTTCCCAAGCCACTCCTCTTCCTTCCTTACTTCTATTGCCACTGCTACCATTGTTCCTAGTACCCAGGCACAAATATTACAAGGTAAGACTTGATTTCCCTATCTCCGTCACACCTCATAGTTAATTAATTGCAAAGTTCTGTAGGTTGGCAATTTTTAACTTGCCTTTTATTTGATTTATTTGCTGGCCTCTAGAACCCCCCTTTTTTTTATTGGTATATAGTTGCTTTACAATGTTGTGTTAAGTTTCTGCTGTACCACAATGTGAATTAGCCACACATATACATATAGCCCTTCTTCCTCAGATTTCCCTCCCATTTAGGTCACCACAGAGCATTGAGTAGAGCTCCCTGAGCTATACAGTCTGTTCTCATTATTTACGTATTTTATACATAGGAGTGTATGTATGTCAATCCCAATCTCCCAATCCATCCTTCCCCGCAGAACTCCTTTATCAAAGGAAATCTCATATGAAAGTCCGTTACGTAAGAAAAGCAGCTATGATAAGAAGCGGCTGAACTGCCTTGAGCCTACAACTGCAGCCCTTGAAAGAACTCCCAAGAATCTCCAAGGCTGAGCAGTATTTAAAGGCCCGCAGTTGTAGAGTTGATCTCCAAATTGTCAAAAAGCATCATGGTACAGTGAACAATACCCTGGCATAAATCAGAGGATCTGAACTGAGCCTTGATTTTATCTCTAAAATAGAATACCTTTCCTACTTACATCATAGAGTTATTGTAAGGATCAAATAAGACTCTGTATGTGAAAGTACCTGGTAAACCGTTAAAGGCCATGAAGATTTAGGGAACCATCACCTCTTTTCTGATCTTTAGGGCCCTGTTCTCCTTCTCATTCTACCCACCACTTGGTCAACCACTGCTTCCAGATTAATCCTAAAGCACATCCCTTTCATATCATTTCTTTCTTCTTTCTTTTTTTTTTTTGTAATTATAGCATTTTTTATCATAGTGAAAACACTGAAACCTTTTAGAGTGGAAAATTTTAACGTACACAAAACTGAAATCAGTGAATGAACCCACATGCTCATCACACAGCTTCAACAACGATCAATATTTCGCCAATCTTGTTTTTGTGAAAAAATGTAAACCTACGAAATGTCTGAAAATAGGAAAACAGTTGAATAAACTGGGGTACATTGATTTAGAGTGCTATGAAGCTTTTAAAATAGTACAGAGTTGTATTATAAAATAATTCAGAATATGTGGTATTATCACAACCATGAAAGTTCAAAAACGAATATCCAGTCAGTGTAGGAAAAAAGACAGGAAGGAAGTACAGTAAGATATGAACTGGTTTCCCTTTGGTGTTTCTTATCATTTCTTGACTCAGAAATGTCTAACAATCACTACCGGTGGCTAAATTAACATCAACTGTCTCAGCTTAGTATTGAAGCCCTTTTATAGTGAAGTCAAATTTCCCTTTCTAGTATTAGTGGCCGTCATTCTTCCATGTAAACCTGATGCTTTAGCCGAATCACTACTCACTCTTTTCTAAATGCTTCCTCTTCTTTCTTGTCTCTCAACTTGTGTTCTGACTGTCCCCTTTGGCCCCACCCCTGAAATGCTATGTATGATTCAAGTCCCATTTTTGGTACTTCATACCTGTTGAAGCCCTTTCTTATTCCAGTCTCTGCTTCTCTCTCCTCCAGACTCCCAACAGGAAACAGGGTAAATCCTCATGGATTCCTGAAAGGCAGAGAAAAGCAGATTTAGGTCACTGTAGAGAGGTAATAAAAATGTATGAAATTTCCTCATAAGAGTTTAATAAATTAAAACAAACTGAAATATGTTTGTGAAAGCCATCTCTCTCACTCTCTTTTTAAAGATAGGTAGACTTTTGTTTGAGGGTAAGTTTTCTCAATTTATAATCTTCTTCTTTCTGCTGAAAGACTAAAACGTGAGGCAGAGGGTGCTGTCTTGGCAAACCAGGATGGCCACGTTGGCCTCAGGGAAGGTTTTCTTTTCTGAAAACTTAACATTTTATAAATATAAGAGTATTGGTATCTTCACACCAAAATATTTCATTAATTTAAAATCTCTGCTCATTTATCAATATATAATTTAGACCTAAAAAAGAAAAGCAGGCTAAATTGGAGAATATATTTAACGGAAAAGAAAATTTGTCACTTTAAGGTATAAAAGAGAAAGGTACCATCTGCCATGTAGGGGTTCTTATCTGTGTTTGATGTGGTAACTAAACGAATTTGTGGAAAACTAGTGATGAGACAATAACTCAAGGAGGCTTTGAAAAAAATCTCATTCATTTAACTACTTGATAGAGATCTTAAGTAATTTCTTTAAATAAATAGACAATACTCATTTTAAATGATCAAAGCTTTTGTTCATAAATATCTGCTTAAGTTAAAAGTAGTTTTCCTTTTAAATACTGTAAATCTTTTCTTGTTGCCATCCTTTACACTGTCTACTTGTCTTTTTTTAATGAATACAGAATCAACTGAGTAAATATAAACTTATTCTATTATCATTTGCATGATTTCTCTTATCAATTAGAGGGCTTTGAATCAATAATCTTTTACTCCAGTACACCTGGAAACATGATATTCCATGGAAGCTCATCCGTGACTTTATATTTTCCTCTGTCAGTTAAACAAAGAAAATGCTCATATGGTTACAGCACTGCCATTCACTTGGGTAACCTTGGAGACTCAGTAGTGACCGGGAATGTCCAAGCCATTATTTTGGAGATGTGTTAAGGACCAGAACTCTCAGTTACCTCATAGAAAATCAATTATAGGTGTTGCAGGGGGTGGGAAGAGGCAAATTGAAACATAACAAGATTTCTGCTTCTGGCCAAGGTGGAACCAGACAGGGACCAGGTTTACCTTCCTGCCTGAAACAACCAAAAACAAACAAACAAGCAAAAAACACAAAAAACCTAGCAAAATGTGTGGAACAATGGTTTTCAAGACACTGGCCAACAAGTTATGAGAGAAAGTTTAAAACAAATTAATTAAACCAGCTATAGAATTGCCCCCAGATTTACCACCCTGAGAGAATTTCTAGGTTGCAGTGCAGGCAGGGGAACCCAAGCAGAACCTAGCAGAATCCGTGAGTTAAGGAGGCAGAGCTGAGAGACTGACAAGATCAGGAGAGCTGGATTACACAGGGAGGAGCATGGCAGAATGGAGAGCTGCACAGAGAAGGAACTCCATAGATTTACTGAGGGGCCCCTCAAATATTTAGCCGAGTGCTGATCAGATATGTGTGTGAGGAAACTATTCAAGGCCGGGGTAAAACTCACCTGAAATGATTAGAGATACAAATGCCTTACAGTCACACAGAGTTGAAAATACTACTTGTTTCCATCAGCCAAACAGAGAATCCCATGATTCACAGGGTATTAGGAGGAAAAGGATCTTGCCTCACTAGGGAGGAATAATTAGCCCCAGCATGAGTATTGCTCTAATCTTGCCTAACAAACCTTTAAAGTAAGACTGTAAAGGGTGAAACTGTTTGCAAGTAACTTAACTATGTCACAGAACAAAACTCAAGAGTATGTATAGAAATATAAAAACATTCAGTACCTCCAAAAGTAAAACTAATCTGGTATCTAATCAAAAATTACTAGGCATGAAAAAAAGGAGGAAAACACAATCACTGATGACGAGAAAAAATTAATTAATTTAAAAAGGACATAAGAATTAGATGACAAGGACAATAAAATAGTTATTACAACTGTATTCTATATGTTTACAAAGTTAAGTAGCAAAAAATTAGATGGTCATTCAGACATACACACTAAAATGGCTGAGGTGAAAAATACAAGGATTAGACATTGCAGAAAAAAGATTCGTGAATTTGAAGACATAGTCACAGAAATTATTTAAATAAAACACAAAAAGAAAAGTTTAAAAAACGAACAGAGCATCAGTGAACTACAGAACAATTTTTTTTTTGGAAAGCAGTTTCTTGCTCTGTCTACCCCTCCCCATCCCTAATTCTCATTCCTGAGAGGCAACCACATCCAACCCTTTTATTATATATATAAATGTATTTATTTATTTATTTTTGGCTGTGTTGGGTCTTCGTTGCTGCTTGTGGGCTTTCTCTAGTTGGCAGCAAGCAGCGGCTGCTCTTCGTTGTGGTGCGTGGGCTTCTCATTGTGGTGGCTTCTCTTATTGTGGGCTCTAGGCACGTGGGCTTCAGTAGTTGTGGCATGTGGGCTCAGTAGTTGTGGCTCACAGGCTCTAGAGCGCAGGCTCAGTAGCTGCAGTGCACGGGCTTAGTTGCTCCATAGCATGTGGGATCTTCCCAGACCAGGGCTCAAACCCATGTCCCCTGTATTGGCTGGCAGATTCTTAACCACTGTGCCACCAGGGAAGTCCCAAACTATGGAACAATTTTAAGTGGCCTAATATATGTATAAATAGAGTCCCCCAAATGAAGGGAGGGGCAAAAATATTTGAAGAAATAACAGCTGATATTTTTCCAAATTTGATGAAGACTGTAATCGTAAAGATCTAAGAGACTCAATGAACCTCAAGCACAAGAAATGTAGAGAAAACGACATCAAGGCACATCATAATAAGATTGTTCAAAAACAGTGGTAATGAGAAAATCTTAAATGCAGACAAAGGGGGAGAAAAAAACATCACATACTTAGGAACAAAGATAAGAATGGCAGCAAATTTCTCACCTAAAACAGTGCAAGTTAAAAGATAATGAAATGAAAATTTTAAAGAACTGAAAGAAAAAAATTGCCAGCATAGATTTTTATACCCAATAAGAGTGTCTTTCAAAATCCAAGACAAACTAAAGACATTTTAAACATATAAAAGGTGAAAGAATTGTTTCACTAAAAGAAATGTTAAAGAAAGTCCTTCACACAGAAGGAAAATGATACCAGATGGAAATATGGATTTAAACAAAAGAATGGAGAGGCCTGGAAGTGGAATCTATGGTGAACATATGTTTTAATTAATATTTAAATTACTTTAAAGCATAACTGACTGTTTAAAGAAAAATAATAACAATTAAGTGTGGGTAGTATTAAACTAAAATATATGACAATAATGGCACAAAATTTGAGAGGGGAAGAATAGCAGGATACTATTGTAAAGCTCTAGTTCTGTATATGAAGTGGTATAATATCATTTGAATACATGAAGTTGTGTAACATCACTTGGTAAGTTAAAAATGTATCCTATAAACCCTAAAGCAACCACTAAAATAACAAAACAAAGAGTTATAGCTAATAAGCCAAAAAAGGAGATAACAATGAAATCATAAAAATACTGTTAAACCATAAGAAGTCAAAAAAAAAAAAAAGAAAAAAGGGAAAGGGGAACAAAAAACAAATGGGATAAACTGAAAACAAATGACAGGGTGATAGATTTAAACTCAACCATATAAATGATTATATTAAATTTAAATGGTCAAAATACCTCAGTTAAAATGTAGAGATTGTAAAATTGGGTTAAAAAAATGACCCAACTATATGCTGTTTAAAAAGAAGGCACTTTAAATGTAAGATAAGATAATAGTAAAAGGTTGGAAAATGATACACCATGCTAAGACTTGTCAAAAGAAAGCTAGACTTTACTTATAAAAACAAAATAGGTTTTAGAATAAAGAATATTACAAGGGATAAAGATAGTTATTTCATTATAATAAAAGGGTCAGTTCCTCAAGAAGACATAACAGGAGCATATTACTCTATATGGTCCCTAGTTCTTTGTTCATGCAGGTTGCTTTTATGGAGAGGATCCTTTTTCTTATTTGCCTGCACCCTTAACAAAAGATTTCTTGGCACTGTTTCCGTGCCAGACTCAGAGACATAGGAATGACACCAGTCTGAAGCAAGCAGATGGACAAGAATGGGTTAGTCTATGGCCCTGGGGTCCCACTAGTCAAACCCTACCATGTAACCATTTCCTTCTAATGACTTGCTGCCTCCTCAGAGGTCTACTCTGGAAGCAGAGGGTTGGTCCCTGGGCTCTCAGAGATCACATACCTTAGTCTTTACCTCTGCAGGCTTCTTCATGGGAAGCCACCCAAACAGTGGTCACCCATACTTATTATTAATATACTCTTCTATCTTCTAGAAGGCTTTTCCTACCTGGGGATTTATTTTTTCTTTTTGAGAGAGAGAGAAGTGTATGTGTGTGCATGCATATCTGTGTGTGTGTGTTGTGTATGCCGTGCAGGTATTGAGAGATAGTATAGCTGTTCTCAGATGTTTTCTCTGTGCCTCACCATCCCTCATAGCTTTCAAAACATGAAGCAAGAATGTGTATCCTTTTTTTTTCTTTCTGATTTACCTTTTTTTTTTTTCTTTCTGATTTATCACCTCCTACCTTGAGATAAGGAGAACAAAAAGGCTTAATTTCTTGAATAGAGAGAAGATGATGGAGGGAAAATGTGAGACCATGAGAAGAATGACAAAATTATATTAAAAATATGATTCAGGTGAATAGACCTTTTCTATTTCTTTATCTGTTGCGCATCACAAAATTAACATTTTATAATTGTGGTTTCACTAAATATATATTTAAAAAACCATTACAAGCACATATCTTGAGAACAAAAATATGATTTCATGGAAAATCAGGCCTATATGACATCAAAAGGTAACTGGGTACAGAGATGCTGTCTTGGAAACCACCTAGCATTGTGATTAAGTAATTAGCTGCCCCCCTCTTCACCAGTGTATTCTGAAAAATACATTAACACTTCAAAAGTCGGCATGATTTTAAGCCAAGTTATTCTAAAAATAATTATAGATATATTTTTAAAAGGTTTCAAATGCTCTCTTGTATTTTTCAAAAGATGTGTAGATTAATTCCACGTAAAATAAGAGGTGGAAATATACATAAAAGGTTAAATAATAGCATCAGGCAGAATATGTTAGAATGCCGAGTGAATGGTGTACACTATGTTTCTCAAACTAAAGCCTAAGAAACCTTGACATCCACAATTTCTTTGAGAAATTTTGAATTTTATTTAGTTATTCCAGTACTTGAATTTATGTTTACAAATGCATTTCTTCTGGGTGAAGGTCAACTGATAGCACAGCTCACCATATAAATGCAGGTTTCATAAAAGTCCCGATGGAGAAAACTAGTGCAAGAATTGAGTCTTGAAATATACCATAATATTGTCATGAGAACTCAAAAAGACTGAAGAAACTCTAGCAGGATTTCATCTTCACTGAGCCATAAGCATATGAGGGCGAATTTTTCCATTTCTGACTCCAGTCATCATTGGATTAGGTACCCATTTAATGCGGATTTTCATAACATCGTCATCTTAACCTTATTTCCAAGTGAACAAGTCAGCTTTGCAGAGATGTCAAGCGACACTCCATTAAAGTTGATGTTTGAGGATTGCTCATTATCAGAGTTTTGGTTAAGTATGAGACTTGATTGTCCTCGATTATCGAATAAAGGCTTGACGTTACAAATGCCAGTTTAGTTGTACGTAAAAAGACATTATCTGTATTAATAATTACTAAAGTTAAAACACAAAAGCATGTTTAAATTAAAACTAAGGCTTCATTTCTCCCCCATGATTAAACCCCACGTCAAAGGTTTAGTTTCAGTGAAACAACATAATCCATCACATTTATATTCATATTGTCAAATTGAATTTTATTGACCATGTAGTTTCGGTGATATAGTTTCATTAATGCTAACAACACAAGGATAAACGTGCTAATGCACAGAGAGGGCTTGGTGCAGTGCTGGCACATGAAAAGCATTCAGTAAAGACTATCTGTTATTATTTTGTGGTAATTTATAGCAAGTTTTATTTTAGTACATGTCTATGGAATATTATTATTATATCTCTTTTAGGGTAGCACTGAGGTCCACAATCTTTTCTTTAAAAGGTCTGTAGACAGTGCTCAAATGTAATAAACCCTAAGTTGGAAAGTAACTGCCAGACGTTCATTAGTGACCAGGGGGCTTCCTGGAAGACATCAAAAAGCTGCCTCATTATTATGACCAAAAGTTAAAATCGAGGCACAGAAAACTAAAGTGCCTTATTTAAGCCCATTCATCAAGGCAATAGAAGAGCCTCTTAGATTTTTAGTTCCCAGCTCTAGGACTATGTGTTCTTTCTTTCTCCCTTGTCACTGAACCCCAAGAATAAATAGTACTTATTCTTTTGTCTTTACATAATGTTTCTGGAAGCAAATAACAGTTGATTATATTTAGCAAACAGTACTTCTTACTGTATTTTGATATAATAATTCTTTTCAATTTGCTTTGGAAATTGACAATTATGATGACATTGAATAGAGGTTAGAGGACACATTGATTATCAGGGTAACCTACATATTTACATGAATGCCAGTTTTGATGAAGCATCAGACTCTTATTTGACATATACATTATGTCAGTTGTGAACTTGAAGACCATGTTTCTGTGGAAATGATGACAGAATAGCTTGCAATCTGCTTACCAAAAAAAAAAAATTGCATTTTTTAAAAAACAAGAAGTGGGGCTTCCCTGGTGGCGCAGTGGTTGAGACTCTGCCTGCTGATGCAGGGGACATGGGTTCGAGCCCTGGTCTGGGAAGATCCCACATGCCACGGAGCAACTAGGCCCGTGAGCCACAACTACTGAGCCTGCGCGTCTGGAGCCTGTGCTCCGCAACAAGAGAGGCTGTAACAGTGAGAGGCCTGCGCACCGCGATGAAGAGTGGCCCCCGCTTGCCGCAACTAGAGAAAGCCCTCGCACAGAAACGAAGACCCAACACAGACAAAAAATAAGTTAATTAATAAAAAAAACTAAAACTAAAACAAAAAAAACCCAAGAAGTGTATCATACCTGTTTATTTTTTTAAATTAATTAATTTGTTTATCTTTGGCTGTGTTGGGTCTTCATTGCTGCGCGCGGGCTTTTTCTTTAGTTGCGTTGAGCGGGGTCTACTCTTCGTTGTGATGCTTGGCCTTCTCATCGCGGTGGCTTCTCTTGTTGCGGAGCATGGGCTCTAGTGCACGGGCTCAGTAGTCGTGGCTCGCGGGCTCTAGAGTGCAGGCTCAATAGTTGTGGCACATGGGTTTAGTTGCTCTGCGGCATGTGGGATCTTCCCGGACCAGGGCTTGAGCCCATGTCCCCTGCATTGGCAGGCGGATTCTTAACCACTGCACCACCAGGGAAGGTCCCTATCATACCTGTTTAAAAGCTACATAGACGCCACATTTTAAAGGAAATCTATATATGTGCTTAAAAATAAATTACACATAAAATAAAAGCTGTGAAGTACAATCATGGTGACTGGAGATTTCCATTTAAAAATCATAACACAGCAAAGATTGGCTACAAAAACTGGGAAGATTTGCCTCCCAGCAATAAAGAAGTAATTTGAAACAAAATAGGCACAAAAGCAATGGTTGCTGAATCTTTCTTTTCCGAGCTATTTAGCAATATATCGGAGATGGCCTTTCATGTACAAGGTGAATTAATCGGGATTGGGACCTTTAAAAGATATAGATATGAGTGTGTGTGTGTGTGTGTGTGTGTGTGTGTGTGTGTTTACATACATGTGTATATGTACATATACACAAGTATATGTGTGTATATAAATAACATGCACACACATATACATATGTGTATATCTATCTCTCTGTGTATATAGATAGAGAGATTAGATAGAAATGGCAAAATCTGGTCTTCTTTTAGGAGCTAAAAATCTACTTGGAGAAATGAGGTTGATACATAAAGCAAAAGTAAAAAATTCAAAATCAGATATAACTACAAATTGTAGCTCCGTTGCCTCTAAGCCCTCCAACTTCTGGGTCATACTTCCCTTTCCATATCCCAACACCACTGAGAGTTGTTTAGAGAAGTGGAGGGAAGAAACTTCTTTCAGATACTCCACATTCCTGAATTCCTTATCCCTGGTCTTTATCCTTCCTTTGTTTGCTGTCTTCTCTGTACCCACCACCACCCGCCCTCAAAGCCCATGAGTCATTCCCAGGGTATCAAATGACACTGGTCTTCAGGTCTCTCCTACTCTCTTACTCTGTCTCTCCCACTCTCCCCTTCCTTCTGTGTGCTAATGTCATTCTCTGCACATCCTCTCTGTAGCCAGGGAAACCCACATCTACTCCCTCTACTGAGTTGGAAGTCATTTCCCTGTTATCTGTGTCTCCATCCCAGAGGAGGTTGCCATTTAGATCCTGACCCGTGGCCATGATTTCGTAGATCATCCTCCCTCTGTATTCAGCTCCTCTCCCACCTCTTCTTTTGAAGGTCTCTCTTTCAGTATTCCCCAAATTTTCATTTCTCAGAACATGACTGGGGAGTGGGGGGAGGCAGAAAAATTATTATTATTTCATCCGACAGAACAATTGTCTGCATAATAAAGGCTGTCTCAACTGCTTTCATGCCAGACAAAACCCTGTGTCCCTGCTTTGTCTAACAGTTCTTTAAAGTGTTTTCCCAGAGGCGTGTATCCCAAAGTGGAATTCTGCTATTCTCCTGAAGCACAGAGTTAGCATTTATTTTCTAATAAATATTAGTATTGTATTTTTCTAATAAAGGTTAGTATTGTAATCGACTCTAGGAGCAGTACAGTATTCTGTATATTTTGTTGCTAGTGAATAAAAAATTCTGAACATAGAGTTGGAGTGAGGTGGGAACAGACTTGGATGCACAGGGAGGATTCAGATGGTGGGGAACCTTTGAAGGCCAGACAGAAATGTTTTGTTTGGGCATAAATTCTTCTTTGACTCATGGAATATTCATCATTGTATTGATTAATTTCTAGAATTTTGGAAAATTTCTAGTGTTTTTTAAATCTTTGATTTCTAGCATAATTCCACTGTGGTCAGACAACATACTTTGTTGTCAGTATTATGAAATTTGTTGATATTTGTTTTTATCACCCAGCATTTGGTAAATTTTAGTGAGTACTACATGTATACTCAAAAAGAACATATATTCTGCAGTCATTTGTTTTATTGTTCGATATATGCCTAATAGATTGAACGCATTAATCTTATGGTTTACATCTTTGATGTACTTACTCATTATCTTGTCCGCTTGTTTTGTGTTACTCAGAAAGATACGTTAAAATCTCTTGATTCGTTTATTTCTATTGTAAGCTTCATTCCAATTGAAGGGATGTGAAAAAGGTGAAAAATGTATGGGACTTGGAATCAATGAAATACGGGAAAATACTACCTATCCGGACATCTGAATAGTGTGTAGACTTTAAACCCAATAGAATAATAAGAGAATTTGAGTACATTCTGTGCAGTGGCTAGAATGGGAAGATGCCAAGATGTCTAGGGTTGAGTGTAAGTTTTTCGGTGCGGGGGGAGTAGATAGGGACACCACAGAAAGGAACCTTGGGTTTCCTTTAACTACCCTTTGAGCCAAGAGCAACCCCCAACCAGCTCATTCACTGCTTCCTCCACTGAAGTTCTCACCTGCAAGCCCTTTCTAGGGGAAGGAGTCTCAACCTGGGGTTACGTGGACACTCTAATTTATGAGTTTCAGGGGGCCCCCCAGTGACCTCAAAAGCAGGTACAAGAGTGTGTGTTCATACGAATATGGGCATTTATGTGGGGAGAAGCTCCATCCCCTCCCCAGATTATCCTAATTCTCTGTCACGCAAAAGCAAGTAAGGACCGCTGCTCTGGAGCCAACAGAACTTTTCACACAGAACCCACTCAACCCAGACAAGAGGACAAGGGAGGGCACAGAAAGGCACAAAGCCCAAGGGCCAGTCCCTCTTCCCTGAACCCCACCACCCCTCAATAGCCAGCCTAACTCTTCTAGATGTCTTTACATAACTGTTGAAAGAATATCAACAACCCCCCCGTCCTACACTGAAGCATTAATTTCCCACCATTTTTAAGAATGAATATTATGAGTAAAATATCTTTGCAATTTTGCTGTCTCATTGGCCGTTTACCAAATCTCTCTCCCCTCTACTCCCCGGTTCTCTCCTGAAGACAAGGTGAGTGACAGAGGATGAAGGAGCATACATAACTCAAAAAAGAAGCTTCCCCTCTTTTCAGGGGCTTCTGACTGAGGCTGGTCCCCATGCTCTGTGATGTGTATGTTCCACACGCCAGGTGCTCTGCAGCTTCTGGACCGTATAAGAGTCCTTTGACTCAAGAGTGTTTTTCAATCCTGCATACATGTCTGCTATGGCAACAGTCCTAAAGACATGGCGTGAGGTTTATCCTGGGCTGTGGCCTCGTGCTTTTCTTCACGTTGTATTTATAAACATTTCAGGATGACAGTTGACCTCAGGGTCATACACAGGAGGAAGACTGTTGTGCAAGAAGACTCAGAAACAGGAAAGACTAATTCAAGTTCAGTGGCCTTCCCCAGGTGTACATCTTCTGGATCTCAGGCATAAAAAGCTGGATTAGCTGACTGTTTTCCACAAAGAAATCGAAAAAAACCAATGAGCTGAAGACAATCTACAAGGCTTAGTAGAAGTCAGGAAAAAAACCCAAAAAACTAAAAACACTTTCTTTGGTAGGGTCATGTAGAAATCCAATCTAAAATATCCCCAGTGTAAGGGTACTTTTTAACCCAACAAATGTGGAAATATTATATAGCTTTTTCAATATAGGTGAGGGGAAGTCTGCAGGGGTGATTTCAGGGAACAATTTCTTATACTTTAAAAATAGCTTCAGGGCTTCCCTGGTGGCGCAGTGGTTGAGAGTCCGCCTGCCGATGCAGGGGACACGGGTTCATGCCCCGGTCCGGGAAGATCCCACGTGCTGCGGAGCGGCTGGGCCCGTGAGCCATGGCCGCTGAGCCTGTGCGTCCAGAGCCTGTGCTCCGCAACGGGAGAGACCACAACAGTGAGAGGGCTGCATACCGCAAAAAAAAAAAAAAAAAAAAAAAAAAAAATAGCTTCAAGGAAGAGATAGTCTCCACCATCCCGCCAGCATTTCTAGTTATTGGTGGGTAAAGATGTGATGCATGGAGCTATAGCAGTCATCATGTGATGATGAGGAGAACTAACAAACATACAGATGGCAGAGCAGAAAGACAGAAAGAACCTCGATCTTTATTACACTTTGAATGACTGAATAAACCAACCCTTAAATTTTTCTCCTTCTGCAATTCTTGTCATGTGAAATTACAGGGTTTTTAAAAATACGTTTATTTGTTTGGCATAAGATTAAATTTATGCAGACTTGAAAAAAGCATTTTCCAACTTTTTTTTACTGAAGTATAGTTGACTTACAATATTATATTAGTTTCAGGTGTACAACATAGTTTATAGATTATACCCCATACAAAGTTATTATAAGATATTGACTATATTCTTTGTGTTGTATATTATATCCTTATAACTTACTTATTTTATACCTAGTAGTTTCTACCTCTTAATCCCCTTCACCTATTTTGCCTCTCCCCCACCACTTCCCCTCAGATAACTACTAGTTCTCTGTATCTGTGAGTCTGTTTCATTATATTTGTTGGTTTGTTTTATTTTTTAAATTCTACATATAAGTGAAAACATACAGTGTTTGTCTTTCTCTGTCTGACTTATTTCACTAAGCATAATACCCTCCAGGTCCATTCACTTTATCTCAAAATACAAAATTTCATTCTTTTTTTTATAGCTGAGTAATACCACATCTTCTTTATTCATTCATCTGTTGATGGACACTTAGGTTGCTTCCATATCTAGACTATTGAGAATAATGCTGCTTTGAATATTGGGGTGCATATATCTTTTTGAATTAGCATTTTTGTTTTCTTCAGGTATATACCCACGAGTGGTATTGCTGGATAGTATGGTAGTTCTATTTTTAGTTTTTTGAGAAACCTCCATACTGTTTTCCACAGTGGCTGCACCAATTGATATTCCCACCAACAGTGCACAAGGGTTCTCTTTTGTCCACATCCTCACCAACGCTTGTTATTTCTTGTCTTTTTGATGATAGCTGTTCTGACAGGTGTGAGGTGGTACCTCATTATAGTTGTGATTTGATCAGGCATTTCCCTGATGACTATTGACATTGATCATCTTTTCACGTGCCTGTTGGCCGTCACTATGTCTTCCTTGGAAAATTATCTATTCAGGTACTCTGCCCATTTTTAAAAGGGTTGTCTGATTTTTAAGATATTGAGTTCTTTATATATTTTTGAGTATTAAACCTTTATCAGACATATCATTTGAAAATACCTTCTCCTGTTCAGTAGGTTGCCTTTTTGTTTTGTTGATGGTTTCCTTTTTTGTGCAAAGTTTTTTTATATTTGTTTGTCTTTGTTTAAGTCGGTTGAGTTGGGCTTTCTTCTAAGAGTAATTAAAACCTTCCAAAATGGTTCAGTAATATGGTGCAAGTAATTTCCAAATGGTTGTACCAATTCTTACCCTATCAGCAATACGTTGATATCTCAGTTTCACTGTAATCTTAATTGAGGTTGTGTGCAACCTCAGCAGTATCCCTATGTGTGTGTGTTTGTGTGTGTGTGCACACATGCATACTGATGGAGTATATATATTTAACTTTTACTAAATTAAATCCCCCCCACTCCAGATCTTCTTATCCCATCTCTGTGAATGCACCTCTACCCACTTAGGTGCCCGAACCTGAAACTTGGGCATCTTCCCTAACTATTCCTTTCCCTTTAGCTCCTTGATTTAATCAGTTTCCAAATCATCACACTTTCATTTGATATTTTGATATTTTTTTTACCCCATCCCTAACACCTCATCTTATTCACTCATCCTTTCTTCTGAATTCCTAAAACAGTCTCCTAACAGGTCTCCCCTGCTGGTCCTCTCAACCCCGCTTCCAACCCACCTTCGACACTTCTTTCAAGCCATCTTGGATGGATGCAGGTCTTATCATGTCACTCCCTTCTTGAAATCCGTAACTGAGAATGTGATCTGGATTCTCACTTGGCATTTAAGGCACCATGTACCCACCCCTTCAGTTCCTTTCCCTCCTATTCTGTTCTCCCACCATCTTTAATTACGAACAGCTGCCAAAGCACCATGTCATGTCAGATCTCCTCCTTTTGAGCAGTTTTCTCTTTCTAGAATGCCCTCACCTTTACTCCTTTTGCTAATTGCTTAAAAAGTCAACTTGGATATTACTTTTCCAGAATGCATTTTGCCCCTCACCTTCATCTGTGCCACCACTGCACTTATCTCCGTAACTGTCTTTTCATTTACTAGATTTTGAGCAGGAATTATGCTTTATTGCCTAGCACATACTAATAATCTCACTAATTATAACAGTGTCAGCATTTACAGCATGAAAGTAGTGATTGCATAGCTGCTTCTTATATATTTAATTTAACTGATTAAGTTATTTGATTTAACTCTCATATCTACCTTATCAGGTAAGCTACTACTATGATAATTATACTCGTTTTATATATGGGAAATGGAAGTACAGCAGGATGAGGGAATTTTCCCAAGTTACACAGTCACTAAGAGACAGGGCAAGGATCTGAGCTCAGGCAGTCTGACTCCAGAGACCATGTTTTTGTCCATGTTGATGGATGGCTTCTCGGGTTGCTTGATAAATGTCTGGTTCATGGAAGTTGGGGTGGGATGGGGAGTTTGGGAAGATGCTTCTGACACTTCCAGCCCATGTGTACCTCTTAAAAGAGGCAGGATGGTTAGGCTGGTGTAGGGTCTCCTTCCCACTTACAGCTTTCTTCTCATGAGCCCTTTGATTCCACGAGGTGGTGTGTTATCTTCCTCTACTTGCTAGTCCTTTGAATGCTCACTGTTTCCTTTCTCAGGAAATAATCTATTATCGTTAAAAGCATAATAATAATAATGGTGATGATGATGATTCTTAACATTTATTAAATGTTTTAAAAAACTTTACCATTGGTAGTAGAATAAAGACTCCATCCTTTTGTCAAGAAGTTTTAAACAAGAAGTCTTAGTGCATGCATTCATGTCATATAGGTGGCTACTCCCCACTGCTTGCTTGCAAGCTGCCCTCTTTAGGATTTTAAGATTTCTCCTGCTATAACCAGGACATAAAGACTGATTTGGTCTTTCTCTGACTAGCCCCAGCCCACCACTGCTGAAAACCTCTACTTAACTCTCCTTCCCACCACCACCCTCATCCCACACCCAGGGCAGCTGTGATGCAATGGAAAGGGAAACAGTCTAGGAGCTGGAAGACCTTGGTCATCCTTTAATAGCTGTGTTACCTTCGGGAAGTCATTTAATCTTACTGAGCCACAGGTTCCACATCTTTTAAGTGAGAGTGACAATTACTTCTGCCTCACAAAGTCACCTCCTCTGGGGTGTCTTCTCTGACCCCATCATCTTGGGAGACAATTAACCTCCCCTTCATTTTAGTGCTTAGCTATCTTGTTCAGACTGTGTGTGCCACACTCCATTGTAATTGTTTGTTAATTTATCTACACCATCTACTAGATTGTTAATGTCTCAAGAACAGGGACTGGGTCATAGTTGTCTTTGGGTCCCCCCTCCCTAGAGCACCTGTTGTACTGAATTTCCACAACTACCCCCATCTTTCTCTTGAGTTTCCCATGTGTAGTTTCCTTTCATCCTGAAAGCCACCCGTGACATCTGCTTGAATCTACAATCGCTTGAGTAAAACCGATGGGGTAACACACTAGGGACCCACTGATCTTAGACGGGAGACCAACAAAACATTCCTGGTCACAATGCTCAATCTTTGTCCCATCCATTAATAATAAAAAGGCCATCCTTCATCTAATGCTAATGAATATAGAAGGACTTCTGCTGATGATCCAGCCAAAATCTCTATGACATCATTCAGGATGTTTTAATTTCTAAAGCAGAACTTGGACAGGGAGGTGAACTGTGGCTTGATTTTCAGTGGAATGGCTTTGAATGGAGAATTCAATGGAGATATATTACTGAGAGATGTCCAAGCTCATAGAGTTTGTGGTGATCAGTGATTCCTTGGCTATTACTCTTTCCCATCCGCTTCCTCATCTCATGGTCTATTATGGCCCAGGTGTCCAGAGACTAGCTTGGGCTGAATATTGTTTGGAATGTCAAAACAAGCATGCATATTTTAATGATTAAATTTATCTCTTTCTATGGGGATATTACTCATCCGGATATTTTCACCTCAGAGTGTGAGGAAATGGAGCTTGGAGTGTGCACTTCCTATCATCAAAGAGAAGAGGAGAGAAAGAAGACGGTCTAACTGTCAGCAAGAGGAATTACTCCTACAGATGTGCCCTTTGACTCCCATTTCCTGCTCCCAGCCAACGCTTTGGGGATTATGTTCAGGGAGATCTCCCTCCTCCTGTGAGGCCAGAGACTTTTCTAGTTATAAGGCTGTTGTGTGTGACATGTCTAGGCAAGTACGCAGCAAAACCACAGAGAAACAAGGGATGAAAGAAATAAAGTTGGGCAAACTCAAAAACGCCTTCTGCAGAAATTCTCTCAAGCTTGCGGTAAACATCTCCACCTACCCTCCTCCCTCTTCAATGGCACAGTTTATTTTCCCCTGTATTCTCCTTGTGGCAGGTCCTTCTACTACAGAGAAGGAGAAGCAGGTTGTCTTATAAGAGTGGCTTCTCCAAGTAGCAAAACTCTCTGAGTTCAGGACTGAAAGAGAGAAAGTGCCCCTTCCTGAGGGAGATGATCTCAACGGCAAGAAAGCAATGGCCCCAGTCACTTGAGGGTGCGTGTACTTTCTCATTGGGTATGTTGAGAATAACCTTTCTTCAAAGCTGTACCCTGTGATCTTTGGATCTGGGCACCAGTCCAACCTAAGTCAGAGAGTGGACAGCTTCTGTCCGGTTTTTCCAGACATATCAGACTTACAGGAAGGTTTCTTCCAAAGATTATTATCTTCCTCTTACCTATAATGAACCACATCTGAATCAGACTTCCATCAGCCAAGTTCCAAGCGCCATCTTGACACGGAGGAGGCCCGTAAGTCCTCACAAATGATTCTCAGGCTTAGTTTGTGCAGCAGTCTCATCCAGATTCCAGCAAAGAGGAATTGGCAGGGCATGAATAAGGGCAGAAGGTAATTGAGGAGCTGGGGCTGGTTTTAAGGCAGGACAGAGCCCAGCTCCACGAGATGAGCTGGAAGGAATTTGCTGTCTATGCCAGATGTCATAAAGAGCTGCAGAGCTGGTCGAGCTCTCTAGTGCTCAGGAGCAAATCAGATGAACTGCGACTGCGGCTCTGCTACAGACCGTGAGCTAGTGCGGGCTCTACCCCCGCAAGCCAGCGCCACGGGCACCGGAGCCGGCAGTGGGAGATGAGGAGAGCCGACACAGCGAATGCC
Organism: Globicephala melas; assembly: GCF_963455315.2. NCBI lineage: Eukaryota > Metazoa > Chordata > Mammalia > Artiodactyla > Delphinidae > Globicephala > Globicephala melas. The sequence goes on from NC_083326.1 coordinate 11,864,520, forward strand.
TAGTGCCAGGAGGGAGAGACAAAAGGGGCTCCAGAGTGAATGCACCCTTCAACAGCTGTGTTTCCAAGCTCATCACCTTTGGGCGAGTTGGGGGTGCTAATTGTGGAGCTGGAGAGCTGTTAAAATCAGACCAGATATAAAAGGAGATACTTAGACCAGTGTCTGCAGTTGAATAGACACAAAACCATTATATTGGGAGAAGAAATAAAAAGAAAGCAAAAAAGCCATGAGAGAATGAAGGAAGCTGGTTGGTTGATCCCTCCTCTGGTACCTCAGCAACTTGTCCATACTATTTTTATAGCCTTTATCCCATAGTGATAACGTAATGAAAAGAATCTCCGTTGTTTACTGAGCTGTTACTATGTGCAAGCACTGTTACGGGAATTTGATATGCATCATTTCACTTCATCCAGACTCAAAAAGGTTAAGTGTCTTTCCCAAAGATATATAAGTGTGTGTATGTGTGTGTGTGTACATACAGTAACTATTGAATGCCTATCAGGTTTCAAATCCCATTCTCCCTAACGTCAAAGCCATTATGCCGTAAAATTATTTTATTTTAAAAGCAGATACTGAGGAGCTTCAAGATGGAGGAAGAGTAAGATGTGGAGATCACCTTCCTCCTCACAAATATATCAGAAATACATCTACATGTGGAACAGCTCCTATAGAACACCTACTGAACGCTGGCAGAAGACCTCAGACCTCCCAAAAGGCAAGAAACTCCCCACGTACCTGGGTAGGACAAAAGAAGAAAGAAAAAACAGAGACAAAACAATAGGGACGGGACCTGCACCAGTGGGAGGGAGCTGTGAAGGAGGAAAGGTTTCCACACACTAGGAGCCCCTTCGCGGGCGGAGATTGCGGGTGGCGGAGGGGGAAGCTTCGGAGCCGCGAAGGAGAGTGCAGCCACAGGGCTGCGGAGGACAAAGCGGAGAGATTCCGGCACAGAGCATCGGTGCCGACCGTCACTCACCAGCCCGAGGGCCTCGTCTGCTCACCCGCCGGGGTGGGCGGGGCTGGGAGCTGAGGCTCGGTCTTCCGTCGGATCGCAGGGAGAGGACTGGGGTTGGTGGCGTGAACACAGCCTGCAGGGGGTTAGTGCACCATGGCTAGCCGGGAGGGAGTCCGGGGAAAAGTCTGGACCTGCCAAAGAGGCAAGAGACTTTTTCTTCCCTCTTTGTTTCCTGGTGCGCGAGGAGAGGGGATTAAGAGCGCCGCTTAAAGGAGCTCCAGAGACGGGCGCGAGCCGCGGCTCTCAGCGCGGACCCCAGAGACGGGCATGAAACGCTAAGGCTGCTGCTGCCACCACCAAGAAGCCTGTGTGCGAGCACAGATCACTCTCTACACCTCCCCTCCAGGGAGCCTGTGCAGCCCGCCACTGCCAGGGTCCCATGACCCAGGGACAACTTCCCCGAGAGAACGCATGGCACACCTCAGGCTGGTGCAACGTCACTCCGGCCTCTGCTGCTGCAGGCTCGCCCTGCACTCCGTGCCCCTCACTCCCCCCGGCCTGAGTGAGCCAGAGCCCCCAAAGCAGCTGCTCCTTTAACCCCGTCCTGTCTGAGCGAAGAACAGACGCCTTCAGGCAAACTACACGCAGAGGCGGGCCCAAATCCAAAGCTGAACCCCGGGTGCTGTGCGAACAAAGAAGAGAAAGGGAAATCTCTCCCAGCAGCCGCAGGAGCAGTGGATTAAATCTCCACAGTCAACTTGATGTACCCTGCATCTGCAGAATACCTGAATAGACAGCGAATCATCCCAAATTGAGGAGGTGGACTTTGGGAGCAACGATATATATATATATTTCCCTTTTTCTCTTTTTGTGAGTGTGTATGTGTATGCTTCTGTGTGAGATTTTGTCTGTATAGCTTTGCTTTTACCATTTGTACTAGGGTTCTGTCTGTCCTTTTTTTTTTTTTTAGTATACTTTTTAGCGCTTGTTATCATTGGTGGATTTGTTTCTGGTTTGGTTGCTCTCTTTTTTTGATTAATTTTATTTTTTTTCTTTGGAATAATTATTTTTTATTTTAATAACTTTATTTTATTTTATTTTTCCTTCTTTCATTTTTTCTCTCATTTATTCTGAGCTGTGTGGATGATAGGGTCTTGGTGCTCCAGCCAGGTGTCAGCACTGTGTCTCTGAGGTGGGAGAGCCAAGTTCAGGACATTGGTCCACAAGAGACCTCCCAGCTCCACATAATATCAAATGGTGAAAATCTCCCAGAGATCTCCATCTCAATGCCAAGACCCAGCTCCACTCAATGACCAGCAAGCTATAGTGCTGCACACCCTATGTTAAACAACTAGTGAGACAGGAACACAACCCCACCCATTAGCAGAGAGGTTGCCTAAAATCATAATAAGGCCACAGACACACCAAAACACACCACCAGACGTGGACCTGCCCACCAGAAAGACAAGATCCAGCCTCCTCCACCAGAACACAGGCACTAGTTTCCTCCACCAAGAAGCATACACAACCCACTTAACCAACCTTAGCCACTGGGGGCAGACACCAAAAACAACGGGAACTACGAACCTGCAGGCTGCAAAAAGGAGACGCCAAACACAGTAAGTTAAGCAAAATGAGAAGACAGAGAAACACACAGCAGATGAAGGAGCAAGGCAAAAACCCACCAGACCTAACAAATGAAGAGGAAATAGACAGTCTACCTGAAAAAGAATTCAGAATAATGGTAGTAAACATGATCCAAAATCTTGGAAATAGAATGGAGAAAATACAAGAAACGTTTAAAAAGGACCTAGAATAACTAAAGAGCAAACAAACAGTGATGAACAACACAATAAATGAAATAAAAAATTCTCTAGAAGGAATCAATAGCAGAATAACTGAGGCATAAGAATGGATAAGTGACCTGGAAGATAAAATAGTGTAAATAACTACTGCAGAGCAGAATAAAGAAAAAAGAATGAAAAGAATTGAGTACAGTCTCAGACACCTCTGCGACAACATTAAACACACCAACATTCGAATTATAGGGGTCCCAGAAGAAGAAGAGAAAAAAAAAGGACTGAGAAAATATTTGAAGAGATTATAGTTGAAAATTTTCTTGATATGGGAAAGGAAATAGTTAATCAAGTCCAGGAAGCACAGAGAGTCCCATACAGGATAAATCCAAGGAGAAACACACCAAGACACATATTAATCAAACTATCAAAAATTAAATACAAAGAAAAAAATACTAAAAGCAGCAAGGGAAAAACAACAGATAACACACAAGGGAATCCCCATAAGGTTAACAGCTGATCTTTCAGCAGAAACTCTGCAAGCCAGAAGGGAGTGGCAGGACATACTTAAAGTGATGAAAGGGGAAAACCTACAACCAAGATTACTCTACCCAGCAAGGATCTCATTCAGATTTGACGGAGAAATTAAAACCTTTACAGACAAGCAAAAGCTGAGAGAATTCAGCACCACTAAACCAGCTTTACAACAAATGCTAAAGGGACTTCTCTAGGCAGGAAACAGAAGAGAAGGAAAAGACCTACAATAACAAACCCAAAACAATTAAGAAAATGGTAATAAGAACATACATATCGAAACTTACCCTAAATGTAGATGGATTAAATGCTCCAACCAAAAGACATAGACTGGCTGAATGGATACAAAAACAAGACCCATATATATGCTGTTTACAAGAGACCCACTTCAAACCTAGGGACACATACAGACTGAAAGTGAAGGGATGGAAAAAATATTCCATGCAAATGGAAATCAAAAGAAAGCTGGAGTAGCAATTCTCATATCAGACAAAATAGACTTTAAAACAAAGACTATTACAAGAGACAAAGAAGGACACTACATAATGATCAAGGGATCAATCCAAGAAGAAGATATAACAATTGTAAATCTTTATGCACCCAACATAGGAGCACCTCAATACATAAGGCAAATACTAACAGCCATAAAAGGTGAAATTGACAGTAGCACAATCATAGTAGGGAACTTTAACACACCACTTTCACTAATGGACAGATCATCCAAAATGAAAATAAATAAGGAAACACAAGCTTTAAATGATACATTAGACAAGATGGACTTAATTGATATTTATAGACATTCCATCCAAAAACAACAGAATACACTTTCTTCTCAAGTGCTAATGGAACATTCTCCAGGATAGATCATATCTTGGGTCACAAATCAAGCCTTGGTAAATTTAAGAAAATTGAAATCGTATCAAGTATCTTTTCCGACCACAATGCTATGAGACTATATATCAATTACAGAAAAAAATCTGTAAAAAATACAAACACGTGGAGGCTAAACAATACACTACTGAATAACCAAGAGATCACTGAAGAAATCAAAGAGGAAATCAAAAAATACCTAGAAATAAACAATGAAAACTAGACAACCCCAAACCTATGGTATGCAGCAAAAGCAGTTCTAAGAGGGAAGTTTATAGCAATACAATCCTACCTTAAGAAACAAGAAACATCTCAAATAAACAACCTAACCTTACACCTAAAGCAATTAGAGAAAGAAGAACAAAAAACCCCCAAAGTTAGCAGAAGGAAAGAAATCATAAAGATCAGATCAGAAATAAATAAAGGAAACAATAGCAAAGATCAATAAAACTAAAAGCTGATTCTTTGAGAAGCTAAACAAAATGGATAAACCATTAGCCAGACTCATCAAGAAAAAAAGGGAGAAGACTCAAATCGATAGAATTAGAAATGAAAAAGGAGAAGTAACAACTGACACTGCTGAAATACAAAGGATCATGAGAGATTACTACAAGCAGCTATATGCCAATAAAATGGACAACCTGGAAGAAATGAACAAATTCTTAGAAATGCACAACCTTCCGAGACTGAATTAGGAAGAAATAGAAAATATGAACAGACCAATCACAAGCACTGAAATTGAAACTGTGATTAAAAATCTTCCAACTGGGCTTCCCTGGTGGCGCAGTGGTTGAGAGTCCGCCTGCCAATGCAGGGGACACAGGTTCATGCCCCGGTCCGGGAAGATCCCACATGCCGTGGAGCGGCTAGGCCCATGAGCCATGACCGCTGAGCCTGCGTGTCCGGAGCCTGTGCTCCGCAATGGGAGAGGCCATAACAGTGAGAGGCCCGCATACCGCAAAAAAAAAAAATCTTCCAACAAAAAAAAGTCCAGGACCAGATGGCTTCACAGACGAATTGTATCAAACATTTAGAGAAGAGCTGACACCTAACCTTCTCAAACTCTTCCAAAATATAGCAGAGGGAGGAACACTCCCAAACTCATTCTACGAGGCCACCATCCCCCGATTACAAAACCAGACAGAGATGTCACAAAGAAAGAAAACTACAGGCCAGTATCACTGATGAACATAGATGCAAAAATCCTCAACAAAATACTAGCAAACAGAATCCAACAGCACATTAAAAGGATCATACACCATGATCAAGTGGGATTTATTCCAGGAATGCAAGGATTCTTCAATATATGCAAATCAATCAATGTGATACACCATATTAACAAATTGAAGGAGAAAAACCATATGATCACCTCAATAGATGCTGAGAAAGGTTTCGACAAAATTCAACTCCCAATTATGATAAAAACCCTGCAGAAAGTAGACATAGAGGGAACTTACCTCAACATAATAAAGGCCATATACAACAAACTGACAGCCAACATCGTCCTCAATGGTGAAAAACTGAAAACATTTCCACTAAATTCAGGAACAAGATAAGGTTGCCCAGTCTCACCACTATTATTCAACGTAGTTTTGGAAGTTTTAGCCACAGCAATCAGAGAAGAAAAAGAAATAAAAGGAATCCAAATCAGAAAAGAAGTAAAGCTGTCACTGTTTTCAGATGACATGAGACTATACATAGAGAATCCTAAAGATGCTACCGGAAAACTACTAGAGCTAATCAATGAATTTGGTAAAGTAGTAGGATACAAAATTAATGCACAGAAATCTCTTGCATTCCTCTACACTTAAGATGAAAAATCTGAAAGTGAAATTAAGAAAACACTCCCACTTACCATTGCAACAAAAAGAATGAAATATCTAGGAATAAACCTACCTAAGGAGACAAAAGACCTGTATGCAGAAAATTATAAGACAGTGATGAAAGAAATTAAAGATGATAAACACAGATGGAGAGATATAGCATGTTCTTGGATTGGAAGAATAAACATTGTGAAAACGACTCTACTACCCAAAGCAATCTACAGATTCAATGCAATCCCTATCAAACTACCACTGGCATTTTTCACAGAACTAGAATAAAAAATTTCACAGTTTGTATGGAAACACAAAAGACCCTGAATAGCCAAAGCAATCTTGAGAGAGAAAAACGGAGCTGGAGGAATCAGGCTCCCTGACTTCAGACTATATAATAAAGACAGTATGGTACTGGAACAAAAACAGAAATATAGATCAATGGAACAGGATAGAAAGCCCAGAGATAAACCCACGCACATATGGTCACATTATCTTTGATAAAGGGGGCAAGAATATACAGTGGATAAAAGACAGCCTCTTCAATAAGTGGTGCTGGGAAAACTGGACAGGTACATGTAAAAGAATGAAATTAGAACACTCCCTAACACCATACAGAAAAATATACTCAAAATGGATTAAAGACTTAAATGTAAGGCCAGACACTATCAAACTCTTAGAGGAAAACATAGGCAGAACACTCTATGACATAAATCACAGCGAGATCCTTTTTGACCCACCTCCTAGAGAAATGTAAATAAAAACAAAAATAAACAAATGGGACCTAATGAAACTTGAAAGCTTTTGCACAGCAAAGTAGAACATAAACCAGATGAAAAGACAACCCTCAGAATGGGAGAAAATATTTGCAAATGAAACAACTGACAAAGGATTAATCTCCAAAATTTACAAGCAGCTCATACAGCTCAATAGCAAAAAAACAAACAACTCAATCCAGAAATGGGCAGAAGACCTAAATAGACATTTCTCCAAAGAAGATATACAGACTGCCAACAAGCACATGAAAAAATGCTCAACATCATTAATCATTAGAGAAATACAACTCAAAACTACAATGAGATATCATCTCACACCTGTCAGAATGGCCATCAAAAAATCTAGAAACAATAAATGCTGGAGAGGGTGTGGAGAAAAGGGAACCCTCTTGCACTGTTGGTGGGAATGTAAATTGATATAGCCACTATGGAGAACAGTATGGACGTTCCTTAAAAAACTAAAAATAGAACTACCATATGACCCAGCAATCCCACTACTGGGCATATATGCTGAGAAAACCATAATTCAAAAAGAGTCATGTACCACAATGTTCATTGCAGCTCTATTTACAATAGCCAGGACATGGAAGCAACCTAAGTGTCCATTGACAGATGAATGGATAAAGAAGATGTGGCACATATATACAATGGAATATTACTCAGCCATAAAAAGAAACAAAATTGAGTTATTTGTAGTGAGGTGGATGGACCTAGAGTCTGTCATACAGAGTGAAATAAGTCAGAAAGAGAAAAACAAATACTGTATGTTAACACATATGTATGGAATCTAAAAAGCAAACAAGCAAAAATGGTCATGAAGAACCTAGGGGCAAGACGGGAATAAAGACGCAGACCTACTAGAGAATGGACTTGAGGATAATGGGAGGGGCAAGGGTAAGCTGGGACAAAGTGAGAGAGTGGCATGGACATATATACACTACCAAATATAAAATAGATAGCTAGTGGGAAGCAGCCGCACAGTGCAGGGAGATCAGCTCGGTGCTTTGTGACCACCTAGAAGCGTGGGATAGGGAGGGTGGGAGGGAGGGAGACGTAAGAGGGAAGAGGTATGGGGATATATGTATATGTATAACTGATTCACTTTGTTATAAAGCAGAAACTAACACACCATTGTAAAACAATTATACTCCAATAAAGATGTTGAAAAAATAAAAATAAAAGCAGATCCTTTATAAGAATCTGTGAATTAATCAACTATGGCACTGATGGTCAAGAAAATAAAATTAACCAGTCACCCAGTTTGGAAATTTAAAAAAGAATTTTCCTGGGAACCAATGAAAGGGACATACAATGGCCGTATGGTCAGAGATTGAAGTTTTCCACTTTCTCTCTCTATAATAGCCCTGGCAGACAGGTAATATGAAAAACATATTGCAGAAGGAATCTAGTCTTCTCTCAGATCACACGGTAGCAGCAGAGTTTGCTGAAAACAAATAATAATCTGGCAATAGGTAAATTCAGCCCCTCTCATCCTGGAGGGCAGAATACACCAAGGGATCCATGAGTTTATCCTTTAAGGACTGACTTTATTTAAAGAAAAATCGAGGACAGAGGCATGGAGACAGTGATCAGCCTCTTAGACAACACATGAGTTCATCAGATGCCACATCCCTCCATGTCAGACTGTTCATTTGGTGGAATCATTTGAGATAGTTTTGGAAAGATAGATGAGCGTTCATACCATCTATAGAGGGGGAGACAGGCCCCACTACTACCTTTTTTATTATAAAACTTCCAACAAGAAATACTGAAGCTAGGCTAGGGAAAAGAAATCAACTTTGAACACAAATAATGGGAAAAATCATTCCTGACAAGAGAAAAACTCCAGGCCCCTGCAATCCTTTGCCCCTCTGTTTTCTTTTATTTATTTATTTATTTATTTATTTATTTATTTATTTATTTATTTATTTATTTAATTTATTTTTAACATCTTTATTGGGGTATAATTGCTTTACAATGGTATGTTAGTTTCTGCTTTATAACAAAGTGAATCAGTTATACATATACATATGTTCCCATATCTCTTCCATCTTTGTTTTCTTTTATTTAAATCAAGGTAAAAAAATGGAAAGCACAGCTCCTTAGAGTGGTGTAGAAGCCACAGTGCCTTTTAACAGAGCTGTCTAACAAGAAGTGAGTTCAGCTGTCTCAGCCTCCTTGGTATTCCTCACCAAAGGAAGAGCAGAACAGGCAGCTTGGTTTGCTCAATTCTGTTGGATCTACATGCTAACTCTTCTGCTGAGAAATTAGCAAGCATCATATAAATACCTCTCCTCTACTATTCTGTCTCCCATGGGTCTCTTATTCTTTGAAACAATGTACTGTAAGCACTTGTATAGTGTTTAGTAAGTCATTTTGAAAATAATTCTAAAGTATCAAAATTTGTGCATAATTTACTTACAAAAAGTAAATCTCAACATATTGAAAGTTACCTGTTAAAATTTCACCCTCTCAGAAAAAGTTTAACTGAGTTACCATATGACCCAGCAATTCCACTCTGAGGTTCATACCCAAGAGAAGTGGAAACATGTTCACACAAAAATTTGTACACAAATAGTCGAATAGTCGTAGCAGCATTATTCACCGTAGCCCCAAAGTGGAAACAACCCAGATATCCATAACAGATGAACGGATAAACAAAGTAGATGTGTCCACACAATATACTTTTGTTCAGTAATTAAAAAGTTGAAGTACTGATACATACTACAACATGAATGAACCTTGGAAACATGCCAAGTGAAACAAGCTGGACACAAAAGGACATATATTGTATGATTTCATTTATATGAAATATTCAGAATTGGCAAATCTCTAGAGATAGAATGTAGATTAGTGGTTGCCTAGGGCTGGAGGAGATGGGGAGTGACTGATGACGGGTCCAGGGTTTCTTTTCAAGGTGATAAATAGGTTCTGGAATTAGTGGTGTGCACTAATTTGGAATTAGTGGTGTGCACTTTGGTAGTGGTGTGCACCACTACCAAAGACAACGGTGCTCTTCAGCTTTGTGACCCTAATCGGTCTGCACAACTTGTGAATATATTAAAAACCACTGAATTGTGGCTCAAAAGGGTTTTAAGGTATGTTAATAATATCTCAAAATAGTTTGGAAAAAAAATCACATCATAGAGATTTGGATATATCATCAACACCATCATCACCATCATCATCATCATCACCATCATCATCATCATCATCACCATCATCATCACCATCATCATCATCATCATCACCATAATCATCATCATCACCATCATCACCATCATCACCATCATCATCATCATCACCATCATCTCAAGTGTCACAGTGGAAACAGTGTGGTGGTGACCTATTTCCTGTACAACTATGCGATTAGCATTTATTTCTTAATCACACATCACTGGTGATATATACTCAATTTTATGAACCACATAATAAATAAATCAGATAATTAAACAATAAATAAATGATTGATTTAATTTTATTCATGAATGTGGTTACAAATTATTTGAAAGCAAGTGCCTACATCCATCCTCCATCCTTTCCACTTGTTCTATATCCCCAGTGTCCAGCCCAACACCGCTCATCCTCAGCACCTCGTATGCACTGGCTTACTGTTTGCCCAGGGTCTGGGTTACTGGTTAGTTTGTCCCAAGGCTACTATTATGGTATGATGTGTATTCCCACCACAGACCATGGAAAGACTGCCAGTCTGACTGTGGAATGAATTACAGGAACTTATACTATCTTTGGAGCCGCATCTTGTGAGTACACTTTAAATTCTGACCTCAAAGCGCTAAAGCTGAAGTTTAAATATTGTTCTGGGTTCAGAAAGCTACTTGATGGTGCCTAGGACTGTGGTTCACGAAGCTGGCTAGATTAGTTATTGTTTGGGGGTTTAGGGTCCTTCATTGTCACCAAGGCCCAGAGCTGGGTACAACCACGTGATCTGGAGAATCACAACCGCTCTAGCAGAGAAAAATCTGTCAGAAGGTCCCATCGGGAGACCGAGAAATGCCAAGTGCGCATGTACAGACAGAAATGCCTAATTGGTTGTGATCCCAGAGGGTAAATGGCATAACAGCTCCCTCGGCTTCGTTTCCTGACCAAGACAGGCTTTAGAGCCCAAGAAAGACGTTAAAGGAATGGTGAGTGCTGCGCAATGACAAACTCATGGATTTAAATTGCATTTCGAGAAACTTCAGTGGTATCCTCAACTCCGTTTTCTTCTTTAGCGTATTGTACTTGTTGATCTTCCTTTCCTTGTGCTTTCTATTATCAAAGTCACTTCAGCCACTCTCTCCTGTTTATTGTAATACACGGGGTCTGATGTGCTTGGGAAATACCATGATGAGGTATCTGGTGATAGCTCTTCAACACCTTGGTGAGTCCTTAATACTGATTGTTAGTGGGGTCTTCCCTTGACCCCTTCCTACTCCTAAAATGGCCCGACGTGTCCCCAGTCCAAGAGCAGAAAGCTGTTGAGAAAGGACTAAAACCCAAGACCACAGGATATACTCACTGAGAATTCTTTTCCTCAGATTATTTTGGCATGCCTTGGAGAGACTCTTACTTAGCTCTGTGTCCAAGACTCTGGATTCTCTGTGGGTGAAAATAACCCTGGTGCAGGGGGAATGGCTGAGGCGTGCGTGATTGTGGGGTTGTGGGAAGTACTGATTCTCACAAAGCTGTGGCAGCCAGGAGATAGTCCCCAGATGTGTTCTGTGACCCCCCTGTGGTAAACTCAGTAAGAGATCGTGAAGGGATTTCTCTCTCCACTACCAAAGACAACGGTGCTCTTCAGCTTTGTGACCCTAATCGGCAATAACTAATTAGTGCTCCAACACCATGATAGAGAGAGAGGAGGCAGAGCTAGAGAACAAGGTGGTTGTCTAAAGTCCTTGACCTTGGACAAGTTGGGATGGGAATACGTCCCAAGTTTTTCCCGGCTTCCTGTTGCCCCTGCGAAAGTGTCCCTACTTCCTGTGTGGCGGCTTTAGTACAAGTCCTACTATCTCATTCAAGTCTGTAATAAAGTTCTGGGGGGGGGAAACATGGCGTTTTTATTTCTCTCTCTTTGCTCTCCAGTCAAGCCAGGAGCACTGGAGCACCAGAACAGCTCAGAAAAACATCCTTTTGCCAGGGTATTGAGAGCACATTTGGTATGCTAGCCTTCTCCTCCGTGTTTATTTTCAGGGCAGTGAAAAAATCACGGAAAAAACATCAGGGAAAATCGGTACATTTCAGTAATATTTCAATACATCTGCAAAAAGCAAACAGTTTAGAGTTTCTCCTGCCCTGTCTGAAGTTGGAAACTCTCACCACAGCGGGAAGCACAGCTATTTTGACTTGGCAAACCAAACCAAACAGCACGCACCTGCAACTGTACATCTCTGACGTGAATAACTGTGGCCAGAGGGTCAGTCTGTTCTCAGTTTTTCTTCCAGAAACCACATTCTTCAAATGGAGAGAAAACCACTGTTGGATTAAAGGAAATCCTTGCCATAGAGACTAAACACACAACTTTAATTAACTCATCATTTTCTAATTAGCATCCCCAGAGCCCTGTGCCTGGACAGCTTATGTGGCAGAATGTCCATCAAATTGTTCCAAACAATTTTATGAAATAAAGTTCTGTTTTTATAAACATTTATTTTAGAAAGTTTGGAAAATACAGAAAACATTTTAAAAGGAGTGAATTATCCTAAACTTATCATTCCTAGAAAATCACTTAATCTTTGGTATATTTCTTTTCAGTCTTTATGTTTTAAATTTGCATTTTGTAGAGAGTTGAGACTGTTTCATCTGTAGAAGTGTCTTTCTGGCTTTTTTTCATTTAATATTTTATGTTAGGTATTTTATCATTTTAGTGCAAACTAAAATCACTGTTAATATCTGCATATTGCACTGAGTACAGGTACTGTAATTTACTTAATTGCTCCATTGTTGTTGAATTATTCCAAATTTTCCAAAATAATCTCAAAGCTTTGCTATTATAATAATGCTGTCGTGGATTCATTGTGCGTACAGCTTTGATATGTGTATTAAGAATTATTTCCTTAAGAAAGATTCCCAGAAGTAAACTCCATTGTAGGAACTCATATAGACTTCTGATGCAGAATACCAAATTGATTTCTAAACTTTTCACTTTGCGATCTGGAATGGGGTAGTACTTTAATTAATAAATAACATTGATTTTTATCTAACGGGATAGGCAAAAATAGAATCAAATGTTGACTTACTTTGCATTCCTTGGATTTGTTTTTCTTTTTTTACCTGTTGTAATCTAACTTTGTAAACGATCTCTTTTAGTTCTTTGCCTATTTTTATTTGAGGATCTGTTATCAATTTATATGAGCCCTTTTTATTTACATAAAAGACATCAACCTTTTGCTCAACATGTTTGCTGTAAGTAATTTTTCAACTTTATTGCTTTCTGTCCATTTTAATTAGGTCTTGAGATACAGAAATATTTTTAGTAGTCACATTATCGATCTTTTCCTTGGTAATTTTCTCTCCTGATCATATGCTTAAAAACTTCCTTTTAGATTTTCTATGGTTTGACATTTTTCATATCTCTAATATACTTGGAATTTATTTTAATGAATGGTGGGAAATATAAATACACCAGAATTCACATAACCCATCCAGCAAATATCTAACCAAATTCCACATTAGTTTTCAGGTTAATATATCCCTTCTCCACTGGATCCTTCCATTGTCCTTATGAAGCTGGTGCTCTATCAAAGTTTTTTTTTATTCAATTTCTACTTTGTTTCATTAGTGTGCTTGTAAATTTTTCTTTTAAATACTATGTACTTTACTTATATAATTTTATAATATATTTCAGCCTCTAGTGGGTTAAGTTCTCATCTTTGTCAAAAATTTCTTGGTTCTACAAAAGAAACTAGCATCAAACCCCGGCAAGATGGTTCTTTGGGACACTAGTCCACCATCTTCTTGGTGTACTGGCTTTCCAAATAAAGTTGCTAGTCCTTGCCCCACCTCCCCCAAATTTCTTAACTGCTATTGCTGTTTAATTCTGACTATATGCAACTTAAGAATTTCATGGGGACTAATCTCATCATCAAAGAACATGGTGGGTCACAGCACATATTCATTTTTTCATTAATATTATCACCTTGTGTTGCGTATTCTTCTTAAAAGCATAGGTACATGACTATGTTCTCATTTTAAAATAATGAGATGAAAGGGAAAAACTTTTCATGCCAGTAAATTCCTCTCTGGAAGGTTATTTGGGTCAATTTAAAATTTTTACTATGATTTAAAAGTGATGCAAAAATCTGTGAAGATATCTTTGTGCTTATTTGCAAGTATGTCTCTGGGCTAAGCTCCTAGAATGTGGGTGAAAGGGTATTCATAATTTCGATAGTTCCTGCCAAATTGTCCTTGAATAAGGCTGCACTAATTTACACTCTTATTAACAGTGAATAAGAAATTCTGTTTTCTCACACTGGATGTTATGGAAATTTAAAATATTTGCCAATCTGGTGAAAAATACAATCTCAATGTTGTTTTAATTTGTATTTTCCTAATTACTAGTGAAGTGGAACATATTTTCTGATGTATGTGACCATTTGCACTTCTTTTTCTTTGAATTATCTCTTCAAATTCATTTCTGAATTTTAAATTAGGCTTATTTATCTCTTTATACATTGCATATATTAAGCCTTCATCTGTTACATATTTTGCAGATATTTTCTCTTAATCTGTCCCTTGTCTTTTAATATTGTTTTACCATCTTTCCTTGTAAAGAAGTTATTCATTTTCATGTGGTAAAATCTGTCATAATTTTTATTTTTGTCTTCTGATTTTCCTCCAATTTTCTATTTCATCATTTTATAGATTAAAAATGTTTAAACTTTCAAGCTATGTAGAATCTGACTTTTATATGTGGTGTGAGAGAAAAATCTAAGTTTGTTTTTTCTTTCTGAGTGTCTAGTTGTCCCGGTTCCAATAAATGAATAGTCTGTCTCCTTCAGGAAGTGTCTCCATTACCATATGCTAAAAATTGTAAGAGTGTGTGTGTGTGTGCGTGTGTATAACACACACATATTCTTGGACTTTACTTTGTCCAGGATCTACTTGTCCATTCCTATGTTAATGTGCCATTGTATTAATTACTGTATTAATAATTAAAATAATTACTTATCTGTAATAAGTAAATGGGATTTAAAGCTGTAAAATAACTTATTAATTACTGTATATAATATTTTGATAACTTATAGGGAGTGTCTCTTTTAACTGTTATTTTTAAAAAATTTTGCAGCCAATCTTTTGTATTTTCTCTCCCAAATCAGACTGTAGAGCTCCTTTAAAGCCATTTTTAGGGAATTTTGATTGGGATTGTTGTGTACTTTTACATTTGTTTGGGGAAAATTGGTCTGTTCATTCACTCAGGTCATCTTCAAGTTCCCTCAGTAAAGTTTTACATTTATCTTCATATACCTCTTGCATAATTTTTGTTAGACTTATTTCAAGGTATTTTAAAGTTCTGTTGTGATAATGAATTATATCTTGTTTTCCCACTGCGTTTTAAAATTGCTTATTGCTTGTGTATAGACACTTACAAATGGACCTTTCATTGAATTTGCGGAGGGATTTTTAATAGTTTTACTGTTGATTCTTTCTAAATTGTTGATAGACCATCATACACTTGAATATAATGACAATTTAGTTTCTTTCATTCCTTACTCATTCTTTTCATCTTCCTATTGCATTGGCTAGTCTCCTAGTATTGTAGTAATTTGTAGCAGTAATAGCAGGCATCTAGCTTTAATGAGGATGCTTTAATGAGGATTATTGAAAAACAATATAATGATGTTTGCTTTAGATTTCTGGTAATTGTATTATTTAGCGTGGAGGTTTAGCTGCTGTAATAGAAAGACCCGAAGTAATAATGGTTCATATTAAGTCTGGATGTAAGCAGTACAGAGTGGTATCATGGCTTATCTCTGCCATCAACAGGGTCTCAGTATCATTCTAGATTGCTGCTGTGCCCTGTGAAACGCACAGCTTGTGTTTCATGCCCTCACGTGGCTATTCCAGCTACCACCATCACGTCTGTATTCCAGTTACCAGGAAGGGAGAAAAGCAGAAGTAGGGGGGAACACTGTCCTTTTTGAGGTCACAGGCCAGAAGTGGCCCTCACGACTTACACTCATATCCCACTGACCAAATTCTAACACCTTTGTGCAAGGCAGGCTAAGAACTGTGCTTTTCTGCTGAACAACAAATGTGATTTTTACCTCGTGCCACCATGGGAGAAGGAGAGAATAGAGATTGGGGAAACTAACAGCTGTTATCACACTGTATTTATTCATTTTAAGGAATTTTTCTTCTATTCTTAGCTCAGTGAGAGTTATTGCTGGACAAGAGTGTTTAAAATTTATCCATTTTTTTAGCATCTACTGAGATTAACATAACTTCCCCCCTCAAACCCTGTCAATATTGAGTTATAGGAGGAGAAATTGTAATTTGAATATCCTTTGTATTTTTGGATATGACACTTATTGAGAGATTATGTCATATATTCTTATTTTAAAGACATGCTGAATTTGAGATTCATTCTTTTTTTCTTTTCTTTTCTAGTGTCCTTTTTCTATCTAGGCATCTATTTAAATAGGAATTAGTATCCATTTATTATCAGTTATTTAAAATTTGGTAGAATAAAACCCTAAAACTGCTTATTTTCAAGGAAAGAATACAAGCTTTTCCATTTTTTCCCCTCTGTTTAATGGATTATTTAGCATTTCCACATCATTTTAGTTAATTAGATAATTGATACTTTATATTATCATGTAGTTAAATATACTAATATTTTCCAAAATTATCTTATTTTATTATCTTATTTAGATAATACCCTTGCTTAGATTAAATAGTCACCATACATTGAACATGTGTTTGAACATTTTATATTTAACCTTTTAATCCATCTAGTATATGTTTTGGTGCATGGGTGACCCGAATTCTAATTTTAACTTTCTTCTGAATGGCTACCTAGTTGTTTCAATAATATTTATTGATTAATCCATCAGTCTCAATTGAAATTCCTCTTTTAATTTACATGAATTTCTTGTATCTACTCATTAGCTTATTTACAGACTATCTAATCTGTTTCATTGATCTGTCTCTTCTAGGACTAAGGGTATACTATTAAACACTATTACATTTTATAATTTTATAATTCACTTTATAATCGGACAGGGCAGGTGTTTTATTCTTTAAAAACTTCCTGGCTGGGCTTCCCTGGTGGCGCAGTGGTTGAGAGTCCGCCTGCCAATGCAGGGGGCACGGGTTCGTGCCCTGGTCCGGGAAGATCCCATGTGCCGCGGAGCGGCTGGGCCCGTGAGCCACGGCCGCTGAGCCTGCACGTCCGGAGCCTGTGCTCCGCAACGGGAGAGGCCACAACAGTGAGAGGCACGCGTACAGCAAAAAAAAAACAACAAAAAAACTTCCTGGCTATAATAACAGATTTATTTTCCTAGATGAATTTTAGGATAAGCTGTTCAGTTAAAACATTTCAAGGGTCTTGATTAGAACTGTATGAAATTAAACATTAATTTATAGAAATGCTGCATAAATGTTTATATATTGAATTCTCCAAGAATAATCTCCCTATTTTGGCCTATGTTATATCCCTCAATAAAGTTTTGTAATTTTCCTTATACAGTACCTGTATATTTTTTGTTAATTTTAGGAGATATATATATCTCCTAAAATTTAAATATGTATATATATATATATATATATATATACACACACACATATTTAAAGTAAATGGAATACTTTTTTCATTATACTTATTCCAGATATTTGGTATTTCTTGTATTAAAACTATTGATTTTTGTATATTTTGTGACCAGCTACCTTACTAAGAGATCTTATTAGTTTTTATAGTATTCACCCTGAAATGTCCAGGTATGCAGCAGCAATTTTTTTTTGACATATCATATTAGTTTTTTATCCTTTTATTTCCTGAATAAACCAAGGTTTTTTGGTTTCCAGATTCTGTTATTTTAAAAAGAAAAATTTCCTCACAGGATCAAAGGGAAAGCTGAAGATAAGGCCAGGACTAGGACGAGGTAAGTGAGATCGTTTTCTCAGATGCCAAATTTAAGGCGTCAAAAATCTCAGTAATCAAGATACATTATATATATATATTTTTTTTTTTTTTGTGGTACGCGGGCCTCTCACTGTTGTGGCCTCTCCCGTTGCGGAGCACAGGCTCCGGACGCGCAGGCTCAGTGGCCATGGCTCACGGGCCCAGCCGCTCCGCAGCATGTGGGATCTTCCCAGACCGGGGCACAAACCCGTGTCCCCTGCATCGGCAGGCGGACTCTCAACCACTGCGCCACCAGGGAAGCCCAAGATACATAATATTTTAATGCAATTGAAAAATTTTAAATATGTATGATGAACAAAATACCAAAAATTTAAATAAAGATAGTTCAGTTTGGAGAACGAGGGTCTGAAAAGGCCAGGAACCAGGCACATGTGGATACCTCAGTGGGAGCTCCCAGTGATGCTTCACAATGGGATGGGTACACTTCGAGAAAGAGAGTGATTGTCATCTTTGACTAGGGGGAGGGCAGGGGACTTGTCTTGTTGTCCGGGACTCCACATGATAGGAGAAATGTAATTCTCCAAAAATAGGTACAATCGCCAAAAACAACAGTTATCTACCATGTTACAGTCCCAGGATGCCCTTTTCCTTCATTGACCGCCATCTTCAGCTCAAACTGCAATTCTTCACACGGCAGAGCCAGACCTCCCAAGAGGTCACATGCCAGTGTATTAGTCCTCCTTTACTTCCCGCTATACTGTTTACTCAAAGCTGCAACCTTTACATGGATATAGCATAAAGATATTGATGAAGAACTTTTGGTGACTTCAAAGAGCAATGTCCATTGAAAAGTGAACGGCAGCCTAGGTTCTGTTTTGAACAAATCTTGGGTGTCTCTGCTTGGGAGGGGACCTCATAGACAGGCCAGAATCTCTTCTTTCCTGAATAAGTTTTTCTGATTCAAGAGGAAAAGTATGTTTGAAAAGTATCAATTGTTTTTCAGTCCAATTCATAGGCCTTATTAGGCTGATTAGAATTCTTTCCAAAAGACTTGACTACTTAACCTTTACTTTTAGTCATGTGATTATCTTTCTATGCATTTTATGGGAATTTAAATGAATTACATGTAAAAAAATCATTAATAAGGTAGATTTTACATCTATCTTTTTTTTGTTGTTGTTGTTGCGGTACGTGGGCCTCTCACTGCTGTGGCCTCTTCCGTTGCGGAGCACAGGCTCCGGACGCGCAGGCTCAGTGGCCATGGCTCACAGGCCTAGCCGCTCGGCGGCATGTGGGATCTTCCAGGACTGGGGCACGAACCCGTGTCCCCTGCATCGGCAGGCGGACTCTCAACCACTGTGCCACCAGGGAAGCCCCCATCTATCATTTTTCTATTTGTTTTCTACTTGTATCTTGTTAGTCTATCGCTTCATTACTGCTTTCTTCTGGGTTAAATAGCTATATTCTAGTGTACCATGTTAATTACCTTATTGTTTCTTGTGCTATATATTTTTTACTTATTTTCTTAGTAGGGATCACAAAGCATCTTAAAACAATGTAGTTTGGATTAATATGCTGTTTCAGTAGTATACAAAACTTTGCTAAGGACCCAAGTGTGAATCCTTTTAGGCATCCCTGGTTTCTGACGATTTGCTTTTCTTTCGCTCCTTTCAAGATATTCTCTGCCTCTGTCTTTTGAGTTGTCTAGACGTGAATCTCTTTGGATGTACCCTGCTTTAAGTTTGTTTAGTTTCTTGAATATGTAGATTAATGTGTTTCTTCAGACTAGGAATTTTTGGCCATTATTTCTTCAAATATTATTTTTGTCCCTTTTTTTCTTTCTTGTCCTTCTAGGACTCCCACTATGTGTATGTTGACTTGTGTTTAAGTTTGGCGATTCTTTCTTCTGCCAGGTCAATTCTACTCTCAAGTTCATTTAGTGAATTTTTGGCTTCAATTATTGTGCTTTTCATTTCCACAATTTCTATTTGGTTCTTTTTAACAGTTTCTATCTCATTGTTCATATTCTCTATTTGGTGAAACATCATTCTTATACTTTCCTTCTTTTCTTTAGACATGATTTCCTCTAGTTCTTTGAACATATTTATAATACCTGATTTAAGCTCTTTGTCTAATAAGTTTAACATCTGGGCTTCCTTAGGGACAGTTTCTATTGAATGTAATTTTCCCTGAGTAAGAGCCACACTTTCCTTTTTTTGTGTGTGTCTTGCAAATTTTTTGATTGGAAAATGGACACTTTAATTAATTTAAAGTGGACATTCTGAAAAATCACACACACACACACACACACACACACACACACACACACACACACACACACTCTTTCCTCACCCCCGGGTCTATTGTTGTTGTTGCCACTACTCTGTGTTTTTTAGTGACTTTCTTGGACTAATTCTGTAAAGTCTATATTCTTTGTTTTGTATGGCAGGTGAATTCTCTGCTTGGATAGTTTAGTGGTCAGCTAATGACTGGACAGAAATTTTCTTAAGTATCTTCAACCAAGAACTCTCCCAACCTCAAGGACAGCCCAAAGGGAGAGATTAGAGTCCTCTCAGGTCTTTCTTGGACATGCACATAGCCCTGCAAATGGGTGTGGCTTTCTAGAGTCTCAAGAATACATTGGAACTTTTCAAAGCCCAGTAAAAACATCTTCTTCCCCATATTTTCCTTTCACACTTTTTAGTCAGCCTCTTGTTTGTCCCAGCTGTTATGCTGCCTCAGGCATCGGCTTGTTGTTGACAATGCTCTGGGGATAGAGTTGTTCTCACTGAGGGAGATCAGAATTAGTTTAAATAAAGACAAGCCCTGAGAATGGGGTTTTTCCAGGGAGCTGCCAGACAGGCCAAGCAGGGACAGTTATTGGGGATGAGCTTTGAGGAAGTTCCAAATCTGTTTTGCCCCTCTTTAGTGACTGTTAAGCTGCTGGCTTTTACATCTGTCGTAGTGTGAGGCTGGTCATTTTCAAGACTACCATGGTCTGGGGAGCTGGGGAGAAGGAGGTGGGGGCAGAGCAAGTTAAAACATGACAAAACTCAGTTTGTGCTAAGCAGAAGGTCCCTGCTCTGATCCCTAGATTCTCTGAATATGTTATTTTACATGGCAAAAAGGACCTTGCAAATGTCATTAAGATTACGGACCTTGAGATGGGGAAATTATCCTGGGTTATCTAGCTTGGGCCCAACCTAATCAGATGAGTCCTGAAAAGCAGAGAACTTTTCTCACCTGTGTCAGAGGGAGATGTGACTATGGAAGAATGGTCAGAGAGATGCAGTGTGGCTGGGTTTGAAGATGGAATAGGGGCCATGAGCCGAGGAATGTGGGCTGGAAAAGGCAAAGAAACAGATTCTCCCTTAGAGCCTCCAGAAAGGAATGCAGCCCCATCGACACCTGGGTTTTAGATCAGTGAGCCCTGTGTCAGACTTGTAACCTACAAAAATAAAATAGTAAATTTTTGTTGTTTTAAGCCACTAAGTTTATTGTAATGTGTTACATCAACAATAGCAAAACTAATACACTGATATTACTGAGATTCAACTGTTTTAAAAAAATTAATGCTCCTCAATGTAGCAAGCATTTGGTTAATAACTAGATTGCTAAAAATGTTGATTTTGATGCCTTTTTTTCCCAGTGTTCTCATTGCCTTTATAGTGGAGTGGATTTTCAGATGCCCTTACTCTGCATCCTGGAAGAGCTTTCCCCCGCTTCCTTTCGGCCTCTGGTATTACAAATGAAAATCAGATTTCTGTCATGCTGTGGATAATCTGCATTTTTTTTTTTTTTTCTCTTGGGAAGCTTTTTAGACTTTTTCTTCATTTTTCCGAATTCACTACATTGTGACTAGGTTTGGAAGTTTTCTTTGCTTTTAATTCATTCTGCTAAACATTTGGTAGAGACTTTCCATGTAAGAACCCATGTCTTTCTTAAATTTGGGGAAAATATCTATTTTTATTTGCTTAGTAATGTTCTTTTTCATTCTTGCTATTCTATCTAGATTTATTAGATCAATGTTAAAGTTTCTGGATATATCATGCATGTCTCTTAATTATTCTTTCTCTCCTTTATTTTTTTTCTTTGGTACTATGTTTAGAGAAGTCTTTATTTCAATTTTCTCTCTAATTAATTCTCCAGCAACACACCTTATTTTATTTTGTCCATGGATTAAGTTTACATTTTAGCAATCAAGTTTTTAATTCCCATGATATCTAATAGATGATTTTTCTTATAGATGAAATACTCTTTAATGTCCTTCTGAGGAAAATACATATATTTATTTTATTAAAGTCCTGCACTGATTGTTTTATTAACTTTGTTTCCTCCATTGTAAGTTCTTCTGTGTGTTGTGTTTAGCGCATCTTTCTTTGTGTTACTTTCTGAAATGTTTGGTGATTCTTAGATGTATGAGCATACACCTCTGTAGTTTGATTTCTTGAAGACTGTTCTTTCATGTGGCTTATTTGGGAACAGGCTAGGGCTCTTTGTACTACTGACTGTTTAAAGTGGGGTCAGGATAGTCAGGAAGCCTGACTTAAGGGAGGATGGGTGTTGCAGGTCTTCCTGGGCTTTGCCAGTCATGTGGGGCACAGGCCACACTCACTGACCTTGCCGTGGGGCAGATTTCCCTCTTGTTTCTGTGTCCAAGTGGTGCTAAGTGGTGAGGTAGTAGAAGACAGTTGTGTTTCACTTATGTTTCCTGATACAGTATCATATGATATATAATGGTTTATAACTGTTATTCCTGCTATATATATTATAATTGTCATCAATCTAGAGTTACCCTATTAATCCTATTCAGTGACTTTTCTGCTTTGCCTGATTTTGCCATTTCTCCCTGACTTCCTTTTTCTTAGCCTTTGCTTGAAATATCTCAACCTTCCTTTAATTTTCAAAGTTGCCAAGGTATTTTCCTTCGTAAGTGTCTTTGGCACAGACAATATCATTGAATTTTATTTTTATTACAATATGAATATTATGTCTTTCATAAGGAAATTCAAACCATTTTCAAGTGTTGACTTTATATTGACCAAAATAAGAATGGCTGTCTCATTGGAGGCAGTCAACAAATATGTGTTAAATGGATGAACAATTTCTGATATTCAGGTTTCCTTAGTTTCTCTCCTTTCAGTATAAATATTTTAAAATTTGCTCTTTTGTCAACATCTTGTTTATAATTTTACTAGTAGTGAATTGTTGAGTTTTTAGAAATATTTATTTATGTGTGTGTATATATATATATATATATATGTTCCCAAGCTTTATTGAGCATCTATTTATACTGTAATCACAATTCTGAAATGTTTGATTTTCAAGTCCATAGCAGACTATGAACAATAACTATCAGTCTGCATATGAGAAGCAGAAAGTAAAGAGAAGAGTATGCTGGAGTAGTCTAGTCTATGCAGGACTAGAATCTTTAAGGGCCTTGTATTTTAGCAACAGAACTGAAGTTTATAAAACTATCTTATACGTCCAAAGTAATCTATATAGTATGTTAACTATCAAGGAATTACATATACTTCACAGAAAGATCACTTCCAAAATAAATTAAATTTCAAATAAATGGTTGAGAAATTAACTGTGTAAGAGTCAGTCATCTAAAGTATTCATTATGTGGAAATGCCTTCAATGTCCTAATTATACTATATAAGCTACCTGTTTATCATTATTAGTTCCATATGTACAGAATGTCACTTTAAACTGACTTGATTCTGTCTCTGTTATATAACTCTAAACTCCATCTTTTGAATCTATAAAAAATGGAGGATGTTAATAGCTAATAGGGTACTAATATGGATTATGGTGAAAATTAAATGAAATAATCCATGTACAGGGCCATTACCCCTGCCACTTATAAGGTACCTGACCTTGGGAAAGTACCTTAGCCTCTCAATGCCTCAGATTTATCATCCCTAATATGGAGATTATAATGTTTTTCCCACATAGATTTAATATAAAGAGCTTAGAGCAGAGCCTGGTACATCTTAAGTTCTCGAAGTGAGCTATTATTAGTATTTGAATACAGTAAGGGCTACAACATGCACACGGGCAGCGCCCCTCAGAGAACAGTATTCTTTTTGCACCCAGATCAAGGAGGCAATAAGTACGATGTGGTCCAAATGTGTAAAAGGATTTGATATGAGAATTCTAAGAGTTGTGATGTATAAAAAATGTTCTATAATATAGTATCCAAAATGTATTACCAATTACTATCAATAATAGTAGTATCAATACTATTTAGTGGGAAGTGTTTTCGATCACATCGGCACCTCCTATCCTGTTAACTTACCTGGCCCCATCAACATGCAGAAAGGATATGTATCCTTGCTAACACAGCCTCCCTCTTCCTTCCCCACTTCTTGGATATATGTGTTATTAGCAAATCTGAGTACAATTACCGCAAGGAGTAGAAATGAGACAATATTTTGTGAATTACAAAAAAACTTCTAACTCTCCATTTTGTCAGAACAACTCTAGAGCAGCACTAGAGCTGTCACAGTGATTTATGATGCCCTTCACCAAGCTGACAGCAGTGGAGAAAAAACTCCATGCGAGAAAAATTCCTTACATTTATTCTACCTAGTTTAATGCCTGATGAACCATGTTATAAGAACAGTTCTTAAAATAGCCTTGAGGAGAGCATCTCTACATTTTCCCAGCCCATACAATCCATCATGGAGAATGTAGGGTAGATGATGGTCTTGCTGCAAACTTGGCTGGTTTACAAAAGAGACATTCATTGGATGCGTGGCAATAAAAACAAGAGGCTTTCAATACTAACTGGCGCTCTGCTACTTGCCTTCAGTCATTTCTTCCTTACTGTAAACCTTCATTATAGGTAACAGTATTATCATGTAAATATGATTATAAATAAGAAGGGAAGATCAATCCAAGGAAGATACAGCACGATGACCTCCAAAGGCACTTAATTTGGAGATAGAAGTGAAGAGGGAACACAGAGCCCATCCTAAGAGGGTTGCGTATACTTCGTGTCTTTCTGAAACCTTGTCTGGCCTCTCACTGCTGTGGCCTCTCCCGTTGCGGAGCACAGGCTCCGGACGCGCAGGCTCAGCGGCCATGGCTCACGGGCCCAGCCACTCTGCTGCATGTGGGATCTTCCCGGACCGGGGCACGAACCTGTGTCCCCTGCATCGGCAGGCGGACTCTCAACCACTGCGCCACCAAGGAAGCCCTATTTTATATTTTATAAAATATATTTATTTTATATTTAAGGCTGTGTGATTTGTGAACCTTTTCTTCTCAACTGCATAGTGTCTGCAACTTCTCCCATTTCCTTTGGCCTTTCCCATCTCTTCAGATAACAAACCAAACAAAAGCATTCCCTTACCTTTCCATCTACTTTAATTGCCTCCTTGTCTGGCTGAGTTTCCCACTTCCTACAAGAGCAGGTAACACTCACTGGCACTATTTGGCACTCTCCATTCCTGTGGCTTTAAGGCCACCCCTTTCCCTTGCTTCTGTCCAATGCTATCTCCTGCCTCTGTTCAAACTCTCTGACCGTACCTTTTCAGGCTCCTCCACTGGCTCCTTTCTCTCTGTCTTCTCCTTACACATTGATATTCCTTAGGCTTGTCTATTCTTAGCATTCCCTGGGCATCTTCATTTACTCCAATGTCTGGAATATGCTATCAGGCCTCAAATGCACATTTTGAATGACACATCTTTCTGAAGTCCAGAATCATGTTTCCAATGGCTTTTTGTATATCTCAAATGCAACGTGTCAACGACAGAATTTATTTTCTCCCCAAAACATTTTCCTTTATTCATCCCCTTCATCAGGGAAACTCTTGGAATTAATCCCTTCCTCTCTCTCTTTCACGTCTGTGGCCTGGTTGATTGTACTCCTAGCTATCTCTTGAATATACCCAATTATTTCCATTCCATTTCCTGTGGCCTCATTTCTGTTCTCACTACCTTTTCCCTGAATGTCTAGAACCCTGTCCCTAATGTCTCTTGCCTTCATTTTCACCCACCTCTGATGTCATCCTCACCCAGCCTGCATGTCATCAAGGTAGACTTTAAAAACAAAATGACACTAAACTAAAGGGGAAGAATCCCTTAGTTATGTCATTCTCCTGTTAAAAATCCTTGAACAGTACCCCAGTGATTTCAAAGCAAAGTGTCAATTCTTCGGGCAAAGTCAAGGCAGTTTTCAATCTGACCCTCATTTGCATATTCCCAATGTCATTTGCATTATTACCCGCCCCCCACCCCATGCAACCTTTGGTTCCTGTTTGTGCCCTTTCTTGCCTACATGCTTCTGTACATGTACCTGCAGTTTTCTCTTCCTGGGGTGTACCCTGCTCATCGTTCTGCCTGGCAATCTCCAGATCTTCCTTCAAAACTGCATTAGAGCATTATCCCTTCTGGGAAGATGTCCCTAACCCACAGTGATGTGAGACACTGTTCTCATAACTACTTGCACATATCTTTATTAAACCCTTATGACAATGCACTATAATTATTATTCCCATGTCTCTCTTCCTCACTCAGCTGTGGACTTCCTGAGGCCAGGATTGTCTTATTCATCTTTACGTCCCACTGCCTGGCACACAGAAGGAACTCAATAAATGCTTCTGGAATAAACAAAAGACCAAATAAAATGAAGCCCCTTCCTTTTTGAAAGTATAGTGCATGAGGTAATCATCTGTCCTTTTTGTGTCCATAAAGCACAAGATACTAATGAGTAGACTGGCTGTGTGGTTTATGTTATTATAATCCCTTTGACACTTCTGCTAGAGAACACTTGCTCCGGGGCAAGTGTGAGGGTTCCGTATTTTTAGCTTCTAATGACCTCAGGTCTGTTCTGTATGCTTCCCAGTTCTGAGTGTGTGTATGTGTTAGCCATGGAGACTGGCCGTGCATACACACTTCCAGGGAATTACCTCAGAAGGAAACATCTGAGCAGCGATCGTCAGTAGGGAATGGGCGAATTTAACATGTTGCTATTGGGAAAAATGTAGGATCCTTCATTATGGCATTTCTCTTTGAGCTGTGCTTCCCATTTGGGAGGTGTAGCTGAGCCTTGGAAAATACCTTTGGTTCTTTTGGGACTTGTTCTATAGATTATCGTTAGATAATATAATTTGATCTAATCTATAGATCAAACGACAGGTTCTTAAACTGAAAGACAGGTGCATTGCATTAACAGACCAACCGATTTTACTGTACAGCTGCGTTCCTGACTCATACAGATGACCTAACAGTGCCTATGGCTTTCTTGAACACTCACGTCCCTGCTTTGATGAGTTAAAATTCACACACACTAACTCCACATTTGGGGGACTTATCCAAAGGATGATGTCTTCGTAGATAACGAAGGACTTGATTTATTCCATTACCTCTTAGCGGCTAACATTTGCAAGGAAAGTTGGATTTCAGGAAAGTTGGTCATTTCAGCACCTAGTTACATAGTATGGTATGGTCTCACATGCTGTAGACTTGCTTCTGGAACTATACATTAAGTTCCTTGATGAAAGAGGCCACATAGTCAGATACTTCTGTGTATTCCATATAGTTGAGTACATAGCAGCTTCTTGACACTGCATATATAAATACATATATATTCTAAGATTTTATAATTATATATATATATATATAAAATTATAAAATCTTAGAATGATGGGGTTGATGAAAACTCAGTTTCTTTATGTTTTCCTCAAAGTTTCACATAAGTATTTTACCAAATGTCTAAAATAATATCTAAAATAAAAATACCATTTTCATTAAAAAATGATTATAATTACTAAAAGTTTTTCCCCAAACGATTTAAATTATTGTTCTGACTTACTGGCTGTCTCCCTTTTAAATTCAGTGGTTGCATGTGTAATTCTGCATGGGGAAATGATGCCAAGAAAGCTAAAACTGAGAGGGGGAGAGGGGGTGAACTATATCCAGGGTCATCTAATTGAAGTTGATATTTATCTGATTCGGCTTCTCTTGGGGCTACTTGGAAATAGCAGTACCAGAGGCTTTCACTACTGTCCCAGCAGATGTTAAGAATAGAGGCTTTCCATTGACTTTCAAATAAAGATTGTGTCTCTGGAGTGCAATGGCAACCAATTATAAGATGAACATTTGGTCCACGAGTTGATGGTATTAATGCCATGTATCACGCTCGACTGATTAAACACCTTCCCTCTGCCCTGAATTAACCAGTTTATTGTCCTAAGAGGCAGTGTTGTAAAAACTGCTGTCTGTATAAATCTGTGAACCCACCACCCTCGCCCTCACCCTCATTCTATGTACAATATAGAAAGAACTATTGTTAGAAGAGGGTCTTTTTAAAAAATATAGTTTATTGAAATATTCACATACCATAAAATTAACGTTTTTAAAGTATATCACTCAGTGGATTTTAGTGTATTTACTATGTTGTACAACTGTCATCACCACCTAATTTCAAAACATCTTCAGCACCCCATGCTCATTGGCAGTCACTCTCCATTCTCCCCTAACACCAGTTCCTGGAAATTTATTAATGTCCTTTTGATTTCTGTGATTTGTCTAGTCTGGGTATTTCATATGAATGGAATTGAATCATTCAATATGTAGTCTTTTGTGATAGACTTCTTTCACTTAGCGTAATGTTTCCAAGGTTCATTCATGTTGTAGCATGTAGGGATGTACAGTATTTTGTTTATCCACTCATCAATTGATGAACATTGGGGTGTTTCTAATTTGGGGCTATTATCCGTAATGCTACTCTGAACATTTATGTACAGATTTTTGTGTAGACGGGTTTTCAATTCTCTTGGGTATATACTGAGGAATGAAATTTCTGGGTCACATGGTAACTCTATGTTTAACATTTTGAGAAACTGCCAGGTTATTTTCCAAAGTAGCTGTATTATTTTACATTTCCACCAGCAGTGGATGAAGGTGCCCATTTCTCTACATCTTCACTAAAACTTACTATCTGTCTTTTTAGTTTTAGATATTCTAGTAGGTTTGAAGTGGTGTCTCTTGTGGTTTTGATGTACATTCCCCTAATCACATGACTAATGATGTTGAGCATCTTTTCATGTGCTTATTGGCCATTCATATATCTTCTTTGGAGAAATGTCTATTCAAATTCTTGGCCCTTTTTTAAAATTAGATTTTCTTTTTATTGTTGAGTGGTAAGAGTTCTTTATATATTCTGGACACAAGTCCCTTAGAAATCATATGATCTGCAAATGTTTTCCCCCATTCTGTGGGCTGTTTTTTCACTTTATTGATGGCATCTTTTGAAGCACAAATTTTTAAAATTTTGGCAAAGTTCAGTTTACCTATGTTTTTCTTTTGTTACCTATGCTTTTGGTATCATGTCTAAGAAATCATTACTTAATGTAAGGTCAGAAAGGACTGCTTCTATATTCTCTTCTGAGAGTTTTATAGTTTTCACTCTTACATTTACGTAGAAGATTCATTTTTAGTTAATATTTGTACAATATATAGTGTGCAGTAGGGTTGAAAGGATCTTGTTAAGCACTCTCCCCTGATATATATCAGTTTAAAATGTGAACATGGAAATCTGTAGGTTTCCTGGAAGCCCACATTATAAAAAGCAACTTCTGTGGCCAACTTGATTGATTGATTATTTATTGAGTGGAATTCTGTTCAAGATGGTGGAAGGCCAAAATTGTGCTAAAGAAAGTATATAGGATTTTTGGCAGGACTATGAACCAATTTTAAGAACTTTTATAAAATTTCAAATGTGATTTTAAATTCTCAAAGCTGGATGGAGAACTTGGAGAAAATTGTCACGGATGTTGTCCCAAACATTTTTAATTTGGTTCAAACTAAATTAAATATATTTGTATATTTTTTGAAGATTTATTCTATATGGGTTTGGTTAATTTACACGGAAGTCTTCAAAACTCTGTCTAAACCACATTGTGTATCAAAGAAACTCTATGAGTTTCTTCTAAATCTCTCTTAAAAACACATCAAAATAAGTTAACAACTCCAGGTTCTAAGTTGAAATCTTTCGACTTCAGTATAAGAGCCATCAGCTTTGAATGTGTCTGGATACCTATTTTTCCTACTTTGAGGAGAAAGTCCTTTTTTAGAGACTCTTTCTTGAAGGAACATTTGTTATAACATATTTGCGCTTAGGACTAAAACCTTTAGTTTGTAAGTTGAAGTTTTCCTTTTCATTTACCATCAACAGAATGTAAGTTGAAAAGAATCTCAAATTTACTTGCTATCCTGAGGTGCTGCAAAGAAGAAACCACTGAGAAAAAGAGCATTTAAATCACGGCACATCACATTTGCTGTTTGCCGCCATTTTTCTTTCATTCAAGGATTACAATTAATTCAGATTGTATTTGTAAATCACAGTGCCTGGTATATCAGTGGTTCTCAATAAATGTTGACTCTTCTTTGAACACTTGTAAAGCATGGAAACAAGGTATTGAAATGATTTTCATTTGTAATCACTTTGGAAAACTAGGTATGGGGCGGAAAACCTGTGAATAAAGGAAAATTTGGAAATATAATTTCACTGAGCTTGTTACTTAATGGTTATGTAAGGAGCAAACATTCTCTCAGCATTAATAAGCACTTATAAACCAGTAAGAACACAAGTGAGGACTTTTTTCCTAACCAGAATAGAGGGCTAGGGATTATAGGGCAATAGGTTAGACAGTTTGTATCCCAAGCAATATTGTTGTCACCACTAATTCTAATGAGCATTTTCTAATTTATGTCTTTAAAGTATTTATTACGAGAAAGCTTCTGAATATATTACATAAGTAGTAGTTTGCCCCAGGACTGGAAATTCAGGAAACTTGGTTTTCAGACTTAGCCTGTTCACTAAATATTTGGTTGATTGGTTATTATCTTATTATTTTTGAAAGGTCTGAGAGAGTTGAGACTTGCTAATAAAATACAGTGCAGTCTCAAAAATTATGCTGTCTTAATATCTGTAAGAATTTTGAAAATTAGCCCAACAATAAATTATGAGACAGTTATGCAAAAAAGCATGATATTCTTACTGTAAATATAGTTTATTTCAGAACCACAGAGACTGCTCATAATCATTGCTACAGGTAACTAGGCAAAGCAATTTAGCAGCAAAGAGACAAGACTCGTGAACTCATGACAGATATTTTCCGGAATTGACAAATGGAAGCAAAAAACAAATAGAATGGGATTTAAGTGAGTTGAGAAATGTTTTTCTAGTTCTTACACTGATTTATTTGGAATATGAAAAGGGACTTGGCATCTCAGTTTTAAACTGGTGAGATTTCTTCTTTCAATTATGTGTTCAAAAGGTAGTCATTAACTACTCATTGTCTGAGGGACACAAAAGAAAGAGAAGATATCATCTCTAGGGTGAAGAGACACAATTTTTTGGAGCCAGAAATATACAGGAATAGTTTAAATACAATTCTCCAAAGAATACAAACTAATATAATATTTCCTAACATGAAACTGTTAGAAAATAACTGATTCCAAGTATTACTTACCTGCCTCAGATGTCTTGTGAGGTCAAACTTCCTTTAATGCCCAAATTGTATTAGACGGAACTTCCAGAGTACTTCTCTAAATGATGTCCAGGATCCCTGATCCATGTTTCCAAGTATCCACAGGGAATGCTTTCAATGTTCTGTTTTTTTTTTTTTTATTGAAGTATAGTTGATTTATAGTGTTGTATTCGTTTTTGATATACAGCAAAGTGATTCAGTTATTTGTGTGTGTGTGTGTACGTGTGTGTGTGTGTGTGTGTGTGTGTGTGTAGTCCTTTTCATATTCTTTTGCATTATGGTTTATTACAGGATATTGAATATAGTTCCCTGTGCTCAATGTTCTGTTTATTGCTGTTTTGGTTTTTTTTAATTAACTAATTAATTGATTTTGGCCTAGTGCATTTCCCTTTAGCACAATCCGTTGGAATACAATAATATATGCATCAATACATAACCCCAAATCTAGGTTATTCAGGGTTTCGAAATACTGTTTATGCAAGGACTTCAGCAATAGAGTAAGGCTGGCGTCCAGGCATCCTGGCATGGACAGTACCTCCACTATAACATAAAGTGGTAAAGATACGCTTCCATGGCCAACCTGTGACCTTTCTGTACCTATTGGACACTGAATGTTTGGAAAAGAAGACATACAAGTCTCCCAAGAATAATTTTTTAAAAAGAAACTTTTCACAAAGGATTATGATTTATACAGATACACTTCTACCCACAGAACAAACAAAAACTACCTTTTACTGAGAGAATTCAGAATGGCACTGTTTAACCCATGGCATTCTCCTCTTCCCGC
Organism: Globicephala melas; assembly: GCF_963455315.2. Lineage (NCBI taxonomy): Eukaryota > Metazoa > Chordata > Mammalia > Artiodactyla > Delphinidae > Globicephala > Globicephala melas. The sequence goes on from NC_083326.1 coordinate 11,896,643, forward strand.
CAAGGAGCCAAATTGTAGAGCCATAGAAGAAAGATAAAACCTTTCAAGTTTATACCTGCCTTTCTGGCGTCTAGACAGAATCACTTGATGACTTTCATTGCTTTATTATGGCCTTGGACCCCAGTTAGCCAGCAAAAACTGAACTTAGAGGAAGTAGAGGGGAAAAGTGTGACGTGCAGAAACATTCTCAGGCTTCCTGGGGTCTTGCCTCACTGCTCCAGTCCATCACCATCATAATCATCAACATCATGGTCATCATGATCTTCATCATCTGTGGCAACAGCAGCGGGTCTCAGTGACCATTGATGGAGCACCTGCTGGGTGCTGGGCCCTGTGAAAGGCTGTACAGGCAATGACGATCAAGTGCTTGCGAATGGGCAGGGAAGAGAATGCTTTCCATCCCTCTATATTGTTCTTTGATGGTTAAGAGTTAGGCACATTGTTGCCTGTCCAATTAGAAAATCAAGTATATGATCTACCTTACCATGCCTCTGAGCTCTTGCAGATCCTACAGTCTCAGAGCTGGAAGAGACCTTAGAGATGAGTGGATCCACTTTCCAAATAAGGACATGAAGGTCCTGAGAAGTCATGGAGAGTAAGGACTGGACCTGGGATCTCCTGACTTCAAGTCCAGTAGACTTCCCAGTATGCCACCCTGCCTCTCTTATTGAATATTTTCCCAGGGTACTAAGAAGCATCATATATACCAGATAATAAAGTAACATTAGTACCTGTGGTCGAAGTAGTAAATAGAGAATATTTCTGAAACTTTGACGGTTGATCTAATTTTCTGAGATTCCAATTTGCTTTCATGATTTACCTTTTGGAGTCTCAAATTTTATTAGTAAAGTATAATAAAGACAAGTATACTTAACTAAATATTAAATAGTATCTAGTCTCATGATTGAACCCGGTAATGGTGTTAGGTACTAAAAAGGCAGCATGATCCTTCCAATAGCTTCGTGGCAGGGCCCCTTTGAATGCAGAATCTTCTAATGTAATTCATAATACATCATGGTACTATGTGTACCTCCTTCATAATTTTCTTCTCATCATAGAGCATTGGATTTGAACACCTTTTTGCAGGCATTCCCAATTTTGGTATGGGTCCATAATACTTGAACAACAGACTAACTCTAAATCTTTATGATCACACATGACCAATAACCCAGTAGAAAGAGTATAGGTTTTGGGGTCCAAAAATTTGAGCTCATTTCTAAATTATTCAACCTCTTTGAACTGTGGTATCCCCAACACTAAGTGGTGATAATGATAGTTTCTTTAGATTATATCTGGAATGAGTACATGTAAAGTGTCTGAGACATATAGCCTCTCATTGAATGTCAGCTAATTTTAAAGCTACTAAAGGAACACTTTCTGTGGACCAAAAGTTCTGATGTATTATTTCACTTAATCCTCATAGTTCCACTGCAAGGAAACTCAGACTGAGAGAATTTGGGTCATTTGCCCAGCACCTCCCATGGGGTAAGGTCATAACAGAAGTAGAACTGAAATACGTTGGTCTGACTCTCAAATCTCGGGTAAATGTACTACTTTTTGAAACACCATAATGGCTAAGGGGATGGATGGGGTGGGAAGGAAGAGAGTGAAAGCCTGTGGACCTTCAACTTTGCAAAGAGTCAAAACCCTTTCTCTCCTGTTCCTTTGTAATTTTAAGACAGAACGCTTTGGAAATCTTTGTGTTCATCCAACGTGTGTTGGCTTTTCCATATGACTCCGTATTTCTGAGCAGACTGTAAACGATTCATTCCAAGCTCAAACCACGCACTCTGAGAGGAATTCAATTGATTAGTAGGAGACAAGAGTCGTACTCCTGCTAACACCCCCTGTCCTCCATTTCCCTGCTTACTTTCTGGCTGTCAGTATGTTCATCTTTTTGCGTAAAGCATCTAAGAGCTGACAGGTTGGCAAGATAATCAATAGAAAGGAGAGCAGATGATTATCAAGGGCACAAAGGCAAAGGTTATCACTATGTGTTTTAACTTCTGTTTAACTTTCATGGGACCTGCACGAGGAATGGTGAGTATGAAATAACTTGCTAGAAAATTCAGAACTAATTAATCTATTACCATATTCCATCAAAATACATTTAAACAAGGCACCTACTCCCTTTTGTAAAAGTCATGCATCCAATTCTAAAAAACTATCTTCCCCCTTTTGCAATGTGAAAAAAAAAAAACTATTTTCTACTGTGCTGAAAATTAAACTGGCTATGTGTACAAAAAAAAAAGACAAGGCCCATGGCACTAAAAACTCATTAAGATTTTTTTTTTTTGGTGGCAGTGCACAAAATGCTATAAAATAATGTGAAATCCAAATATTCTTAAAATATCAAAAACTAAACGAGATGGGATAAACTCTTTCAGTACCAGGATGATGTTTCTTTCAGAAATCATCCGTAAATGTCATATTTAGAAACAGGTTTGCTAGCATATATTGATCTAGGATATATAAGATACTCTGTGGAGTGTTTGGGCATAAGAAATAAAAAGCTATGTTAGTTCTCATGTAAGACTTACAACGTTCAGAGTATTGTCTAGACAGTTAAGTATCACTAGAGAGTTTTCAAAATGACTTTTTTTTTTCCTTCGGTGTCTCCGACTCAAATGGTGGGAGCCCTAATGACCTCAGCCACAATTATTTGGCTAGTTAAAACGTTCAGCTTGGTGAAAGATTTGGGAGAGGTCATATGATTAGGAGGCAAAATTTTGGTTCCTATTACCATTCAAAGGTTTGCACTAAGGTCCCTGATCTGATTTATTAAATTCCCTCATGGAACCCCAGGCACTTCGGTCTTCTCCTTAGGCAGTGTTAATTTTTACTACTATGAAATGATTTTTAAGTTGCTATTCTTGCTGAAATAGTTAACTGCCCCTCAGGCCATTGGTTTTTAGAGTGTTTTTGTTTCTAGACAACATACCATCTTGCTAAGGATCAGTTTGCTTTGGGGGGCCGTTGGAGGTCTTAGTCTGGAATGCAGAGCAGAAAGTTCTCTTTGGAGACTAAAGCATCCATTGTTCTGCCCGTGCAGAATCCATCCTTTGCCTTCTGGTCACACCCCCTCAGCCTCCTTTTTGGGGACTTCCCCTCTCTCATTGCCTACAGTCCTGATAAAACCGTCCATTAGGCTGTCCTGCCCTCCTTAGGACAAGGATGGGTGCATGACACTAGCCAGGATATTAGGAATTTAAATATGGAGAGCATGACAAGAATAAAAAAAAAAAAATGATTGGAGTTGATTCATCGCAGTGCTGGCATGCTGAAAAGACTGTCGCTTACTTCCCATGACTTAGGTCCTTAGAACAACTCTTATCTTTCAAGGTCTATTTTCTCTAGATAGCTTTTGATTTTTAGGAACTATGCTAATGGTAGTTATTGGAAGGATACCTTATCCTTTCAATAAAGTCCTTTCATTGAAGGTAGTCACAGTTGTTTTTTTGCTGCTAGTGAAGGACAACACCCCAAAATATGCTGCTCTGGTATATTGATTATTTTGAGCTGTGGACACTTGAAAAACAGTAAATGCAGGGAGGCTTTCTGTGAATCCCCTTTATCTTCCTGAAGACAGATCCTTCAGAAGGAACTCTATTGTCATAATCCCCTCCCTGGGAGTATATTCAACTAAGGAAAAGGACTCTTATCCTGGAAAGGAGATAAGAAGTAGGTACCACACCCAGACAGACTTTGTCACAAATCATCACATCTCCCATCTGTTCTTCTGAGGGCCCTTTCATCCTTTCTAAAAATCATTTACTCTCCCGTAAGAGGCCTACATCCTCCCTCCCTTCTCCTGGTTCAGATGGTATTTAAGTCTGAATTCTAAGCCACCTGTGAAAGTTACTGCTTTTTCTCTGGGTTTCTCCCACATGGTATACATGTTAATAAAATTTTGTTTATTATTTTCTCTTGTTGATCTGTCTTTGGTCACAGGGGTCTCAGCTAAAAATTCAGAAGGGTAGAGGGAAAATTATTTTTCCTCTTCCACACCAGCGACAAAGAATCCTAACCAGCACAGATATTCTTTTTTTTTTTTTCCCAGCACAGATATTCTTAAGGAGATGTAGACAACGTGAGTCATTGGGAACCTAGGAATAAGCTCTACCCAGAAAGGGGTGTCAAGTTAAAGAAAAACACACATCATAAGAGTTATGGGTTTGAGTATTGTTTAGGGTCTTACTGAGGACTATGGCACAGGAGACAGTTCTGAGGAACTGCTCCAAAGAGGTAGGGGAAGAGCCAGTATATATATGAATTTTTGGCTAGGAAATGCATGCAGTCGAGCATACATTTTGAGAAAAGATTACTACTAATCACAAGAAACAGATATCTCAAGTTGATTATAGTGCTGTTCTATGTATAGGAAAATGCAAGAATCTGGGATCATTGAAATTCTTCCTGAGACATGCATCTAATTTTCTAGGGACCCATTTATCCAAAACACAGAGCGCCTCATCCTGGTTTTCATCCTGAATTCTGCTCAGGGTGCACTGCTGGTGGATGACTGCAGTGGGTTTCGACCTAACCCTTGTATAGCTGGATGATGAGTGATGCTCTTTGTTCTTTTGTTGTTGTTGTTCACAAGGGCACGGGCTGCACAGTGCGGAGCCTGAAGACAGCCAAATACAACCTTCAACCTTGCACAGACTGGTCTACTTTTGATAAAAGTAAAGCGACCCTGAAAACCTAGACTTCTACTTTCTACAGAATTCAGTACCCTCTATAAATCTGTCTTCTCACAAGAAAAGCTATGAGACCATTTGCAAAGTCTCCAGGGGAAAATATATGCGTATATGCTCTCTCAGAGTCCTCGAAAGCCCCAGATAAAATGAGGCTCTGTCCTTGTTCAGAATCTTCCCCACTGTGGGTGTCTAGAGGCAGGAGAGAACAGACTTAATCTTCCGCATGTCCCGGGTCCTCCCAATGTCATCAGATTTGTGTCTGCAGTAAATCTCAGAAGTTCTCTTAGGTCTCCTGTGACCAGGGGAATGATCCAGCTAAAACCTTGCGACAGTGTGGATCAATGGTTCCCAGACTCTTGATTTCACTCACCAGTAAAGTTTAAAAAAAATTCAGACTGACTTGGCTTGCTGCTTTTTTGTTTGACCAAATAAAGATATTAAAGTAGAAAAATGACCAAGTATTATCATCCATGTTACATAAAAGAAGGGGAAATTTAAAGACCAAAGCCATCAGTGCATAAATTTATACACACATACACAAAATCAGTGATGTGAGTTTTAGGAAAAACCTAGTTTAATTGTCTTCATTTTCCTCAGGTTGTTGTGTGAAAGTCAGGCCCTGGTCCAAGGAATGGTGAAGAGTTCCAGGCTTCTGAGGAGCACCCTGATGGCAGAGGTCAGACACCTCAGGAGAGTAAAGGATAAACATAGGTCTGGTTTACTGCTTTCCAGGCTCACCTTTCTGGAGGCTGACCACAGCCGTACTCCATGGTGCAAGGGCTGAGAACAGTTTTGTTCATGTCAACATGTAAGCACAGTGGGCTGATTAGGGGCATAGCAGGTTTGGGTTCTTAACAGAAACCTCCATCCCCAAGGGCAACCAAGAGCATGTTACACGACGCCTGGGGCCCAGCTAGAGAGCCCCTGGGAACCTCACATGGGTTCCCTCCCTTTCCCAGCCTCCTCTGAGCTCTGGTCTCCAGTTTCTCCTTTACGCCTGAACTCCACCTCTCTGCTCAGTGTGTTCACTTAGGTGCCAGCTCCTTGGCTGCATCCCCAGAGACCATGGCCCTACCCACTGTAGACCTCTAGCCAAGTCTGCTCCACCCTTGACCTCAAGCGAAGTTCCAGGGGCCTCTTTCCAAGTACAGTATCCCCAGGCGTGCATTTTCCAGGAGGCATTTGGGACAACTAAATCAATCCCTTTTGGGCATGACAGGTTGCAAGCTCAATGTGACTACATTACTGCCACGTACCAGGCACTGATGTACTCTAGTCTAGATCAGCAAACCTTGAAATACTCCATAAGGCCTCTGAATTCTTTCCTTAAGGGGGCCAGGAGGGAGAGAGAGACTGCTAACCAAGTACTAGAGACACAAATAGGAGATCACACAGGGAGGAGAAAAGGACACACCAGCAGCCATACATGCAAGAGTAGTGGTAGACACATGCTGGTTGCAAACTGCTGTAGGTCAGTCCAAAGAATCATGTGCAAATAAAAGAGAAGGGTCAATGGTAGTGGAGACTAGTGTGTATGTGTGTGTGTATGCATATATGTATGTGTATGTATATATCTATATATCTCTCTCTCTATATATATATCACAGAAAACCAATCCTCTTATCATCGTTTGTTCGGGTTCATGGGTTGCCAATGTGAAATGTGCATGTTAAAGTAATTAGAATGAAATAGTCCGTATTATCTTAAACTTGTGCAGTGATCTACATCAGCCATCTTAAGGTAAATTATTCTGCAGTCATAAATTATCCTCAGATCTTTGTGTCTGGCAAGAGCAACAGTTTAGTTCTGCTCACATTACATGCTCATCACAGGTTGACCGGGGCGCTGCCTCACGTGCCTTCACTCCAAGACCCAAGCTGATGGAGCAGCCCCTCTCTGGGATATTATTGGCCTCATGGCAGAATCACATGATGGCTCTTAAAGGTCATGCTGAGAATGGACATGTGACACATTCAGTCGCATTTCACTGGTCAGATCACGTGGTCAAGCTTAATGTCAATGGGGTAGAATCCTCCCACAGGGAGGGTCAATGAATGTTTTAGGTAATAATACAATATACCATACGAATACTCTATTTTCTCTTCCTCACTGAATATCTCCTAGAAGTACAACAGTCTTTAAGAATCTTGTTACTCTGGAATTACAAATAGCACATTTTCTAGAGATTAGTCCTCGCAATTCCTTAAGCTTTCGGATCTTTCCCAAGTACGATGCCAATCCTTCAGTGCCCCTGCGTTCTGCAGGGGAGCCTGCTTACAAAATGGCAGACGTGCTACCATGTCTGTCAGTGTTTACAGTGGATAATGCAAGCACAGCATTTCACCACACCCCTGGTGGCTGAGTTGCAAAGTTATTTATGGCTTTCCCGTTTATGGCATGCTGCTCAGTTTCCCATGAGTTGCTAGGAAAGATTCCTGAGAGCTACTATGAGCCATTGAAACCTATGAGGCTTCATTTGTTATGGCATAAGATCCACATTACCTCACTTGTGTTAGACCATATGGAGGGCTCGCTGTTGAATTTGGCATAGTTACTGGGGTGAAACAGGAGTGGATTCTGTTCCTCGTCCTCTTCAATTATGCTGTATGTTGGATCAGGCAGCCAACTTCAACAGATCATCTGGGCATGGCAATCAGTCCTCAGGACAGCATCGCCGCCGTCACCTATGCCAGCGAAGAATAATAAACGTGATATTGAAGAGTGTCTGAGTGGCAGGGAAGAGCAAAATCTCAAGAGTGCATCAATAGGGCTCCCTGCTGACAAGAAGCTCGTGCTTGGAAGTTGAGGGAGAAGCAGGGCCCCCATTTGTCACTCATTGTGGGGTGGCATTTGGAAGGAGAGGCAGGAAGCTCAAGAGAATCTGAAAAGCACAGCCCATTTTCAATCCCAATGAGCAACCAGCAACAACTCCTTCAATAGAGAAAGGTCCACCCAGGGGGAACGCCAGAGCCCATGGTCTGCCATGCCGTACCAGCTTTCCCTTTGCTTAAAAAAGGGAATGATGAACACTTGGACTCTGTAGGCATTGCAAGAGGAATGTGAATCCCCGTGACGTAGCTATAAGGGGGCGGGGGCGGGGGGGAAGTGGCCAGTATACAGATATTTTTCCATGTATCTTTTGTCCTTCTGGGGCTGGTTTATATGAGACAGTAGGGACTTGGTGTGTTCTCTTATATACATGATTGGAAACCCTTTGGGGGAGAGGTTTTTCCTACTTGGATGGTAGTGGAAAGCACTAACCCTTTTAGGAACTCTCGGGCATTTTACTAACAATTACAATGAATTCACCTAAAAGAAAAGCAAGCACATTAAAATTAGTCTGAAAATTCACATGAGAACCTGAAAAAATAATCCTAATAATTTTCTCTGTTTACAATTGCAAGAATTGTTCTATAATTTCCCTCTTATATTGCCATTCCATGTAAGATGTTTATGAATCTGTCTCTCTCTCACACGCACACACACACACAACACAAACACAAACGCAGACCTAAGAATCGAAGTAAAACTCAGCAAAGAGTAAGAAGAGTTAGCAAGTGCTTTAAGACACTTGATGCACAAGCTCAGTCCATCCTCCTATTTCTTTTTCCACTTGGCTTCTTCTATGTTTCTCATCTTTATCAAATTGGAACACTAATAATTGAAGAGTTCCCGTTGCAATAGATTATCACTCATAATGAGCTGCGGGTGAAACAGACCCTTCCTTTCCGAAGGACAAGCTCGAAGTTTGCTTATCATTACGTATTTAAAATAAAATCAAAAGATTGGCTCCTGCCCCCCCAACCCCCCCCCCCCAAAAAAAAAGTCTAATTAGTGTTCGTCTATTGGAGAGGAAGCGGAGCACGCTGCTCCACCACTGCCAAATGAAATTAAGGCCCAATTATTGATAAATGAAGAGTGGTTTGAGCTGGAGCCTGGCCTGGAGTCGCGGAAATACATCTGTCATTTGGCCTGTACAGGAGTCATTCATGTGTGACACAGCATCCTGTGCATTTATCATGCATCTGTAGATTTTTGTTTTAATTCAGTTAGCTGTCTAACTAGATTCAGTGCTAGGTGCCCCGAATGGAGTCAGGATTTGGACTGACAGATGCAATTCTAGTCTGAAATGGTGTGTGACGGGACTAGCTATCCTGCATATTAATTATTATCGAAACCATTATAGGCAGGCTTTTACACTAATGGTCGATTCCCTTATCTGTTTTGTAGCTTCTATGGTTAACAATTTCCCAGTTGCTCCAGGGCAGGTAGGAGACACGCTGGATCAATGGACCATTGTTGTTAAGTGCACTTACTATTACCATGAAAATTGGAATGGAAGTGCTTGAAAGGCAAGAATGAAAATGCCCCTGTCTTACCATTGTGCAAATTATATATTCTCTAAATGAGATAAGTGGGGGGAGAAACACTTTTCATAAATCTTAACTAGGTAAAAGAGTTTATTAAATTCCATTGTCAAAAACAAATTGAAAGCAAACATTTGTTAAGTTGAGAAAAAAGGGTGGGGGGCAAGGAAAGAAATGTCTGCAGGGCTATTCCCAGACTAGCTCTGCACAAAAAGCTTTAGTTTGGTAGCACGCGAAGGTTTAATTTAAAGTTTCTGTCATTTTATCCTTTGGTTGTATAAAATATTGAAAACAACTGTCACCTTCAAAAAGAAGCCACTATTGCAAGTTTTTGTCCAAATTTCTGAGAAAATATTGTTTTGGGAAGACTTTAATGGGACCAAGTCCAAGGGCAGTCATCTTGCCTCAACTGCTACGGTTTTCCTTCGTTATTTACGTGTTTTACGTGTGTCCTGGTCACTTGCCCACCCCTCCTACCCTTCTGATTTAAATTATCTAATGAACATTGTGAAGCCCTGCAGAACACATTCCGGTCACAGAGGACTGATCAAAATAAATGTTGCTGAAATGTACAGTTTTCTTGTCATTTGCTTGTCAACCTCATGTGACAGGAATCGTGTGGTTACAGACTTGGGTGAGTTCTCTTTTAGGCACAGCTCAAATTACACATTTCCATTCCTTAAAGAATTTGTTAAGTTGCTGAGGACTTCGATAAAGCAAGATGTAAGATGGTACCATAATGAAATGTAATATTTTGTATTAAATAGAAAATTAATGGTAGAGTTAAAGCCATAATGATGAATTTGCATCTTTTCAAAAGATTCATATTTGTTGAAGGACATTTCATATTGGTATTTCAGGTCCAAAGAAGCTTCGACTTTCCTAAACAATTAAAAATTTGCATCTTAGAATAAGTGCTTTTTCATCTCCTGATGTTTGAAAATGAGGTGCTTAAAAAGAACCTGGATTCAGTTTAAAAGTTCAGTAGCTTGATTATGATATTGGGTTACAAGATTTTCCTTGTTAAAGAACATTTTGAATGAAAGAGCAAATTAGAAAGCAAAGATATATCTTAGTATAAATAGATCTTAAAATATTAATAGTCATAATATTCAGGAAATATAAGTAAACTTTGACTTTACAGTTTGGAAGCTATTATCAGTTTTGTGTGATTAGCTACTCCAATTTACAGTGTTTGCCTCACTGCTTTATTTCTTTCAATAGGGTTTTTTTTTTTTTCAATAAGACTCCAAAAACTTAATTATGGCTTATGCAAATATCATT